>NC_048604.1:33878974-34545224 GCF_003668045.3 Cricetulus griseus | reverse complement strand
AACTGGAAATTATTGTTTTCTCTCTAAAATTCCATTCTTTAAAGAGATGCATTCTAAGGGAAGGTATGTGAGGATTTAATGCAAAACAATTCTCTGTAATTAGATTCATGATTACATTCAACCTCTTACTCTTTGATCTTTGGCAAGCTATTAAATGGTACTAAGCTCCAACTTACCATCATCAAATTGAAGATGCTAATACTTCCTAAGCAACATTCAGTGACTGAATACTTATGAAGCACTGAGAATTGTGCTAGCTATACATGAGTCAGAATCATTATTTAAACAGCTTATAAAGAGCAAACACAAAGCTCAGAAGTCATTATAAAAGGCAGAATGTGTAAATGTGCTAGGGAAATGCTAAAAAGCATTTCATTCATTATTCTACTTATTGTTAACTAAAACCTATTCTACCTAAAGTAAAGGATAATGTATTTGCACCCACAAACATACAAACTTTCCATGGCAAAGTGCCATATCCTGTTCCTCACTTACCAACAGGTATAAAGTATAATTCTGGAGAGTTTGTGCAAGTTACTAATAGGTAAAGGTATAAAGAGAAGGTATTTGGTACAATGCAAGGACAAGCAGACTGGCTGATAATAATAATACTGAGCCAATAGTTAAAGTTTCTAAAGATTTTCAAGAGGAAAATCCCTGTTGTCAAAAATAACCACAGTTTCAGTGTTTGCACAGGCACTGTGGCTTTTGATATTGTTTTAGCCTGATTTCTACTGCTTTAACTGCTTACTGAAAATGAGTAATTGATAAGAGTACAGTTTCATTTGACTCATGAGTATAGAGGCTAGAATGTTTAAGAATGTGGTGCCAGCCTCTGCTTGGCAATTATTGAAGGTCTTCTTGCCTCATCATAGAAAAGCAGAATACAAACTCTTGTTATTTTTATTCTTATTAAGTCATGTGTGTTCATCATAAGAGATCAATGCTAATAATATAATTACGATTGCCTCCCAAAGACTTTACCTCCAAATTCAATTCTCATTTTAGTTCACCTCCAAATTCAATTACCATTTTAGTTTGTGGATTAAGTTTCCAAACTGTGGATTTATAGGGGACAGTTTACAACTTTATCATGTATATGGCTTCATCTCACTATGTAAGTTTCATCATAATGTTGAATAAAAATATCTGTATTAAATCAATGGTATGCTCACCTAGCTCCCTACTTCTACCTTGACCAAAATCAATCACAACTATTTTGACATTTTCATCATGAGGATACAGCATCTAGACATTAAAAAGACTCCCAGATAATAATGATGTACAGTGGAGTATGGGAACTATTATAACTATTAGTCTAACAACTCCAGCTTAAGCAATGCCTGATTTTCATTTATGTTCTTAAATATATTTTTCTGTCTTTGATGTTTGATGTTATAGCAATTCATGGATGCAATGATGTGAGGGAGAAATTAATGAAAATCTTCAAATAAAACTAAAACTTCTTGGACATCCTAGTCATTCTATTTAAATCTATATTTGCTTAACTGTATATACAAAGATTAGAGAATTGCTTAAGGCAGTTTGAATTACAGCATGCTACCCCTCCCTTTGACTTGGCCATCATGTGTGACAAATTTTCTATCAAAATCCATAAATTTTACCACTTCCATTAAATGTGAGAATGTGTTGTGTAGGCTACTTAATGGTCCAGTTTTCTCCATTTGTTACATTAATTATAGTTGTAGAACAGCCTATGTTCTACAGTCTTTCCTCTTGTCTCTTTGTCTCTGGCTCTGGCTCTCTGTGTTTTTCCTCTCTCTCTCCCTCGCTCTATCTCATTCTGTCTCCTATCCCCTCCTCTTCCTCCTCCTGTCTCAGTTTTCAAACCAAACCCAACAGATGCATCAGGAGGCACAACAAAATGTAAGAAGGAAATTTCATTCCATGTATTTTTAGTTGTCTATCAGTTTATCTGCATGATCACACATGAAGGTATGCTACAGCATGTGTATAACAGTCAGAGGATAATTGTGTGACTCTGTTCTCTTCTTCTACCATGTGGGTACATGGGATTGAACTCATTTCATCAGTCTTGGGAGCAAGAATCTTTACTCACTGAGCCATTTCACTGACCAAAAAAAAAAAAAAAGAATTTTCAAAAATGACAGAGTAAATAAGAAGGCAAGTTGTATCACAAAGTGATAATTCTGACAAAAAGGAACAAGGGAAATTAATGAAACCCTATTTTAATTTTAGAGTTATAAAGCAGTAGTAAAGAATTCTCATAGGTTGTTTAGTCCTTATTTAAGTTTCACAGATAATTTTTTTCTCCCAGGATAGGAATTGCAAAGCTCTGTTTACAGGGTTTTGTGTAGCTTGAAGTAAAATCACATTGTGGGTAACCACTATGATTCTTTCTCCAAAGGAAAAAATCAAACGGCACTGTTTTAGGAGCCTTTTACAGTAACTTGATATAAGGAAACATTAGAACAAGACAGACATGAGGTGGTAGAATACTAAAACTAAAAATTGTACAGCCACTTTGGAAATCAGTATGGTGATCCCTCGGGAAATTGGGAATAAGTCTACCATAAGATCCAGCAATTCCACTCTTAGGCATATACCCAAAAGAAGCACATTCATACAACAAGGAAATCTGTTCAACCATGTTCATAGCAGCACTATTTGTAATAGCCAGAACCTGGAAACAACCAAGATGCTCCTCAAATGAAGAATGGATAGAGAAAATGTGGTACATTTACAAAATGGAATACTGCTCAGCAGAAAAAAAAAAAAAAAACAATGGAATCTTGAAATTCGCAGGCAAATGGATGGAACTAGAAGAAACCATTCTCAGTGAGGTAACCCAGTCACTAAAAGACAAACATGATATGTACTCACTCATATGTGTATTTTAGACATAAAGGATTACCAGCTTACAATCCACACTGCCAGAGAAGCTAGTAAACAAGGAGGACCCTAAGAGAGACATACATGGTCCCCTGGAGAAGGGGAAAGGGACAAGATCTCCTGAGCATATTGGGAGTATGGGGGAGAAGAGAGGGAATTAGGAGAATGAGAAGGGGAGAAGAAGAGGGGTAAGGAGGACATGATGGGGCAGGGAGGTTGAGTGGGGGAAGAACAGAAAAGAGCAAGATAAGAGATACTATAATAGAGGGAGACATTATAGGTTTGAAGAGAAATCAGGCTCTAGGGAAATGTCTGGAGAGCTAAAATCATGACACCAGCTAACAATCTAACCATCAGAAGAGAGGTTTCCTTAAATGCTCTCCCCTGATAATGAGATTGATGACTAACTTATATGTCATCCTATAGCCTTCATCCAGAAGCTGGTGGAAGTAAAAGCAGACACCCATAGCTAAACCTTGAACTGAATTGGAGTCCAGTTGCAGAGAAGGAGGAGTGATGAGCAAAGAGGTCCAGACCAAGCTGTTGAAAACCACAGAAACAGCTTACCTGAACAAGGGAGAGCTCTTGATCCCCAGACTAATAGGTGGGAAAACAGCATGGGACCGATCCAGACTCCACGAACATGGGTGTCAGCGAGGAGACCTCAGAAATCTATGGGGGCCCTTGAAGTGGATCAGTACTTATCCACAGCATAGGGATGGACTTTGGGAGCCCATCCCACATGGAGGAATACTCCTTGTGCCTAGACACATGGGGATGGGCCTAGGTCCTATCCCAAAGGATATGACAGACACTGAAGACCTCACTATGGAAGGCCTCACCCTTCCTTGGGAGCAGAAGGGTATGGGATAGGTAGGGGGGCAGGGGAGGAGGAGAGGGAGAGGGAACTGGGATTGAATGTAAAATAATCTTTCTAATTCAAATAAAAAAATTAAAAAGTGTAACTGACAAAAAAGAAATCCAACTCAAAGTGCAGAAAACATATTTAACAAAATCATAGAAGAAGCTACTATTTTCTAATTTACAAAAAGTATAGACAGCCAGATAGTGCACACCTTTAATCCCAGCCCTTGAGAGGCAGAGATAGGAGGATCTCTCTGATTTTGAGGCCAGCCTGGTCTACAGAATGAGTTCCAGGGCAGACTCCAAAGCTAAACAGAGAAACCATTTCTGGAAAAACCAGAAAAAGAAAAAAAAATGAAGGAAAGAAAAATAGCTCCACAGAGATATATAATTACTAAAGAACAATTAGTTTTAAAGGTGATATCAATTGTAATGCATTGACATTTAATAAGGATGCTCTTGCTCTCTTCTTTTTTAGGAGTTGGAGGATTTTTTTCGTTTTTTTGAGACAGGGTTTCTCTGTGCTTCTTTGGATCCTATCCTGACACTCTGGAGACCAGGCTGGCCTGGAACTCACAGAGATCTGGCTGCCTCTGCCTCCTGAGTACTGTGATTAAAGGTGTGTGCCACAAACGCTGGGCTCTGGAGGATATTTTAAGACAGAATCTTCTCTAATCTCTGGAGTACAGGGATTACAGGTGTGTGTCATTATACCTGACAAAGAAGGGTAGATCTTCGAGAAATTGCTCAGTTTATTAAGTAGAGTGATAATTACAAGAATCCAAAATAAGCACATCTGATAAATCTAAATTGATATGCATAACAAAGATAATTAATAATTATATAGAAACCAAAGAAAACTCAAGAAGGGATTCCCATTAATAAAGTACAGTGTTAAGCATGACTTTTATGGACCTAGCATTTGACCAAATAGAGTACCCCAACATTAGAAAATATATTAAATATTGTGTAAGGGCCATGAATTACATTTTAAAAAGATCTGCCTACAGAAGTACTCATCAACAAGCCATATAAAGGATGACCCAAAAATACATTTTTGAAATTTTTCTACAGGCATGAGAATTGGGGCATGGTAAGCCCATGGCTTCAGAGTAGTGAGAGACATAGAAAAGTATCATAGTAAACTTCACTTGTATCAGTGATGGATATGTATGAACTGTGTAACACTAATTTATCCCATGGAAACAAATGAAACTTTGTTGTCTCAAAATGAATGATGCTCAAGAGCACTGGCTGCACCATTGATGGCCCTAAATGATAATATTGAGCAGGAATCTAAGGTTTGGATTAAGATAGACAGCCAGGTAGTGCACACCTTTAATCCCAGCACTTGGGAGGCAGAGATAGGAGGATCTCTCTGATTTTGAGGCCAGCCTGGTCTACAGAATGAGTTCCAGGGCAGACTCCAAAGCTAAACAGAGAAACCATTTCTGGAAAAACCAGAAAAAGAAAAAAAAATGAAGGAAAGAAAAATAGCTCCGCAGAGATATATAATTACTAAAGAACAATTAGTTTAAAAGGTGATATCAATTGTAATGCATTGACATTTAATAATTCACAGTATCAGTGTGAAGATATTGTGCACAATTCTGAATTCACTAAAGTGAAAAAATAAGTACTTGAGACACTGGTACAGTGGGTGCCAGAACACAGATGAAGAGATAGTAGGTCATGTTCTATTTACAATAATGACAGTTTTACCTTGTGTAGCACTGTTCTTACTATGAGTAACAAATACAGACAATGGAATATGGATAAAGGATGTAAGCATGCAAGAAAAATTCAAAACTGCTTTGAAATCAACTCATCCAGATCAAGATGGACTTGCTTCAGAGGTGCAGGGATTACTTGTTAATCAAAACAATAAACATTGTAAATTTGATAATGGACTCAAGGACAGCATCTAGATAGATGAAGAAAGGACCTTTGCCAAAACCTTGCATCTGTTCACATCAAATGTTCTGTAGAAACATGGAATAGAAGGAACATATCTAAACATAATACAGGTTATATATGACAAATAATAGCCAACATTATACTAAATGGGGAAAAACTCAAAATACTTGCACTAAAACCAGTAATAAGGTAGGCATGCCCATTTTTTCCATTCTTATTCAGTATAGTACTGGAAGGTTTAGCTAGAGCAATAAGAGAAGAGAAGCAAATACAAGCAATACAAATAGTAAAGGAAGAAGTGAAAGTATCTCTGTCTGTAGATGGTGATTCTATATATAAAAGACCCAAAAGACTTTACCAGAATGAATTTAGAACTGATAAACTTTCAGTAAAGTGACAGGATACAAAGTTAACACAAAAATCAGTAGCCAACCTATCTGCCAATGATAAACAAGCTGAAAACGAATTCACAAAAAATTTCATTCACATTGGACACAAATATACTTTGAAATAAACCTAGCCAGGAATGAGAAACATCTCTATGGGGAAAATTTAAATACCGAAGATATAAATCAAAGTGGACACTGGAAGACCGCTGATGTTCATGGATCAAAAGAAACAATGACTAAACCAACAACCAGGGAGCCTGTATGGAAATGGCTTAGGCTATCTGCATCTATGTTACAGTTGTGTAACTTCTTGTGTTCTTCTGGGGCTCCTAATGGTGGAGCACGGGTTGTCTCTGATTCTTTCGGCAGCTTTAAGAACCCTATTCTAGATACTAGGCTGCCTTGTTCAGCCTTATTATGAGGGGAGGAGCCTAGACTCACTGCAACTTGCTATGCTTTGTTTTGTTGATATCCGTGGTAGGTCTGCCTTTTTCTGAACAGAAAAGGAGGAGTGGTTTGGGGTGGGCAAAAGCAGAAGGTGAGGGAGAGGGGCTTCAAGGAGAGGGGGCATGAGAAACTGAGCTCTGGATGTAATAATAATAGTAAAAGAATGAAAGGAAGGAAGGGGAAAAATTAAGGAAGGAAGGACAAAAAGAAAAGAGAAACTAAAATGAATCAATGTTATGAAATTGCTAGTTTTACCAAATACAACTGAAAGACTGAATTTCAATCAAATTTCCAGTGATTTTGTTGACCAAAAATGAAAAAAAAAAAAAAAAAACGTATAGAGGTTCAAAAATCAGTAGACATCTAAAGCAGTACTCAGCAATGATGCAATGCTAAATGTGTCATCATACCTGATGTGAGTTTGAGGCCAGCCTGGTTCACACATCAAATCTTAGGCCATCCAGTGATAGACCATGAGACACTGAGGCACTTTCTAAAAGTACTAGCCCAATTAATTGTCTGTTTCTATTTTTCTTTTGATTCCCATTAATATAGCTTTATATTCTTTTGTAATAAGTATTTTTATTTTATTCTGGTAATTTTGCTGGTAGAAATACTCTTGTGTAGAAAGGACTAACATTTGCTTCTGCTGGGTGGCTGTCAGCACTTACAAACTGATATTAGCGCAAGTCAATTTTAGGAATGAGATGACATGCCTATCTGATGATGGCTGTTGGACTCCACGTCCTAGTTCTTTAAATTTTAAAATCATTCAGAAGTGCCTTTCAGCACTTCCAATTCTGAATTATCTCCTTTAGAATCACCCAATCCCCTGGTGTTAAATGAATAAATATTTTAAGCATTACAGAACTTAACATCTTGGTATGACTTAATTTGGCTAAAAAGCATCCAAAGAGGTACAGAAAAGACATAAACATGGATATTTCCATTTTGCAATAAAACTTTATTTACAAAGATAAGAAGTATGGTTTGCAAATCACAGTGTGTCGATTTTCACAGACGAAAAGTGGCTCCATATGTCCATCCACCTCCAATGCTTCCATGCTCCATGAAATCACATACTTTTCTTCAAGTGTGCTAGTTCACAACTGCCTCCAAACAGATGGTTTTTATACTTTAATTAGATATTTTATGTTATTAGATTTCTTTTTCAGTGAAATCAGTCTAAATGACCCAATTCACTATTATTGAAACTCAAGTCGAGTTTTGTAAAATCTTTGGTTAAGAAAAAAAAATCTGCATACTGACATCCAGTTAGACCAGCACCATTTGTTGAGGATTCTTTTTCTTTTTTTCAATTGTATAATTTTGGCTTCTTTGTCAATAATCAGGTGAGTTTAGGTATGTGTATTTACGTCTAGGTCTTTGATTTGATTCCATTGATTCACCCATCTGTTTTTATACAAATACCATGTGGTTTTTTAATACTAGATCTCTGCAGTAGAGCTTGCAATCAGGTATGTGATACTTCCAGAAGTTTGTTTTTTTTTTAATTGCATAGTATTGACTTAGCTATCCTGGAATTGTGTTTTTCCACATGAACTTAAGTATTGTTCAAGATATGTAAAAAATGAAAGGTATGTAAAGAGTTACATTGGAATTTTGATGTGAATTGTGCTGAAACTGTAGATTGTTTTCGATAAGCATGTAGAAGAATGCAAATATATTCATATCTATCACCCTGAACAAAACACAAGTCCAAGTGGATCGAAGACCTCAACACAAAACCAGACACACTGTGGATTTTCCCAGCATGATCTTGAGCCCCTTGCTCATTTAATCCCTCCTCACTCTCTTTGACTGAACTGGAGCACAGCTTGATGCTTGGCTGTGGAACTCAGCATATGCTTCCATCAATTACTGGATGAAGGTATTATAACTGTTAGGGCAGTCACCAGTCTGATTACAGGGAAAGGCCAGTTCAGTTCAGGTGCCCTCTGCACTATTGCTAGGAGTCTTCGCTGGGATCATCCTTGTGGATTCCTGGGAATTTCCCTCACACCAGGTTTCTCCCTAATGGAATAATGGCTCCATCCATGGAGACCTATCTATCTCTTTCATTGCTCCCACTGCATTCCTCTCCCAACTTGACCATCCTGTTCTCTCATTTTCTTATCCCTCATCCCCTTTCCTTTACCACACCCTTCTGCCAGTTTACCCAGGAGATCTCATCTAATTCACCTTCCCAGGGCAATCCATGTGTCCCTCTTAGAGTCCTCCTTGTTTCCTAGCTTCTTTGGCACTGTGGATTTTAGTCTGGTTATCCTTTGTTTACATCTAGTATTCACTTATGAATGAGGACATACTGTGGTTGTCTTTCTGGGTCTGAGGTACCTCACTCAGGATGTTTTTTTTTTTTTCTAGTTCCATCCATTTGCCTGCAAATTTCATGGTATCATTGTTTTTTTCAGCTTAGTAAAAAAAAAAAAAGTATTACATTTTCTTAATCCATTCTTTGGTTGAGGGACATCTAGCGTTTTTGTTTGTTTGTTTGTTTTTGTTTTTGTTTTTTTTTTCAGTTTCTGGCTATTCTGAATGGAGCTGCTATGAACTTAGTTGAGCAAATGTCGTTGTGGTATGACTGAGCATCCTTCAGGTATATGCTCAAGAGTAGAATTGCTAGGTTTTGAGGTAGAATGATTCCCAATTTTGTGAGAAACTGCCATACTGATTTCCAAAATGGTTGGACAAGTTTGCACTCCCACCAGCAGTGGAGGAGTACTCCCCTTAGTCTGTGCCCTTTCCAACACAGGCTGTCATCAGTGTATTTGATCTTAGCCATTCTGTCTGATGACAACCTAAGTTGGAGAGCATGTGGAGCAAATGAACACACCTCTAGTGCTGGTGGGAGTGCAAACTTGTACAGCCCCTTTGGAAATCTCAGAAAACTGGGAATTAATCTTCATCAAGATCCAGCTATACCTGGACATATAACCAAAGGAAGTTTCATCTTATCACTATGCACAACTATGTTCATAGCTGTTTTATTCATAATACTCAGAAACTGGAAACAGCCTAGATGTCCCTCACCAGAAGAATGGATAAAGAAAATGGTACATTTACATAATAGAGTATTACTCAGCTGTAAAAACAATGACATCATGTATTTGCAGGCAAATGGATGGAACTATAAAAAATCATCCTGAGTGAGGTAACTCTGACACAGAAAGACAAATATAATAATCCTGCTATAATCCACAGACATAGAGATGCTAAGTAACATGAACTTGGGGTTTGCATATGATTCTCCCTGTGGAGGGGAAATAGAATAGATATAGTAGGTGGAGGAGGGATTGAGGAGGACAGGTACAGAAGGGATTAGTTAGTGAAGGATGGAGGGAGACAGTACAGGGAAAGACGACTGAAATTGGGGGTTGCATCTCAAAGACAAGCAAGAAACCTAATGCAATAGAAATTCCCAGGAATCTACAAAGGTGACCTTAGCTAAGACTCCTATCAATGGGGTATATGAGCCTGAACTGGCCATCTCCTGTAACCAGGCATGACTTCCTGTGGAGGGATTGCAACACCAACTGACATATAACCTTCGACCCACTATTTGTTCTGCCTATAAGCTGTGCTGGGTAAATGTGGCACAAAACTTGTGGGAGTGGACAACCAATGACTGGTTCAGCCTGAAACCCACAGCTCAAGAGTTGCCCACCCTGACATTACCTCGAGGGCTAAGACTCAGAGGCTAGATAGCCCAGAGACCAAGAATAGAACCTAGACAACTGGCTAAATAAATAAATAAATAAATAAATAAATAAATAAATAAATAGTTAAAGGGGTTTACAAAGTGGAGTCAGAACTAAATTGATAACAGGTAGTTTATTAAGGAATAGTACTCACACAAGGGAGCCAGTGATCAGGTTTGCACCAGAGCAGGAGTGACCCACAAGATGCCTCCTAGTCTGCTCAGCCAGGCGGAAGAGAGAAAAGAGGGTCCACGGGCATGCCTCCCTACAACTTAAACCCTTGTTAGTTCACTCTGACCATGGCACCTGTGACCAGCCCCAAGAGGGCGTGGTTAGCAGTACCTGTGGCCAGGCCCTAGCAGGCGTGGTCAGCAGTACCTCTAAATAGGATTTCTCCCTACAAATACTCAATTAAATGATTATTAATGATATTCTTCTATTCTCATAGATCTGTGCCTAGCCCAATTGTCATCGGAGAGGCTTCATCCAACAGCTGATGAAAACAGATACAGAGATCCACAGCCAAACATTAGGTGGGACTCTGGGAAACCTGTGGAATATGGGGAGGAAGGACTGTAGGAATAGAGAGTCAAGGACACCACAACAAAACCCACAGAATCATCTAACCTGGATTCATAGGAGTTCACAGAGACTGAACTGACAATCAGGGATTCTACATGGTCTTACCTAGCACTTCTACATATATGTAATGGTTGTGTAGCTTGGTCTTATTGTGGGACTCCCAACAGTGGGGACAGGGACTGTCTCTGACTCTTTTGCAGGCTTATGGGACCCTTATCCTCATACTGAGTTGCCTTGTCCAGCCTTCTACTTGATATGCCATATTTGGTTGATATCCATGGGAGGCCTGCCACCCCAGTAGAAACAGAGAAGGAAAGAATGGCTTGTGGGGCAGAGGGGATGTGGAAGGAGAGACTAGGAGGAGAGTAAGGAGGTGAAACTGTGGTCAGGTTGCAAAATAAATAAAGAAAAGAAAAACTCTAAGAAGTCATGGATCCTAATAAATCTCAGAGTTTCTACTAGTTAGATTTAAATAAACTATTTGGACCTTGTAAGAAGCAATGTATTTTTATTATAGCCACCTAAATTATAATTTTTCCTAGGGTGGGTTATTAAAAGTCCCACGAGTCCATTTTCCTCTGCTTGTACACTATGGAATTTACCATTTGTATGAATTGGGTGGCACATTATATCTACTAATTAAGAGATGAACACATTTGTCAAGCAACTTATTTTCCATAAATAGATGAGGTTCCAAATTGCCTTTTAAATCTTACTAGATCCAACAGCACACTTTAAGTGTTAATTGCAGGTTATTTTGACACTCACTATAAGCCTATACAAAATTGTGTTATATCAACCACACTCTCTGAGGCTTTTCTAAAGAAATTCTATTTCATATATACTCTTCTATAGCTGTAACAGCCATACATGTCTCCTTACCTACTCCTGATTCTTACCTGTTTACCTTCAATAGTGTACCATTATTTTACTTTATATTTATCTGTATTTTGGTGTGTGAGGAAATAGATCAACAAAACAATGCTATATAGCTTCCTATAAATGTTGATTAATAGAAGGATGAGTGTCATAACATACTCATTTTAAGATGTTGATCATATTTGTCTTTGGAATAGAGATTGTGAAATAAACACTCATGCATATCCATGAGGATAAGAGTTAAATCAGAACTGACTTAACAATTTTAGTGCAAACAAAAGTATTCTCTAAGATATAATGAAGGGCAGCTGTGGCTGTAGCCTCTGAGAGACAGCAAAGATAACCACCAACTATTGTGAATATATGAAAATGTAAGGTTATGAATACTGTGGCATTTGAGGAAATTGAATGTCTTGTTATTTTGTAAAAGTAATTTTCCACTCCTCAAGGATCCATACAAACAATAGTTAGACAGCCGGCTTCTCACTGTGAGAAGGGGATTAAAATGTTTTTGCTGAATTCCAAGTGAAAAGATGTTACAATCGATTTGCTATCTGACAAAAAAAATAAGTGAGTTTACAAACTTTACTTATAATGACGATAAACTCTTCAGTCATGTTTGAATTCATCATCTGCCTTTCTTTTTGTGTGCAATTTTGTTTTGTTTTTTCAAGACAGGGTTTCTCTGTGTAACAGGTCCTAGCTGTCCTGGAACTAGCTCTGTAGACCAGGCTGGCCTTGAACACACAGAGATCCACTTGCCTCTGCCTACCATGTGCTAGGATTAAAGACATATGCTACTACCACCCAGCTGTTGTCATTGGTCTTCACAACCTGCTGACTGCTAAACATGCATCTGTTAAATCTTGTTTCCTTGCCCACCCCCACGTTGTATAAAGTAAGAGTGCACACTAGACTAGATACTAAAGCCTTGCAGGAATTATCGTGGCTTCAGTCCACCACTTAATACATTTCCTCTCTTCCACACCCATTTGTGTCAGAGTGCTTATTCCATAAATACTCCCACAACACTATCCAAGAGAAACAAAACCAATGACCCTACCACACAAGAATTTAAAACCATTGTAAGACTGAGTGTCTTCAATGGTAGAGTATTTACCAAGTCAATGTGCACAAAGCCTTAGGTCCAATTCTTAGCACTTCAAAACAAAAACTTCTGGAAATGTTTTCTAGTAATTACCGTACTAGCTACAATCCATATACAACCATTTAACCAATGCCAGTCCTCAAAAGCTTCCACAAATACATATTATTTAAATTATTTCCACTTTATTCTATAAACTCAGGATTAATCTCATATAAAAACTTGGCAAATATATTGCAAGAGAATGATGCTACCAAACAATATAAACATGAAAGTGCTATACATGCTACTAGAGGAGAAAAATAATCATCAATATCACCCATCGGTGAGCCTTGTAAGCTACAATAACATAGAGCTGTCAGAAAGTCATGCCCATTGTTACAAAAGTACACAAGTGATATGGGAGAAACTAACTGCTATTTGATTATATTTTAGTCCCACTCCATGAGATGGAACCTATACTTGACACTGCTAAAGTGCCAGAAAACACAAGACTAGAGTGGTCAAGAGCTCTTCAGGAAAACTTGCTATTGTGATGCTAAATGTACGTAGCAATAAAATGACTCCTAATGATTTACTCCTATCCCTATATCTCAACTCTCATTAGGGGAAGCTTTTTGAGGTAAATGTCAATTAACACAGAAACCCAGAACTAGCAAATATGCAGAGAATGAGAAACTTTGGAGTGTTCAGCCCTAAATGTGATGCCTTTATTACACCTCTACCTTCAAGGCTCAGAAGAAGAGGAGGTGAAAAGACTCTAAGAGCCAGAGATGGTGAATAACTTCAAGCAATCAGAGTCTTACTGACACAATAGAACAGAGAATGCACATGTGAGCACACAGTGGTTTTGACAACATAAATAAAACCTACACAAACTCTAGCCAAAATTCCCATATAGATGGGTAGAGGTAGGCATAATGCTCTTACTTTCTGAGGAGATATTAGCATCTGATTGCTGCTGGAGAGGGATAGTGTCTTTTTTTTTCAATGGTGTGACACCTAGTATATCAAACACTACAGAGTAGGCTCTAGATGTAATCAGCCAACACAAGCTGGACTGACCTGGATGGACTGGATGGGGGGGGGCACATAGAATGAGACCATGAAGGTGAGTGAAAAGAAAAGTATAGGGTTACCTGAGAGGTGTTACGGGAGGTGTTGAGTATGATAATAAGACATTACATGAAATTCTCAGGAATTAATAAGAAAAATATTTTTAGAAAACATGCGAACCAAAATTACACTGTGCCTCACTTATGTTCCAAAAATTATAGCTAACCTTTCTAATCCTGTCAATTACAAATGCAGGAAAGATTGTGGCATTATAGTATGTCTTATACCCTGTTTCTGCGAGTGCATACCACCTTTTGAAAGCCACTATTCACTGTTGGGTTTATCACAAAACCTCATCTCTGTATTCATTTCCCTTCTAGTAAAGTCTGATACAGGAACTTAAGTTCAGATAGTTTCTTTGGGAACTACTCTCATGAAGCACAATTAAGAGAATATAAAAAGAATAAGACAAGGAAGGAGGGAAAAGCAATAATGTTTTTACTATTTAACAATAGAATTTTAGGCACCTGCAGCCCATTTATGTTATAGCTAAGTACATAGTATTTGCCTAAGAATGATCCCTTCACGAGACTATCTGTCTCTTTTACATTGGGAAAACATACAAAGAAAATTAGTTCTAGTAAATATTCTTCTGCACTGTTTTGTTATCAAGACAAAATTTAAGTGAGGCTTTGAGAATAGATTCTGAGCAAAATAAATAAAATAAGTAAATGAACAAAATTCTAACACTGATATAAGTGCTCTCTCTCTCTCTCTCTCTCTCATACACAAACGCACACACACACACATACACGCACACACACACACACACACACACACACACACACACACACACACACACTATAGTAACAATAATATACTACAGAGTAATACAAAAAAACTAAGTAAAATTAAAAACTACACTATGACATAATAGGAAAGGGTATTAGGCAAAGAAAAACAAACACATACAGTGTGACTACGTTTGTTTAAATGACCAGTTTTCCTAAAACAAGGCAACTGATGTTTAGAAATGCAAATTCATATGATAAAAGTACACAGCACAACAGGGAAATGAATGAGAAATTGAAATATTTGGTTTTAATTCTAAAACGTTTGTAACAAATAATCAACCTCCTTCTGCTGCTTTATACAGCTATTGTCCTGGTCCAAGGTATCATCATCCTATTGACTAAATTATAGCAATTGTTTCTGCAAGATTTTTTGTACGTAGATCTTGGCTTCTACAATCTATTCTCAACATAGCACCTATTGTGATACTGTAAAAATTGAATTATAATCATGTCATTCCTCTGCACAAAAGGTTCCCATTGTTTCTAGGAGTAAAGCCCAAAGCCTTTGCAGCAACTGAAAAGGTTCCACACTGTAAACTGATGCTTTAACTCTTTAGTATCTATTTTCCACTAACTTACTCAAATCCAGCCACACTGGCATTGATGTTGCTAGAACACACCACCAGGAATTCTTCTGGCTCAGGCCCGTTGTGAAAGATTGCTCTTTGCCTAATATCCACAGGGTTTACTTCTGTTCTTAGTCTTCTTTTCATTGTAATGTGAAAAGAAACCAAAGAGCAACTTAAAGGTGGAAACAGTTTCGGTCCACTATGGGATGGCTCAATTGTTCTGGGCCTGAGGCAGTAAAAGCATGCAATGAAGGATTTTTGCTGATATCCTGGCATCCAGGAAGCAAGGAATGTAGAAGGATCCAGAATGCACAAAAAGACAAGATATATACTTCAAAGACATGGCCCCAGTGATTTGCTTCCTCCAGCCAAGCCCAACATCCTAATGGCCAAACTTAGTTTGAACACTCTCAATGAATCACCATCTTTGTGACCTGGCATCTAAGCCGTATACAGGCATCTAAGCCTTTAGTATACAGGCCTTCGGGGGGATAAAATTAAAATCCAATCCATAAAATTGCCTTCAGGTGGTTAGGCATTCCTGAGAATCCTTGTAAAAATGACTTCTTGCAGTTCCTTCACTCTGACACATCTACACATACTCTATTGTCTTACAGTAGCTGACTTTTCTCCTTGCCACTTACTATAATTTAGAATGCAAGCTCTATGACAGCAATAATTTTTTATCAAATATATTTCCTTCCATGATGTAAGGCTTATTTTATCTGTGCCTCTGCAACCACTCAGTAAGTGTTAGTTTAAGGAATGGAGGGAAGGAATCTATATAAAGCTCTTTGAATCAACTGGCATTGTCTTATAATTTCATAAGTTTTAAAACTTTCCCCATATTATCTTCAATTAATTTGCATCCATTTCCCTGTAGTGAAAAAATAAATAAAACTGTATCAGGTATGGAGGTACAGGCTTGAAATTCCAGCACTTGCAACGTAGAGGCAGAAGGATCACAAATTCTAATATGTGGTTTTATGTAATCTGAGGAATCTTTGTACATGGATGGCAATATGGAAATTGTGGGGTTACAGGGTCACAAGTTAGTTGTTAGAAACAGATCTAGGGAGAAACCCCGTCTTGAAAAACCAAAAAAAAAAATAGATCTAGGTATAGTTTCCATTACATTAAAGTAGAGGGAGGATAATTTTACTGACGCTTAGTACCTTGATGGAGAATCATATTAACTGTTGCTTTTAGTCAATAAGCAGTACTCAAAATATATATTACCCAACATTTGTATTTTCTTGCTTTCTCCCAATTTTCTCTTGAACATGCATGCATATGAGGATATATATGAATATATATTTACTTATGTACAGCACTAGCATGAATGAGTTTCTGTGAATCATAGTAAAAGTTACATTCTATGAATGTTTATATAGAACAAATAGACATCTCCTTAGCTATGTGCTTCAGTTATCAGACATAACCTCTGAGAATGGAAAAAAACAACTAAGCTTTCTTTCCAGTATCATTCACAGATCTTAAGAATAAGTGTGGAGTTATGAGTGGCTGTGGGAATAAAGATGGGATAAAGTCAAGTAATTCTACTCCAATTAAAATATAACATGAATATGCACATAAATCAATAAAAGATATACAAAAACAATACAAAAATCAATTCAACGGAGTTGGTTCTTTGAGAAAATCAGTAAGATTGTCAAACCCTTATCTGCATTAACTAACATGTAGGGAGAAAAGAACAAAATCAACAAAAGTAGAACTGAAGGGGGAGACATAGAAAACAGCAAACAAGTACAGAGACTCATAAGAACATAATTTAAAAATCTATACTCCACCAGATAGGAAAATCTAAAAGAAATGGATCATTTTTCCTCATTGCTTTATAGTTACCAATGGTAAATCAAGATCAGATGAGCAATTTAAACAACAGATCAAAACCCCTGGTGAAATAGAAGCAGTTATTAAAAGTTTACTGACCAAAGCCAACCAACAATCAACAAAACAAAACAAAACAAAACAACAGCAAAAACAAAATCCTCATGGCCAGCTGGTCTTAGTGAAGAATTCTACCAGAAGAAGAGTTAATTCCAATACTCCTCAAATCATTCCACAAAAGATATACCAAAGGAACATGACTAATTTGTTTTATGAGTCCACAGTAACCCTAATACCCAAACCACATAAATACCCATCAGAGAAATACAACTATGAACCAATTTCCCTTATGAACATAAATGCAAAATTTCTCAATAAAATATCTGCAAAGTGAATTCAAGAACACATCAAAAAGATCATCCACCATGGTCAAAGAGGCTTCATTCCAGAAATGCAGGAAGTTGCATATATATATATATTGATGAATGAACTGAAAGACAAAAACAGCCATGTGATCATCTCTTAAATTGCAGAAAAGGCATTTGACAAAATCTAATACCGCTTAATCATAAAAATCCTAGAGATTAAGGATACACAGATACAAGGGACATATCACAACACAATTCTTCACAGACCTTGAAAGGACAATTCTCAACTTCACATAGAAACACAAAAGACCCAGGATAGCTAAAACAATCCTAGACCTGAAAGGAGACATGGACACAAGAGCCTATCCCTAACCCAAATGCTACCTCCAATTGACAACCACTTGCAATTGAAAATTTAGATTTCTCTGAGGAGTCTCTCTAGGGAAACAAACTATACTTAAATGTAGACTGCATGCCCAGTAGTAGGTAGCCAACAGAAATGGCATCTTTGGAGGTTACTTGTCTCATAATGATGTTTCAGGTATTTTTCATACATATATCTATATAATATGCATATAACATCATGTATAATGTACTTATAACATTATGTATGTGTGCATGCATATATATTCATATATATTCTCTCTTTTTACACTACAAGTCCTCTGTGTATATATTTTGGCTTCTAGTTTACTGGTTTTTTTGGGGGGGGGGATTTCTGAGTGTACAAACGAGTGAGTCTCTGCTTCTATATCTGTTTCATGGATCTTTTGGGGGGCTCTTTTCCTTCTATTTGTTTGTTTTCTTATACTTTGATGTATTAGATTTTGATATGTCTTATTATATTCAATTTTATTAGTATCCCTTAGAAGCTTGTTTGTTTTCTAATGGGAGATAGAAAAGGGGTGGATCTGGATGGGAGGGGATGAGAGGAGAAACTTGAAGTAGATGGAGGAGAAACCATAATCAGGATATAAGAGTAAAAAATATTTTCAATAAAAGGAAAGAAACTGAAAATGCACACAAAATATAAAATTAAGCCAACACATCCAAACACAGGCTTCTTTAGCTAATGAATCATTTTAAAATGTGAACGCAACCATTAATTTATTAAATATTGGGTCCTTCACACTAGCAAAATCCCCAATTCTATCAGAGTAAATTATAGTAGCACAATGAAAGAAGGACCCTATTAATTGATCTTATCAGTGACAGTATTATTTTAAAGCAACTAGAGACAATGAAATCCAACAAAGTGGCAGATAATAAGAATAACGGAAGTAGTGGCTAGAAGCTATTAACACTAGCTTTCTTTTGAATGGAAGAGAGGTAAAGTAGAAGTTGGCACTGTATCTTTCCTTTGAATTTATGAAAAGAATTGAGCATGTGGGTAATTTTAAGAATTCTTGGAACAGTCAAAAATCAGTATCATGAACCGAAGATATATAGTCATTTCTGTGGAACTGTGAGGGAAGTGACTGAATTATGATTTTGGTTTTGCCTTATGGGTTGCACTTCTCAACATGAGAAATAGTTCTGCCTTCCACATTTCCACTCTGCTGTGACCATTCTCCAGAGCTCAATAACTATGTCAGATCCGAATGTCACTTTGAAATTTTATTTTTAAGGCAATGCCAAGTTTGATGAGGAAGAAAGGGGAAGTACTGGAGTAAGCAAAGGACACAGATGAATATAATTCCCTACAACACCATGGTGGCTACTTAGCTTAGTGAACTAGAACACTGAAATATCAAGGTCAATTTATAAATCATACTGCATTGCTTGCTTTGTACAAAGATGATATCATAGGTTTAGAGAACATAAAGATGATTAAAATGAAAGAAGAAAAGGCTAGAAATGCCAAAATAAAACAATGGCAAGGAGAATCTTATATATAAAGTTCAAGAAACTGTACTTAATACCAATTGGCTAATATTTTTCCACCTTGAATGTATTAAAATCCCCAAAGGAGCTGTTAAACACGTAAATTCACCACCCATGGAAATTATACCTCTTTAAAGTTTCCAGGTTGTTTTTAGGTTGAGTCATGTGTGAGAATCTTTGTCACAAGCATATGGAGAGCTGCTGAATATTTTAAATTACGTGAATGACAGAATCACCTATTTCGTTATGAAACAGAGGTATGTGTCACACTTAGAGTGACTGTAAATAGAGCAAATCCCAAAAATCTCTTCTGCAAAATCATTTGTTGTCTATTTATCCTTAGTCATAGAATGCCAACCTTACCTCTGGAACTAACTTACCAATGATTATTTTTGATGATCAGGGCATTAAACATAAAGAAAATAATTCAAGTGAAAAACCATTCTTTTCCCCAGAAAGTAATTTCAATGTCTTACTGGAAAAGTAAAGATATTAAATATTCTCTATGAATGGTATTATAGAAGAGAAGAAAGGGGGAAACAATTTATACAAACATTTTATCTACATTGGAGAACAGTTTTAAGCTATAGTCTCTGTGCTCAGGATGCTGCCATTGTACTTTCAGTCAGTTTAACTCTCTCCATATACATCATACTGTATGAACTCTCTCAAAAAAGCAGTACAAACAGACTTGAACTGCACCTGCCAATTACTAGTGAGGAAAGAAAAAGATAGAGTACCACTTATAAAGAAAAGTATAATAAAATAATTCACAAGAGGTACAGAATGAAATGGAATGGAATGCATGCCCTCTGGGAGAATAGTTTTTCTACATTCCTAGAACAAGTTCCCCGAAAGTGGACAAATCATATGATCTCTTTATTTTTCTGCATGTAACATGTTAACTGTAAATGAAATTATCTTTACTAGTTCTTCAAGCTCTAAGGGAACCAGTACAGTACATGCATAGTGCCAAGAATTCCATCTGATGCATAGTGGATTTGAAAATATTGGCCATTTGTGATGGTTACTGTTGCTCATCAACTTGACAGAATCAGGAATAACTGAATAAACAGTCCTCTGGGAAGTTTGTAGAGATTTTCAAGTGAAAAGACACAGCACAATTCTGTAGTAGGTCCTGGACTGAATACTCCAGAGACAGTGGGTGCAAGCAGTCATCACCTACTGTTCCCTTATTGTAGGTGTAACCTGTCCAGATCCCTCTCATTCCTGCCACCTTGACTTTGGTGCCAAGATCAATCGTATACCCTCAAACTGTGAACCAAAATAAATCTTCCTTTCTTTAGGCTGTTTCCTGGCAGGTAGGTACTTTGTCCCAGGGCCAAGAAAAGTAACTAACACCATTATTATTATTATTATTATTATTATTATTATTATTATTATTGTTGTTGTTGTTGTTGTTATTATTATTATTATTATTGTTATTATTATTATTGCTGTTATAATTATAATTATTATTATTATTAGCATTAATATAAACGTGAACTCAATAGGTTGAAGACATACATGATTGAAGGGTAAATTACATTACTAGGAGGTAGCCTCCAGACTATTTTAATTATAAAATAGAGCATAGAGTTGTTAGGGAGTAAAGACACTTTCTACAGCCACTAAGGCACTGTGGTATAATGAAAAGAGCACAGAAATTAGCAGTGGAAGACAGGCACTCCACCTATCAACAATAATTATATCATGCAATTTTCATAAATTTCAGTTTTTTCTGTCTGCAAAATCATAAATACAGCATTTTGTGTGCCTACACAAAGAAAAATTGTCATGTGTCTATCTGTATGTGCTTTTGATCTTATATCAACACTATATAAATGTATTCCTAAAGCAAATAAAATGATACATATACATGAAAATAATTAATAAAATGTATGATAACATGCACATGTATGTAGAGGGAAGTTTTTGTCTCACCTGGTCCTGCAGCTGTTCAGTCCCTAACACACGGAGACTTATATTAATTATATGCTGTTTGGCCTATTGCTCAGGCTTATTACTAACAAACTCTTACAACTTAAATTAACTCATAATTCTTATCTATGTTTAGCTTGGTACCTTTTCTCAGTAAGGCATTCTCACGTTGATTCCTCTGCGTCTGACTGGAAAACTACATCTCTGCCTTTTTGGAGCCCATTCCTTGTGGTGAGATACCTTGCACAGCCATGATACAAGGTTGGGGGGTTGGTCCTGCCTCAACTTGCTATGCCAGTTTTTGTTGACACCCCAAGGAAGATTTTACCGCTTCTAAGGAGTGGATGGGAAGTGGTATTGGAAGAGATGGGTGTGGGGGAGAAAGGAGGGAGAGGGAACTGGGGCTGGTATGTAAAATGAAGAGAAATTTTTAAATAAAAAATAATAAAATAAATAAATACGCTTACATGACAAATGAATCAAGGCTCAGAAACACAATGGGTTTCTGCAAGCTTTTTGAGATATTGGGGAGACTGAAAAATAATCTATAAAAATATGGAGACAATAGAATTTTTATATTAATATTGCAGGGGTACTATCTTATATATCAAAGATACCAAATGGTATGCTTAAGAGTTTGTGTGGCTATTGTTATTATTTATGTACCTATGCCAATCTATATCCTGGTTAGTATTTAAAATATTTCAGTCTCCATGACAATTTTTAATGCAGCCTAGTTCTGATGAGAGATTAAAAAATGATTGGTAAGGAAAAGGTCAAGAAAGTATTGAGAAAAAATCACCACATAATTGCAAATTAATTGTTATTATATTTACTTTCTTGATATCAATAGTGTTTGCATCAAATGTACAACAAAAGGTATTTTAGTAATTGAGTGGAAGACCTTGAGGAGAATTTGAATATGGCTTATGTAATTGAGAGCATTGCTTTTTTCATTTATTTTTCTTTTAGAAAGATGAAGAGATATTACTTAATGACTTTCTGTTAGCTAGTAAAAGCTTCATATGTCTAAAGGTTATGTTTCGGTGATTAAAATTAAAACATTAAAGTTATGTATAATTAACATACTAAGTCATAGATAACCTCTACATTGATGCATATAAAAATTATGAACCTCTAAGATCATAATAAACAGCATCAAGTTTATAATTTACTAATTAATAGCAAAAGGAATCCTAATCAATTAAAAAACTACAGAGAAAGAAATCAGGTCTCAGCATGAGCAGAAATGAATCCACACAATCATAAATTGCTTTTACATATATTCTTTTGTTATAATTTAAGTCTATTAATGTTTTGTGCTCAAAATTTCAATGCACTGCAGTGGAAAAACAAAGAAAAGTACCTAACACTACACTTTATTCTTTGTCATGGTTATTTTCTTCACTAGCTACTGAAAAATCTTACTGCTTCTTGAATTGTCCATGTAGCAAGCTGTTTCCCTCCGGGGAACAGAAGTAATGTGCTGACTTACAGACTCAATAGAAATGCCTTTAATTCTTATGACATTCAGTTGTTAAACTGTTTTATGGTTGCAGTCAGCCAAATCGTCCACTGCCACATAAAGTTATTTTTCCAGTTAGTAGCGTCTATGCTCTTTAATCTTCAGCTTTGATGTAAAACCATTAAATGGAGAAGAAATTAAGTTTGATAACTCAGTATTTGCAATTCCAATTTGTAAGATGAATTATTTCTATTTCTTCTATAAGCTTTCTCTAAATAATGTCTTATGATTTTTTAAAGGTTCTCATAACATTCTGTTTTATTTTTATAGCAGCTATCATAATGCAATTTGGTACTTGTTTGTTTAACACCAGTTTCCTTATCAGGCTATAAGATTTTAAATTGTATAGTTTTTATCCCTATAGTAATTAGGAAAAATATTTGTTAAAATATGTTTGCATCTTAAGATGTTTGAAGTAATCTTGAAACATTTTTTGGAAAAGAAAAACATATGAGATCTTGAGAATAATCTCTAAAATGGAATGCAATATGTTTCCATATAATAACAAAGTGGTACTCACACTATTTACATTTATATTTACATTAAATACACCAGTGTCAGTATGTGGTGTATAAATATGTAAAAACTCTATTCTGCATCTTAGAAGTATCCTAATTAGGAAGCAACATAAGGGATGCTTGTTATTTCAAATATCATAATAGAAATGTACATGATCTTACTAATTAAGTTTAGGCAATATTAAAATATGTTCCCACCAGAAAAAAAAGCTGTGTTCCAAATATGCAACTTGTTAAGCAGACCTATAGTTATATATCATAAGAAGGCTATGTTAGACCACTTTTGCAATGCTCAAGATCTACAGCCCTGTTCTTGATTAGACCACAGCTATACCTACACTTTAATGACTCTTTCATATAAGTTATAGTCAGAAAGCCTATAGCAGTAAATGGTGCTTCTGAAAATTTGTAGAGAAGAGATGTAAGAGTTCATTTTCTTTGTAACTAAAAGGTATAATGTATTCAAAAGCAAGTTGTCATTCACTAAATATCAAAACTGTCTTAGGTTCACGATTTGAACCATAATTATTCAAATAAATCTTATTTTTAAAAAAATTTCCATATGAACCTACAGAGCTATAGTGCATACAACAACTCTACAATCACTGAAAAGCAGTAATAACAATGGGGTTTGAGATGATAATTAAAAGAGTAAATGCTACCTTTATCCTGCTTTTTGTTCCACAGTATTTAAGCATTTGTTTTCTGCTTTAAGACAGAAAACTCACAAAACTAATACAACACTTTCTTATTCTCATTTTTTGGTAGAGTTAAGTGAGGTGACCCTCATTATTTAGCAACTAAAATTCACATAGGACTCCTAATCTAATGCAGTGGTTTTTTTTTTTTTTAGTTTCTTTTTTTTTCTGTGAAAATTGTTCTTCACAGCTACTTGCCCAAGCAGCCTGAAGACTCCGATACACACTCTACTCCTGTAGGAGTCAGGAGAGCTGAAAAAGGTCAAACTACATGTTCCTTAAAATATTTGAATTAGAACCACTGGTGACATTCAGAACTTCCAGGTGGTTGCTCTGAAACTAAATAAGGCTTCTAATTCTGTCAAATGCTTTATCTATTCTTCCTTTTTATGGTTCAAAATATTTTCCAGTGAATGGAAATACTAAAACACAAGATAAGAAACTAAAGTAGAAAATAAAAGGACAACGGCGGTCTAGATGGGCGATAGGGAGGGAATACATATGAGATTAGAAATTACTGCTGGTTCTTTTAATGAAATACACTATTTGAATTGCTAGCCATTAAAAAGATTCATTGAAAACTTTCCCATAAGCTAATTTTATTGTAAAACAGTATCATAGGTTTTATGAAATATTAATCGAGTCAATGTATCTGAATTTCTTTGCAAATCTCCCAGTAAGCAGCTGACACGCTTCCAATGTGTTTATGCCAAGCATAAATATGGCACTCATTTTGTGAATGATGTACACATTAATGTAGGTCCTGATAGGCTTCCTGAGACTGTTTAGTAGTAAAAATTTAATTATGCACATCTCTTTACCTTAATTGTGATTCTGGCAGGTCTATATTTTTAAAGTTCAGAATTTCCTCAACAGAAATATACCCATAGGAGTCATTTTTAAATGTCATTTCCTTCAGTTAAAAGCTAAAAAGGCTTGACTCAATTTGGCTGTGAAGTAAGCATAGTATAACCTATCAGGGAAAAATATGCTTTGTTCAACTCAGTTGTTTTAAAAGAAAGAAAGAATGAAAGCATAGAACTGTAAACCAAAATTAGTTGAGCCCAGACATCTGAGATGTTCTATCAGAACTGCTTAGAACTGAGCTTTTACAGGAAACACTTGTAAAGATGTTTAAGTGAGTATGTAAAATTTTGGGGAATGAGAAAGGAATGCCTAAGGTATGAGAAAAAGTGTAAAAGCATAGGCCAAAGAAATATCTTCCTAAATAATGCTGCAAACTTAAGACAATCCACCTACTGTATATAGACAAATAGCCAGAGTGAGTCTATTTGTTCCCAAGAGAAGAAGATGATTAGAGCTTGGAGGCTGAGGACTAGAATGGTTGATCCCTAGAACTATTAGAAGAAACTCTGGTACCAAGGAGTTGGCCACCATGTCATTCTTTCTTCTATAAAGGGGTCCTGCTGAGTAACAGGCTCTTCATTTGGGAATCTGCTATAAAATGTAAAATCAGAGCAAGACGAAACAAAAATGAAACAAAAGAAACAGCGATGTAAGTGCTGTTAGAGAATTCAGACAGACCTTAGAGGTTTACTGTAAAATAGGAAACGCTCTAATTAAGGATCATATTATGAACAGAAGTTGCTAAAAGCCACACCTATGCTGAAGATTTTGTGAGACTGATTGGTTAGAATATCATGAGTGTAAATAGTTGGAATGTGGTAGATTCGGAACAAATTAATCTTGAACTAGCTTTATTTCCCTAATAGCTATTGGCCACCTGTGAGTCTGGCTTAATTACTTTCTCTGAATTATCAACTAAAAACTTGGGAATGTTTAACCCAAAAAGTTGAGAATGTTATCCAATATCTAACACCTATAACACACTTTACAATGCTTTACTGAAATTGCCTATCTGATGTGCTCACCAATGTTGTTGAAAAGTATCTTCTTTTATTTTTTAAATTTATTTATTTATTTTACATCCTAGTCACATGTTCCCCATCCACTTCTCCCCATTTTCTATTAAAGAACTGACATGTCTTCCAGAGATATCAACAAAATATGGTATATCAAGTTACTGTAAGGATAAGCACTTCACCAGGTATCTCCAAATTCCATTTGTTCTGTAACTGTAAATGAAGTAAGATTGGATCACAGAAGGTAAAGAACTGGAATGCCTAAGGTGGAAAAAAAGAAAAGAATAACAATTTAAGGCAATGGTGCATATAGGACCAGGCTGGTATGAGCCACACAACTCATTTCCACAAGTGTTGCTGAACACTGTTCAATGACAAAGGGAAGAAATTGTGGGATTTTTAGAAGAATGGGAGGAGGGCACTAGTTGTGAAGAACATTGATCAACAAAAGGTAGACTAAGTAAAGAACCAAGAAGGGAAAGAAGCACAGGTGATGAGAATAGTTTTATACATAGTAGCAACAAAACACAAGTGATCATAGGATGTCTGCTTTCTCTAAAAAAATTGTACTGAGATGAATTTAAAGTATGCTATCTCTTTGTAAGGAAGAACATACATTCATAAGGAGAAAAGATAGTTCTTAAGCAGCTACTGGAAACAGGTCTCATGAACATTTTAGTCTCCTGTAAGTATCACTTTTGTATGATGAGTTTAAAAATAATTTATGTTGTTCTTTGAAAGAAATTATCTGGAGAAAGGTAAAGTTTTACCAATATAAGCAGTATTTTGGAGTAAAGAAACCTTTAAGCAAACTGAAGTCAAACTGACTACTCCACCTTCTGCTGGAAGACAACGTGAAGCCTAAGTGCCAGACTAGAAACAGTGATATTTTGCTAATTTTGAACATCAAAATTAACCATAGATGGCAAAGTGGCATGGGGACAGAAGCTCCATTTTTTGAATCCATTTATCTCCAAGTAGTTGCTAGGAAGCTATATATTTTTTCCAGATTTTTTTATTTGAATTAGAAACAAGAATGTTTTACATGACAATCCCAGTTGCCTTCTCCCTCTCATCCTCCCCTACCACCTCCCGAACGAAAACCCTACCTATCACATATCCTTTCTAACTCCCCCTGGATGTCATCAGAGTCTATCATATCCTTTAGGATAGGGCCTAGGCCCACCCCCGTGTGTCTTGGATCAGGCAGTATTCCTCTATATGGCTCACAAAGTCCACATCTATGCTAGGTATAAGTACTGAACTACTACAGGAGGTCCCGTAGATTTCCGAGGTTTCCTTACTGAAACCCATGTTCTTGGAGTCTGGATCAGTCCCATGCTGGTATCCCAGCTATCAGTCTGGGGAGCATGAGCTCCCCGTTGTTCAGGTCAGCCATTTCTGTGAGGTTCACCAGCCTGGTCTGGACCCCATTGCTCTTCACTCGTCTGCATCTGGATTCCAGTTCAGTTCAGTGATTAGTTGTGGGTGCCTGCTTCTACTTCCAACAGCTGCTGGATGAGGGCTATCAAATGGCATATAAGTCAGGCATCAATCTCATTATCCGGGGAGGGCATTTAAGGTAGCCTCTCCTCTGTTGTTTAGACTGTTAGTTGGTGTCATCTTTGTAGATCTCCAGACATTTCCCTAGTGCCTGATTTCTCTGTAAACCTAAAATGTCTCCTCTATTGTGGTATCTCCATTCTTGTTATCTTCTATTCTTCCCCTGACTCAACCTTTCTGCTCCCTCATGTCTTTTGCATCCCTCCTCTTCTCCCCTTCTAATTCTCCTAGGATTTTAGACATAGAATAAAGGATTACCAGCCTACAATCCACACTGCCAGAGAAGCTAGTAAACAAGGAGGACCTGAAGAGAGACATACATGGTCCCCTGGAGAAGGGGAAAGGGTCAAGATTCCCTGAGCAAATTGGGAGCATGGGAAGAAAGCTATATATTTTAAGCTAATTCTCTACTTCTCAAACTTAGATCAATCTTTGACCAAATATCCCATTACCAGATCATATATGTTCTCTTAATCTTTCATCATATCAAATCATACTCCCATCCTTGTCAACTGTGCTTTCCTCATCCCTGTCATGGTACCCTAATATTGTGCTGCAAGCTAACTGGGATTTCAGTTAAATTCAGCATTTAGGAAACTTTCTTATCTACTATTCTACAGGAAAAAGGTTAGAAACTGCCAATAGACATGTAAATAACTCTTTTCCTCTTTTCACAAGTAGTTATAGTCTATTAGGGATTCCAGAGACAAAAATAAAGCAATCATAGGAGGAATGTTTTTAGAAGACAACTTTAGAAGTCACATGAGTATCCATGCTCTGAAGTCACAGGAGTAAAATGAGATCAGGACCCACATAATGCAAATATTTATTTTTCTTCTATTTCCCATCAAAACTATCTGGACATACACTCCGTTATGACAGACTCATTCTCATGGAGGGTTAAGTTGATAAGTAAGTTGAAAGAATAGTCCAATACTTAAAATACTTCATTCCTTTCTGATATGAGCACACTATACAAAAAATGAACACATTTTTTCTTCCATGGTTTAAGAATCTATTGAATAATAATAAATTCACAAAGCCCAGTGGTTTCAGCGACAATAATTAGTCATATAATCACATCCACCTCAGTAAAATTTCTGAGGTAGATCCTGTGTCTTTCATTCTAATCTTAATTACAATTATTAACACATATAAAATAGCACAGTACAGCTTTCTTTCTCTCTCTCTCTCTCTCTCTCTCTCTCTCTCTCTCTCCATATATATATATATGCATGCATATGTGTAAATGTTATGAGGCTTCTGAAATGTTCAAAAGCTTTCAGAACCCTATATGTTCATCTGATATCTTGTAAGAACCAATTGAAATCTCTTTTTTAGAAGGAAGCTACCCCTCAGACTGGAGACTCTGTATAAGAACCAGTTTGATTCAGACCAGTGCCAGGCAGGGAGCTGAAGCTGGAGCTGCTGGATCAGGATTTAATAGTAATGCTGCAGAGTCCAGCAAGGAGGTTAAAAGCAAACTGCGATCTGACATCATGGACGCAGGTTCAGGTCTACTTTTAGGTGAGTAAGCAGGTAGACAGGCAAGCAGTTCAGTAGACTGCATCAACAATAAGCAACTGAGTGGAGCTAAAGCTTCAGGGACAGTTGGCCAGGCCTCTGCTTTTTAATACTTGACATGTAGACTACATATCAGATGTATGCGGTCATGCAACTGTAGTGTTGAGAGTACATACATTTATGGGGACCAGGGGGAAGAGTTATATCTTTTCCTTGTTGTGGTAAGTTTGATAAGTTATTGGGGGTAGTTTCTATGGTTTTCACATAACCATATGCCACCATAATCACAATTAACCCTCACAAATTTATAAGGTGGTTTCTTTTCTCCCTTTAAGAATACAAAATTTATTAATCTGTGCTCAATGGGTGTTGTCTGATGGATTGGTAATTTGTGGGGCCACCCATAAGTAATAGCCATACTTCTGTAAAAGGAGTCAAAAATCTGTTTGCAATATGTAGTCTCTGAAGGTAAGACACAACCTGAAAAAAATCACTGTTTTCTGCAATGGGATAGGGCATTAGCCTGATCTCAGAAATCTCATCATCTTTATTTTGATTCATAAGAAGCCATGATAATGATTGATAGTGACCAGAGTTACACAGTTAAAATGACAATCTCTCTTTTCATAACTGTCCATTGCTTTCAAAGGCTGACCTCAATAGAGAAACATGTTCAAAGAAGAACTTACATCTCAGCCAGTAGGAACTATCCCATTTCTTGTCTGGAACATTCACATTCTGATTTAGAATTTGGAATTTGTGTGTGGAAAGAATAAATCAGAGGACATGGGTTATGGAAGTTATAATGTATATGAAGTTGGAATGGAAATGACAATTAAAGTGATTCAGGTGGAATAGAGAAAGCTTGGTAAGGGAATGGGAAGAAGAGGGAGAGAGCCAAAGTTTCTATGATTTTTTTTAAGATGCAATATGAAGTAGACCTCTTATTTCTTGACAATGTCAAACGTCCGACAGTTAACATTACCATAGTTGTTAGGGTCAGTGTATGTCATGGCAGCTCTAACAAGCTAGATGAAGGGGTTTTACTCAATGTGGTTGCTTTGGGAAAAGAACAAATAAAGATGTCCACAATGGAGTACTACTCAGCAGAAAAAAAAAAAAAAACAATGGAATCTTGAAATTCGCAGGCAAATGGATTGAACTAGAAGAAACCATCCTCAGTGAGGTAACCCAGTCCCCAAAAGATAAACACAGTATGTACTCACTCATATATGATTTTTAGACATAAAGCAAAGGATTACCAGTCTACAATCTATACTGCCAGAGGAGCTAGGAAACAAGGAGGATCTCAAGAGAAGATTGCATACTCCCTTGAAGAAGGGGAGGGGGACAAGAGCCCCTGAGAAAAGTGGGAGCATGGGCGGTGGAGAGGAAGGAGGTGGGAAGGGAAGAAGTGGAGGGGGGAGGAGAACAAGAGGCCTGAGACAGGGGAGGAATAGAGGAGAGCAAGACAGGAGATTTCTTGATAGAGGGAGACAGTACAGGTATGGAGAGAGGTCTGGCACAGGGGATAAGTTAGGGGATCCACAGGGATGATCCCAGCTAAGAATCCAGACAGTGGTGGAGACGATGCCATTGATGCCCTTCCCTATAATGAGATTGATGTCCACCTTGGTTACCATTCCTAGAGCCTTCATCCAATAGCTGTTCGAAGCAGAAACAGGCACTCACAGCTAAGCACTGAATCATACTCCTGGAATCAAGTTGTGGAGAGGGAGGAGGGATGAGCAAAGGAGCCAAGACAGTGCTGCAGAAACCCAAAGAAACAGCTGACCTGACCTAGTGAGAGCATGGAGACCACAGTCATAAACCTGGGGAAAACAGCTTTGGACTGAATCAAGCCTTCTGAATGTGGGTGCCAGGTAGGAGACCAAGACAGTCTATGGGACCTCTTAACAGTGGAGCCAGTCTTTAATGCTAGAGCACAAATGTACTTTGGGAGCCCATTACCTCTAGAGGGATACTATTGCAGCCCAGATACAGCAAGGAAGACTTCAAAGGCCCCTCATGATGGGCCTCACTATTCCTGAGGAGGAGTTGGGAGAATGGGTTGGGGGTGGGGAACATGGGAGGATAGGAGGACAAGAGAATGAGGGTAGATGTATATGTAAATATGAGTAGTAATTAAAGAATTTTAAAAACAAAAGCAAAAAAGTTAGACTATATTCATCTATGCCTAAATCTAGAGGCATACCAAAATGAATTGTTAAAACATACTACAAATAAGATTACATTAATATCACATGGGCCACCTTTGAACAGATACCAAAATGGAGATCACCAGATTTAGAGAAGCTGGGCAAAGGATAAACAAATGGAGAAATGAAATGAGTATTTGAAACTACTCTCTTGTCTAATATGAATACATCCACTCTTTTTATATACTTACTTAGAATTTAGATCAAGTCCACACAGATTCCCCCTCCAAGGACAATTATTCAATATTGTATGCATTTATGGATAACACAACCAAATCTGTGGTTCTGAAGTTACATTCTATGTTTTCTATCAAATCCAGAAATACCTCATAATGTGGTTAATGCCTTATAATGGTCAGGTAATAAATGCCCAATGATCATTGTGTATAATGGCAGGGAAAGACTAAGATAACTAAAAATTTCCCACTTAGAAAAACAAGAGGAAAGTGAACAATATATTGCTATGGGGAGTTTATCTTTTGCCAGTGGATAGAATACTGCAGGCTTAATAGCCTGAAAATGTAATAAATCCATTCCCTAGACAAAATTGTGCTTCTTTCTTTGGATTTCCACATGCTTGTTGACCTTTATGTCTCTTGTGGCAAAATCTCCTTTGCTCGATTTCCTGAACAGAAATGTCTACAATAACCATTGGAAAGAATTCCAATTAGTAGGGGAAAGGAACAAGGAGTGTGTGTTTATCCTGTTGTATTATATTTACTCTCTGTTTGAGGAGAAGAAGAAATGGAGATTTTTTAGTGGGTAGAAGACTGAAATAGAGTTAAAGATTTTCATTTAAATTTAAAATTAAGTTGTGTATCTTAAAATTCTGTACCCTCATTGTCCTCTAGTCAACTTATAGACTTAGATGTAATGTTCTCTATTTCCATTGTGTCCTCTCCCTTCTCAAGTGTATTAGGATCCAATGACTAGAAAAATTCCCCCTAGAATTTATATAGGTTTTATTACTATTTGTAGATTTTCATATCCTGTCTCAAAACTAGGTAGAATAACAAGACAAATCTCTGCAAATATATACATGATGAACAACATCACCAACCACTTCGATTCAACTGATTTTATAATTACAACACACACTAATTGCATAATAGACATCATTTTAAGGGCACATATTACATCCGATAAGATAGATCATATGCTGATCCACAGGACAACTCACAACATATTTAAAGGTGTTAAAACCCCTTGAATGTGTTCTCTAATAACAAATGATTTAAATAGGACATAAGGGAAAAGGAAGGTTGTGTAGGGAGAAGAGTAGAGGAGAGCAAAATAAGAGATACCATCAAAGAGGGAGCCAGTATAGGTTTAAAGTGAAATCAGGCACTAGGAAAATGTCCAGAGATCTACAAGGATGACACCAACTAACCATCTAAGCAACAGTGGAGAGGCTACCTTAAATGCCCTCCCCTGATAACGAGACTGATGACTGACTCATATACCATCCTAGAGCTTTCACCCAGCAGCTGATGGAAGTAGAAGCAGACACCCACAGCTAAACACTGAACTGACCTGGAATCCAGTTGCAGAGAAGGAGGAGAGGTGAGCAAAGGGGTCAAGACCATGCTGGTGAAACCCTCAGAAACTGCTGACCTGAACAATTGGGAGCTCTTGGCCCCAATATGATCACTGGGAAACCAGCATGGAACTGATCCAGACCCCACGAATGTGGGTGTCAGTGAGGAGACCTTGGAAATCTACGGGACCTCCTGTAGTAGATCAGTACTTACCCCTAGTGTAGGAATGGAATTTGGGATGCCATTTCACATAGAGGGGTACTCCCTCAGCCTAGACACAAGGGGGGCAGCCTAGACCCTATCTCAAAGGATATGACAGACTCTGAAGACCCCCCCATGGAAGGCCTCACTCTTCCTGGGGAGCAGAAATGGTATTGGATAGGTAGGGTGTTAGTGGGGCGCAGGGGAGTAAGGAAGGGAGAGGGAACTGGGATTGACATGTAAAACAATCTTGTTTGAAATTTAATTTAAATAGAGTATAATACTAATACAATATCTGGAAAGATTTTGATATTAAGCACCACTAACATGTGTAGGTTGAAGAAAAATAGATAAAAATATTTTGAACTGAACAATTAATATTGAGAGTACCAAAACAGTGAAATTCAAACACAATGAAGCTATTGTTATATAAAACTGCATGCCAATATTTCTCATGATTATGGATATAAGTATTGGAAAATTTAATGTAGCAATTTATAAAAAAGGATGATATACTGTAGCTGAATAATTCATTCAGAAATTGGACACTATATTTTCAAATAAACCAACATAGAATTTTATGGGATAAAATGAGAAAAAATTCTTACATGATAAGAAAAAATGACAAAATTTCAACATCTACATTAGAATAAAGTCTTTCTGAAAATTATGCTCTATTTGATAAAGAACAAATATAAATCTAATGATCACACTTAATGGTAAGTTTGTGACTGTTACACCAGATCGAGAAGACAAGAATTCCTCCTTCAATGACCACCATGTAACTGTTTCCTGGAGATCCTGATCTTTGTTGTAAAGTGAGGTAAAATAAGTAAATAGAAAAAGAAAAGGAAAAAGTATGATGGTCTCCAATGATAAATTGCATATCATAAAATATAAATTATGTCAATATTATTCAATCTCTATGCATAGCTATTCCTAAGGTACTTATCAACATGATAAGAATGAATGGAAGGATTTTGCCAGATGTGAGGCTATAAAATCAAAGTGAATATAAAACAAAATATGAAAATTTATACTATCTAAAATTACGAGAAAGATAGCTAAGAATTTATTCTGAGACTCTTTGTAATAATTTAATCTCAAACCTGACAAAATATTAATAATAGATATCATAGAGAATCTTAATGAATGGAATTATATACCATACATACTAGTGACAGCACAAGACTATTGACAAGCTCTTCCTCTTTAATCTGTAGCTACTACTCCATCCCAATTATTAATTTTAGAAGACATGGTTGAAGAAATAATTGTTCTTAATTTAAAGACACAAGAACATCCAGATGAAATTTGAAAAGTTTCCTTTTATATTTCTATAGCTAAATCTGTGCATAATAAGCAAAGGGCAGGCTTTATACAAAGACATTTAACTACCTCTGTGATTGATTCAGTAGACACAGAAAATTCTGTACCCACAGTATACAAAATTATAATTATACCCTTGGTATTTTACTTTCCCTTCTCTTTTGTATCCACTTTTATCCCAAGAATCATAATGTAGCAAACTCAGCACTATAGTTAATAAAGACTTTTATTGTCTTTTAAATGAAGAGTATTGTGTCTCAGTGATGCATCATGGAAGAGAGAATAATGCAAAGGATTGGGCATTGCAGCACAAAAGGCAAGAAAGGCACTGAATGACTACACAACAGAGATGGGGAAAATGCAGAAAATACTACTGATAATGCTGAAGATAATATTCCCTTCTCCAAAATTGTACTTAAGAAAAGTATCTGACATTATGGAAGAGAAATTTTCAACCTTTCTATCCAAAGAGGAAATTTTCCAGAAAATCCTCCTTAAACATCAGTCTTTTCTTCCTAAATGTCAATATATCATCACAATTATTAAGAAAGCAGTGTTAGGAGTAATGCTACCCTTATATTTACACTTTTATTTTTCTTCATTACTATTGAATCTTTTCAAAGACCAGAAAGACACACACAAATAGCAAAGTAAATGGCTACCTTAGGATTCTTTTCTATTTATAACTGTGATCTTAAGAAACAATTAATTTTGAATGAACACATTCTTATCTTCTGACATTTACGTAATGACTTTTAGGTAAGTGTCAAGTTTGAGAAGACAAAACTCACTCTGTTATCCTACTACATAAATCTGACAGAGATGAATGCATACTGTGAAATAAAACACAAGAAAATAAATATTTAATAGCATTGCATTTATATTAACCTTTCCAACTCTTTCATTTAGGATGGACTGAAACTTCACTGTTTTAATGTCCCAAATGCACTCTTTGCTTCATTTTAATTGTACTGATATGACTTGGTATTACATAAAGCAGATTATAATAATATAAGCAGTTTAGTTAATGGGTTTCCAAATTTCAGAAATAGAGATGATCATCTGTAAGAATTATCTGATGCTTTGCTATGCGGGTCTCTGGTCAATGATAGTTTCCCATGGTTTAAGAAAGAAAAAAAATCTTAAGACGAAAGATATTGTTGTTATATAAAGGAAATTACTAATATAACCACAGCATAGAATTAGTTTAACTAATGAAAATAATATATAACTAATCTACATAAAATCATATATAATTATAATGCTATTACTTGCTAGAAAAACTCTCTTTACATGTCAAATCCCAATTTATTTCTGTAATGTTTAATGTTTGTGTAATACAAACATGTGTGCACCATATATGTTGCCCTAGTGGGTCCAAAATTAATGTTCCAAAACAATTTTAACAATAAATTTTAAATTACTCAGAAGTAGTGGCCCATACGTATAGTCCTAGATACAGTAGACATCAAGACAGGAGTGTCAATGAAGCCAAGATTGTTCATCTTAGATGAACAATATACTGGGAAGGAAGGGAGCAAGAAGAGTGGGAGAGATTTAAGGGTTAAGAAGGGAGAGTGAGATAAAGGACAGTCAAAATGAGATAGAACATGACTTGGTCTCTAGTAGAGACCTTTATTTTTTCATCCCCCCAAAAAGAAAACAGATTTTAATGTTCAAGATAAATGCAAGCTCAATCCAGACTAGAGGAGATGGAGAAGGGAAGTAGGCACAAAGTTCCATCCCTTGCCAAGGAGCTATGAGCAATTGATAGCGACTGGCAGAGGGACAGTCCATTTTCTTTAAGAGTGGACCCCTGGAAAATCGACCAAGTTTTGGTGGAAGGTCACACAGCCAAGGATACACTGGCATCACACATTAAGCTAGAGAGATTGAAAAAAGAAGACACAAAATTCTACATTCAGTGGGTAGGAAGTGTGTGTGGATCTGTGAGGAGTTGGGGGAGAGGTTGAATGTGATCAAAACACATTGCACAACATTCTCAGTGAACTAATGAAAGAGGCTGGAGAGTTTTCTCAGTGGTTAAGCACACATATGTTTCTTGCAGAAGACATAGGTTCAGCTCCCAGAACCCACTTGGCTTTTCCAAAGCATCTGGAACTCTGTTTCCATGGATATTCAGTGCCTTCTCCCAACCTTGGCAATCACCATGCAAGTAGGCAATGCACTGCCATACATGCAGGTAAAACGTGTGTGTGTGTGTGTGTGTGTGTGTGTGTGTGTGTGTGTGTGTGTGTGTGTGTGTGTGTTTAAAAATTTTTACTTTAAAAGAATAACAATTCTTTGAAAGACAAAGAAAATATGCTATTCAGTACCAGGTCTGACTGCTCTTCAATCAGGAAGAGAGAAGTGATCCTGATTAACACATTTCACCATGGAAGATGATACATGAAATTTTATACTCACAGAAGGAAAGAAAGTCATAAGCTAAAGTTTCACAATCACACTTCCCAGAGATTTAGTAGGTAGGCTAAACTGGAGCAGAGCAAATTCTTCTATGGACAAACAGTTACTCTGAACATTATAATACATTTATAGTTTGGGGTGGTCGAGAGGTCTGCTAAATTCTTGCAGAAATGAACTTGTGGTCTAAAAGGATGTATGTATTTACAATTTGATAGAAGTAGCCAAAATTCATTCAAAGAGGCTGTGTCAGAGTATATACCTTTCAAAATGTGTGTGTTCATTTCTTTTTAAACATTTTTCCAACAATAGGTTATACTAGACTCTCCCTACTCTGTAGACTTTGTTTACTCTGTAAGTAAAATACAACATCAGTATCTTATTATTATCAAAATGTGTCCTGCCTTAATTCTTTGGTAAGTAATTTTCTTTTTTGGGTGTGGTGGATTGAACTTTATGATACTCATGAGAGTAGGGCTCCCTAAACCCATCCTTTTATTCTGGGGGTCCGGGATGAAAACTGTTAGGGAAATGAGATGCTCGGTGTCAGGGGCAGAGTTGGGACAGGGACTGCTCAGCAACTGATGGCCTCTCTCTTGCTCTTTTGTCCTTGCTGGCATGGGTGGTACAGAGTGGGCTTCTTACTCCTTGGAGGCCATGCAGGCCATGAAGTCCACCATCCTGCTGCTGTATCCATTTTCATTGTCATACCAGGAAATGAGCTTTACAAAGTTGTCATTGAGAGCAATGCCAGCTCCAGCATCAAAGATGGAAAAGTGGGAGTCACTATTAAAGTCACAGGTGACAACCTGGTCATTAGAGTAGCCTAGGATGTCCTTTAGCTGTCCCTTGGATACCTGCTCCACCACCTTCTTGATGTCATCATACTTGACAACTTTTTCCAGGTGGCATGTCAGATTCACAGTGGACACATTGGGCATAGGAACATGGATGGCTACACCAGAGCTTTCTGGTCTGCTCTAGGATGACTTTGTCCACAGCCTTGGCAGCACTGGTGGATTGAGGGATGATGTTTTATCCACCCCATAGCCATCACACCACAGCTTCCCAGAGGAGCCATCCACAGTCTTCTGGATGGCAGTAATGGCATGGACTGTGGTCATGAGTCCTTCCACAATGCCAAAGTTGTCATGGATGACCTTGGCCGGGGGGTAAGCAATTAGTGGTGTGGAAAGCATTGTTGACAATCTTGAGTGAATTGTCATACTTTTCTTGGTTCACACCCATAACAAACATGGGGACATCAGCAGAAGAGGTGGAGATGATGACCCTTTAGGCTCCACTCTTCAAGTAGGTCCCAGTCTTCTCCATGGTGATGCAGACACCAGTAGATACCACAACATACTTGGCAGGATATTGGCAGGATCTCGCTCTTGAAACATGGTGATGGCCTTCCCATTGCTGACAAGCTTCCCGTTCTTAGCCTTGACTGTGCCAACAAATTTGCCATGCGTAGAGTCATACTGGTACATGTAGACCATGTAGTTGAGGTCAATGAAGGAGTCATTGATGACAACAATGTTCACTTTGCCACCACACTTGAAGGAAGTCCTGGTAACCAGGTGCCCAACATGGCCAAATCTGTTCATTCTGACATTCACCATCATGTCTCAGGAATGAGTCTGGCACTGCATGAAAATATGTGGCTTTTTATGGAACAGGGAAAACACATAGCTTAAAATGTGTAGCCCAGGGTGGCCTCAAACTCATGATCCTCCTTCCTCTGCCTCCTTCAGCAAATCCTACCAGCATATGCTACCATAACAGCAGTAATTTTCATATGCTTCAGTATTTCTCTTTTCTGAATTGTAGTGTCTTTTGACTTTTATGGTGTTCTATCTTTTCTTCATTTATTTTAAAGATATTCTGTATAGTACTAGACATTTAGTATTACTCTTAGACCTCAGTGTTCTTTTTTAGAGCGGCACATAATATAAACCCATAATGCCTGTTAAATAAATAAATTGGTTCAAAAATACTTTGTAAATTTGGTTTAAAAGTACCCTAATTTTGATAAAGTGCAGCTAGCCATGAAACTAGATACCGTCATAAGCTGGAAATAAAGTTGATAGCCATTGAATATCTCTTTGGTATGAAAACTCGCATACATTTCCTGTATCAATCCTTACAGAAATAAAATGAGGTGGCTATTTTTATTCACCAATTTTATAGATTATAAAACATATCCCAATAATTAGAGCAAATTTCTTAGCAAGCAAATAGCAAAAGTTGGGACTTCATAGGACTTTTTTGTTTTTGTTGTTGCTCCAAAATCCATATACTTACAAACCACCTGTGATTTATTACCTCAACTCTGTCTTGCTCATACAAGGCAATCAATACACATTGATGAAAACTTGAATGAATATTAGGACGATTGTCACTTAGAGGGGTTTGGCTGAAAGTGTCCAAATACTTGGCAGGGAGCAGGGGCCAAGCATATGAACTATTTTGTGATAGAATGGAGTTGTTCCACTTTCAGAATCTTACCCACTTCGTTTCGTATTATGAGAGGACTGCCAGGACAACTGATAAATATCAAAGGGAAAATCACCACTGAGGTTGCCTAATTTTTGACTTTTATTGAAGTATAATTGCTTAAAACTTATGTCTTTATTGTGCCCAGCATGGATGCCTGCTTGATTTATATACTCATGATGAAATGAATGATGAATACTGTCAGTTGATCATGCGCAAACATCTCATACGTGCACCAGTTAGGGAATAAGAAAAGTTGAGATCTACCCTCAGCAAATTTCAAGCATAGTAATCACTTCTCCAGTAATCATCACTTCTCCAGAACTTAAAAATACAGTTAGTTAGCATTATACTGCCCGATAAACACCTTCCCATTTTCCCCAATCATGAGGCCTAGTAACTGCCATTCCACTGTCTCCTTCTATGGGTAAGTTTTTAAAGTTCTACCTAAAGTTGGCTCATGCATTATTTGCCTTTCTGTATCTTAGTTTAGTGATAACAGGATTTTCTTTTGTTACCTAAATAATACCTCAATGAATTCTTTGCCCATTTATCTACTTACTGAGACTTCACCTGACTCTATATGGTGACTACTGTGACTGACTAATGCTGCCGTTAACATGGCAATACCTATTTGTCTTCAAGGTAATGTTTTCATCTGGGTCTGGTGATATATACTAGTAATCTCAGCACTTGGGAGGTTATGGCAGGGGTACTTGATATTCCAGGATAACATGGGCAATATGGGGAGACCTAGTCACATAAAAGATACAGGTATTTTTTGCTTCCCAAGTATCCAGAAATTAGATGATATCCTACTTTTGTTTATGTTGCTGTAATAAAATATCTGATTTAAAATAACATAGGGGTAAAATGGGTTTTATTTTAGTTTGTTTGTAGTTCTAGACCATAATACCAGAGAAGTCACAGAGGCCAGACCTTGATGAATCTAGTGTATCCACATGTACATCCACAGGCAATAGCAGAAATAAATGAATGCAAGCACGTTTACTTGTTGATTCTCAGCTTGATTTCTCCATTACTGAACAATTTAGGGCCTGCCATCTAGGGAATGTGGCCACCCACATTGGTCTGAAGTATTTCCATATCAATTAACTTATTTAAGGAAATCTTATGCACACATACTCAGGAGACAAACCAAAACAGATAATCAGTCATTGAGATTCCCTTCACAGATGATACTAGATTTCATCTAGGTGACAATTAAAACTAAACATCACAGATAGATAAAAAATATGATCATTCTTATCATAATTTGGAAGACATTAAAGACAGTCTAATTTTACAATTCCACAAAGTTTAAGAGTTCCCTTGTGTCTATGTAGTCATCAACATTTCTTTTATTAGTTTTTCTGATAATAACAACTCAAACAAATGTAAGAGAAGAACTCACTATGATTCAGACTTGAATTTTCCTAAAGGTTGTCATGTTTAAAGTTTTTCATATATCTGTTGGTTATTTGTGTATCTTTTTCAATAAATAATCTACTCAACTCTCTTATCCAATTTTAACAAGATTGTTAATCTCATTATTGAGTTATTCAAAGTCTATACATGGTAGATAATTCCTTGTTAATACAGGTGGGTTAGGCGATATTTTCTCCATGCTTATGCTTCCTTTTTCTTCATTAAAATATTTACTTGGCTATTCAGTGTTTTTTTCTTTTACTTATTATTTGGTGCACTTGAAATCAGACATAAGCAAGCACATCACCACCAAGAAACACCCTAATCTCTAGAAAGTTTTAAATTTGATATCATCATTTTACTTCGCTTTAGTCACTTATGCTTTGAAAACCATGTTCAAAAACATCATTTCCCAGACCAATGCCGAGAAGCCTGGTATCTGATTTACTCAAGTATCCTAAGAATGCCATTGGCTTTCTTTACTCATTCTCATTTATTTTCTTTTTGTTTCTCCTCCTGGCTGACTTCAAATCACTTGTCTCAGTGCTCATTGATTCCTTCTCCTACTTGACCAAGTCTAGTTCACACTCTCTTTGGATTCCTTTTAAAAATCTCAGTAATTAATTGTGCACTAGTGTTTTGGAATTTTCCCTTGATCCTCAGTGATTGATCTCTCTTCGTTGAATTTCTGTTTTTGTTCATGCATTATTTCCTGATGCTGTTTAACTACCTCTTCTGCCTTGTACTTCACTGAGCTTTAAAGAATTCTTGATACCAATGAAGTTGTCTGTCGGTAAAAGTTATTGTCTTGCAAGTCTAGTTATCATGATTTTGATTCTTAGTGGTAGGAGAGAACCAACTCCTATAAGTTGTTGTCTTATTATCACTTGTTTTCACCTGTGTATCACACACACACACACACACACACACACACACACACACACACACACACACTATACACACAATAACAATAAATTTTAAATTTAAAAAATAAATGAGTCATCCTCTGCAATATTAAGTGTATATATCCTGTCCTGTCACTTAGAAGACCAGAATTTGATTTCCTGACCCAGAGCCTTGCCATCCTTAAACGAAGGGAATGCTGCCCGCCATAGATTTGCCTGCAACCACAGGGGTGACTTCACATAGTTAATTCAAATGGGATGGCATTTTGCCTCTCTCTTCTACTCTCTTCTTTAGAGAAGCTGCTGAGGTTTACAATTTCCATGCCCTGCAGTATTTTTCTTTTTAAAATTCAAATACAATTGTCACTGAGCTTCACACACAAATACATATTTACACATGCACAAATGCACACACATGAGCAAGGAAAGTATTATGAATTATTTGTTAGACATACCTCTCTATTTATAAAGAATCCATTAATGCTATGCTATTTTATTCCATTGGTTGTGTTTCCCCCTACATCTGGTCATACATGATCCTGGTGCCTGTAGACATATAGATGGATTTAAAGTTTTCTTTTATAACCTTTAGAGACTGTCCTTGATCAGAAAAGTTCTTCACTTATAAGTGTTCACTTGTCAGTTTTTAACTAGGGGCATTGTTGTTGGATTTCCTTTTACTCTAGCCCCATGTTGGAATGCCAACTCATTGTTGCTAGTTGTTTCATGACTCTTTACTGTTTGGGCTTTTTTATTCTTTTGGGGGTCCACTATCCAGCTCCCAAATAAATCATACACAGGACTCTTATTCTTTCTTATAAATACCCTGCCTTAGCTTGGCTTGTTTCTAGCCAGCTTTGCTTAAATTAAATTATCCCATCTATCTTTTGCCTCTGGGCTTTTGCCTTTCTCCATTTTTGTGTATCTTTCATTATTTCTTACTCCATAGCTTTCTGTGTAACTGAGTGGCTGGCCCCTAGCACCCTCCTTTCCCTGTTCTCTCGCTGTTTTCTCCCTCTTCCATGATTTCTCATCCTATCTATTCTTTCTGCCTGCCAGTCTCACCTATCCTTTCAGCTTCACATAGTTAAACAAATGCAACATAAACAAAAGCAACACATCTTTACATTTTAAACAAATGTAATACACCTTGAAACAATATTCTACAAGAGGGCATTAAGAAAAGTCTTGTTGCGAGAGTCCTTAGATAGTCCTTGTGTCTGAGTCTATGGCTGGAGAAATCTGATACCAAGAGCCACAGAAAAAAACCCTGGAATATGGGTCTGTGGTTGTCAGCTTGAATCTGAATTTATCAAGACTCTGCCATAGCTAATAGGCACCAAGATGTATCGAGTTGCATTTGTCAACTGGATCTAGTGGGACAATTCTAGACCTTGGGTCTTCAAATAGATGTCAGAAGCATGTTTGCATAGGTGTCAACTTGTGCTTGGGTCTACTGGTGACATATGGTAATAGCAATGACCCAAAGCTGTGTATACATGGCCACATGTATTGGGCAGCCAGTGGACAAACTTTAGTGGACAATCTAATATTGGGGTGGGCCTAGAGTCTTGGGCTACTGGACTAGCAGAGATCAGGGCTATGGGGGATGTCCTGGTGATGGTCTGCAGCAGTGTTAGGCATGCACTTTGCTCCCTATTTTTATTTTTCTATGTTCTGTTCATACACATTAATCTCTCATCTGGAATTTGGCTCTTAATGAAATTATGTTTCAATATACATAACTGCTTGAATTGAATTTTAATCTACCATCTTCCTGGAATTTTCCTTAAGGCTTTCTATATCAGCAGTGTATTTACAATACTTTGGAGGACCTTTAGAGTAATGCAAGGCCTAAAATCCTTTATGTAATATACCCACTACCATTTCTTATGACTAGGTAATTGAATATTGGTGACAACAACATCATTTGTATCAATACTATGGGGGAAAATATATCTACTAATCTTGCCATAGAAAGGCAACATTATGTCATTTACACAGGAAAAAGGTTAATAGTCTCACATTAAGTTCTCATCATGTTGTGTGGCCATTGTACTCTTACCCTCATAACAAAAAAGGTTATTCCACTTTTCTCTTCTTGCTGCTATTTATTCTAGACTTGTACAAATTATATAAATATGAGTTGTGTATATTTCTGTCACATTTCACTTCTAAATAACAAACTATTGAAAAAATGAATGGGTTAGTACTCCATGTGCTACTTATCCCTCTCTTATGTGTTCAGTGTTTCACATTTGGATGCTATTTATCTTCCCTTCTGAAGGTCTAAGCAGTTTTACCATACACTTCTGAGTAGTCCAGATAGAATGATGTTAAAAACAAAATCCAAAGTAGGTCACCCTCAATGGCCAGATGATGAAAGATTATGTGTGTAGCCATTGATAACTCAGGTACATGTAAGTAAACATAAACTATCAATGAGACGTGACATTTTTTTCAAGGTAACATCAGTTATGCAATTTTTCAGAAAACCCATCTGGATCCATCTTTTCTGAACAGTTAGTGCCCTGTAAAACTGGCATATTTTATAATGAGTGGGCACAATGCCTTACAAGCATATGGACAAGAAAGTAGATAAGCCAAGCATGTGTAACAAGTAATTTGTTTAATAAGCCTGGATTTGTTCCAGAATTTCTAATACAATTGCCTTCTACTAGTTCATACATCCAAATTAAATGAATGGTATTATAAAGATTCAAAATTAAAGTTTAAACTCAAAGGACATTAATGTTTATAGAATGGTACCCCCCCCCCCGTTTGTGTGTGTGTGTGTGTGTGTGTGTGTGTGTGTGTGTGTGTGTGTGTGTGTGTGTTTTATAGTGACAATATAGATATTTCTCTGTAAGTGCCAACTGAAATACTAGAAAAATCTTGGGAAGGAATTTTGTAGATTTACATATTGAACATTTTTCTTCAATTTTGTATATAGTCAATGCCTCATGTGTGTTTGAAATTCAAATTTCGAAGCAAACCATTTAAGTAAATTTCAGTTTCTTCTCACTAAGTTCTTAGAAGTAAAGGAATAATTGCTTTTGTAAAATTATTCAGCATGCAAAACTGAGCTATCTACAATAAAATTTCATAGGGATGTATAGGCATCTGCAAAAATGAAACCCTTAAGTTTATAGTGTCTTATTTTCAAATCCCTTGTAAACTAACTCGCTCTCTCTCTCTCTAGGCCTGTGTCTTTTTCTCTGTGTCACCCTCTCCCTCTGTGTCTCTCTTTCTCTGTTTCTGTCTCTCTCCATCTCTCTCACACACACACCAATTTAACTAATTTATTACTTGCAGAAATTGTAATTTGTCTTTTTTGGTCTATGTGAGTCCAAATGAATGGTTTATGCTAAACTGTATATGCTATAATTTATTATTTTGTTATGGATCTAAATTAGGTTTAATGGGGAAGAAGAGTAGCAGACATCATATGCGTGGTGTATATAAGATAACAGGCTAATATCTCATCCTAGGCTCTCCAAAGCATTCACACTGAAGGAAGAGACCATAAAATCCTTCATTAACATGTCATTAGTACACAGTACAAACCCAGAAAAAATTGAACTGGTAGCACAAGGATGTTTCAGGCATTTATTTCAACGATATTTTTCTGCAATTTTTAAGAGAATAATATATTAGGTGATATATTTCCAAGATCTATTCTAGCTTTTTACCATGATAATGGGAATTTAAATTATAAAAATATATTAACTCATTGCTCCCAGTAGAACAATGCTGTAATTTCTCCTAATCATTTAGCTAGGAAAGATTACTATATCACATATTTTGATTGATTTTATTTTCTTTTAAGAGTTTCTGTAGGTTTCTTATTATTAAATCAACACTTGCATTTAAGAGTTCTAATTTTGTCGAAGCAAAGATTTTGAGAGATTAAACATTTGGGAAAATATAGCAAAACTTCTGCACCTCTGAGAATGTGTTAATTACACATCTGTAAATTAAATACATGAAAGATAAGGGTCAAAATAGTTTTTTCTCAATTATGTAGATACAGCAGTTCAAAACCATAATGCTAAGACCTATCATAAGCCTGTTTGGTTCCAAAGTCTCTTCTTTGAAAACTGGATATTTAATGCCTCATTTTCACCAGGAATTGCAAGTACTGTTGCTGATGTAAAATCTACATCTTATATCAAAGGCCATGAGCAGCTCATAACTTTAGTTCCAGCACTCAGGAGACACAGAGAAGCCAAACTCTGATGAGTTCAAGACAAACCTCGCTTATGTAGAGAGATTCAGGCCAAGAAAGAAAAGCATAAACAATATTAAGAAAAAAGAAACAGACCTCACCTCAAAGAGGAAAAGAAATAGCTTTTTCTTGGACCAATATGGGTGACCATGGCCTAAGAGCACTGATTCTGGGTGACTATATACCATGTTCCAACAAGAAAAGAATTTCATTTCATAGTGAGAGAATAAGAAACTCATAAACTACTATACTCTTCAAATACTGTTGGATACATCAGTAAGGCAGGCTATACCAAAAGAAAAATATAATAAAAACCGGTATAAGCCTCAGGTTCTATCAAATGACATTCTTAGCCTTCAGGTTTGGGGAAACTAGTGGTTTATTGAATTAATACTTCCTAAAATATTTGACATGACAATCACAAGGACATTTGATTGAAAATGAAAGTACACAATAAATAGCTTCTGAAAAGGCTAAAGTCAGACCAAGATAAGCTGCAATTAGGCTCTGAACCTGTAAAATGCCAACGTCTCAACAATCATTTGTTGTAACCTATCTTTGTGAGGCTTCAGTCAGATCCATCTGACTTGCCTGTTTCATACCTGGGAAGGGGAGTGTGGATTGAGAAACAGTAGGTAAAGACTTTAAGGAAGAGACAGACACATGATAGAGTCAGGAAAGCAATCCAGTGAATACTGAATGCCCCAAGTTTATTCTTCAACATTCTTAAGTACCCCAGCCAAAAGGGGGAACATAGTATCATGTACACAGAACAAACAGACTTCCTTCCTTAATTCTCCAAGCGTTTGGTAACCACAATTTCTCATTATCTGGCCTTGCGGTTCAAGAGTAGCCACACCTCCAACCAAGTCTGTTGCTATTTAGATAAGACATCCAAGGCCAAGGTCAAATTTCATACTATAGCACACCTTCTATCTTTAGGTCTTATGACTTACTAAGGACAGTTTTGAACTCTCTGACCTCGAGCCAAGATGAAGTGGAGCCATCTTTATGGGCCCCAACAACCATTGAAATTAGAGTCAACCTCAAAGAAACTTCAATGTGGGGCACAGCTTCTTTGTAGGGACTTTTTGGCTCAATCTTGGTATCTAAAGTACTAACATCTCAAACAACTTGATGCCATACCATCACACTGTGCTGTAGTTCCAAAAATAAATGTGGTTCAGGGAAAGTGTTAACTCCTCTGTGGAGAATAACTGATATGCTTCTTGAAATGGATTATATTTATTCCTCAAATGTTCCTTTCAGGTATTCTTCAACATATAGGTATTCTCAGTATCTTTAATCTCTTTACCTTCTTCTTTCTATTCCCTGTCCATTTTAGGTTCAGTGGAATGCAAATCTGTCATTATCTTCCCAATATTCTCAACTCCCTTTATTTTGCTTTTCACTGCATCCACCAGTCAAGAAGCCTGTCTTGCTGGGGCTACCACTTCTACTTACTTAGGTTGTTTAGACGTTATCTGAGGTACACTACATCTAATTGTTTTAATGAATAACTAATAGTCACTGGCTGTTGCCATAATGCTCTAACATAGAATTCTACATTTTCTGGTTGCTGGGCATGACAGAAAATTCACATTATTATTCCATGTGATGCAAAATGGACATATTTAAGTCTCAAACATAAATGAAGCAATAACACACCAAACAAGATTCCATTATCAACTTTCTCACTCTCCATTTTGCTCAAATTCCTCTTTATAAATCTAGTTTTGCTCTCTTTGATCAGACAAATCTAATTTTTTCCAGTGAGAAAATTCAAGAAATACACACCGTTAAGGAGCTGCTATTGGTTACTTTCTTCTTTATCACATTTTAGAATCAAAACTATTTTTATCGCCATCCTCACTTTCAGTAATCTAACTCTAATATCCTCATTCCTTAGCCTTAAGTCTCTCACAGACTGGATTTTCAAAATTATCATTTTGATATTCCCAAGACTCTTCACATGTTAAAAAAAGGAACAAGCAAATACCTCTACACACCCCATGTAGCTCATGGGTGCTAGAACCAAGCTTCACAGTCTCAGTCTTCACTGTATGACCGACTGTGTTACTTAGACCCATTAGCCAGTTCAGTTCTCAGCCCAGTCTCTCTCTCTCTCTCTCTCTCTCTCTCTCTCTCTCTCTCTCTCTCTCTCTCTCTCTCTCTCTCTCTCTCTCTCTCCAGATCACAAAGAAAAATCCCTGAGCTACTTGTCTAGCTCCATGCTTTCCTTCCTCCCACCATGCTCCCTGCCATGATGATAATGGACTAGGCCTTCGAAACTGTAAGCAAGCCCCCAATTAAATGCTTTCTTTTATAAGAGTTGCCTTGGTCATGGTGTTGTATATAGCAATAGAACTATGCATAAAATAGATAAGTTCTCTCTAGGGACAATAACACTTAATATGTTCCGAATTAATTTTTCCCTTTTTTATTAGAAATACAATTATTTTACATGTCAATCCCAGATCCCTCTCCCTCCTCTCCTCCCCTGCCCCCCCCCACAACTAACACCCTACCCATCACATACCCTTTCTGCAGTCCAGGGAGGGTGAGGCCTTCCATAGGGGGTCTTCAAAGTCTGTCCTATTCTTTGGGATTCTTTAACTTTTAAACTCCTTAATCATCATTACACAATAAATAGCATTTTAAGCCACCTGAGAACCACTGTGTGGCTTCACTGTTTCCCTTATTCTTTTTCCATCAATTCACCATGTAGTCACTTTTCTACTTAATGTCTATATAGTCAGTCCCCTTACCTTTTGGTATCATTGGTTCTATATTCCTTTATATTCTTTCAGCCTGAATTATTCCTTTGTCCAACAATGGGTGCCACTGTTCTACCCAAACTTTCTACCCACACCCTTCACCCACTCTTAGGTAAGTTCAATATTTTATAACAGCATTTTAATACACCATTCTAAGTTCCATTAAACTGCTGTGGCTGCTCTCTTATCTAAGATTCTGTTGGTCTTTCAACAACAATGCAAAAGACCACTACTTCACTTCTTTTTCTAGTTAATGTTTTTTATACAAAGCTCATATTTTCTAAGGTGTCCTTTATGAATCCCACAATATGCTTTAGATGCATCTCTTAGATTCTCACGTGGTATTTATTGTAGGGTGAAGCAAATGAAGTCCTGAGCAAGTGAAGTTATGAGTGCATATTGTTTGACATGAGCCAGCCATGTAAGAACAAATGACCTCCGACCTATGGGAAATTGGCATAGCCTTTCTTCTGGGTGAGGCTCAGAAATACAAAGCCTTCCTGTGGTCTGAGTACAAATATTGACAGTATGCTCAAGTGCAAGTGTTTAAAAATGATTGAGCAGTGTGTGAAAAAAAACTAACAACCACAGCTTCTTCCCTCCAGATGTTTACAGCCTGAGACTGCTTCCCTACAGAGACCTACTACCTAGACCACCCAACTCATCTTCTTGTGCTACATGTAATAAATTTGATGAGGTTTCTGGTTGTTGAGTAGCTGTGCAGCTCATTCAGAGTATGAAAAGCCTTCTTGAATCCATCTTTTCTGTATGTTGTCTGTGTGTCTATCCTTCATTCCTTTGTGGTTCCTAGGCAGGGTTGCAGAACTAAGCCATTCAGGATTTGGCAGTTTATTTCATTTATGTCATTAAAAACAGGGACTGCACATTCATCTACTCAACTGCTTAGTTGTATCTTTTCTTCTCTCAGGTCAGATTATATAAACATTTGACCTCCCATGGACTCTCAAGCATTTTCTCTCATCATCCATTTGCTTAGTGCTCTATGTTTTGGTTATTCATGATTTTTTTTCTTGCCTCTCATCCATGCCTGAATCTTCACCTCTGTTTACTGTTTATATATGGAAATAAAACCTCACATCACAAGATAACCCTAAACTTCCAGAATTTCACTGATGATGATGTTTGTTTCATTTCTTAGAGTTTAATGTATGGATTCTTCGATTAATGTGTATGGGTTCCACAAAATTTTACATTTCAAAAAATCTCCAGTGCCCATAATTGAAATTGTTTACTTATTACATAACTGAATATGTGAGGCTGCACCTGCAGGAAACAGTTGTTAAAAATAGATACTCTCAAATAAGTATGAAATATTAACCTCTGATCAAGTATAAATACCTTCATTCAGATTAGCATATCACCTTTGGAATATATCTGTATTTCTGTGGGAATCATGCGCGAAACAGTAACATTCTTTTAAAAGCTTACTTTTATTTTATATGTATGATTGTTTTGTCAACATGTATGTTTATGCACCATATGTGTGCCTGGTGACCATGGAGACTAGAAGAGTGCATTGTGACTCCTGGAACTAAAGTTACATGCAGGTTGTAAGCCACCATGTGGATGCTGGATGACAAACCCAGATCCCCTACAAGAACAATGAGTGCCTTTAAACCCTCAGTCATGTCTCCAGCCCACACGATGGAAACGTTTCAATAAATGTACAAAAGAATACAAAAGTATCCAAGTTACAGAAGTTAGAACTAGGTAAGGCATCAGAGTGTGCTTTCTTATTTTTAAAGTGACAATCATGCTAGTAACTTATAGGGTAGTTGTGCAGATAAATGAATACTTTAGCATAAGACATGTAATTAGGTAAGCAATCAGTAAGTGTTTTGCACTCAATTTCCTTCAATGAATAGTAATTGTACTGAATTGAGCAACATAATATAACACTCAAGTTAAGTGAAGAAGAAGCTCAAAATTATAAGACAGTGAAGATTATAAACTCCAACACTGGAATTTGGATTTCATTTTACAGGTTATTGAAGCAGGTAAACATAGGGATAGACCAGTTACCTGGGGAATCAATTCTTTAAAAACCATTATTTTCTGCTCCCTCCTGGCAGGGTAACAGCCAGTACCCACTTTCCTATGTGTGCGATCATTTTCAGTTAGGCACATCTGGGTAGGGGAGATTTTAAAGGCCAGCTTTTAACATGGTAGGGCTCAAGGATAATCATAGCCAGTCAGGCTTTGAAGTGACCTTTCAGGGAAAAAATCCTACTTATGCTTATCCTTTCATATATACACGTGTTGGAGTGAATATATGCTAAATTATGGGATATACAGCCCACACATGCACACATCATTCAAAATAGTGTAATTACATCCCTACCAACCAGTGTAAGGATCCATCCCATTCCTGCCCGTGGGAACAAGGCTTTCTACCTTGCCTAGACTCTTTAAAAGTACTCCATAACAGAATGTGGAGCTTCTGATTCACATGTTTACTGGAGGCAGCTCCCATTCTATGGATTGCACTCTGATTTTCTTCTTCTTTTTTGATAAATCTATATTTTCAGTATTCAAGAAATTAAGATCTAGGACATCACATCCCAGAAGAACTCTGAGATGCCCCTCAGATAATGGTACAAGCAGATAGCAGATCTTAGACCTGAGTGCAACCAACCCAGCTGGAAGGAAAATATTCTTGAGATACACCTGTGCATCTCTCCACAGCTGCCAGATTACTGAAAGAATGGATTGCATGAAATTGGAACGTTCCAAGGAATCTCATGCCTGGAGAAGGGAAAAGCAAAAGGCTGGTGTCAGTAAGAGGAGGAGTTTTTCTCCCAGAAAGAGATTCACATAGTTTGACAATTGTTCAAACTACCTTCCAGGAGAAACTGGAATAAAGACAACTACACTTGACCTAAGATACTTAATTATGCATATTTCTGGCACCCTATTTAAATCTAAATTTCGTATCTGCATCACAATGAAGGACGGGGCGCACATTGAACCTCTCTATTTGCTCCCATTTTCAATGTCACCTACATTGAACAAATCTCCTTTCTGTGTTCTTCACTGTCACTTGTCTGAGTAATTGGTTTATTGGGGGCAAGGGGCTTCACCTAGGTTGCTAGTGCTACCATGCTCCTGGCTTTGATACTAATAGTTCTCGCAAGACTGAGTCCTCTCATCAAAATATTGATGTTTCCAGACATTAGTAACTTGAAATATGCTCGGAGAAAAACTCAGAATAAACACCTGTTATTTTTATATGCCTCTTCTAGCACCTCTTGGCTTCCACCACTTTCTATCTGTGACTTTCATGAAAGATCACTGAGTGACATGACTGTTCTAATATCCAATCAGCTGAAGATTTTCCCCCAATAGGCTAAAGACTATACTGCGATTTTGAAGAACTGATTAAGGTTAGAACATTCCCAGGTATTGATAAAGACGTTTACTTCAGTGCTCAAACTACCGAAAGAATTTAGCGTGAGCCCACACCCCAGATTTTGGAATTCTCAAGTAAAATGCATACTGTAAACTCCTTATTATGGAGAATAACTAGGCAGAGCATCCCTGTCTCTCATGGTCCATCATGAGGGTAAGCTGTGAAACATGACCAGGTCCCCTAAAAGATGTTTCTCACTGTCACCCTGACATTTAGTGACTCTTTTATATGGGAATTTCTGTACCACAGCTTTTAGGGCCACAGCAGCTATATGTTAAACAAAGTGAAATACTCCTCCATTTTCAGCTGAGTATAGATGGAAGAAACATCAGGCATCAAATTTCGTCATTAAAACAGCCTTCAAAGCTTTAAAAAAACAGAAGTGCATAATGGCACTCACAGAGGTTTTATTCTGGTGGTTATTGCCTTTTCACATAATCTCTCACAGTAGAAATTATCATAATCAATGCCCGATACCACATGGCTGTGTGTGTTATACCCTCCATTGTATAAAGGTATTACTGTAGCAATACCTCATTTTCAACTCATTAAAACAGATAGCTTTCTATATGGAATACAAAATTTCACTTTCTTGCTTTAAAAATGTACATACTACTCCATTCTGGTGAAGATGCTTAATTTAACTTTTTTTTAAACTAACTTAACTTCTTAAGCATCAATATATCGCTTGAGTGTCTTTTGCTATTTTAAAATAATATTACAGAGTATACTGATATTCATAACGTCATATTTTTTGAGGCAGTGATTTTACTAGGTCCAAAGTTGTATGTTTCTTGTTTTTACTTTGAAGAGCTGTTAGCATCTTCTGGATAAATGGGATGTCTAGCAACAAATGATTTGGGGATATAAATTTCAGTTCATTTGAGGTGAAAGTAGGAGAAATCCTGTATTTATGAAACGTTTCATTTTAATAGTTCATAAATGTATGGAAACAGCATGTATAACTAGCTACTCAGAAATGATTTTAGTTCAGTATTGCTTGATCAATCTGCTGTTACCAAAACCACTTCACTGTCTTCCAAGTTGGGTGTCCTAATGTAATTGCATTAAGAGATGGATGACCTTGAAGAAGTCATCCCTTGAGAAAGGGATTAAAGTCCTTTGAAAGAAAGACCTCTGTACCATTTGGCTACCCTGCTCTTCCACCTTCTGCCATGTGAAGACATGATCTTTGCCCCTTTCAGATTCTTCATCAACAAGAAAGCAGCTTCAACAGACTATGGAACCTCTTGGGGTCTCTGGACTGAGAAAATTTACTGCTGTTCTGTATAAATCACCTTGTTTCAAGTTTTCTGTTATTGTAGGCCAAGAGAATCAAGAAACCCTCTCACCTCGTAGGTATAACATCAAAGTATCATTAATGCTTTTTTTTTTTACATGCCAGCACTCATCTTAACTTCCTATTAAGAGCAAGTGTGTTTGGGTATAATAATATTGGGCAAAAAAAAAAAAATTGGAAGAGATTTGTGTATTCCTCCCTCTATTTTTGGCAGACTCATCTCTTTACTTAAAGTGAATACATACTGTAAAGCTATCTCTCTCATCCATAATGAGGAGCATGTGTAGTTTGTGCTTTCCATGAATGTGACTTTTGAAAAATAGGCTCCAAGTGTCTTGCCCCAACGGGAGGTGCAAGTTTGCAATTTCTAGTTGCTCCACTAGATGGCAAATGTGCAATAGTAGCCAAAATGTGGCTGGGTTTCCAGAACCCCTAGGAGGAATTATAAATAGGCCTATGACTATGGTAACAAGAACTAAAACATGGGTGTTTTGAAGACAAAGTGCAATGACTGTGTGAGGGAACTAAATTGAATATAACTTGGTGCAAACATGAAGAGTTCAATTCCTTGGCAATTTGTTGACATGTTCTTAAGGTTAAACACCCAGATACCTCCATCGCTTGACAAAAATCTGCCTCAATCAAATAATTTAGTAGTTCAAAACAAAAAACATACATTTCACATAGGTAATGGAGATGATTTTGGCTATGTTTCCAAGTTCATACTATGAAATATTGTGGGGAGCTAAAATCATTTAACTGTGGTAGTCATCCTTAGATAGCCAGATTTGCTAGAAGGTTACATATTGCCTAGCAATGTTAACTTTGGCTGTTCATTTTACTGCATTTCACCCAACAGTTTTACACAAAGAGGAACAGAAACTATCCTGAGTAAACAGTGCCAAATGCAAAACAAATAGAAATATATTGTCATGAAAGTGATATATCTAACATCAGAAACAAGCAAAATGTCTAATAATAATGAAACAAACATTTTTCAATGTTGATGTTTCTACTTCAAAAGATATCACACTTTGTTAAAACTAATAATCATTAACATTTCATAATCACACAAAATATTTTTGGGAAATTGTGGTCAGAATGAAAATATAATGAGAGCTGTAAATTTGATATGGTCTACTGCTGTGGCTAATAATTTGCAAGGAAAACAGAAGAATGGCAATGGGTGTGACTAAATTTGCATCTCTTCAGCTCAGGCAGATGACTTCTCTGCAAAAAGAGCCGCCCTGAACACATCCATAGGAGATGATTTCCAGAGGAATCTGAGGTGGGCTAGAGAAATGAGGAAGTATCATGAAACCTGCATTTCATTGCAGATAGATAAATTGCTATATTTGTTTCCTGCATTGCATTGTATCTTCCTTTTGCCCCATCCTTGCACATTTTAGTCCACTCAAAAAATGTTCAAGCACCTAAGACAGCAAAGATATTGTTCTAGGTACTGGGAACGAAGCATTAAGACAAACAGCATTGGAGGGATTGAAATCACAACTAACTAAATAATTTGAGAAGAGAGGGACAAATTTAATAATGTATGTATTTAAATACAAATTCAATATATCCCAAAGAAGGAAAAATGAAATATGCAATTCCAGAAACTTAAGAAACCACTGAATCTCATTCCCTATTCATTGAGATTAGATTGAGTTTGGGGATTTTATTCAACATAGTCAAGCAAGTACAAACATCTTAAGCTTATGATTTTCGAGTGGGCATTTTACTTGAATATTTTATGATTCTCTTAAAGCTTTTATTGAATAATGCACAGCTTTTCTGAATAAAAATACCCCCCAAGTGATTGACTTAATAAATTTCAGGTCTACAATCTGTTATTTGTCATTTTAAAATAAGAAACTATGGAAATTGATTTTTTCATAAAGCAGTTAGTGATAAAACTTGATACAACCTAAAGCAATCACATTGCAATGGCTGCAAGCTTGTTTGCAGGTTTGATGTGGCCCATGTAGCACACTCATAAGCGTGCACCTAAAATTTCATGCATTTGATTATGTACTGCTCATAAAAAGCTGGTGGGCGATATTACATGGCATACTTTGCACCTTTCTAAAATGCAAACTAGTCTAAACCATGAGAAACATTTGTCCTAAAAAGGTTCAGAAATACAAGTGAAGACATGTAGTTCACCAAGACTCAAGAAACTGTATACTAATCTTCCTAGCTGGCTAGGCATGGTGGTGCACATTTAACTCCAGGGCTCAAAACACAGAGACAAGCAGATCTTTGTGAATTTGAAGCTTGCCTGGTATGCCTAGTGAGTGCTGAGACAGCCAGGGCTAGATACTGAGACCCTTTCTTGAAAAACAAACAACGCCAACTAACAAACCAACACAAACTCAAGCAAACAAAGAAAGCTTCTGCACATTCAGTCTCAGAAGTATCATAACACATATTCTTATGTTGTTAACTTGAACAACAAAAAGAAGGCAAGTCTACAAATAATAGGGCTCATCACCATGTAAAACTGGGGAAATCACCAAAATACCAAGCATTAAAACAGGAGCTGGAGAAACCCACAGAAACAGTTGACCTGACCTAGTGCGAGCACAGAGATCCTAGTCATAAAGCTGGGGAACCAGCATTGGACCTAACCATGCCCGCTGAATGTGGGTGCCAGCTAGGAGGTCAGGGCAGTCTATGAGACCTCTAACAGTGGAGCCAGTGTTTATCCCTAGAGCACAAATGGACATTGGGAGCCCATTCCCTATGGAGGGATACTTTTGCAGCCCAAATACAATAAAGAGGACCTAGGCCCTTCCCCAGATGACATGATGGACTTTGATGGTCCCCCATGAAGGGCCTCACTATCACTGGGGAGTGGGTGGGGGTAGGTTGGGGGTCTGTGGGGAGCATGGGAGGATGAGAGGGCAAGGGAATGGAGGGATTGGATATGTAATTAAGAGTGCTTCTAAAATAAAAATGTATTTAAAATAAAAAATAGTACAAAGGGTATTAACACTTTCTTTACAAAGATGAATAAAATGCCTAAACACACAAAATAGAACTAAACTCTACCTATAATGAGTTAAAAGTAAATCAAAGACCTATTGAATAAAATGACTCAACTTTAAGTTTGGCAGAAATTCAAAAGATTGACAGTACTTGTCGGGAGGTAGCCCTCATAAAATGCCAATTGTATTTAAAGTGATGCCAAGTGGATATCAGAGAAGGAAATAGTTAGGCACACTTTAAACATGCCTTTGCACTTGAAATTAACAGTCTTACATGTAAGCATGTCTTGACTGACTGGAGAACGAGTTCTATGCACAATTTTTATTATGTTATCAAGTTTATAATCACACCATGCCATGAAAATCTAAATTCTTGATTTTGAGGGATTATTTTAGTAAAATGTGGGATAGGTAAGATAAAATGAATGAGGAAAATAAAAAGTAATATTGGTAATTTCCAGAATACTAATTAAGTGAAAGTAGATAATATACTGTGTGATATAATTTTGTGCAAGAGAAGGAGGACAACATGAGTTGCGGATGTGTTTCCCTATATGCCTTTCTTTTACCAAAGTTTGTAGAAGAAAGATAAACTAAAAGTTAATTGAATTGACAACTACAACCCATCATTATATGATGGTAAAAACAGCAAGAAAGTGAGACTTCTTTGAGAATCTTGTTTGTATGTAACTTTCGTTTTCAAAACATATTAATGTCTCACATACTTAAAATGTGACAATTAATTAGCAAGAATAAATGGGCTAACATTGAATACTGGAATAAGCAAATGGATTTAATTATTAATCACTTTTATTCAAAAAACACAAAGAGAATAAATCCAAGTAACATTTGAGCATACTGTCTTGGATAGATAGCATCACAGGGACATGCTCTAAAAACACAAATCATGACAAAGAAGCCTTGAACAATCATTGTGGGTTGGTTTTGTAGTATGCAAGAGCAATTATAGGCAAGTGCTCAAGTATTGAACTATACCCCATCCTGGCAGTCGTAATGATAAAACTATTTTGTGTGGAATGAGGAATTGAGGGAATTAATAGATACATTAATATTCAGATAGAAATAGAATTCTACAGGTAAAAGGAAACAGACATCTAATATTTGATAAAGAGCCATCTAATATTTGATTAGAATTACAGTGATCACTATAAATGCACAAGTTAAACACTTTGGCCAATAAAATATGCTAGGCTCCATGACGTCTCATGAGCAACAAGAATATTTAGTGCCTAGACTTTGGTATCTACATACTCTCTACAGTAAATTTAAAATGCACTATGATTCTTTGGAGAAATGGTCGATTCCAAGGCCAGGAAGGAAAAGTATAAGAACTAGAAATATCTTCTCAAACTAAAATGCAAGAACCTATTTAAATACTTGAGGAGACATGTCAAAATGATTTGAGAATCAGCCTGGGGAAGAATCTATTTGATCATTTTTTAAAAGACAATGGCCATATGAAAGAATGGTGACAGCAGTGGCTTGATGCATACTGAATAAAAAAAATATCCCATGAGTACACTATAATTCTAAAAAGGTATGGGGAAATTCTTTGTTTTAGAAAATTCTATATTATGAGGAGAATAATACATAAAAGCAATATTTTATAAATACCAATCAAGAAGCATCAATAGACAAAGGCTGTATGGACAAAACTTCCACATAATCAGGATATACCATTTGGCATACTATTTCCTAATGACAAGGGTGGCTTCCTCTATAAGAGAAACGTGTTAGATAACACATTAACAAAGTAATGTAAAGTGAAATTACAAATAGGGGAACAAAATTACTTCATTCTGTGGTGTAATAATACGGATTAAAACATCAGAATGTGGAATTTCTGTCGCAAATGTTTGATTTAAATCCAATCATGAGGAAAAAATCAAATTGACATTATGTAAGAGAATAAATCTAGACTTCTCAAAAATGTTAGTTCTACAAAAAAAAGAAGTAAGGAAATCATAATAAAGTTATTCTAGATTTAAGAGGCTGAAAAGTTTAATGTTATCTTTGATTGGATCCTGGATCAGAAATGATGATCTAAAAATGACATTGCTGAGATAACTGAAGGATTATATCTATGGGTTAGGAATTATATAAAAGAATGATAGCAACATTTGTTAAGTATAATACCTGTGCTATGGTTGAATGGAAAAATTTCCTTGTTCTTAAAGATTTACAGTAAAACATTTAGAAGAAAATTAACTATAATGACATTTTAAAAGTTTAAGAGAGCATTATATACACATAAGTGCATATTTTCTGCATGAGCTTTTTAACACTAACAATTAGATCGAAGTAAATGGCACATGTGTCAGCAGAATTTTATGGAGTCCCTTTTATGGCCATTAAATGATGCCTGGAAAAATGAGGTCTTCTCTTGAGGTTCCTGGTCTCTTTAATAAAATAATCTAAGAAAATACTAAAATAGAAGCTTGTGAACAACTTCAATAGAGTATAAAAGAAAATCTTGACAGGCAAGTTGTAAAATTAGCAGCTGTCCAGAGAAAGAAGAGAGGAGAGAAAGGAATGAAGCTATGCTGTGTAAGACAGCAGAAAGTCCAAACTCATGGCACACAAGCAGTCCCATGATGTTTGACCCTTACGCTATTACTTAGAGAAAGTCGACAGAAGTCTACCTGAAAGAAAACGGCAGGTAAAGGAAAGAGGAAAAGTCACTTTTATGAGCTAGGACTCAGACAGGTGGACAGACCCAGCGAAACCTCAGGCTTCTCAGCTTGTAAGGTCTGAGCTAGGGCTGGAATTCTGGGAAGGAAAAGAGAATACACATTAATGAAAAAATAATTTCAGCCATTTCTTAGCATGGATTAAGGTGAGCCCACTCTCCCAGGTGAGGTCCCTTAGTTGAGTGATTGATTGGGTCCAAATGGAAGGTTAAGTCCGCACTCAGGCCTGAGAGTCTATTCTCTTGACCATAAGGTTTCCCTTAATGAGCCTTTATTCCTAATCTAACACATAGTACTTCATTATATCACCCATATAATTTGGGTATAGGTGAAAGCTTTTTAAAGGAAAAAGCTGTGGAGCAAAGAATATAGGTAGGAGCGTAACAGATGGTATATTACAACGAAGGCAAGTCTCAGACTACACTCTGTAACACTTAAAAACATTAACGATCAGGAAAAAACGTCACACAACCTGTTCTTGTATATTCTTTGAAGTCTTTATCATCTATCCTTAGACACTTGGCAATTCGTATTGAAGTTTCTTCCGGAAATTGGGTGCACTTGCATTCCCATGATAGGACACATTCACAGTATTACAATCACATAGAACAGCAGATTACCATATTAAGACTAAGGGCTGGGAATACAAGGTTGGCAGCAGCTTTAACTGTTAATTGTTAAATCTATAAGGTTAAAGGCTCATTTTCAACTTTATAGATAACTATTATAACATTGTCAATGAAAAGTTGTTTCTTACACTCAGTCAAAAACACCTCTTTGTAAACTTAGAGGCAACCTGAATAATTCAGGCTATGGTCTTGGATTACGAACACAAGGAATGCTTAAAATGTGAACTCACTGTATCTGGGTTATAAATTAGTATTTATTATTACATGCATTTTCATCACATTGTATATAACCATGATGTTTTAAAGTAAAATAGAGACAAATTAATGTAAGCTCAAAGGTCTTCTTTCTACAGTTCTATCATTTTACAACCACAATACCTGCTGAACTCGTTTGTTTACTTGTGAATTATTTTCACTCATTCACTAATTCATTCATTCTGTGTAGAAAATACTGAGTGGTTATTTTGTGTTATATTTTGGGTTCTGTGTTGAGTAAGGCACAGAGAGTGATCAAGAACAGCATTTTCTATAAACTAAATGGCAGAGACTGAGACATACAGCCACTCAGTCCCAGATAGAAAGAATAGGTAAGATTTAACAGGAAAGTTAGTCTTTGATATGGTTCTTCAAGGATTAATAGGCAATGAGTAGAAAGGGGACAGAAGAGCATTCTAGTCAAAGGCATATTGAAAACAGCAAGATGCATCAAAGTTAATAGAGTTGGACGTGGCTTCAGCATAAGATACATAAGAAATACAGATAGACAAAACCTTGTCAAATCGTGATGACCTTTTGTCGCGGAAAATCATTTTTTTCTATTTGATACCTTTCTCAACCCCAAGTATTCAAACAACTTTCCTGTTCTTAGCAATCACTTGGCAATTACATAAACTTCAGATCCTTGTGGACTGCCAGTAAAAATTATGCCTAAGAAGTTCTGAATTAACTTTGGCAAGGACTATCTTGCACACACTCCCCACATGTGGGAAGACTACTGTAGGACATGTTTCAATTTACTTGGTTGGTTGTTCATTTTTTTTGTTCTTTTCTGTTTGGTTGTTGTTAATTTTTATTAATGTACTGGTCTGCCACAAAATGTTTCAACTAAGAAACCAACAGGAGTTTACAGGATTTTTTTTATTTTGTTATTTGAATTACTGATTTAGAATACAACATTCACAGTCATGTGTTAGAAATACAGATGGTCACACTGTGAAGCATATTAGAGATGTAAAATGGGATAATTTAAGAACCTTTTGTAGCAGATCAAGAATAATATAATGAAGCACTGGTTCAGGACTGAACAATGGGACTGTTAGGAAGGGCTATATATAGGCTTTATTAGAAGGAAAATGAATGGGGCTAATTTTCATTATAAAGAAATAGGAAAAAGGTGATTCTGAGTATTTACATTTGATAACCAGCTATCCACACAATAAATGTATTATCTGAGAAAAGAAAGAAAACTGACAGGTTCAGCATAACAGCTCAGTGTATATAAAATGTGCATTACTGATATTAGAACTACCTGTGGAGTTATATTGTAGATTCGGTTCTGTGTATTTTTGAATAGCTGTTATTATTTGGGAGAATACATAAAGACAAACATGTTTTAGAAGTTGTATCTCTGATTTAATGATTATTATCAATTACAAAAATATGTGGTTTTTGGAGTAGGACTACTCATAACTTAGAAAAGAGCAGAAGAGCTTGTTTTATTAAATATTTTAATATGAAAAACAATGCTTCTGGAAACGTTCTCAAAATTTATTTGTTGCATTGACCTTGAAGATCTTGTCAAGTGCATTTTATATAAAATTATTTTTCAAAATCTAAAGTACTATAGTTGAAATGGAAATTCCATCCTATTTATTCATCTTTGTGAAAAATTATTTACATATGATCTTATACACATATTGGTCAGAATATAAAGACTTTGGTATCCATGTATTTTAATGGTAGGGAAGTAAAATCATGATATCATTTTGAAAATATGATTATATTACTTTAAAAAGTAAAAGATTATTACTTTGCCCAGTAATGTATGCTTAGGAATAAAACAATAAAAATGGAAACATGTCTACAGAAATTTATAAATTATTATCCATTATAGCATTGTACATAGTTATGCATGTAGAAAAAGTACAAGTACCTTTTAAGAAACAAACAGAATGGAGAAAGAAATAGCTATACAACAATTTAATGGTTCAAACTATTGACCTTTAAGACAGCATGGATGAAACTCAAAGACACTATTCTAAGTGAATAAAGCCAGTTTCTAAAGGTTATCTGCTATCTATGAGCTCACTTATGTTACACTTTGAAAAAAAACACTTTTAAAACTATAGGAATAGAATGTAAATCAATGCTTTCTAGTTTTTAAGGGTGAAATATTCTTCACCTGAAAAGCACAGTGTAATGGAATGTTTTAGTCTAATAACTTTCTTGTACGTAAATAGTCATTCCAAACATAGACTTATGTGTTAAATTTCAGAACTATAGCAACAACAAAATTTACTTTAGTTTATTAATTATAAAATGAAACAATGAGCATATCTGGTACCACAGTGTATAAATATCAATTGTATTCATTGATAAACAATATAATTAATTTGTTGCGCTTACAATTCCAATAGTATATTTGTACAAGTATATTTGTACAAGGATTTGTACAAGGATAACAATAATACATACATACATATATATATATATAATATATATATATATATATATATATATATTGAAATGGACAGGGTAAAGGCTATGAGGCCTCAGCCCTAAACAAACAACTATAGCAACTCAGGGATGCTGAAAGTGGGTGTTTTCCCAAGGAAAGAGCAACTCAGCTGGTTATCCAGTCCATATTGCCAGCATTGAAAACATACATACAAATAACATTATCCAGACTGAACAGTTTATAATTAGCAATATATATGTGTATACATATATGCATTTGCATGTCACAACAGTTAAAGAGTCAATGAAATTGAAAGGCAGAAAGGAAGGGTAAATGGGAAAGTTTGGAGGAAGGAAAGGGTAGGGAGAAATGATATAATTATAATCTCAAAAATAAAAGCAATGAAATATGATTTCTTTGAGGGAAAAAAGACTTCTGAAATCCCAGCGCTCATCTATAAAATCTCTTTTAAAAACAGTTTTATTATTTTTGTATATGTGTGTGTGCACATGCGTGCATGCATACAAGCACACAAACTCATAGGAATTGGTTCTTTCCTTCCACAAGAGGATCCAGGAAAAAACTCATTAGACTTGCACAGCAATAAATTTCACCTACTAGGACAAATATTGTGATTAGATAACCACTTGCCAGAGTCTGTTCTTACCTTCCCCCAAGTAGGTGCCAGAGATCAAACACAGATCACCAGGAATGGTGGTAAGTGCCTTTACCCATTGAGCCAACCTGCTATCTCTTACTTTATATAGTTTCCCTAAATATATGTACTTGTCTGTTTCTTCAATACAACTTCTAAGATTGTTTGAGTATTGGTTTATAGCTCTAGAACAGTGGTCCTCAACCTATTTGGCACAACTCCTTTGGTGATCAGACGATCTTTCCAAAGGGTTCCCCTAATATCATCAGTTAATGCAGCTATTTACATTATGAATCATAACAGTAGCAAAGTTACAGTTGTGAAGTAGTGATGAAAATAATTTCAAGTTTTGGGTTCACCACAACATGAGGAACTGCATTAAAGGGTTGCAGCATTAGGAAAGTTGAGAAGCACTGCCATAGAAGATATGTATGACTTTGTGTCTCTCACCAAAATGTAAACTGAACTAACTGCAGATAAAGTCTTACTATAATTAACCTACTCTGGTAATTTCTACCTATGTTTTAGCATCCCCTCTCCACATCAATTATTCTTTGATCTTTACTACTTACGCACATTTTCCATTGCAAAACTGATGCCATCAGTTGCTGTTTAACAATAAAGCAATAAATTGGAAGTCAGCACATGTAGATTCTGTCAAAGAGAAAATTGTATATCAAATTTGGTAGAATTGATGGTATTATGAGTTGAACAGAAATTAGCTTCAAAGGCAAGACAGTGTCGAACAAGCAAGCAGTTTCATCATTTCAAATTTACTTTCCTTATAGTGTTCAAGGAAAACACTTCCTTATTATAGTGACTCGGGTAGAATGGAAACCCTTATGTGTTCTTTACTTTTTATCTTTCTCTTCTGTAAAACTTGCTTGTTTCAATGTTCAGTTTGATTGCATGGCACTAATGATAAGTCATTCCCTTTTTGTTGAATCAATAATTCTGGAGCCTAGTGCAAGAGGCTTGTCCAGAGCAATAGTTTCTCAAATCCCTGGTCTGATAGTTTTTGTGTTGACATTATTCCAGCTATGTAACATCAGTTCAGTCACATATTTTTTATCAGCCCTTAGTTTCTATGTATCTGTATATTGGAACAACTTTTTACATCTGTCCCATGTCTAAAACACTGTCTCTTTTATTTATTTTAAAAAAAAGTTAAATTGTCCCTTAAAACTACCATTTGAACCCTGACTCAAAACAAACAAACAAACAAAAAAGCAAAACAAAAAAACCCTTTCATTTGGAATATTGCTGCAAAACTAAAAGCATAGTATTTACTTAGAAACTCTCCTTTACAAACCCTCATAAATGATTGTCTACAGTCAAAAATAGCCAAAGGAAAATAAGAGTTGAAGTACTATGAATGTTATAAAACTACATAAATCTTTGTTTACAAATTTATATAAAAGTCCCATTTCCCTCATCTCATAAAACATACTTGTTGGCCCTAACAAATCTTTTTAAGAATCAACCAAGTGAGAAATAACACTATCAGTATCAGTGTGCCCCACAGCGATGCCATTTGTTAATTGCCTGTACAATAAATTACAAAAAAATTCTGTTGTCAGCAAAAGGCTTACTTAGGAGCCTGGACTTAGGAGCTTGGGTTGGAACTATCAATTGTGCCTGAAGAAAAGGATTTAGATCTTGAAGCGCTCTTAGATGACTCCCTGAAGATATTATCCCAAAATGTTGATGTAGTTTTAAGGCTAGAAAATGCTTGTTATCATCAGGAAATGCACTGCAAAATAAACATATTTTATATCTGAAGAATAATGCTTATAAATTTGGTCATCACTTTTAATGCAAGAGTGAGGGAAGACTTGGAGAAGACCTGCCAAAAGGCAAACTAGTAGCAAAGACTTGTGTTACACTAAAACAAATTTCACTATTCTATGAGGGCAGTGCATAGCAGGGGAAGACACTGTTAAAATGTATAAAATAACGAGAGTGGCAAATAATACTTGACATGTAAAGAAAGAAAATATGATAGATAATATTTATTGAGTGCTTGCTGTGTGCCAGGTACTTTTCTAACCAAGCTATAACTATTTTTCTATCTAGTAGAAATCTCTGCAAATCAAACACATTATTTGAGATGCTTTAAAGATTAGGGACCTAAAGCACAGAAATGTTCAAGTCATGTTGTATATACGAAAGCCAAATGGTAACCCACAGTTTGTTTCTATGGCTGGTTTAAATGGCATATTTATTGCATTTTAAAAGCATTTTCTATGCAAACATGATGGCATGAGTTAAAAACCTACCCTCTAACACACACACACACACACACACACACACACACACACACACACACACACACACACACACACACACGAGAGAGAGAGAGAGAGAGAGAGAGAGAGAGAGAGTGAGAGAGAGAGAGCATAATTGCATTTACACATTACATACACAAGGAAAAGCAAGTGAATATTTTTTACAGTGACTTAATATAAACTATGTAGGAAAGATAGTATAGTGTGCTGTTATAGCTAGAAACTTTTATTTCTGTGAGACTGGAACAAAATGGGCATGCTTCAATGGAAGAGAAATGTGAGTGGCAGAAGCAATTATTAAAGAGATTGAAGTAGTCGTATGTCATAAAATCCAGCATCAGAGTTTAATAAAAGTGGGCTTCTAGCGTTATGGTTGTTTAAAAAGTTAGGGGAATTTGAAGTGAGGAAGTTATCTAACCAATTTGTATTTTACAGTGATGACTATATTGCTTGAAGAAAAAAATGTATTAAGCCAATGATTAAAGAAGATGTTGGAATGTCCTGTAAGAGGCAACAGTGGTTGTTAATAACATAGCAATAAGAATGAAAAGAGAAGTAGCAGTATGAAAATATATGAAAGAGAAAAGTGGCAGTTATTTGCCTATTAATGGGATGTCCTTGACACCATCTAGTTTGATTTGGCTGCCATTAATCTTTAAGAGATGGACTACATATTAAGGAGGAAGTGGGTGTGTGAGTATCCCTGGGTTGAGTCAAGTGACATGAGGAAGAGATTATTTCATGACATTATGTCTCAGCTCTATGAGATAAGCAGGTCTATATATAGGTCTGGATCCCAGGAGGGAATTTAACTACGAACACAGCTTTCAGAATCATCAGAATATAAATGAGCAAGGTCAAGTTTTCTCAAGAAGGGTGGAGAGAGGGTACTGTCAGAATCTTTACTTTTAAGACAGTACTTCCTAAACTTTACTGAAAAATCTCATAATCACCCTGACATTTGAAAACTTCAGAGTTTTATACTTACAGATTCTAATTTAGTCTTTCTGTGTCAGAGCTCAGGTATCTTCACTTTTTATTTTATACTTTAATGTGTACATTTTATTTGATATACTATACTGTTTGAATATAAATACACAATGCATAAATTAATTGAGTTAAGCATATTCTCCCCACCCCTGTACATGTGTGCTCTTGCATGTGAGTGAGGGTGGTACCCATGAAAAAGTGCAGGTATGGAAGTAAGAAATTGAAAGAAAAATTTCAAGTGTTGGCCCTTACCTCCTACCTTGCTTGAGACAGTGTTTCATTTGTTTTTAGCACTGTATGCCAGGCTGGCTGGGATCTGAGCTTCTGAGAATTCTCCTGTCTCCACCTCCCATTTCACTGCATGATGCTTAGACTTTAGACTCAAGCCAATATGTCTAACTTTACATCAGTTCTGGGGATTCAAACACAGACTCATCCTCCAAGTGATAGATTTCCATCTCTTCAACCAATTATTACTACTATATGTTGGAGATTTTTAAATGTTTTTAATACACCATTGATTGTCTTAGCAATACATACAATACTACCACCATGGGAATATATTTTGCCACTCTGGGTTTACAGTGAGTGTTTTTTATTAACTTCTTTCTATCTTAAACATTGCCTCCTCTTTATAGCCTCTAGTGAACACTGTTAATTCCATTTTTTCCTATGAGGTTGCCTATTTTGTTTTCACATTGACAGAAAACTTCAAGCACTTATCTTTGTGTCTCATTTACATTTCTGACCTAATGATCTCCAGTTACATCAATGTTGCTACCAGTAAGATGTCATCATTCATTTATATGGCTGGATAGATAAAGACTTGAAAATTCAATGATCTTTTGCAAGTGAACCACAAATATCACATTTGAGAAAACATAAAATGCAAGGCTGAATGTCTACTAGCACGGTGATGCTATTGGGAGATGTTATGAACTTTTAGAATTAAAGTCTTCTTGGGAGGCTCTTACTCTTTGGGGGCATGCCCTTGAGGAGAACTGCGAGCTCTGATAAGGTCTTTTTTGCTTCTGTGCCATGAAGCAAACAATTTACTCTGCTATATATTCCATATTGATACTATCCTGCCACCACAATGAAAACCAGAAGAAGTAAACAAGATATTGGGATGCAATCTCTAAATTGTGAACCCAAACAAACAGTTTCTGAAGCATTTTGTGATGGGGTAGAAAATAGGCTAATATACACATAAAGAGATAGTTATTGATGGCTGTGAGAAACACTTGGATTATATTCATATCTTATCTATGCTTATTCTTTGGGAAAATGATGGAAATGTTATTATAAATGACTTACATTTAGAATTATAGTGAACCTGTTAAATGAAAAAGTAGTTAATATTGATACTGTAAAATTAATTCCTGTGATCACTCTTTGATACCTCATAATTAAATTCATCAGGGAGAAAAAACTGTAGATGAGTCTGTCTCTATTTAAATTATAGATTTCTTCAATTTTAATATTGAAAAAGCAATAAAACAATTCCCCCTTTCACTGATAAAGGTACTTTCTAGATTTCAACACTGGAATACCAGCATGGGACTGATCCAGACCCCAGGAACATGGGTTTCAGTGAGGAGACCTCAGAAATCTACGGCACCTCCTATAGAAGTTCAGTAATTATCCCTAGCATAGGTGTGGACTTTGGGAGTCCATTCCATATACAGGAATACTCCCAGAGCCAAGACACACAGGGGTGGGATTAGTCCCTATCCCAAATGATACTATAGACTCTGATGGCACCCTATGGAAGGCCTCACCATCCAGGGGGAGCAGAAAGGATAGGTGATAGGTGGGGTTTTAGTTGGGGAGGTGGTAGGGGAGGACAGGAGGGAGAAGGGAACTGGGATTGTCATGTAAAACAATCCTGTTTCTAATTCAAATAAAAAAATCTGAAAAAATTCAGACAGTTGCCTTACAAGAATTTTTTAGCATTGATGGACATTACATTAACCAAAACCTATTAAATTATTATTTTTATTTTGTTAATGGAATTCATTTTATAATAGCCAGATGTTAAAATAGTACTCTTTCCATCTACTATGGTATCACTTGACAGGTGTGGGAAATGTGAGCAACAAGAACCACTGATTACAGCTTAAACACAGTGACTGTTTCTTTGTGCTTGAAATTCAGGTCTGTTTGGTTTCTATATTGTACCACAGAAGTAAATTTAAGGGCCTGTAAGAGATGAATCTTTAAAGTATTCATTTGTTTAATTTTAAAGATTGGCCGTAACAAACATGTGAAACTGATCTTAACCTTCTTGGATTTAGTTCAAAGGTATATTTTGTGACTGATAGTTTATGGTGTGTTAGCAAAAAGCACTATTATGAATTAACAAAGTAGATGATTGTAAAGATACAACATTGAAATGGTTTGTCAGATGTGACTTGTCACACCAGTAGTATAATCACTTATTGTACTATATGGACCACATGTAACATCATTAAAATGAACATTCTGAGAAAATCTAGGAGAAGAAACTGCACAGGTATGTGTTTAAGCAATTTGTGGTATGTCATTTCTTTTCGTATGTGTCCTACTTTTTAAAAACAAACATGAGTACTCTTAAAAGAAAATTTGGTACTTGGACAAACTAAAAATTTATGTGGTTGTGGTGTTCAGGCAAAAAGGAAGAGGCCAAATAACGTAGCTAATTATTTTATTTCAATCACCTTCTTACAAAAAAATAAATGAGCTTAGGAATTTGGTATATGATTGACAGAACAAACTTGGCCTGACTAGAAAAGTGTTAATGACAAGAGACAGAGTCCTATTTTTCCAGAGAAACCTTCATTGTGTTCAATCTAGCAGAATCTCTTGGTTTTCAGAAACTGTTTTTTTTTTTTTTCAGACCTGGGAAAAGGGAACGAAAACAGCCATTCAACAACATAAAGAGGCATGTAACCAAGGAAACTCTAAAGGGTTCCTTTGGGACTTGGAGTTAGTTGGACAACAACACTGATAGAGGTGGGAGAGAAAACTTTTACATTCTAAGTAATGAAACCCAGTTTACAAAGCATAATACACTGGGTACTGACAGGTGTGAAATACACATGCATACCAAAAACAGTACTTAGGAAATAGCTCATAAATGGGCACAGATATTTAAGCAAAGCCTTTCTTTAATGGAAAGGAAATAACACAATAGGGGCAGCAGAATAATAAGGACATCTGCTGTGAGATAGTTTCTTTAAAAGAAAAAGAGTTCCATGCGGAACTGGAGAGAAGAGAAGTGAATATGATCAAGAAGATGTGTGGGGGAGTGTGTGTGTGTGTGTGTGTGTGTGTGTGGTGTGTGTGTGTGTGTGTGTGTGTGTGTACGTGCGCGCATGGCATGTGTATCCTCTTCCACCATGTTTGAGGTAGTCTCTTGCTGTTCACTACTGTTTTATGCAAGGCTGGGGCACAAAAAAACTTCTGGTAATTTTTCTGTCTACCTCCCATCATGCTATAGGAGCATTCAGATTATAGATATGCATATAGATATGTCAGCAAACAGGTCATTTAACCAAGAACTGCTCCTATTCTCCTCTGGTCAATAAAGCACAAAGATAGTATGAAATAAAAGAAACTAGATTACTGTATATTAAAACATAATATCTTAGATATTCTTTTCAATACAACAAAGTTAAAGAAAGAAGTCACAACGAGGTAAAGCATCAGGTGTTGTTACTTATAGGTTACATGAATGCATACTAGAAAAAGATAAAAAAGAAAGGAGCATTTAAATTAAAATATATAACTTCAACATTATAAATCAAGAGTTTTCCTATATCAAGAATAAATATTTATAAAATATAACAAGAAAAATTTTATTTAAAATTAAAATCTCTAAAAAATGTGTATTTTGTATGAATGAAAAAAGTGACTGATAAAAATTACAATAAACTAAGGTGTGGTGGTGCAGTACCGTAATCCAGCTACTTAAAATAGGCTGAGGCAAGGTCTGTCTGGGAACAAAGTGAATTCAAGACCAGGCTGACAGTTTAATGAGTAAGACCTTGTCTAATAACAGAAAATGAAAAAAAGGGCTAGCTATAGTCTAGTTGTAGACTTATTTTCTAGAACATGAGACTTGAGCTTCAGCACACTAAAGCAAAAAGAAATGCCATAAGAAAACAGTTACAACACTATCTTATCACAAGAACAGGTATGCAGAAAATAGTGACAAAATCTCAGGCAGACTCCACTACCCACACAGTTTATAAATAATTTGAAGTTATCTTAAAAGCGATAAGGAGAGAGCATTTTAACACACATTGTGGGGAAAAACAATTAATTACTTAACAAAAATTATACATGTCCTTATGATTTTTGTCTAGTGAAGTAAATTCTAGAAAAAAAATGACAAAAAATATTAAAGGTAAAATATTGTAAAAATGAAGAATAAGAAGAATATATTAGTTATATTCATGAACAAGGAGAAGAGCAATGGTGTGCTTGCTAGTTTTATGTTAACTTAAGAGAAGCTAGAGTCATTTTGAAAGAAGGAACCTCAATTGAGAAAATGCCTTCACCATACTGAATTGTGAGCAAGAATGTGATGGGCTTTCTTGTTTGATCATTAATGTCAGTAGCCCAACTTACTGGGGATTGTGCCATATTTGGGCTGGTGGTACTGTGTACCATAAGAAAGCAGGTCCTGAAAGCCATAAGAAACAAGGTAGTAAGTAGTACTCCACATGGCCTCTGTTTCCGTTCATGCCCCTCGTTTCCTGCATCAAGTTCCTGCTCTGACTTCCCTGGATGGTGGACTATAACTGTAAGATCAAATAACTCCTTTCCTCCCCAAGTTCCTCACGGGCATGGTGTTTTATCACAGTAATCTAAACTTTTCCTTATTGAAAAACAAGTTAATGCCTTTGTAGACATAGAAATGCAAAACAAAGTCAGGCATATAATAATTGAAGGATCTGTTGTATTAGCTCAGATCTCTTTGGAAGCCAAATCATGGAGCCTTCATTGGTCTTTACTAGGCATACGGGCTGTGGTTGTTTAGCCTGGGGTTTATAGGACTTCTAACAGTAGGAGCAGGGGTGCCTGTGACTCTTTTGCCTGCTCATATACTTTACTTTTACTGGGTTGCCTCATTCAGCCTTGATATGAGGGTTTGTGCCTAGTCTTATTGTAACTTGTTGTGCCGTGTTCTGTTGATATCCCTGGGAGGCCTTTTTTTTTTTTTTTTTTTTTTTTTTTCTCAAGGGAAACAGAGGAGGAGTGGATCTGGGGAAGACAGGATGTATGTGGGGGAGACTAGAAAGGAGGGAGGGGAAGGAGGGAAAACTTCAGTGAGGATGTATATTGTATGAGAAAGGAATAAAGAAAAACAAAAATAAAAATAAACGTTAGCTAAGACAAATGGTCTTTCTAAATATTGCTTTAAGGCAGACACTCAAGAAAAGTTGATACTTTATATTATGTGAACAGGATAAGCAGCTACTTGTTCCACGTCCAAAGAAGAAAATGAGAAGGATATAAATACAAATGACTAATGGGAAACCATGTATGATACAGACGTCATATATTGTACATGCAAAAATACATTTATAAGTACAAGAAAGAAAAGTACTCTGAGAATGCATGTAAATGGCATACACACAATTTGAAAAGAAAAAGTGAAAGAGGTAACAGAAATGATATCAAGTTGCTTGGGTTCAGTGACAATCACACAAATACCAATTGAACCAGAGTAAATTGTCTTCTGCCTGCAATATTGTTGAAAATGTGAGGAAGCAGTGACCTTCTGCACTGCTTATTGGAATGTAAATTGTAATGACATTACTGAGTGAGGTTTTTGCAATATTCATAAAAAATTAAATATCTTTGACTAAGTGACTAGCAATTTACTTTCTCTAGATAAATCCCATAAATGGGCAATTTCAGTAGTATGCAAAGATTAATATGCATTAATATTCAGATGGATGCCACATTACTTTAGCAGCGAAATGTAACCACAGCAACCACTCATCAGTGGACTTCAACTGTAAGCTCCCCAATAACTACAAAAATTTTTTAGACATGCATCTTTTCATTATGTTTTCTAAGCCAATGTTGTAGAAATATAATTTACATAAAATCAACTGCACACATCTTCAATAAACTGCAACAAACAGCAATAGTCATGGAATGGTTATCACGGTTTAAGATCTGGAGCATTTCCCTCATGGAAGAAAGTCCTTTCTGCCATTAATTGTCTACTCACGTTTCTGGACCCTGGCAATATTTTGTGACTGCTGAATAGCATTTTATTTTTGAAAGTCTCACAATGTATTTTTCCACTCGTCCAGAAGTATTGCTTTGTAGAAATAGTGCCTTAGAAGAAGGGGCCACTGATGCTTTATTCAACCAATGATGAAAATAAAAAAAAGGTAATTTGGAAATTATACTGATACGAACAATGGATATTGTATCAGTAGCTTTTTGTTAGCTGACAAAAAGCAATTTAAGAGAGGGTTTGTAAGTTTGCCTCACAGTTCAAGGGATATATAGTCTCCTATGGCTGAAATTACACAGTAGTTAGAAAGGGAAGGAATTCCCATGCTTATTTGGCTTTTGCCTTCTTTCATTATTCAGTCTGTGACACCAGCTTTTTGCATAGTGTCATCCATATTCAAGGTGGATCATGCTTCATCCATTAACCCTCGCAGCAAAGTTCTTCGTTGATCTGCCAGTGTAATAACTCCACGTGGTGACAGGGCAGGGGTGCAATCTGCAATCTTTCTGGTTCAGCTGAATTGTCTGGCCCATACCTGAGAAGGCAAGTGTGGACTGAGGAAAGAAATAGGCAAGAGACAAGAGATAGAGTGGGGAGGGCACCTAGTGTATACCAGGATCAGGCCCAAGTTTATTACTCAAAGCTGTTATATACCCCAATCAAAAGAGGGGAGGCAAAAACTTCCTTACCATGATGCAAAGAACAAGTAAGCATAATTACCTTCTTAATACCCAAAACATCAGGAAACAACACCCTAAACAAATCCGTTTGTCAAGGTGACACATCCATTTAGCCACTTTAGACCAAATATCGTTTTGTTAGGGCAAGACACATAATAATCACACCTTAGGCCAAATATACTGTGGATTTAACTTTGGAGGAGCAACAATGGGCTCAATTCTCTGACCTTAAGTCTAGATGAAACTTGACTTTTATGAGTCCCCAACATGCCAACAGGCGTGTTTCCTAGGTAATACGAAGTCTAGTCAAGCTGAGAGTGAAAATCACAGTCATGGGTATATTTTTCTTTCCTTGAAGTAAAATTTCGGGACTGTATATTAACTGCATTCACATTTGTAAGAAACTATCAAGTGTTTTTTCAGAGGGGCTGTACTATTGTTTTTACATTTTTAAATGCAACTAAGGAGGACAAATGGTAAATATGTAGCCATTGAACATGGTGTGGTTTCTCCCCCAGCTATTCCAATCTGCCAATGGTGTAGGAAAGCAGCTATAGAAAGTTTAATTGTTTCCATAAACAGTCATCAGGATTTTGTTTGCATATATCTTATAAGGGTCAGCAGCAGATGCAAAACACACAACAATATTGAAACAATAAGAAAATATCCACCAAAAAAACAAAAACCTGGGACTGGACAGATTGACAAACTCTTTCAATCTTTATGGAAGACCTAACATCAACCTTTTAAAAATTATTTCACAAAAGAAAAAGTGAAAAAAATCACCAAACTCATTCTTCAAACCACTATTATTCTGATACTAGATAAGGAGGCAATATAAAAGGACAACTAAAATCTGAAATACATGTACTGCTAAAGAAAATGTGGGTAAAACAATTCAAGATATGAGCTAGATGAAAACATTCTCAACAAAGACTCTGCTAACGCAAGAAATAATCCTAAGAATTAACATATATTATTCTATGGAATTAAAAGCCTTCTGTATAATAAAATGAATTGCCAAAACACTGAAGATACAACCTACAGAAAGGAAAAAGATCTCTCCACTATATTGCAGATTAGTTTTACCATTATATTTACCATTAGTATCTAGAATGTATAAAGAACTTTAAAAATTAAACACACAGGAATCAATTCACCTGAACAGTAAATGAACTAATAAATTGAACAAATAGTTTGTAAAAAAAAGAAATACAAATTACCAGTAGATATTTTGGAAGAGTTACCAACATCTTCACGTATCAGAAAATGAAAATTATAACTATTTCATGATTCCCTTTTACTCTAAGCAAGATGTCTACTATTAAGAAAATAAATGACAACAACATGTTGGTGAAGATATAGGAAAACCTTATTCCTACAACTGGTGGGATTATAAATGTATCAAACACTATGGAAAACAGTGTGGAGTTACCCAATGAAATTAAATCAGAACCAATATATCACCTAGTTGTACCACTCCCTGGAAAATGTTTAAAGGAGTTTAATCCCACATATAACCAAAGTGCTTTCATACCAATGTTTATTGCTGAACTATTCATGATAACCAGTTTATGATACTAGCTTAGATATTGATCAATACATTATAAATAAAGAAAATGCAGTAAATATACACAATAGGTTTTTATTCAGCCATAAGATAAACTGAATTCATAAAATTGGCAAGAGTGGATGGGAGTGTGATTATTATGGTCAACGGAAATAAGCCCGACTCAGAAAGACAAATATTACATATTTTCTCTCTCATAAAAACTTCAAGTTTAATTTGTAAATATGTGTGAATATGTGTATGTGTATATGGTTACAGTTCATAAAATTATAAGGCCTATAATGAAAGGGGAAGAAGTCTTTTTTCTTTTTTTATACTTTACTTAAAACAATCTCATGTTACATATCAATTCCCCTGTTCCCTCTTCCTCCCATCCCCCAACCCAACCCCTACCCACGCCCCAAGATAGTGAGGCCTTCCATGAGGGATCCACAACATCTGTCACATTATTTGGGGGAGGGCCTAAGCCCTACTCAATGTATCTGGGCTGCAATAGTATCCCTCTGTAAGGAATGGGCTCCCACAGTCCATTTGTGCACTAGGAATAAATACTGGTTCCACTGTTATAGTTCCCATAGCCTGCCCAGGCCTCCTAAATAACATCCACATTCAGAGGGGTTGGTTCAGTCCAATGTTAGTTCCCCAGCTTTACCACTGTGGTCCCTGTCCTCTCACTAGGTCAGTTCAGGTGTTTCTGTAGGTTTATCCAACAAGCTCTTGACTCATTACCCACCCCTCCTCCCTCTCTACAACTGGATTCCAGGAATATGGCTCGGTGTTTAGCTGTGGATGTCTGCTTCTGCTTCCATCAGCTATTGGAAGAAGGCTCTAGGATGGCAATTAAGGTAGTAATCAATCTCAATATAGGGTAAGGGCATCAAAGGCAGCCTCTCCACTACTGCCTAGGTTCTTAGTTTGGATCATCTTTGTGGATCTCTGATCATTTCCCTAGTGCCAGATTTCTCTTTAAACCTATACTGGATCCCTCAATTAAGGTATCTCTTTTGTGCTATACTCTGTTTCTCCCCTGTCTCAGTCTTCCTGATCCCTCTTGTTCTCCCTCTCATCTTGTCCCATTCTCTTTTTATGTCCCTCCCCTCCCCCACTGCCCCGTGATCCCAATTTGTTCAGGAGTTATGTCTTTCCTATTCTTCAAGGGACCATGTATTTCTCTCTTAGGTTCCTCTTTGTTACCTAGTTTCTCTGGTAGTATGGACTGTGTTCTGGTAGTGCTTTGCTCTATGTCTAATATCCATATATGTATATAAGTGAGTACATACGATGCTTGTCTTTCTATGACTGGGATACCTCACTCAGGATGGTTTCTTTCAATTCCACCCATTTGCCTGTGAGTTTCAAGATTTCATTGTTTTTTTTTTCCACTGAGTAATAATCCATTGTGTAAATGTACCACATTTTCTGCATCCATTCTTCAGTTGAGGGGCATCTAGGTTGTTTCCAGGTTCTGGCTATTACAAATAATGCTGCTATGAACATAGTTGGACAGATATCCTTGTTGCAGGAATGTGTTTCCTTTTGGTGTATGCCTAAGAGTGGAATTGCTGGATGTTGTGGTAGACTGATTCCTGTTTTCCTGAGGAATCACTATACTGATTTCCAAAGTGGCTGTACAAATTTGCACTCCTACCAGCAATGGAGGAGTGTTCCCCTTTCTCCACATCCCCTCCAGCATAAGTTATCATTAATGTTTTTGATTTTAACCATTCTGGCTGGAGTGGCATCTTATCTCAGAGTTGTTTTATTTGTATTTCCCTGATGGCTAAGAATTTTGAGCACTTGCTTAAGTGTCTTTCGGCCATTTTAGATTCCTCTATTGAGAATTATCTGTTTAGTTCTATACCCCTCTTCTTAATTGGTTTGTTTGTTGTATTAGTAACTAGCTTCTTGAGTGCTTGGTATATTTTGGAAATCAGCCCTCTGTCGATGTGGTGAAGATCTTTTCCCATTCTGTGGGCTGCTATTTTCTCTTGTTGGCTGTGTCATTTGCCTTACAGAAGCTTCTCATTTTCAGGAGGTCCAATTTATTAATTTTCTATCTCAGTTTCTGTGCTACTGGAGCTATGTTCATGAAGAGATCCCTGTACGACTTTGTGCAAAGGAACCCCATATTTACTTTTCTAAGAGGTTCAGTGTGGATGGATTTATGTTGAGGTCTTTGATCCACTTGGATTTAAATTTAGTGCATGGTGATAGATAAGGATCTATCTGCAGTCTTCTATATATCAACATCCAGTTATGCCAGCACCATTTGTTGAAGATGCTTTCTTTTTTCCATTGTATAACTTTAGCTTCTTTATAAAAAAATCAGGTGTTCATAGGTATGTAGGTTAATTTCTGTATTTTCAATTAAATTCCATTGGTCTATCCATCTATTTTTGTGCCAATACCAAGCTGTTTTCAGGACTATAGCTCTATAATGGAGCTTCAAGTCAGGGATGGTGATGCCTCCAGAAGTTCCTTGATAGTACACAGTTGTTTTGGCTATCCTGGGTCTTTTGCTTTCCCATATAAAGTTGAGAATTGTTTTTTCAAGGTCTGTGAAGAATTGTGTTGGGATTTTGATGGGGATTGCATTGAATCTGTAGATTGCTTTTGGCAAGATTCCCATTTTTACTATGTTGATCCTACCTATCCAAGAGCATGGGAGACCTTTCCATTTTCTGGTATCTTCTATGATTTCTTTCTTTAAAAACTTAAAGTTCTTGCTATACAGATCTTTCACTTGTTTGGTTAGCTTTAACTTAAGATATTTTATGTTGTTTGTGGCTATTGTAAAGGGTGATGTTTCTCTGATTACTTTCTCATCCCATTTATCATCTGTATATAGTAGGGCTACTGTTTTTTGTTTTTTGTTTTTTTTTGTTGTTGTTGTTGTTACTCATGTATCCCGCCACTTTACTGAAGGTGTTTATCAGCTGTAGGAGTTACCTGGTAAAGTTTTTCAGGTCTCTTATGTAGACTATCATATCATCTGCAAATAGTAAATGTTTGACTTCTTCCTTTCCAATTTGAATCCCCTTGATCTCTTTTTGTTGTCTTGTTGCTCTACCTAGAACTTGAAGAGGTATGGAGAGAGTAGACAGCCTTGTCTTGTCCCTAATTTTAGAGGAATCACGTTGTGTTTCTCTCTATTTAGTTTGATGTTGGCTGTTGGTTTGCTGTATATTGCTTTTATTATGTTATATTCCTGATATCCCTGATCTCTCCAAGAACTTTATCATGAGGGGATGTTGGATTTTGAAAAAGGCTTTTTCAACATCTAGTAAGATGACCATGTGGTTTTTCTTTACCAGTTTGTTTGTATGCTGGATTACGTTGATGGACTTTAGTATGTAGAACCATCTCTGCATCCCTGGATGAAGCCTATTTGATCATGGTGGATGATTTTTCTTATGTGTTCTTGGATTCAATTTGCCAGTAAATTTTCCCAAGAAATGATTTTTATTTGTTCAAATTAGAACCAAGCCTGCTTCACATGTCAATCCCTTCTCCCTCTCTCTCCCCTCCCCCTAGTCCCCCACCTCATTCCCCCTCTGCTCCCAGAGAGGGTAATGCCTTCCATGGTGGTTCCCCAAAGTCTGTCATATGATACTGGACAGGGCCTAGGCCCTCCCCCATGTGTCCAGGCTGAGAGAGCATTCCTCCATGTGAAATGGGCTCTCAAAGTACCTTTCTATGCCAGGGATAAATACTGATCCTCTAACAGGGGCCCCAGAGAGTGCCGAGGCCTCCGAATTGACATCCACGTTTGGGAGTCTGGATCAGTCCCGTGCTGGCCTCCCAGACATCAGTCTGTGGTCCATGTGCTCCCCCTTGTTCAGGTCAGCAGCTTCCTTGCGCATCACCAGCTTGGTCCAACGCCTTAGTTCGTCATTCCTCCCTCTTTGCAACTGGGTTCCAGAGTTCATCTCAGTGTTAAGCTGTGGGTGTCTGCCTCTGCTTCCATCAGCCACTGGACGAGGGCTCTAGGATGGCTTATAAGGAAGTCATCAGTCTCATTATAGGGGAAGGGCATTTAGGGTAGCCTCTCTACCATTGCCTAGGTTGTCAGTTGGTGTCATCCTTGTAGATCTCTGGGAATCTCCCTAGAGCCGGGTCTCTCCTCAAACCTATAATGGCTCCCTCTGTTATGGTATCTCTCATCCAGCTTTCCTCTATTCTTCCCCCGACTCAACCTTCCTGCTCCTCCATTTCCTCCTCTCCCCTCCTCTTCTTCCCTTATCATTCTCCCAACTCCCTCTCTCCTACCCTCATGCTCCCAATTAGCTCAGGTGATCCTGCACCTTCCCCTTCTCCAGGATCCATGCATTCTTCTTTTAAAGTCCTTCTTGTTTCCTAGTTCCTTTAGTGATGAGGATTGTAGAGTGGTAATCCTTTGCTCTATGCCAGTATTTTATTGAGTATTTTTGCATATATGTTCATAAGGGATATTGGTCTGTTTTCTCTTTCTTACTTGTATTTTTGTTTGGTTTGGGTACCAAGGTAATTGTATCCTTGTAAATAGACTTGAGCAATGACCCTTATAATTTTATCATGTTTAACAATTTGAGGAAGATTGGTATTAGCTCTTCTTTGAATTTTTGGTAGAATTCTGCACAGAAACCTTCTGGCCCTGGGCTTTTTTTTTTTTGATTGGGGGATTTTGATGACTTCTATTTCATTAGGGGTTATTGCTTATCTGTTCTTGATTTAATTTTGGTAAGTGATATCTATCTAGAAAATTGTCCATTTCCTTTAAATTTTCAAATTTTGTGGAGTACAGGTTTTCAAAATACAACCTGAAGATTCTATGGATTTCCTTAGTGTCCATTGTTATGTCTCCCTTTTCATTTCTTATTTTGTTAATTTGCATGTTCTTTCTCTGCCTTTGGGTTACCTTGGAGAAGATTTTTCTATCTTCTTGATTTTCTCAAAACCCACTCTTTGTTATTACATTGATTATTTGTATTGTTTTTTGTTTCTACTTTATTGATTTTGTATTGTTTTCTTTGTTTCTACTTCATTGATTTCAGCCATAAATTTGATTATTTCCTAGCTTCTACTCCTCTGGGGTGAGTTTGCTTCTTTTTGTTCTTGAGATTTCAGTTGTGCTGTTAATTCTCTAGTGTGACTATTCTCCATTTTCTTCATGTGGGCACTTAGTGCTATGAACTTTCCTCTTAGTAATGCTTTCAAAGTATCCCATAAGTTTGGGTATGTTGTACCTTCATTTTCATTGAATTCTAAGAAGTCTTCAGTTTCTTTTTTTATTTCTTCCTTGACCCAGAAATGGTACAATTGAGCTTTGTTCAATTTCCATGAGTTTGTAGGGTTTCTGCAATTCGTGTTGTTGAATTATAACTTTACAGCATGGTGGTCTGATTAGATACAGGGGATACAGGCAATTATACCAATTTTATTGTAACTGTTGAGATTTTCTATGTTGCCGAATATGTGGTCAATTTCTCAGCACCGAGAAAAAGGTATATTCTTTTGTGTTTGGATGGAAAGTTCTATAGATGTGTATTATTCCTAATTGGGTCAAAACTTCTGTTAGATCCTTTGTTTCTTAAGTTTCTGTCTGGTGGTCCTGTCTAGTTGTGAGGGCAGGGTGTTGAAGTCTCCTGCTATAAGTGTGTGAGGTTTTATGTGTGATTTGAGCTATAGTAATGTTTCTTGTACAAATGTGGGTGCCTTTGTATTGGGGGCTTAGATCTTCAAAAGTGAGACTTCATCTTGATGGACTTTTCCTGTGATGAATAGGAAATGCCCTTCTTGATCTCTTTTGATTGATTTTAGTTTGAATTCTGATAGGGGACGTCCTTCTGTGTATATGCTTGTCTTACTGGTTGATGAATAAAGCACTGTTGGCCAAGAGGGGAGCAAGTTAGGTGGGCTAGGAGAGAAAGAGGATTCCGGGAAATGTAGGAAAGGGACTGAACCTCCATGTGAGCCCGACAAGAGAGAACACATGCCACTGGCATCCTCAATCAGATAAGTCCATAGACCAAGGCAGTGAACACAGCACTTAAAACTGGTGGTAAACATACCTCTGCCATCTTGGAAAGACAGCAGCTAAGAAAGCCACCTCTTTAATTCTGGCGGTGTTGTTTAACAGTTAAAAGACTGAGTGTCCAGAAAAAGGTAAAGATTTACAATAAAGACAGATTCAGATGAAGAAATACCTCTAAAGGTTTACGCCATGTTTAAAAGAAAGAAGGAAAGAAAGAAAGAAAGAAAGAAAGAAAAGCCAGTTGTGGTGGCATACACTGATAGGATTTGCTGAAGGAAGCAGAGGCAGGCAGATTTCCACAGAGAAACCCTATCTCATAAAAGGAAAAATAAAAGTAAAAAAAAAAGAGTAATAAAAAGCTACATAACTGAACTATGAAATAAACACGTTGCATGTAGACACCATGCAACTTATTTTGTTCCCACTTACACTGACTATAGCAATTGAGGAAGAGGGACTCTCAGTTGAGGAATTGACACCATCAGAATGGTCTGTGTATATTTAGGGGGTAATTTATTGATTGCTGATTGTTATAGGAGGCTCTTGTTCTCTGTGAATGATGCTATCCCTAGGTAAATGATCCTAGATTGTATGAAAAAGTAGCTTGAACAAGCCACAAGTAACAAACTGATAGGCAGCACCTCTTCATATATTTCAGTTTCTGCCTCAGATTTCTACTTTGACTTCCTACCCTGTATTCCCACATTGAATTTACTATGAAGTGTTAAATCCTATATAACTTGACAGCTATCTACCTCTCAAAACTCATTTTGTGCTACACTCCCTTACTATACTCCAGTGACAATGATCACTCTAGGTTCCTTTAGTCTAAGTTACCATAGGACTTTCACACTTAGGAATGTCTGCTTGTGCCTTCTAGCTACCTAAATATTCTTAATACAGTTTAACTATCTGGGCATCATTGGTGTTTCTGGTTTCATGTATAAAGGATACTTCCCTCTCCAGGCACAGTAACATCCAACTGGAATTTAATTAGGAAGCTCAGACAGAGAATTAAGAGTTCATTTCCAAGAGACATGGCTCAATTCCCTCAAGAAGGTTTTTGCTGACTATCTATCCAACCGAAGGTAGAATACACATTCAACCCATCATTCCACCCAGTTCTTTCTTTGTAAACTGTCTAGTACAAAACACGTTGTCAAGAAATCTGCTGAGAGGGAAAGAGATGCTCAAGAGAAATGAATATTTCTTTATTGAGAGATGTTGGTGAGGGAGTGTATTCCAGAAGAGTAATCCAAAATGCAGGTGTTAATTTTTTTTTACCAGAATTGGTCAAGTCCCAATTATCAGAGACAAAACCTAAGTTATATCCTCTGAGACAGCAACAAATTCACTTGTAACTTTACAGGAAAACAATGTAGTGGAAGAAAGAAATGCAGGAAGAAAAGAAAGAAAGATGTCAAAGAAGCCCTCATACATTGTTCTTTCTGTCCTTGATCTAAGGTGGCTGGATCATTTGCCATTGTTGGCTGCCAAATAGTCTGGCCTAGAGCCAGGGACAAACTCATCATGTGCTAGTATGTCAGGAGAACCCTAATGTGGGGGAAAGGTGATGTCAGTCAAAGCAATAAGAATCTTCTCATGAGTATACACTTTTCAAAACAGTGATAGAATTTATCATTAGACTACTTCTCGATGGACAAAAGGTAGAGAGGGCATGGCAAATTCCCTTATTTCTCATCTCTTCTGTTAGTTTTCCAGTATTAAGACTCGTACTAGGATGCTCCATTTGTAGCTAATGATGAAACATTATTGACTGACAATTCTAATAGGGTATGAGGGTATACATTTATTATGACAAAATCATTCTTAGAATTTGTAGTTCTGCCAAAGATGCTTCCAGTGTTGAAAAATGATACTCTGTAGAGATTATACACTAATTCCCATTCTCTAGCATTCTAACTTCTGCCTCTAAAACTCTGACTACACTAAGCTCTTAGAAAAGTGGATTCACTTCAGTGTGGCTATATGACCTGGAGTAACTGCAGAACCCAGGAAAGTAATGGGATGTGAAGGATCAGTAGAGAGGAGAATAACAGTAAGGTACAAGTGATTTGAAGGGGTAAGGGAGTTAAGTGAATATTAATGCAGAGGATGGAGAGGTTAAAATAACAGTAAATTTGTCTGAAAACTTATAAAGAATTATATTGCTAATTACCTGAAATTATATATAGTACATATAAGTCTGTGTACAAATCTATCATTTAAACGAAACTTTTTCCATCTAGGCTGACAATGTTCTCCTTAAGAGCCATGAATTATCTAACAAAATCCCAACACCAGGCTTCTCCTATTCCCACTTTTGAGATTTTTGTCTCCAGGAATGTCAGGAAAGAATGTCATAAAGTATCATCAAGGCTACTTAAACAAGACATGAAACAAGTATGATACCAATAGACATGGGAATATGAAAGGGGGAATTCTCATTGGGCCTCAACCATAGAAAAGAACACAGGCATCCAAGGGATGCTGAGAGTGGGAGAAATCATCTTCCCCAGGGAAGAGCCCCCAAATTGGTTGTCTAATACCAAGTGCTCAGCCCTGGAATTATACACATATAAGTAACAGCACTTAAGTAGGTTGCACTTTTATATTTAGGCATATATGTGCATGTGTCTGTATGTATATGTCACAACAGTTAAAGGGAAGGGCACATGGACAGAGTTAGAAGGGGAATGGGAAAATGGTGAAATTATATTTTGATTTCAAATATTAAAACTATTTCCAAAGAAAGAAAAATTTAAATATTGATTCATACATTAATTTTTATGACTACCTTACTTCACTTAGCATAGCATTCCCAAGGTTTATCCATGTTGTAACTGCATTACAATTTCTCTTCTTTTTCATGTTGAATAATATTCTATTGTATGCATTAAGTAAGATGTTTCTTTATCTACTCATCAACAATGGGCACCTTTATTATTTCTACCTTTTAGTTCCTGGGAATAATGCTGTTTTGAGTCAGGATATGTAAATATCTGTTTGAGTTCTTACTTTGAATTCTTCAGGATGTAGATCAAAAACAACACAAAAAGAATTGCTGAAACATATGCTTTCAATTTTTAGATTTTGAGGAACAGTAACATTTTCAAAACCAGTCACACCATTTTATATATCATCAACAGTGAACAAAGATTCCAATTTGTAAACATCCTTACCAGGCTTTAAAAATATTGGCCCTTCTCATGGGTATAAAATGGTATTTCATAATGTTTTAATTTGCATATGTCTCATGATTAGTCATGATGAGACTCTTCCTGTGCTCTTGGCCATGTGTATATTCTCTTTCTATATACAAATCGTCTGTCCAGTTTTTGAACTGGCTTGTTTGAAATTTTGTTGGTAAAGTATGAGAATTCTTTTTTTTTTAGTTTCCCCTACATTCCCTCCCCCAGTTTCTCCCCCCTCATTTCCCTTCTCCTCAAGATATACCCCACCCCATTCTTGTCTCCTCTCAGAAAAGAGCAGGCCTCCCAGGAAACGTCAACTAAACACAACAAAAGAAGCTACAATAAAAGCAGGCACATACCATCACATAAAGGCTGGACAAAACAACCCAGTAGGGGTAAAAGGGTCCCACCAGCAGGCAAAAGAGTCAGAGACAGCCCAGGCTCCCACTGTTAGGAGTCCCACAAGAACACCAAGCTCCCCAGCCATAATGCAGATGCAGAGAACCTAGGTCAGCCCTCCACAGGCTCCCTGACCCCTGCAAGCCTACATGAGTCCCTATCAGTTGATTCTGTGAGTTGTGACCTCATGGTGTTCCTGACACCTCTGGATCTTGATCCTTCTTCCTCCTCTTCCACAGGACTCCCAGAGCTCCACCTAATTATTGACTGTGGTACTCTGGATGAGGATTCTGCTGGGCTCTGGTCCCAGAACACTCTACAGGCAAGGAAAGCTGTAAGCTGAAGATTTTGTGGCTAGTTTAGTGTCCCAATCTCTTCACTTGAGGCCTTGCCTGGTTATAAAAGATGGCCTTTCACACTCTGCCATGTGCCCCATTACTAGGAGTCTTTGGTAGATTTACATATTCCATGGAGTTTCCTTTGAACTGCAAATTGCTAACTATCCTGGATCGAACTTCTTAACAGATATGAATTGCCAGTATACTCTTTCATTGTGTGCATTGACTTCCTACATTACTGATAATTGTTTTTTGGTGCACATAAACTTTTAAATTGACTTTTGAAATTATAATTTAATTATATTTCTCTCTTCCCTTTCATACCTCTACACCCTCCCGTATATCTGTCCCTGCACTCCTTCAAATTCATAACCTCTTTCTTCAGTAATCGTTATTGCATACATCTATGCATTTGTGTATTATATTATTTCCTAAATATAACCCATTCAGTCAATGTCACTTGTATGTATGTTTTCAGAGCTGACCATTTGGTACTGGACAACCAATTGGTGTGCTCTTCCCTGGGGAGGACCTCCTCCCCACCTCCCAGCTATATTCAGCTTTTAATTTGATGCAGACCTGATTGTTTTATCCTTTGCTGCCAGTGCTTTTGGTGCTACTCTGAAGAAATCAATGTGAGAGCAAATGTCATGACAATTTTCAACAATATCATCTTTTTATTTTAAATATTTTGGTCATTATACATTCCAACCACAGTTCCCCCTACCTCCCCTCCTCCTGTTCCCTCAACTGCTCCCCACCCTATCCCCCAGCAACTTCTTGGAAACTGTAAGACCTCACCATGGGGAATAAACAAAGCTTGACATATCAAGTTGAGGTGGGTCCTTTTCCATCCCCCTTGCATCAAAGTTGAGCAAGGCATCCCACCATAAGGAATGGGCTTCTTAAAGCTACATAATTTGACTCTTTCATTCAGGCAATTGTTCCCTTTGAGCTCATTGTGTATCTTTTGTGGGGTAAACGTCAAATGTCATTCCTTTACATGATTACAACAAGTTTTTCACATTTCTACTGCTCTGCCATTGAATGACTTTTGTCAACTTATAAGAATCCATTATAAATGAAAGCTTAGTGTACAACATTCATTTCTAAAGAATTGAATTTTAATGATAAAAAGATACATGGTTTGATAGTTGGGAGTTTGAAAGAAAAGCTCTAGATATTCAAAGTCTTAATGAAGAAGAGAGAATATTTGGGCAATTAGGTATAATCATAATTAACAATCTATAAATATTTGAATATTTGGATGAATGAATCTATTATTTAAATTTTAAATCTATTAGTTATTAATGGCCATTATGGTTGTCAAAAAGACAATCAGGGTTTTAATTATGTAAATTTTACCTGCATGCATGAACTCTGAAATTCTCCATAATACTTAATCATTTCAATTTCTTTATTGTGTGTATGTATGTGTGACCATATGTATGCATGACTATATGTTTGCATTATGTACATATGTGTGTGAGATGCTTTTGTGGTGTGTGTGTGTGTGTGTATGGTGTGTATGCACTTGTGTGTGTAAACACCTATGAATGCAGTAAAACTGGAGGAGAGTAGCCCCATCTATCATTCTCCTTTTTTCTTTTGATGCAATGTATCTGCCTGAAGATGGAGCATGTGTGTTTTTCTGCTTGGCTAGCAGCTACTGTGCTTCAGGAAATCCTCCTTTCTTTGCCCATTCCCCTCATTGCTGAACTTGCTAGGGTGCAATGGACCAAGTTCTGCTTTTATGTAGGAACTGGGATGTGATTGCCATCTTCCAGCTTGTGAATCAAATACTTCTAACCAGTGAGCAATCATTCTACCACCAAAATACTTTTTAAAAAATCAACTTTTTGATAGAGAACATTTGGGCTTACTAAAAATTGAGTGAGATATATATTTCCCAAGTCAGCAAGCGTACAGCCTTTCTTTCACACAGTAATCATTGATACTCCATAGTTTCTACTAGAGTTCATGATTAATGTCCAATCTATGGGCCTTTGTACTAATTCATAGACCTCTATCTGCAATTATTTTTTGTTAACAAGAATGTGTTTATTTAATCCTTGTTCCAATGCCATCACCTCTATCAATTAAAAACTGAAGGCTTTGAAAGACTGGAACATGGTCTTTATCAAGTAGACAGAAGTTCCTTGTCACTGCTTCACCTTCTTTACTCTAAGTCAAGGGATACAAATTCACCTAACACTGCAAAATCCATCTCAATGCTAAATTCAAGATGTGCAACAGTTCCCTTGGTGTAGAACAACCAATAGATCTGGTGCTCACAAACACTAGGTCTCAACAGGAAACTGGACAGGCTACAGAGCCACCTGCACCTCAATTGCTAATTCTGCAACATGAAGGAAGCACCACGCACAACAAAGGCTGCTGGATCATTTAAATTTGATACTCCAACTAAGCTCTCTGCATGGGGTTGGCAGAACAAAACCCTACAATTATAAGTTCCCACTTCTATGCTCTCTTTGCACAGAGAAATGTGATCACTGTACCAGTGTCATTTGCCATTCAGAAACAGTGGGGCTAACTCATGTCTGCCTGAGATATACTTTTCTACAATACAAAAATTGATCATAGCTTGCAACAAGTAGGTCTAGAATAGATTCCTCTTATAACTGTGCTTTAAAAAACAAAACAACACAAAAACATAACCAACATACAAAATTTTTCACCATGTTTTATTTAAATTAGAAACAAGATTGTTTTACATATCAAACCCAGTTCCCTCTCACTCCTCTCCTCCACTGCCCCCCCCCAACTAACACCCTACCTATCCCATACCATTTCTGCTGCCCAGGGAGAGTGAGGCCTTCCATGGGGGTCTTAAGAATCCGTCATATCCTTTGGGATAGGGCTTAGGCCCTCCCCCATGTGTCTAAGCTGAGGGAGTATCCTTCTATGTGAAATGGGCTCGCAAAGCCCATTCCTATGCTAGGGATAAGTACTGATCTACCACAAGAGGCCCCATAGATTTCTGAGGCCTCCTCAATGACACCCACATTCATGGGGTCTGGATCAGTTCCATGCTGGTTTCCCAGTGATCAGTCTGGGGGCCAAGAGCTCCCAATTGTTCAGGTCATCTGTTTCTGTGGGTTTCAACAGACTGGTCTTGACCATTTTGATCATCAATCCTCCTTCTCTGCAACTGGATTCCAGCTCAGTTCAGTGTTTAGCTGTGGGTATCTGCATCAGCTGCTGGATGAAGGCTCTAGGTTGGCATAGAAGTTAGACATCAATCTCATTATCAGGGTAGGACATTTAAGGTAGCCTCTCCACTGTTGCTTAGATGGTTAGTTGGTGTCATCTTTGTAGATATCTGGACATATCCTTAGTAACTAATTTCTCCTTAAATCTATACTGGCTCCCTCTCTGATGGTATTTTGCTCTCCTCTATTCTTCTCCCTACACAACCTTCCTGCTCCCTTATGTCCTCCTCTTCTCCCTTTCTCATTATCCTAGCTCCCTCTCCCCTCCCCCAATGCTCCCAATTTGCTCAGGAGATCTTGATCCTTTCCCCTTCTCTGGGGGACACTGAGAGTCCTCCTTGTTGCCTAGGTTCTCTAGTGGTGTGGATTGTAGGCTGGCAATCCTTTGCTCTATGTAGAAAATCCATATGAGTGAGTGCATACCATGTTTGTCTTTTTGTGACTGTGTTACCACGTTCAGAATGGTTTCTTCTAGTTCCATCCATTTGCCTGTGAATTTCAAGATTCCATTGTTTTTTTCTTCTGCTGAGTAGTACTCCATTGTGTAAATGTACCACATTTTCTGCATCCATTCTTCAGTTGAGGAGCATCTAGGTTGCTTCCAGGTTCTGGCTATTACAAATAATGCTGCTATGAACATAGTTGAACAGATGTCCTTGTGTTTCTTTTAGGTATATGCCTAAGAGTGGAATTGCTGCATCTTGTGGTAGATTGATTTCCATTTTCCTGAGGAGTCACCATACTGATTTCCAAAGTTGCTGTACAAATTTGCACTACAACCAGCAGTGGAGGAGTGTTCCCCTTTCTCCACATCATCTCCAGCATAAACTGTCATTGGTATTTTTGACTTTGGCCATTCTGACAGGAGTAAGATGGTATCTCAGAGTTGTTTTGATTTGCATTTCCCTGATGGCTAAGGATATTGAACAGTATCTTATGTATCTTTCAGACATTTTAAATTCCTCTATTAAGAATTCTCTATTTAGTTCCGTACCCCACTTTTTACTGGATTATTTGGAGTTTTGGAAACTAGCTTCTTGAGTTCTTTGTAAATTTTGGAGATCAGTCCTCTGTCAGATATGGGGTTGGAGAATATCTTTTCCCATTCTGTGGGCTGCTGTTTTGTCTTGCTGACTGTGTCCTTTGCCTTACAGAAGCTTTCAAGAGGTCCCATTTACTAATTGTCATTTTCAGTGTCTGTGGTACAGGTTTAATGTTCAGGAAGCTGTCTCCTGTACCAATTCGTTCAAGGGTACTTCCCACTTCTCTTTGTTTCAAATGTATGATTCAGTGACAAGACATGGTTAATGCTGCCCAGCCACCATCACTACCCAGTCTGTGCCCATTTCATCAGCCCAAACCAACTAAGAATCTGTTCCATGTTCCCCTCTTCCTCCAGATCCTAGATTTTCCTAATATAGCTTTGCATCATCTATGTCTTTCACATAAATTGAATGATGAAAATTATGGTCCTTTGTGCTTCACTTTTTCTTCACATTGTCCAGATTTGACCACCCTGCAGCATGCCCTTCAATACTTTCTATGACTAAACGGTATTCTCTCCCACAGATATATGACAATTTATTTATCCATCAGTTAACTGATGGTCATTTATACCTTCTGGTTACAGTGAATACTGTTCTTCTATGAACATTCATGTCTGAGATTTTGTTGAACATCTACCTTCAATTGTTTTACACATAAACTTAAAAGTAGACTTGATCTAGAAAGGTCCTGACTTTTTCACCATGATACCAATGATGTCATCCACAAGGTTAATGCTCAAGAACTATATCTGCAATTATTTTATAAAATGTTTTTCTACCACATACATCATCTCTGATCTGTCTATTTAACCTATCCCTACCCCCAACTTCTGGTAATCACAGGATTATATACTATCACTATAGTTCTGGGTTTTTTTTTAGACTGCCATATCATTGAACTCATACAATTTGTAGCCTTCTCAATTTCACTTTCTTCATTTAGTATTAATCCTTTAACATGCCTCCATTTTTCATTGACTGAAAGCTCCTTTACTTTTAATGTTGAACAACAATAATAAAAAGTTTGCACATTCTTTCAACTCCAAGAAATATCTGCTTTGGCAGTCATACATGCCACATGCAGGTTGGCATATGGATGATAAGTTTTCAAGGTTTTGGGGTTAGATACCAAGAATTGTGGTTTCTGGATAAGAAAGTGCAAGTGTTTAGTTTTGTAACAACACACCAAATTATCTTCTCCAGTGACTGTGCCATGTTTTTCTCCCCACAGCAGAGAGTGAAAGTTTTCATATTTCCCTAAAAATCTCAAGACTTGGGTCATTCTAATGCCTTTGATTTACTTTTATTTGGATAAATGTGATGTGGGACAGATTCTCAAAAGTTTATTTTCAGTCTTTGTATATTCTCTAGTGAGATTTCTTTGACTTGATTTTTTTAATAAACTAGTTTTCTTATTGCTGAGTTTAGATGTTTCTTCTCCATTTTAGGGAACAATTATTTATCAGTTATGTTTTGTGAAAGAACTTTTCCAAGCTTCTGAATTATATGTACACTCTCTTCACAGTGTCACTCTTAATATATGGATTATTCACTATAGTGAAGTATCACCAATTATTTTTTATGGATTGTGTCTTTGGGGTTTTATCTAAAAATCATCACAAGATTAAAAAAAAATCTATCTAGGTTTTCACCCATGTTGTTCATGTCTCAAGGTATAGAAGCTTTGTTTCTTATTTTCCAATTAGGTTTTGGTTATCATAATCCATTATTATAATAAACTATGAGAATGACTTGAATATTTTCATATATAGCCATTAGCTTTTTGTTTTGTTTTGCAAAATCTCCTGTTCTTGATTTACATTTGTTTCTTCCCAATGCTTACGCATCCACCAATATATCAACTTTGAAGGACAAGACACTGCTTTAGATTATGGTAATCCAACAGTTAACAAAGCGCATAGTTCAGGAGGCAGAAACAGGCAGATCTGAGTTCAAGGCCAGCCTGGTCTGCACAGTGAAACCCTGTCTCAAAAAACCGAAACAATTCCCTTCTCCCAAAGACTCATAAAAAAAGATGGCTAGGGGCAGGTGGGATGTTGGGGGGGAGGGGAGGGAGAGGGAGAAGGGATTGACATCTGAAGCAAGCTTGTTCCTAATTTGAAGTAATAAAATAAAATAAAATAAAAAGAAAAGTCTCAGATAATAAACTAGTAAATGCACCAACAAATAATCAAATATAAGTAAGTCATCCTGGATTTGAGTGAACACAATTCATTGTTCTGGGATAGAGCACGTGGGAGTGGGTAGTAGTGCATTTTTAATAGGGTCATCAAGAAAATATCATTTAAACAAACTTGACCACAAAGGAGCAGGCAAGTGCAATCATGGTGCCAAGAAACATCAAGGTTATGCTTCTGTGAAGACAGCAAATGACTATCAAGGCTGCAGGACTATCAAGGGCACAAATGTGGCTGGAGAAAAAAGTACAAAGAGACTGTGTGGGAGAGATGTGTAGCACGGGACCAGATCAGTTTTGCTGTTCATGTTGACAGCCATTTGCCTTTGGTGTGTTGTGTCAGTCATAGTTCTATCAGACAAACAAGAGTCATGATAAACCTTGATCTCTGATATACTTTGAGTAAATTACTTCTTTTATATCTGGTGTGTACATGCACTGAGATGACATATGTTCCATACCTAGCTTTTTATATAGGTGCTGGGATCTTGATGTATTGCTTTCAAGCCTAGCATTTAAGAGATGAACCATATTTCCAGCCTGAGATCTTAATTTAGTCTTTATTATTACAAAAGCAACCTTATACAATGAGCCATCTTTCCAGCTCAACTTTAAGTGAATATTTTTCTCACTATAGCATTTCTTTATTTCTTTTTTTCAAATTTATTTCTCATTTTACACACCAATGCAAGTTCCTCCTGCCTCCAATTCACCCACCCCACCACCCCCTTCCTATGCCCCATCCACACCTCAGAGGGGATAAGGCCTTACTTGGGGTCTCAACAACGTCAAGAAACTAGACAACAAATATCAAATAATTCAGTTAAAAATGGGGTGCAGATTTAAACAGAGAATTCTCAAGAGGAGAAACTCAAATGGCCAAAAGACATTTAAGGAATTGCTCAACATCCTTAGCCATCAAGGAAATGCAGATCAAAAGGACTCTGGGATACCATCTTACACCTGTCAGAATGGCTAAGATAGAAACACTGATGACAGCTTATGTTGGAGAGGATGTGGAATAAAGAGAACATTCTTCCATTGTTGGTGGGAGTACATGTACAGCCACTTTGGAAATCAGTATGGCAGTTTCTCAGAAATTTGAGGATCAATCTACCTCAAGACACAGCAATACCACTCTTGGATATATACCCAAAAGATGCACAATCATACCACAAGAACATTTTCTCAAGTATGTTCATAGCAACATTATTTGTAATGGCCAGAACCTAAGTGAATATTTAAGAGTCTAGATGGTCTACCTTCAGAATGACTGTTGTGTATGAAAATGTCTATTTATTTAACACTATTTGTTGAAAATTATGGGCTGTAGGTTGCAATCTAGTGACTGTCTTGTTGCAGCATACACTTTAGTGTGACAGTAAGATGGTTCAATAAGTCAAGGCACTGGTCATGCAGAGCTAGAGACCTGAGCTGGAGACCTAGGACCCATCTAAACTAAGGGATAAGGAGAGAACACACTTTACAACTTTGTTTTCTCAGTGTCACATATTCATGACCATTCTTAAGAATATTTAGAATCTTTTTAAATAAAGGAAAATGTATTTTCATTTGTTCTAATTTGTCTCCCTTTTTCAAGAATCAATAGATTATGTTTTGTGAGTCTATTTTTTGGGGTGGCTTGCGTTTTCCATTTCTCTATCTCTCTCTCTGTTTTTTTAATAATTGGTCTTTTATTTTAGCATTTCTCACACAGCTTGAAATACTTTAACTTTATAGTGAGTTTCAAAAGCAGGTGTTGTTATTTCCATGACACTTGTATGTTCTCTCCTTTCAATATTATATTAGTGATTGTGACCACTCATATAAACTTAAGAACCTATTACCACTAAATGTCTTGTAGCAATATTGATTGAATTGTACTGAATCTCTGCACATTTGAAAGAATGTACATCTTATCAACATTGAGTCTTCTTGTCTCTGAATTTAAACTCTCTCTCCTTTTATAAGTACCCTGAATTTGTTCAGTATTTTATAACTTTCCTTATATAAATGTGGCCCATATTCTGTTAGAATTCATACATTAGTATTTTATTCTAGACGGTGCTAATATTCTCAACATTATTTTTTAAAAAATATTTTTTATAAAAAGAATTTTGTAATTTTTGAAAATCAAGACTACACAAAAATATAGCATCAAATCCCATATAGTATAGCTGTCATCAAGAAACAAACTATAAGTGCTGCCAAGGATGTGGAGAGCACCAAGGAATCCTTATACACTGATGATTTGAACTTAAATTGGTAGTATCACTATGGAAACCAGTGTGAACATTACTAAAAAAAGTATTAAAGTATCTACCATAAGACATAGATATAACAATCCTGAGGAATACAACTCAGGTTAATACAGAAACATATGTACATCTGTTTATTATAGTACTACTCACAACAGACAAAATATAGTTTCAGTCTAGATACCCTCAAGAAATAAATGAATAAACTATGGTATATTTACCACAAAGCATTTTATTTTCTATATTTATTTATTTGTCTATATAATTGGGTGTGTATATATACTATGGCTCATATGTGAATGTCCAAAGATAAGTTGTAAGAGTCAGTTCTAGCCATCTGCCTCATGGATTCCAGGGATTGAACTCAGGTAGTCAAGCTTTTTGTGGCAGACACTTTTACCTGTTGAACCATCTTACAGGATATACAATAAAACTTCAGTAATCCACAAAGAATGGGTAAAATTACATCATTTTCAAGAAAAGTGGGTAGAACTAGTTATCATGTTAAGGGAAATATTACCTATTCAGTGGAATAAGCAATGGATATCTTTTTCTCATATGAGGATTCTACCTTTAAAAGTGTATGAATGAAAATAAAAGGGGGACTATATGAGACTAGGAAAAGGACCAGCAGTGGTGGAAAGACAGAAAAGAGAAGGCAATGGAGATGGTGAATATGATAAAGATATTATAATTCAATTAGTATATGAATGTATTATACTCATGCATAGCTGTAATCACATATGTTTGTGATACATTTATGTTCATATGCACCACATACACATTTATGCTCATGTATGGCAATCTATACCTACAAATATTTTTACAGAGCACTCAAAATTATTAATCTCATTTTAAGACACAGAAGCCCAACACCCAACATACTCATAAAACATACAGTAAAATAGAATATGAAATAAGCACAAATACCAAATGAGTTTTGGAATAATAAGTTCGATAGTTAATGAAACTCAAAAGGCCAAATTTCTATTCACATCTCTCCAATCTAAACTATGTATGACCCTTGTTTTGATGGGGAAAACTATTTCCTAAGTGTGTATTTGCGAATATTTCACTGATGACCTGAACGGGTATCTGTTTCCTAAAAGTTTTCCAGAATCTGATATTCTGTTTGGGGAGTGGCACAAGTTTTCTTTTCCAAGCCTCAATACATTTTATCTGTCAAAAGGAGCAAAAAAACATTACAGAGACAATATCTATGTATATACTTTGTTACATCTATGGCCAAGTGCTTTGGCCATCCTAACTTTTAAAATATTATGTATGTATGTCTGCCTAGATACAATACAAATAAACCAAAACTGAATAAATATCAGTTGCTACTCCACTAGGCCACATTGATGATTTACTGTTCTATATGTATCTTCAATATGTCAATTAAAGTGATTTATGTTCCCATTTCTGCATAAATATCTTCATTTTGTCTAATCTTTCTTCATTTAGAAAGAATATATCTACTGCCCAAGACAGAGTTTTAATGTCACTGATGTGATGGCTCCCTTGATATCTACAAACAAAAGGTTACTCCTTACTTGGAATAAAATATTACTTTAAATTTGTATAAAATTTCCTACTAAAATGTATTGCTTCACTTGACTTTATACTACTGAAAAGCCTAATCCATTGCTCATTGAAAGATACTACCTAGCTCATTTTATGACCATAGTAGGTTCTTAATAGATGAATGCATGAATGGAGGATGTTAGAATATTTATAATTAATGTTAATATTGGGATATATTAAAGGAGAATTCATGAATTATATACTCTAACCAACTTAACCACATTCAGCATATTTCTCAAATGAAAGAACCATATTTTCAAGCTCATATAATGGTCATTGCAAAGCCTTCCTTCAATATTTTACTAACATTTTCTCACACCTAACCCCTATCTTATTAACTTTTGACCAACAGAAAATTCCTAAATTGTTTTACCTGCTATCTCTTGATACATTAGAGAAAAATTTGAAATCAAGGCCATAGAGACTTGAAGACAAAAATTTAAGAATATTCTCTAAAAGTGGAAGAAGACAAATTATCTTGATTGCAGAATTGTGGGTATTTGTTATTAATAATCAGGTATTCCCCATCTTAAGGCAAATTATGTTCAATGTCACTGATTTAAGAAGGAAACATATATATATATATATAATATATATATATATATATATATATATATTATATAGAAATATTTGAAGTGGGTTTCCAAGGAAAATAGATAAATTGGTAAAACAGTGTTGGTTCCATGATGTTATTTTGAAGAATATACTTCTGGAAAAGACCTTATTTCTGCCAAACAGTGAATATTCTATTTAAGAATATAGCCTGAGAAGTTAAATTACTGAAAATGACTCTGTAGAAATTCTGGAGATGTAATCATTATGCTTGATCTGTATTATTATATTTGCCTAAACCCTTGTTTTGAAAATGACAAGTAGTTTGGAATAATAACCACAAATACATTATTCAGAAGCGTATACAAGGCAGAGTCTATATATAGTTAGCCAACCCTCTCCTTATTCTAAATTGATAGGATAAAATGTTTAAAAATGACCCACATGTGGCTCATTTACAGGACTGCCAATGATTCTTGATGTCTGACAAAAATAATTAGAAGTGGAACACTATTAAAGGTAAAACAATTATTAATGTGAAAGGAAACTGAAAAATGTCATGAAAAAGAATAAGGATCTAAGATATCTTAGTGTACAGAAATTTATCTAAACACAAAACAAAGATATGGGGAATAGAAATTTGGTAACTGTATAATCAGGTGCTATTATAACCAACAAAGAGTGATTTTTATCAATAAATGTATTTGTTTTATACCCAAATATAAATCCACAAATTGGGTTTCTAAGGCTGAGTAATACATTCTGCAATGTCATCAGAGATACAGCATTGTTCTTTTTCTTTAACTCCATCATTCCTGTAACAGTTTCAACCCTTAGATTTATTCTGCTTGTTCATCTCATACTCAAGGGATAAGTTGGATCCCAAGAAGACACTATATATAGTAAATTATAACTGAATATATACTGAGTAAGGAAATGATAATCTGAGTATGTGTACTTTTATAACCTACTAACTGAATCATAGCCCTTCAAAGATGAAATTCCATTCAATCAGAGGCTAAAAGCTACCAAAACACATGTATGTAAAGCAAATGCCAGATGCAACCAACCAAGTTACATCTGTTGTACACCTATTTTTCTGCCTACAAATACAAACCTTTAACATAGTAAATGTGAGACACTTCGAAGTGTTTGATTTTGCATCTGGAGTATTCCCAGTTCTAGACTGTGGGATTGAGGTATGTTTGTTTAGTTTTTGATACAAAGTCTTGTTGTATAGCTCAGGTTTATCTGGAACTTGTTATCTTAAATTGGCCTATAATTTGCAATTCCCTGGCTCAGCATCATTGGTGAGGCAGTCTTTAGACATGGGTCATCACACTCCAAGTCTATTTCCTGGTCAAGAACATCTTGCAAAATTAAACTAGTATTGGTTTATCCTGTTGCATTGCCAGGCTTCGTTTAAGTCTATTCAAAAAGAGAAGTGTTGAGGAAGATAAGAACCTTCTTCTCTACTTTTTCTAGTTAGCAAAAATGCAAAATATCTCCGAAAGCATGTTTCTCCTTTTCTGCCTTCAATATAAATTCATTATCCTTCCTATTTTCGTTCTTTTCCAATAAGAGGAACAAGACTGCCATAATTGGCTTATGTCATTGTTTGCAGAAGTATTTCTTGTATATACTTGGTAAATAATGATTTATTGAAACACAGCTGTGCCTATTTATGTATCATCTATGGCTGTTTCTGTGCTATGATAGCTGAGTTAATGGATGTCAAAGAAACCACTTGGGTCTCTGATTTAGAGTCAGCTGAAGAGTTGTCATTGAACATAAAAAGCCTGAAAAATTTGCCCCCTAGACTTTCACATAAAAGCTGTAGCAGCCTCTGTCTTAGATGTATCATAACACATCCCCTTAGCACATTTGCATCTGAATCTGGTTGAAATCCTCTTCACGGGCAAAATAACAGACACTGATATTTGATAACAACTTGCCACTTTTGTAGGAAATGCAGAGAGGCAGGTGTGGGAAAAAAAGAATGAGCAAGAGAGACTATATGGGAACCAGAGCTTTCTTAGTTCTAACAGCTTTCCAATTTATATTTCCAGTCATGTTTCATTTGTGAGATGAAGCTTAGAAGTATAGCATAACTTCCAGATTCATTGATGTAATAGAACTAAAATGAAGTTGTTTGTGGATTAAAAACACAAACTTGATTTTTTTGCTCCGTTAACATTTTTGTGGAGTTTTTATCCTCCATAATTCCAAGAAAATGATGATCTGAATATTGTTTCCTACTAATATCATTTCTCAACTCTAAAAAAACCCCACATTACAATTAAAGAAGTAAATTAATTTTGTTTAGAACAATTAGACAAACTTTACTCTGGTTCCTTTTCTTATCAGCACTTAAGATTTATACTTTCTAACAACTGTATGGTATTTTAGTTATGCTATGTCACAATTTCAGGACCTTAGTGGAAGAAATATAGTTTCAATTCAAATTTATTAACTACATCCATTAGGTAACTCTAACTTCTTGCCTCTTACTAAGAGAAAAACGCAATATTTTATTTTTGAAAATTAGCATTCTTTTGATTCATTTTCTTTGTAGAAAAATTCCTACATGGTGTGATTGGAAGAAGCCTGACCAAATACAAAAGAACTAAAAGATTCCCACAAAAGATCTAAAACCCACAAAGAGAAACTAATTCCTGGAAGTCAGAAATATTTATGTCTATTTTGTGAACAATCATCTCAGACCTTTGGAGTGCCTATTTCTTACTAAATAACATGGAAAATATAGAACACTCTTCCCATACTGTATTATTGTTGGGGGTATATCACAAAGGTCCTTGTGCCCACAGATCTCCAGAGAAACTAGGAGTGTTATCTGAAGAGAAAACAACAGAAGAAAATTCAAAATGAGAAGGAAAATTCAAAAAGAAAGTGGAAAGATATCAAACAATTTATGATTTGTAATTTTGCCCAAATCTGTTAGTACTTTAAAAATCACAACAATTTTGACTGTGGAGTTGGCACAGTTGGTAGAGGTGCCGGACACATAAGACTGTAGTTTGATTCATGGAAGTTTTGTGAAGGTGGAAGGAAAGAAGCAAGTCTATGGAATTGTTCTCTGACCTGCAAATGCATACCCCCAATGTGCCATGAATGCACACAAAATAATGAACTAAATAATTTAAAGTCTTGATATCATAGTTTATGTATGCAATGTACACATGGAGAATCAATTAAGCCTACATTTAAAAGAACCCCAGTTTGTGAAAATATGCTGCATTTAAAAACAGGACAGATGAGAATAAGGGAAAATCCTAGAATAAAAATTCCATACAATGAGAGGAAAATGTAGACAGATAGATGCAGAATATTAGGAAATATTAAATGAAATAATAATTGAGGAGTTTGGCTGCATCATGAGATTTAGCAACATTACTTATAGTAGTATGCAGTACTAAAGGACTTTGTAGAGCTTGAGGTAAGAACAAATCAGGTCTTGAAGTAATTGTCTATATAAACATCTGTAACATGAAGTTTAATAGGTCTTAATAATAAAAGTCCAGAGTCAGATATAGGGGGATATGCTGAGAGATCAGAGAGACAGAGGAGCAAAAGCACAGCCACCTTACCTATTTAACTTCCCAGCCAAAAAGAGACTGTGCTCCTGTACCTCCCACCTTATCACTTCTGCTCTCCACCCAGCCACATCACTTCCTGTCTGTCTGTACAGACCCCTAGACCTCTATGGTTAACTAGTGGCTAGCTTCTCCCTTTTATCTGCAGGCAAGCTTTATTTGTTAGAGTACAAAAAAAGATATCACTGCATATACCATATGAAATACATACCATATGTATATATGGGGAAGGCTATTTCTCCTGCTCTTAGTATCCTATAGTTGCCTATAGTTCTTTATGTAGAGTTAAGGCCTCAGGGACTTTCCCCTATCCACTTTGGCAAGTTTCTTGGTATTATCCTTGTTCAACTCATGTTGGGCATTCATGGAAATGAGACTATTTGGGTTTAGATTCTGATGTTACTGAGACACACAATTTCACAGCAAATTCCCTCATCATCTGGCTCTTAAAATCTCTCCATCCCTTCTTCTGCAATGTTCCCTGCACCTTAGGTTTAAGAATGTTTTGTAGATGTATCTAATGGGGGCCCCACAACCCTGCATTTTGATCAGTTGTGATTTTCTTTAGGAGGTCTTTGTTTCACATAGACGTTTCCTTGATGGGGGTGAAAACTATACCTCTCTGTGTGTGTAAGAACAAATCTTTATAGATTTGGGGGGGTATGTGATTTAGCAAAGTAGTAGTTATAGGCTTTCTTCTGATAACCATAAATTCAGAAGTACTGAGTAGTTGGCTAGATTTCCAGTACCAGTCATGGTATGCCTCTTTTTGGTCAGGTCTTAAGTCCAATTCAAGAGCTGTTTGTTGCCTCCATTGTATGCATGTTACTACTGTACCCTTACGCTTATCATGTCATATTGCTCATTGATGTGGTCCATAGGTATGTCCTGCACCATATGTTGTCAGTTGTGTTGTGGATCTTTACCATTGCAATGCGGGTGAGATGAAATCTCGGAGATATTTTGACATGCATTTCCATAATTGCTGATGACAATAAACTTTTTGAAACATTTCTTGGCCATTTTTTTCTTTTGAGAAATCTCTGTTCAGGACCCAGGAAGTTTCTATCTAGTGAACAATTTAAATTTGAGAAATTCATATCTGTTTTTATCATAAGAAACTATGTAATGAGAAAAAGTAATAGTTCATAAAAATCCCTTGTTTATAAGTGACCTTTGAATTTTTCATAACATATTTTTATGAAATGATTTTCTGGTTCTTGTTGATTTTCAAGGTTGAGTGTTTGAAAATGACGTTGGCTTGAGAACTCCTTCTTCAGAGATTTCTGTTGTGAAGGCAAGTGCATAAAATCTGAGTAGTTTTATGTGGGGGATGCTATCTTTCAATAAAATAATGCAGAAAGATATTACAAGTGATTTCTTGCTGACATATCCGAGTGCACTCTGTTTACTCAGTCCCAGAAGCAAAACATATTAAAGAATACTGCAACTAGAAGGGACTTGGAGAGTTGAAATAGTCCAGGCACCTGTGACATTATCTAATTAAAATTCAATCTTTTATTATTAAGCACTAAAAGGAGATACATGCAATATTATACATTTAAACTGATATTTCAGCAGATTTTTCTTAATTTCTCTGAAAAGGGATAGCATTATTTGTTTTCGGGTATATGGGTTAAATGAGTGTATTTCAAGAAACTTCCCCCTACCCAATTCCATTCATTTCCTCTGACAGCTTTCAACCAATTATAGTAATGATCTGCTACCCCAATTTCTTGCCTCATGTTCCAAATTTAATCCTCAGATATTTTCCTATAGAGCACCTGGTATTTTAGAAATGTATAGACCACCAAAATTAGGTGAGTAATAGTGAGGTAAACAAATCCTGGATTATGTCATGGTTATGTAACATGATGCCTTTAATTTTTCATTTTCTTAATGTTAATTTAAGGTACTTATAGAGTGACTAATGCTCACACTAATATAATAGTTTTGGAGTAATAAGGCCTCTGATTGCTTTTAAAATTAGTTCCCATTAGATTGAAAAGCTTAGATGTAATTTTTCTGAAAGGAATACTTTCATACTTTAGGACTTAATTAGCAAAGGACAATAATGCTATCAAGAAAACTGTCTAATTGAATAATTCATGAGACTCTTTGGAAATAACAACTCAGTTGCATTCACTTCAAGATGTTTATTTTTCCCTTGGTTTGAAATTGTGTTAAATTTATCCTATTTAATGAAAATGGATGTCAAAAGAAGTTTTTGAAAATATACTTATCTCCATGTCTCTATGATATTGTTGAAATAATGTAAGCAATTCTCATTCAATAGTAAATATGAAGTATTATCGGTACTTCAGGATTTTATTAGTGGATTTCAGGAGAACTGGTGATCATATTTGTTGGGTGTGATTCAGATACTTTTTAAAGCCCTAACAAGGGTTACTGAAGATGACTCAATCAGTAAGATGCTTGCTACACAAACGTTAAAAGATCCTGAACCAATCCTCCAGGAACACACGTGAGGCAGTCTATGGGGCTCCTGGTAATGTAACCGCATTTATCCCTAGTACATGAATGGACTTTGGGAGCCCATTCCACATAGAGGGATACTCTCTCAGCCTAGACACATGGGGTAGGGTCTAGGCCCTGCTCCAAATGATATGACAGACTTTGAAGAACCCAAATGGAAGGACTCACCCTCCCTGGGGAGCAGAAGGGGGTTGGGATGGAGGAGGGGAGCCAGAAGGAACTGGGATTGATATATAAAATAAGATTGTAATTTAATTTTAAAAAGGAAAGAAGAACACACATGAAAAAGTCTGAAGCAGTGTTGTGTGCTTTGATCCCAGCACAGAGGAGGTAGAAACAGAAGTCTCACAGGTACTTTGTGCCCAGGGAGGTACTTTGTGCCCAGGGAGTCTAGCTGAATCACCAACCCTGGCCACTAAATCTACCTGAATCTACTAACCCTGGCCATTACATCTACATGAATCTACCAACCTTGTCTTAGAAAAAAGGTGAGGTGGATAGCATTTGAGTAAAAAATCCACACACACGCGCGCGAGCGCACACACACACACACACACACACACACACACACACACACACACAACTTTTCTAGTTATTAATGATTTTAATTATGTGTAGAGAGGAGATGGAAAAGGGGAAAGAATATAATCAAAATACATTGTATGAAAATATTTTTAAATAATAGTAAAAATATTTTGAATGACAATATTCAATTTGGAACAACATGTCTATTGGCACTGTTATAATTTATTTAGGAAATCCATTATAGCACATATATGCTTGAAACATAATACTAAAATATTTTACACATCAGTTATTTTTTAAAATTCTTAATACTGGTCTTACATTTTGAAAAGTACTTTAGATATCATCTAGTTCTAATATTTCATTTAATTTCTAAATGAATCCTAATTACTACCCCTAATTAAAATATTAGTGAACTTCTCAATTACAAATGTAGCTGTGTTTATATTTGAGCTGTGGGTTTTTCTTTAAATCTCTGAAGCTACAGATGAAAAAAAAAAACTTTGCCTTAAAGTTTTTTTTCAAGATCATACAGTGAGTTACTAGAAAAGCTTATACTAGAGCCCAAGAAAACAGTAAAAATTGAGTTCATTACTACCTGCTGCCTCCAATTCATACACTTTGTAGTTTATTGCTCTATATTAAATCCATGCCTGCAATTTTAGTTTCAAGCTTTTTGGCAGTAGAGGAGATCTCATTCACTACTGGTGGGAGTCCAAATTGCTATAAACACTTTGGAGAACAGTTTGGTGATATTTACTGAAATTGAACATACATTCAACTTATGACTCAGAAATTCCACTTCTAAGTGTAATCCAATAAAATTTGTGTGTATGTTCACTAGACAATTTCTACATGAATGTGCTTTGCACAGTTTTCACTGTGCTCCCAAACTGGAAGCCCTCCAAAATATTTATCAATAATGGGGTAAAGAAATAAAGCTTAGTATATTGTCGTAACAAAAATATATAGTCATATCATGATGCACAACTATATACAATAATATGAATGCATCACACAAACATAGTTTGCGCAAAAATAGTCAACACAGAGGAGTATATTCTATCTAAATTCATTTACTAGAAACAACCACTCTTTGAAGCAGTGAAGGAAAGGGGAGGAGAACTAACTCTTGGGGTTAGAGTAATGCTCTGTTAGCTTAGATACCAATGTCTCTTATTTGTTCAGCTTGTTAAAGTTCAACAACATACATACATATACTTTATGCACACTGTGCTATGTTAAAATATTAAAGATATATGATCCAATTTACATCCAAATAAAAAAATTACACATTGAAATTTGCCACACCCAAAGTCAATCCATTTCATTGAACTATATATAACTGTTTATCACTGTTATATAACCACATAAGCATATAACTATATATAATTGTTTGGGTTTTTTAATTTTTTTATTTTATGTGCATAGGTATTTTCCTGTATGTGTATCTTTGTGAGGTGTCAGAACTCCTGAGGCTGGAGTTACACACAGTGGTGAGCTGCCATGTGGGTGTTGGGAATTCACCTAGGGTCCTCTGAAAGAGCAAAGTGTTCTTAACCACTGAGCCATCTCTTCGGCCCCAGAATTTTTGTTTTTTTTTTTTTTTGGTTTTGTTTGTTTGTTTGTTTGTTTCTTTGTTTGCTTGCTTGCTTGCTTGTTTTGTTTTTGGAAACAGGTTTTCTGTGTGTAACAGTCCTAGCTCTCCTGGAACTCTCTTTGTAGGCCAGGATGGCTGGGAATTCATGGATCTACCTGACTCTGCCTCCTTAGTGCTGAAATTAAAGGCATAAGCCACCACACCAAGCTAGAATAGCCATTCTGAATCTTTGGGGTGTCATATGGATTTTTACAGTTTCTCTATCAATTATATACTTGTCTTTATCTATCAAAAATTCCTTCCAAAAAAAAACAATGACAGAGCTAAAAATAGGAAAACATTTAGCTTTTTATCCTCTTTTGTGGCACGTCTTATAACTCTTTTTTAAAATAAAATTAAATGATTGTATTATATCATTATAGATCCCATCATTTTCTAAGATGACATGATAAAGATAAATAATTGTAGGCCAACACCTACTGACTGCAATATATATTACATAATAAAGATTGCCTGTGTGGCATCTCAATAATGACAGATAAATGAGAAAAATCGTCTTTGGATTTTCAAAGAGAATACATGGCCAAGGCTTCACAATTAATGAGTTTTCTTTTTTAAAAAAGACACTGTTGGCTCTATTTTATTGTTCCATATGAGTAAATTAAAACTTTTTTCAAATTACAACATTTCAACAAATGCTATGTGTTGCAATCATAATCTTTTACACATTTGCCTTATAGTCTTTATTAAATAATATATACCAAGGGGGAATGAGTAAAGAACAATCAGGTTGTAGAAGAACAGAGGAGGCAGGGGGAGAAATAAGCTAATGGAATTCAGTATCCTCGTTTGTAAAATCCTTAAACAAATTTGTTGGTGTAGATGATGTGAGTTCTCTTGCACTTTAGCATCAAGTTTCCATTTTCTTTACTGAAGCATTTTTCAAAATGGCGTAAATGGGGCTCTAGTTTCTTAGATGCTATTAGAGAAGATAGACAAATATATCATGGTCAAATGAGTTTCAGGACTCCTGAGCTCCTCAGAATGAAAGAAATGGTCACTGTCTTCATTGAGACACTTGTCAAATTTTGTAGTACACTAAGGTGAAATGAATCATCAAGTGAGATAATAAAGTATGCAGCATCTCTCAAAATAATCTGACTGGTTGACTTTTGGCATCTACTGGAAAATGTGACCTAAAATTTTCTTTGGGGCAAAGCACTAAAGTCAAGTGCAATCCACAGAAAATTTACCTGAGCAGTTAAGATGTTTCTTATTAAACATTTTGAGGGACAATGATATGTAAATAAATCATTTCTATAAATCTTTCATCATACAGAACAAGCATCAGTGTGCAATTATATGTGTGTGTACACCACACACAAACACACACACACACACACACACACACACACACTACACACATATACATATATCCTTTTTCAAATACAAATATACATAGAACCTTTACAAGGACCAGCTATATTACCAACAACCCATATATATTATATATATATATATATATATATATATATATATATCACATTTGTAATAAATAGTATTATTTTGAGTTAAATGCCATTTATTATTTATCCTTCTGATTGACCATTAAATAGTTTTCAATTTCTTTACTATTGCTTGAACTACAATTGAAACTACATATTGACAAAGAAAAATATACTAAAATCCTAAAGTAAGACAAAAGACAATTGTACTAGTTTTTCCCTAGAGGACATTATTCATAATCCCAAGGATATAATTCAATATTTTATTAATTCCATTTTGAGAAGTTAATAATCATTTAATGGCAAAACTTAAAATTTATTCTTTAAATAATAGGCAATCTGCCAGTAATGTAGTGCTCTTAATTATAAATCATGAGTAACAGTTATTTTAATTTAAATATAATAGATATAATAGCATATATCAGTTGTAGAATGAAGTATTAAAGCATGGTCTAAAGCCTGAAATTAATACTAAACTAAAGATAATTTGAATATAATTAATCTATCTTTTGGTAGTTCATACTTGGATAAAGATTATTAACTAAAAGTAAATCCATGAAAGGAAGATTGTGTTATGAATATAAAGACAATGAAGAACTGCTTTTACTTCTGGGTCACCTATGCACATGCCCATTCTCATGAGCCATATGAACCAAAATAACTGGCATGGGCTTTGTGATTACAAAACTGGAGTTTCAAATGTGCGTCATGAGAATGCCAACATACATGTTCTCCAATTTACTCTACCTCTTCTCCCTTTGCCTTGATCCAAGGGACAATGTGCTGTGGGGTAGGGCAGGAAGATATGTCACTGAAGAGGACATCAGGACTACAGTCTTTTCTTTTATCTGCTTTCTGTAAGCCATGGGGTTAACGTATTTGCTCCATAACATGTCCCCTGCCATGAACACTGCCATAAGCAGAAATCATGTATCAATGCAGAAATGTGTGAAAATTTTTCCTTTATAGTCATCAAGTAACTAAAAGAGAAGTCAGAATACCTTGAAAGGAATATTTTGTTTATTCTCTGTTTTTTCTAATTTAATCTGGTATGCCACCTTTAACAGAAAAGTTATCACTATGACACTAAATAAGATGCAAATAGTCTGAATAGTTGTACTTGGTTCAAGTTTTAGAAATTTTCAGTTGTATTTATTTTTACTTTTATCTTACCTTTATATTTTCAAGATTGTCACGTAGAAAGTCAAGTATTCCTACAGAATCATGTACCAAATATATTGAATGTTTTATGCTTGAAATTCTTTTTTCATTCATTTATTTAGCTCATAAATAAAGTCATGCACAATTATGATACAGAATACAGTATGTTCACAACGGCGTGGCTAAATTAAACCAATTAACATGTTATATCACACATATTCATCATTTTTGTTTTGAGAACACTTAAAGTATACTATCTCACAACTTTTAAAATATAGCATATTGTTATCAACCATATTTATCATGCTCTCAGTAGACCTCAAGACTTCGCAGAGCCTATGCCTCTTGTCCAACTGCAGTTTTATATCCTTAAACCAATCATTTCCCCATTGTTAAAAGACCCACATTAAAGCCTAATAGCCACAATTGCTTGAAATTCTTAAAACACATAATATTTCACACTGTCAACTTAATCACTAATTTTGTAGCATTTATTTTCCCATCCAAATAGTCCTTGGTTGAAACAATATAAATTTTCTTTCCTGGTGGTGAACATAACAAGTGTTTTTTTAGACACCTTGGAAACTTTATAGATACTATGATGCAATTATGAAATGGGAAATGATTTTATTTTGTACAAGAACATGATGAAAATGTTTTTGAAAAGTGGAGGAAAAGTAATCAAAATTGCTCAAGATGTAATTTGATTCAAAGTACACCAGAGATGCCCACTTACTGTTTTATAATATCAGGAAATCCTCCCACTGATAAGGAAACATTTTGCAATCTTGGACCCTAAAGTGATTTTCTACATAGTTGAAAAACATCATTCTTCTTTACTTTTGTTGTAGACAGTACTGTTTTAACCAACTGCCTTTATTCCATGAGATGAGTCACAGAGCAGTTCATTTATGCCCACCAGAAGATCAGAGACAGAACTGATACTCTATCTGACAGTCTTCATAGACAAAAAAATACTTAATCCTAGCTCTGGGGCATATTGAGCTGGAATCACAATAGTTGTTAAGAAAATAAAAACTCCTCATGACAATGAAGAAATTTTAACAAACAGACAAAAAGGAAAAAATTAAAAATTATAGTAGATTCAAAATATTAAATTCTGGTCACTTGCTTAGAAATGCATTTGAATTCATTCTTTATACTTTTCCTCAAACATTCCAGGTAGTTATGTAACTTCCCAGGTAGCAAAAGCATTGACAAAAAATAAGTTTAGAACGGAAATAGCTAAAGAAACTTGAAAACTCTGGACAGCATTCAAATCAGCAGGTTCTAATGATTGGTGACTAAGGATTCAAAAGGCAATGGTGCATGTTATTGCAAAGCTCTCTGCTGCTATTTTGAGGACAATGCTTAGAACAGAAGTAGTTCCAAAACTCTGAAATAGAGCTCAACACCTAATTTTACTAAAAGAATGATCTTGGAAAATTGTAGATCTGTTAACTTAACTTTATTACCTTGTATGAAGGTGGGGAAAGTCATTAAGCTATCAATTTGCAAATGCCCACAAGGCCACAAAATGCTGAATAGTGAACCACATGGCTTCACAAAGAACAAATAATATCAGGAAAATTTTATATATTTCCACACTAAATCGGTATATTTAGGGAAAGGTAGAAAAAAGTCATTATATCCCTCCAAATATATTATTAAAGTTTCCATCTTCCCAAGTCTCAGTCTTTCTTCTGTTATTCTTTGAGGCCAGTCTTTAGTGATTGAAGACATGGTGCTATTTCAGACCATGGGAAAGTTTTCTTGCTCTACAAAAAAGCTATTCAATATTTATCATTTTATGCCTTTGGTTTGAGGCTCTTCAGTGTCACTGACAAATTGCATGACTGGGTAATTCTTTAAATTCTGCTGAGTACATTTCTACATCTAGGATACTTGAAGATCTCTTTCAGCAATCTGAATCTATAGTTTAGTGGAATAGTTTAGATATTACTCAAAAACCCATGTATGAAAAGTCTGCACCAAATAATGGTGCTGTTGGAATATGACAGAATCCTTAATACACGGAGCCTATAGGAAGAAGTTTGGTGACTGGGGACATATCCTGGGGGAGACATTAAAACACCAGTCCTTTCTTCTCTCCACTTCCTGAAAGCCATGAGGCGATTGCTCCCTTACTTGTTCCTTGCTATGATCTTGCTTTGCCACAGGCAGAAACCCAGCACACTACAGTGAATCATCAATTCATTGATTTGATTTAATGCCATTTCCTTCTCTTTTCTACATCATTTTGGTGTGTTATGCATGAATACTGCATTGACAACATGTCTACCTCCCACTGCCCCCTGTACAACTTCACCCTGTGTACCCCTTCTACTACCTCTCAAGTTCATAACATTTCTTATTTAGGTTTAATGTCCATTTTTACTTGGGCCAGCATATTTATATTTAATAATTTTGTATGCATATTTCTTGCATGTAAGAAGTCAACTTGTTATTTTGATGGACACTTTGGTGTCACCATCTTTTCCATGATTAATGAAATACATATGACTTAAAAAGGGAAAACTTTGGCAATGTGGATTGTAGGCTGGTAATCCTTACTCTGTGTCTAAAATCCATATATGAGTGAGTACATACCATGTTTGTCTTTTTGAGATTGGGTGTCGGCTTCTGCTTCAACCAGCTGCTGGATGAAGGCTATACGATGGCATATGAATTAGTCATCAATCTCATTATCAGGGGAGGGTATTTAAGGTAGCCTCTCCTCTGTTGCTTACATTGTTAGTTGGTGTCATCTTTGTAGCTCTCCAGACATTTACATGGTGCATGATTTCTCTTTAAACTTATAATGTCTCCCTCTATTATATTATCTCTTATCTTGCTCTCTTCTGTTCTTCCCACAAGTCAACTTCTCTGTCCCTCCATGTCTTCCTCACTCCTCCTCTTCTCCCCTTCTCATTCTCCTAGTTTTCTCAAGAGATCCTGTCACTTTCTCCTTCTCCAGGGGATCATGAATGTCTCTCTTAGGGTCCTCCTTGTTTACCAGCCTCTCCAGCAGCCTGGGCTGCAGTCTGGCAACGCTTTATGTCTAAAATCCACATATGAGTGAGTACATACAAGGCATGTCTTTTTGTGACTGGGTTACCTTGTTCAGAATGGTTTCTTCTAGTTCCATCCAATTGTCTGAAAATTTCAAGATTCCATTGCCTTTTTTTCCTCTGAGTAGTACTCCATTGTGTAAATGTACCACATTTTTTTCTATTCATTCTTCAGTTGAGGGGCATCTAGGTTGTTTCCAGATTCTGGCTATTAAAAATAATGCTGCTATGAACATAGTTGAACACATGTTCTTGTAGGAATGTGCTTCTTGTGGGTATATGCCTAAGAGTAGAATTACTGGATCGTTTGTTAGACTGATTCCCGTTTTCCTGAGGAATCGCCATACAGATTTCTAAAGTGCTTGTACAAATTTGCACTCCCACCATCAGTGGAGGAGTGTTCCCCTTTCTCCACATCCTCTCCAGCATAAACTGTCATTGGTTTTTTTATTATTATTTTAGCCATTCTGACAGGTATAAGATAGTATCTCAGAGTTGTTTTGATTTGCATTTCCCAGATGGCTAAGGATGTTGAACACTTTCTTATGTGTCTTTCAGCCATTTTAGATTCCTCTATTGAGAATTGTCTATTTAGCTCTGTACCCCAATTTTTAATCGGATTATTTGGTGTTTAGGAGACTAGATTCTTGAGTTCTTTGTAAATTTTGGAGATCAGCCCTCTGTCAGATGTGGGATTGGTGAATATCTTTTCTCAATCTGTGGGCTGCCATTTTGTTTTGTTGACTGTGTCCTTTGCCTTACAGAAGCTTCTCAGTTTCAGGAGGTCCCATTTATTAATTGTTAATCTCAGTGTCTGTGCTACTGGTGTTATGTTCAGGAAGGGTCTCCTGTTCCAATTCATTCAAGGGTATTTCCTGCTTTCTCTTCTAATAAATTCAGTGTGGCTGGGTTTATGTTGAGGTCTTTGATCCATTTGGACTGAAGTTTCATGCATGGCGATAGACATGGGTCTATCTACAGTCTTCTATATGCCAGCATCCAGTTATGCCAGCACCAGTTGTTGAAGATGCTTTCTTTATTCCATTGTATAGCTTTGGTTTCTTTGTCAAATTCCAGGCGTTCATAGTTGTGCAGTTTAATATCAGGGTTTTCAACTCAATTCCATTGTCTACCTGTCTATTTTTGTGCCAATACTAAGCTGTTTTCAGGACTATAGCTCTGTAATAGACCTTGTAATCAAGGATGGTGATGCCTCCGGAAGTTCTTTTAGTGTACAGGGTTGTTTTGGCTATCCTGGGTCTTTTGTTTTTCCATATAATGTTGAGAATTGTTTTTTCAAGTTGTGTGAAGAATTGTGCTTGGATTTTGATGGGGATTGCATTGAATCTGTAGATTGCTTTTGGCAAGATTGCCAGTTTTACTATGTTGATCCTACCTATCCAAAAATATGGGAGATCCTTCCATTTTCTGGTATCTTCTTTAATTTCTACCTTTAAAGACTGGATATTCTTATTATACATTTCTTTCACTTTTTGGTTAGCGTTACCCCAAGGTATTTTATGTTGTTTGAGGCAATTGTAAAGGGTGATGTTCCTCTGATTTCTTTCTCAGCACATTTATCATTTATATAGATGGGCTACTGATATTTTAAGTTAATCTTGTATTCTGCCACTTCGCTGAAGGTGTTTATCAGCTCTAAGAGTTCCCTGGCAGAGTTTTTTGGGTCACTTATGTAGACTATCATATCATCTGCAAGCAGTGAAAGCTTGACTTCTTCCTTTCCAATTTGTATCCCATTGATCTCTTTTGACCTAGCTAGAATGTCAAGGACAATATTGAAGAGATATGGAGAGAGTAGACAGCCTTGTCTTGTTCCTGGTTTTAGAGGAATAGTTTGAGTTTCTCTACATTTAGTTTGATGTTGGATGGTGACTTACTCTATATTGTTTTTATTATGTTCAGGTATGTTCCCGTTATTCCTGATCTCTCCAGGACCTTTATCATGAAGGGATGTTGGATTTTGTCAAAGGATTTTTCAGCATCTAGTGAGATGATCATGTGGTTTTTCTTCTTCAGTTGGTTTATATGGTGGATTACATTGACAGATTTTCGAATGTTGAACCAACCCTGTATCCCAGGGATGAAGCTTACTTGATCATGGTGGATGATTTTTCTGATATGTTCTTTGATTCGGTTTGCCAGTACTTTATTGAGTATTTTTGCATCTATGTTCATGAGGGATATTGGTCTGTAGTTCTCTTTCTTAGTTGTGTCTTCGTGCGGCTTGGATACCAAGCTAATTGTAGTCTCATAAAAAGAGTTTGGCAATGAAACTTCTCCTTCTATTGTGTGGAACAATTTGAGTATTGGTATTAGCTCTTCTTTGAATTTCTGGTAGAATTCTGCACTGAAGCCATCTGGCCCTTGGCTTTTTTTTTTTTTTTTGGTAGTGAGACTTTTGATGACTGCTTCTATTTCCTCAGAGTTTATAGGTCTATTTAAGTTGCTTATCTGTTCTTGATTCAATTTTGGTAAGTGATATCTGTCCAGAAAATTGTCCATTTCCTTTAAATTTTCAAATTGTGGAGTTCAGGTTTTCAAAGTATGACCTGAAGATTCTCTGGATTTCCTCAGTGTCTATTGTTATGCCCCCTTTTCATTTCTGATTTTGTTTATTTGCATGATCTCTCTCTCTCTCTCTCTGCCTTTTGGTTAGTTTGGATAAAGGTTTGTCTATCTTATTGATTTTCTCAAAAAAACCAACTCTTTGTTACATTGATTCTTTGAATTGTTTTCTTTGTTTTGAATTTATTGATTTCTGCCCTCAGTTTGATTATTTCCTGGCATCTACTCCTCCTGGGTGAATTTGCTTCCATTTGTTCTAAAGCTTTCAGTTGTGATGTCAAGTCTCTGGTGTGACTATTCTCTAGTTTCTTCATGTGATCACTTAGAGCTATGAACTTTCCTCTTAGTACTGCTTTCAAGGTATCCCATAAGTTTGGGTATGTTTTGTCTTCATTTTCATTGAATTCTAGGAAGTCTTTAATTTCTTTCTTTATTTCTTCTTTGACCCAGTAGTGGTGCAATTGCAAGTTGTTCAATTTCCATGAGTTGGTAGGTTTTCTGCAATTTGTGTTGTTTTTGAATTCTAACTTTAAAGCATGGTGGTCTGATAAGACACAGGGGATTTTTCCAGTTTTTTGTACCTGTTGAGGTTTGCTATGTTTCGGAGTATGTGGTCAATTTTTGAGAAGGTTCCATGTGATGCTGAAAAGAAGGTATATTCTTTTGTGTTTGGAAGGAAAGTTCTATAGATGTCTGTTTGTCCCAATTGGGTCATAACTTCTGTTAGTTCCTTTGACTTTTTGTTAAGTTTTTGTCTGGTGGTCCTGTCCAGTGGTGAGGGTGGGGTGTTGAAGTCTTCCACTATAACTTTGTGAGGTATTATTTGTGATTTGAGTTTTGATAATGTTTCTTTTACGAATGTTGGTGCCTTTGTAGTTGGGGCATAGATGTTTAGAATTAAGATTTCTTCATCATGGATTTTTCCTGTGATGAATGTGAAATGTTCTTATTCATCTCTTTTGATTGGTTTTAGTTTGAAGTCTAACTTGTTAAATACTAGGATAGCCACCACAGCTGTTTCTTGGATCCATTTTATTGGAATAACTTATCCCAACCCTTTACTCTGAGGTAATGTCTGTCTTTGAATTCAAGGTGTGTTTCTTGTATGCAGCAGAAGGATGGATTCTGTCTTCATATCCAATCTGTTAGCCTGTGTTTTTTATAGGCAAGTTAAGACCATTAATATTGAGGGAACTGAAGGATCATTGAGTGTTTATTCTTGTTTGTTTTTTATTTGTTGTTGGCAATGGTATTATTTGTGGATTGACCCTGCTTTTTCTTTTGGGTTTTTGTGAAGTGGGATTATCTATTGCCTATGTTTTGTGAGTGTAGTTAATTTCCTTAGGTTGGAGTTTTCCTTCCAGTACTTTCTGTATGGCTGGATTAGTGGCTACATATTGTTTAAATCTGGTTTTGTCATGAAATATTTGTTTTCTCCATTTATAGTGATTGAAAGCTTTGCTGGCTAAAGTAGTCTGGGCTGCCATCCATGTTCTCTCAGAGTTGGTAGAATATCTATCCAGGACCTTCTGGCTTTCAGATTTTCCATGGAGAAGTCCAGTGTAATTCTGTTAGGTTTGCCTTTATATGTTACTTGGCATTTTTCCTTTGCTGCTCTTAATATTCTTTCTTTATTATGTACATTTGGTGTTTTAATTATTATGTGATAATGGGACTTTCTTTTGTGGTCCACTCTATTTGGTGTTCTGTAGGCTTCTTGTACTTTCATTGGCATGTCTTTCTTTAGGTTGGGAAAATTTTCTTCTATGATTTTGTTGAATATGTTTTCTGCACCTTTGAGCTGGGCTCACCTTCTTAAGACAACTCAGAATCATCTGAAGACTGAAGCCAAAATCTGACTCATCTGACCTACCACCTGACAAATTTGGGTAACAGGAAACAGATCTGCTATTCCTTGACTAAACAGACACAGTATTAGACCAACTCACAGTGACTTAATGCTATACCCATAGATCAATTCATCTGTCAGCCCTCATCAGAGAAAATTCAATTTGCAGTAGAGGATGATTAACACAGATCCATGTCTGGCCAGGGTGCAAAAATTAAGAGTACAGAATAGATATATCTCACCCCCTCTTCCAAAGACTCAGTGATGTTTGTGGAAGAGGGGTAGAGTGAGCCAGAGACAGTGAATGACGACAAGCAATCAGTGACATCTGGACACAGCAGGACAGATGCTCATGTGTTCTCACAGTGGTTATGAAGGCATGTGAAGGCCTATGCAAGCCTTTCCCTGGCATACAATCCCATCTCTACGTACAAGAGGTGCTACTGGCAATTTTATCTACTTGGAGAGGGAATATCAATTTTCTCAAATAGTGTAGCTCCAAGTAAGTGAACCAAAATCCAGTGGAAATCCACACATTCAAGAATATTTGGCCAGTATCATTTGGTATTGACAAGTTTAAGGGAAAAAAGTTGGATGGATAGGGGAAGGGGGTCAGAGAAATTGGATTGGGGAATAAATGCAGGAGAGGAGTAGTATGATCAAAGCATATGAAACTGTCACAGAACTAAGACATTATTTTAAAACAGTAATAATAATAAAATGAATAAAAAATATGGACATAGTGGCTACTCTGTGCCAGACATCCATGGAGGTTTTTATATATTAACATTAAAAAATTAAAAGATTTCTTAAGAGTAAGGAATGTTCAACCTATAATATTTAAGAATGGAATGATCAGGCTGGAGATGCAGCTTGGTGGTAAAGTGCTTGCCTAGTATTTGTGAAATTGCAGGTTCAGTGTTCAGCATCAAAAAAAAGAATGTAATTGTTGAACAACAGTACAGAAACCAGTGACATGTAAAATCTAGTAATTAATTTTCTTTGTGCTTTGGGAATAGTTTAACCTTTACTATGGATTTCAAAGTTACAGATTTCAGATTCAGCTTTTGGTTTTGTGAAAATGGGTGTAGGTATTATACAATTCTTTAGAAAATTCAATTACAGGAAATTAAAATTAAATTAGCATCTATGTAACTGAAATTAAATTTCACTCCTGTGTTATATGTGATAGGAGAAAGGGAACATTTGGTTTAGAAAAATGTCACAAGGCTGGTTAAATATTAAAAGGAGTTTTTTGACCAATTCAGTGAAATACTACAGTAAATATTTATTTACCTATTATTATAGTTTGCTTTTGTGTTTGAAAAACTACATGGACAATATATTTGACAATTAAGATTTTATAATTTCATTAAAATGAGTAAAAAGAATCACCAACAGCATATTCTTTCTAAGAAAACTAAAATATATAACATATATTATAATCTGATAAAAAATAAGGAGTTCAGATGTCAAATGAGAACATCAATTTGGGGAAAGAGATAGATACATCACGGTGGGTCAGACCATGTATATTTTCCCCAAAGTGTTGATGTCCTTTATTATCTTTGCTTCATCTGTCTGAATATTTGACATTTATAAAATCTTTGGAAAATATTATCTATAGTAATAATTTTCCAGCCATACTTCCTATATATACAATGGGGGAAGACAGACTTTTCTACATCCTCATTATATTACATTTGGATATAATTAGAAGATGATTTCATTGCATATCATATTACATTTCCCTACTTGATTGTCTCAGTAAATGTGAATTCTTTGAAACTAGGCACCAACCCTTCCTGTTTTATCTCTCTTAGGAAGTTAATTAATATTTGAGGAATAAAGGGGTAATGTATCTGTTCAAAGAGCATGTCTCCCACCACTAAAACTGTATTGTAATAAATGTGACTATGAGTATTAATATTTTTCTCAGTATGAACCCAGAGAAGAGTCTTTTTATTTTATTTAATTAATATTTTTCATTTATTTTACATACTGACTACAGTTTCACCTCCCTCCTCTCCTCGTGCTCCCTCTCCCCATCCACTCCTCCTCTGCTTCTGTTCAGAAAGGGGCAGGTCTCCCATGGGTTTGAACAAACTATGCACATCAAGGTGAGGTAATACTGAGCTCCTCCCCCTGTATCAGGGCTGTACCAGGCAATCAACCATTGGGGAACAGGTGCCCATATGCCAGCCAAGCACCAGGAACATTACAAATTCACTGCCAGGAGCCCTACAGAGAGAGCTACACACATGCAAAGGGCCTATGTCAGTCCCATGGAGGCTCCCTAACTGTTGGTCCAGAGTCCATGAGCTCCCATGAGCCCAAGTCAGCTGTTTCTGTGGGTTCCCTGTCATGACCCCCCCTGGATCATGTAGTTTCTTTTCTTTTATTTTTCAGCAAGACTCCCAGAGCTTAGCCCAGTGCTTGGCTGTGGATCTCTATATCTGCTTCCACCAGCTACTGGACAGAGTATCTCTGATAACAATTAGGGTAGTCACCAACCTGATTATAGTAGATGGCCAGTTCAGGCACCCTCTCTACCATAGCTATAAGTCTTACCTGGGATTATTCTTGTAGATTCCTGGGGGGATTCCCTGGTACCAAGTATCTCTCTAACCATAAAATGTGCCCCACATCAAGACATCTCTATCATTACTCTCCCCCTCCTTCTGGACCCCAACCCATTCCCTCACATTCTCATTGCCCCCTCAGTTATACAAAGTTTGTGTATAATCAACAATAAATTTGAGAAACTGCAGCCAGCAAAGGGTATCACACCAGTATTACATTAGTGATTTCACTGAAGTCCAAGGTCCAGACCTATAACAATACGTTGAAAACACATGTTCCCAAACTTATAGGAGTCTTAAGTTATTGGTTTAGACAAATCAATCTTTAACTATTTTTAATACCACCTATCTATTAATAACCCTAATTAGGCTGTACAATTGCACAGGCTGGGGTATGAGATTGAATGAAAACAGGGAACTAAGTACAAAGACTCATTTCATTTCATGACTGTCTGAACAATGTGTCCAGCTGTGTCATATGCCCACAGCTAAGGCCTTCTACCACTGGATTTCTCCTTCTACTGTAAGCCAAAGGAAACTTTCTCCCCTCAACTTGCTTTGCACGGTATTGGATCCGAACAATCATCTAATGCAAAATATGAATATATGGAATGGGGCTACTGCTACTGAATATTAATCATTTGGAGATGCTTTCTGCAATTTGTGTTGTTCTTGAATTCTAACTTTAAAGCATAGTGGTCTGATAAGACACGGGGGCTTATTTCAATTTTGTGTACCTATTGAGGTTTGCTATATTGCCCAGTATGTTGTCCATTTTTGAGAAGATTTCATGTGGTGCTGAAAACAAAGTATATTCTTTTGTGTTTGGAAGAAATGTTCTATAGATGTCTGTTAGTCACAATTGGGTCATAACTTCTGATAGTTCCTTTGTCTGTTTGTTAAGTTTGTCTGGTGGTCCTGTCCAGCGGTGAGAGTGGGGTGTTGACTATAACTGTGTGAGGTCTTATGTGTGATTTGAGTTTTAGTAATGTTTCTTTTATGAATGTTGGTTCCTTCTTTGTATTTGGGGCATAGATGTTTAGAATTGAAACTTCTTCCTGATGGATTTTTCCTGTGATGAATATGAAATGACCTTCTTCATCTTTTTTGATTGACTTTAGTTTGAAGTCTAATTTTTTAGATCATAGGATAGCTACCCCATCTTGTTTCTTGGGCCCATTTGATTGGAATAACTTATCCCAACCCCTTAATCTGAGGTAATATCTGTCTTTGAATTTTAGGTGTGTTTCTTGTATGCAGCAGAAGAATGGATTCTGTCTTTGTATCCATTCTGTTAGCCTGTGTCTTTTTATAGGCAAGTTAATACCATTAATATTGAGGGAAATTAAGGACCATTGAGTGTTTCTTCTTGTTTGTTTTTGATTTGTTGTTGGTGGTGCTATTGTGTGGGGATTTATCCTGCTTTTTCTTTTGGCCTTTGGTAAAGTGGGATTATATATTGCCTATGTTTCTGTGATTGTATTTAAATTAACTTCCTTAGGTTGGAGGTTTCCTAAGCCTCTGAGCTGGGAGTCTTTTTGTATTCCTCTTATTCTTAGGTCTATGCTTTTCATAGTTTCCCAGATTTCTGATATGTTTTTTTTTGTCAGGAAATTTTTAATTTTCTTTAAATTTTAATTGATTCTTTGTGGATTTCATATCATGCATCCTGATCCCACTCATCTTCCTGTCACCTCTTCTCTCACTCTGCCCTTGTAACCTCCTTCTTCACCACCCCCTCAAAAATAACCTAACATTTAAAAGTATAGCCAAAATAAAACAAAAATATCTTGGAATAAAAGTTATAGTGTGACACAGTGAGTCACATAGTATATGTCTTTTAGTCCATACAATTTTACTCATTGATCTGGTTCAAGGCCTCTGGCTTCTGCTACTCTATCAATACTGAGCCCTGACTGGGACTCCTCCTAGATATCCTGTTGTTGTCCTGTGTCATGGGGATCCTGTAGGTTTGGATTTATAGGTTCGTTCCCTTTACATACTCCAGTAGTTCAAAGACAAGATGAGTGCTAGGGTGGGATAACTCATAGCCCTGATTGTGGGCCTGGGTGGTAGCTGAGTTGGTCATCCCGTCAGCTTTCTCCCATCACAAGCAAGGCAAGCTCTCCAGCACTGGAATTTTTTAGATTTAACATTTTCTTTGATTGATGTATCAATTTCTTCTTCTTATCTTCTGTGACTTAGATTCTCTTTTCCATCTTTTGTATTATATTGGTGATGCTTGCATCTGTAGTTCTTGTTCGTATACATAGATTTTCAGTCTCTAGGATTCCTGGTTTGTGTTTTCTTTATAGCCTCTAATTCTATTTTCAAGTTTCAATAGTTTCATTCATTTACCTATTTGTGTTTTCATTGATTTAATGGATTTGTTCATTTCCTCTTTATAGACCTCTATCATCTTCGTAAGTTTGAATTTAAATCCATTATCATATGTTTCAGTTGTGTTGGAATATCTAGGGTTTGCTGCAGTAGGATAGCTGGGCTCTCATGGTACTCTGGTTGTTGCTGATTGTGTTCTGATGCTGGACTCTAGTCATCTGGGTTTGGAGTTATAGGTTTAGTTGCCAATTCCTGAGTTTATTATCTTTGTTTCATGGATGTCTTCTGAATGATTTTTCCTTGTTTTCTGTTTCCTCTCTGGTCTTCTGGCTTGAGTGCCCTGTGGTTCTAGTGACCAGGGAATCTGCAGGTCCAGTAGTGTGTTTCCACTGCAGTTTTGGAAGTATTCATGACCTCTGGGGTTTAGGGTGCTCAAATTGCCTCTGGGGTTCTAGAATTCTGGGAATTGGTTTGGCCTCTAGGGTTCTGGATACCAGTGTGACCTCTGGACTTTCAGTATCTGGGATTCCATGTACTGGCATGGTTGTGGTTCCTAGTACTGTCATGGGCTCTTTTAGTGTGGGGGTCTTCTGTTGGCCAGGATATCGAGCCCAAGGATGGGAGTGCTGTTTGGGACTGCTCTGGTACCTAGTACAGGCACAGCCTCTAGTAGAGCAGGAGTCCTGTGCTGCAGTTGTGGGCAGGAATATGGAGCCAAGAGAAGGTAGTACTTAAGGGGACTAGGGTTCCTAGTATAGCACTAGATTTAGTTTTAGTTTTATATGGATTCTTCATACTGATGTGCAGAGCAGTTTCACCAATTTGCATTCCCACCAATAGTGAATGAGGATTCCACTTTCTCTGTAAACTCACCAGCACTTGTCAGTTGTTCTGTTGCCCATAGATATTCTGAATGGACATAGGTTAAATTTCAAAGTTGTCTTCATTTTCACTTCCCTAATCTCTGAGACTAATGGCTACTTTTGAGGTATTTTTATTTCATCCATTGAGAACTATATATTTTTAATGGGTTGATTTCTTTCCTTGACTCGTTGATTTTTAATTCTTTATATGTTCTGGATATTAATACTCTGTCAGAAATACTGCTAGCAAAGATTCTCTCCCATTCTGCTGGTATCTTCTTTACTCAATTCACTGTTTCATTAATTATATAGAAGCTTTTTAGTTTTATGTGAACTTAGTTGTTAATTAATCATGAGTAAATGGATTCCAATTTAGAAGTACGTTTTTACACCTATGTGTTGTAGGGTACTACCTATGTTTTCTTTTAGTAGTTTTAGTGTTTTGATTTTCAAATTGAGGTCTTTGATTCATTTGCATATAAGTTTGTGCAGGGAGATACAGGTTTCATTTCAATCTTCTACATGTGGATATTGAGTTTTGCCAGGACCATTAGTTGATGATGCTTTCTCTTCTCTAGTGTATACTTTTTTCTCTTTGTTAAATATAAGACAGCTGTAGATATGAGCACTTGTGATTGGGGCTTCTGTTTTCTTCTGTTGGGATGCATGTCTGTTTTGTGCCAGTTTTTATATCTACAACACATCATGAAGTGTGGAATGGTAATTCCTCCAATATTCTTTCTGCTGAAGATATTTTTAGCAAAGAGGGTATTCAAAATCTCCCAAGTAATACATGGCTTTATAAATAGGATTTTCTTAAATTTTAGGTATTAAATTGAGACTCATATAGTTCATAGTTAGAATGACTTCAGTAATTATAAGACCCACCTGATGGGAGGTAACACATAGAGTAATTTAGTTTAGTTCTAAGTGGATAAGTTTGTGTGCTTCTCAATCATTCTGGTAAGTAGTGCTATTATTGCAAGCTGTCCCAATATTTAGGAAGGTTTGGTGAATACTTCTGGACATTTTGCCAAAATAATCATTATAATGTGAAGGACTTTCGCACGTTTAGTTAGTGGAGACACACAGGAGGTAGTATGCAAAAAGTTCTTTTAAGACTGATAGCTCATAATACTCAATGAAGTTTGATATGAGTTTCTAAATTTCACGTGTATTTAAACTGTGAATAACTTGAGAATCTTATTGAAGGTTTTTTCATAAAAACAAGAACAAATTTTACAGGAGAGAAACTTAATGTAAAATGAGGATACATAATAAGTACAAGAAGAAAAATTGTTTTGCTTTTTACATTATATAAAAGAATAAAAAGTCAGTGCATAATTTTACTTAGCCCAAGAGGAATTCTATTGACTTAAAGAAGCTCAATAAACCAATCTGACAGAAAGAAATAAGTTCTACATGCTCATCCTTTTCAAATAAAAAGCAAATGCGCTACATTTTTAAAGACAGGTACACAATTCTGATGTCTATTAAAGTAACAAAAAATAAAGTATGATTGTCATTAGGCATTTTTTATTTATCATTTTGAGGTCAGGGAAAACATTTCAAATAGACTTCAGAATAAAGTACTTGAATTTCAGACATAAAAAATATAATAAGATTTTATGCATCTGTGTCTCAAGAAATACTTGCTGTCTCTAATGATTTAAGATATTCCAGTGAAACAAGTTTTCTTAGTCAGGACTGGGAAATTCAGAAAATGGAATGTGCAATGCATGCTATTTGAAATCTTTTCAAATTTACTTTTTGAAAGTAAAAGTTTTTATCCTTGAGTGGTGGTTTTTCCATAGACCCCCAAAGCATGCAACACTTGTATAGTTTAGAACTAAGTGGTGTTATCAATAAAGGAACTGACAAAATCCTTTCAAATGTGATACTTTATGCGACATTCTTTTTTCCCATAGAATGAAAACTGTGAGCTACTTAACATATTCAAAGTGCTGTTAGAAAAAGCCATCATTAGCATTTTGAATATCTTTAAAAATCATATGCAGTCTGATGGCATATGTATGGGATGATGATGAAATTATAAGGAATGAGTAATGTCTTTCTAGTCATATGTTCTCTTTTCTATGATAAACACAGGTGGGAAAATGGACATGGAATCATTTCATTCAAACAAACAGAACATCTTGATGTAATGCATAAAAAAGAAAAATCTTAACTGGAATTTTCTACATATTGAGAAGAATATGAAAGAACAAGATATCCATGCTGAGAAATTCCAATTTTTAATCACAGTATGGAAAATAATTTTTCCTTGCTGATTATCAAAATAAATTTGAGATACCATACTATTTTAAATGATTAGAATGGATAAGAATATGTTTTAACTTTAGCATTTATACAATACATGTATGCATTTATACATACACACACTCGTGCATATAATTTCTTTATTATTTCATCCATTCCTTAGATACTTGTTTTATTTCTCTGTAACTCAAATAATATGAATGGTTCTACAAAAAGCATAGGAGCAGAGATAGACATTTCTAACATAGTGGTTTTATCTACTCTGGGCATATATCCAGAAATGTGATGGCTGGGTAATAATAGTAGTTCTATTGTTAAATCTTAAGGAATTTTCAAATTGTTTTCCATAATTGTTGCATCAATTTTCAATCCTACCAATAGTACACAAAGATGCTCTTTCTTTCACATCTTTGACACTATATATTATCTCTTGCTATTTCAATAACAGCCATATTAACAGGTGGGAGGTAATAAATAGCTCATTGGGATTTTGATTTGCATTTCCATGATTAATGATTAATGATTAGTGGTATTTGAATAAAAATGTGGCCATGTTAGACTTTTTTGAACAATTTTCATCATTAAAAAGTATGGAAATGTTATCTTGTGGAAAGATGGACAAACCTGCCTGATAATATGTTAACTGAAGAAAAGGTACACAAAGAATGGAAAATACCACATAACTTCTCTCTAGAATAAAAATAGTCAAATATATAGAAAAGGAGTATGCAATGATTGTAAGCAGTGGATGAAATGGACAGATAGTTGATGGTCAAAGGATACACAGCTACAATTAAATAGGTTGAATATGTCTAGAGATGTAGCACAGAAGATGAGGGTCTATGTCAATATTTTATTGTATTATGAAAATATTCTGAGTGCATTTTAGATATTATTATTAGAAAATAAATACACCTACCAAGATATTTTTATTTACTTCACTGAAACAACTATATCAATATTTATTTTGATGAATATATGCTAAAATGCCATGCTTTATAAATTAAATACATACCACTTAAAATGTCAAGGTCATTGTATAATTTTAGATTCTTTGTCAAAAATCAGGTGTCCTTAGGTGTTTGGGTCCATCTCAGGGTTTAAAATTCAATTCCATTGGTCTACCTGTCTATTTTTGGCCAATACCAAACTCTTTTCAGGATTATAGTTATATAATAGAGCTTGAAGTCAGGGGTGGTGATGCCTCTGGACATTCCTTTATTGTACATGGTTGAAAACAAGGAGGACCCTAACAGAGACATACATGGCCCCCCAGAGAAGGGGAAAGGGACAAAATCTCCTGAGTTAATTGGGAGCATGATGAGAGGGGTGATGGAGTTAGGAGAAAGAAAAGGGGAGAAGGGGAGGGAAAAGGAGAATATGAGAGAAAAGGAAGATTGAGTTGAGAATAGAGGAGAGCAAGATAAGAGATACCATAATAGAGGGAGCCATTATAGGTTTATAGAGAAATCTGGCACTAGGGAAATGTCCAGAGATCTACAAGGTTGACCCCAACTAACAATATAAGCAATAGTTGAGAGGCTACCTTAAATGCCCTTATCCAATATTGAGATTGATGACTACCTTCTATGCCATCCTAGAGCCTTCAACCAGTAGCTGATGGAAGCAGAAGCAGACACCCACAGCTAAACACTGAGTTTAACTCTGGAATCCAGTTTCAGAGAGGGAGGAGGGATGAGCAAAGATGTCATTTGGGAGGCCAGTGCAATCTATGGGGCCACTGGCAATGGAACCAGTATTTATCCGTAGTACATGAACTGGCCTTTTGGGGGTCATTTCCTATGGAGGGCTACCTTGCTCAGCCTAGATGGGGGAGGTGGCTCCAGTCCTGCCCCAAATGATGTGACAGACTTTGATGATTCCCTGTGGAGGCCTCACCCTCTCTGAGGAGTGGATGGGGATTGGGATGGGAAGATGGTGGGAAGAATGGAAGGAGTGGAGGGAGAGGAAACTGGGATTGGTATGTAAATAAGAAAGTTTTTATTTTATGACTTTATTTCTGAGCTAAATAAACGAGAAAAAATAGAAGAGAAGAGACATAATATCCTGCTACTCAATCTGTATATTTATCACTAGTTAAAAGAACAAAGAGTTATGTAAGAAACAATAGAATCCAAACAAATGAGCAATATAACAGAAAATTCTCTCACTGTGATCACAGAGTATATAGAAATGTCAGCAAAACCTAAATATGCAGAAACAAGAGAGTATTATTAAATAGTACTTATCTTAAGAGAAAAAATTAGTCTGCTTATCTCTTTGTACAAAGGGACTCTTTTCTAACCTGTTGTGAGTTATTTTGAGATGAGGGAATGGATGTAAACAATCATTTCACTTCCATGAGAACTGCTGCTCTTCTGCTTCTCATCATCTTATTGGTACTTCTAATTAAATCCAACAATCTTAGAAGGCATATTATCATCAAGTCTCACTCTTAATGACAGAAATTGCAGACTCCATAAGTGGCTATCATGATCAGTTGCAGGACTTCTTGCTTCAGTGGCATACTTGATTCTAATTATACAGTCCCCATAGAATACAGTCTTGCAGAATGCATTTAGAGATGTGGGATCGCCTCTATCATGTAGATCTATTGTGATACCATATTCTTTCCCTCAAATATCCATTTACTGGGCACATAGTAGTGGTATTTAATTTTCAGTTTGGATTTCATTCATTTCATAAGCACTCAGTCTATGTGTCTCTCTTGCCAAACTGGTAAAAAATTAACAGTAAGAAGCTATGTATATTGATGTCAGAATCTTTCTCCCCATCTGGCAGTTAACCTTTTTATAGAAAGAGGTGAGTTATCTATGAAAATTAAATAGCTCAGAGTGCATAATAAGTATCAACTTCCTAGTTGTTGGAATCCTATTATCTTTTGGGGGGGTAGGAAGGGGGCATGACTGGAATTGCCATCTAAGTTACACGTTCTAAAACTAATGTGATTACTTTTGTAAGTAGAAGTATATTTGCTTTTTCATCTCTCCCTTTACCTTTCCTTTTCCTTCTTTTTTTGTCCCTTTTTGGTATATTTATTAGAATTTGAACCCAGAGACTCCTACTTGCTGGACAGGCACTCCTACTCAACCCAAAATCAATTGCTTTTTTTCTGCTCATCTTGACAGAAACAAAATTACCATTTCTAAAAACCCACAGTTGAAAGACAGCTTTGGATTTTTCCTTATGTACATTTTGGGTTTCACTTACGGAAATGTAGAATGTGTTTACTTTTGTACTTGATTGCCGAAGTTTTCATTAAAATTGAAACACTTACCTCCTGTAGAGTTATTTTATAACATCACTGGTTAGACTCAGGTCTGATTATGCCACTGTTTCTCTACACTTAACAGCTATAAAAGAAACATTTGGTATCATATCATTCTCCTCTGTGGGAAGTGTAATTGACGATTCTTGACATCAGCAATGCAGAAAGAAATCATTTTGTTCTGATGTTTTTGAGAATAATACAATGTTTACTTGTAACTTACTAAGTATACCAGGAGAGAAATTCGATTACACTCCTTTAGACAAGAATATGCAAATTTTATAGTCATCACATGCCAGAGTATGTAAACCGAGGTAAGACAATATTTTCACAGGGCAGCCTCTTGCAGGAATGTGTTTTTCTTCTACTTCTGATAAAGAACTTTTCAAAAGTTAAAAATGCAGCTCATATAAATATGAAATTAATGCATAGCAAGGATTTTACTCATATCTCACAATTCGATAAGAACCACTAAACTGGCAAACTTGTTTCATAGCAGTCTGGGGCAGTAGGTTGTCATAAAGAAGTTAGTAGAAAAAAAGTTGATTCAGAAACCAAAATTGTCGATGCTCTTCAAATCTAGTAAAAATTAACTTTTAGAGTTTATTTTATATTGTTGGAAAACTTCTTACATCCCTAGCAGAGATGTGAATTTCATTAAATCTGGGAACTTTAACAACTAGTAAGCAATGTGTCAAGGTACAAACTTCAAAGGATCTGTGCATAGTCATGAAAAGCATTGCCTCTGTTAGACAGTGACAGGACAAACCCCCGCCTATCCTTTTACTTCATTTCCAAACATGAAATAAAATTACTTAATTCTACACATTTGCAAAACTTGAATAAGATATCAGATGGTGGAGGCCCTGCATATTCAAAAGATCATTCTAATAAATAATCAATGTGGGCCACTAAATTGAATTGACAAGAAGCTAATAGGAAGGACCCAACACTACTAGCATTTGTCTAAGTACTACTAGAAATGTCTTTGGTATAACACCATTTAATGTTCACTTTCCCTTCAAATGAGCACAGCTTTAAGTCATCGCTGATTAGACCCTTGGTGTAACAGCTGTCAGATCTCTCCCTTGTGCCTAGTTACTTAGAGCCTGAAGCTTTCAACTGAGGTCTCCCAGTTGCACTGTCAATGTGGTATGCTGACTACTTTAAACACTTCAATTACAGCTTGAACACATCATACTCAAAGTTCAAGGAGCACTCCAATGTTCAGCTGAGTCTCTGCTGCTGAAGCAACTAGCTTTTGGCTTCTGGATATCTGGCTCCAGTTATCCATCATTGCTCCAGACTGAACCTGGTCCAGAAAACTTCACTTGCTCCTTCACTTCTGGATGACCTGGTCCCAGGTTGCTACAGACCTTGTAATAATAGTTTTGATAGGAGGAAGAAAAGTTTGATAGGAGGAAGAAAGCCTCCCCTCTTGACACAGCCAAAGATCTGTGTTAGGTAGAAAGGAGTTTGTGACAGCACTAGGCTTGCAATTTGCCCTTCTGTGAGACTTGTGATTTATATCTGGCAATTGGTGGAATTGGAAACCATACGTATGCAAGGTGGATAACCCATGTGCAAATACATCATGCTCCTCCTGTGTATATAAGCAGATGTTTGTACCTATTTCCAGATTAATCTGAAAGGCTTCTCTCCTGTTTACAATGCCCTTGTTGTTGTAACACTAGCCAAAATCCTGGGACTTCCAGCACCACCACTTGTAGTGGCAGCAGGGAGGTAGGTGTCTAAAGACCTCCAGAGAGTCATCAAGGGATCTCATACTCAAGCAAAGAACTATAAAATCTAGACGAAGCTGAGGAGTTCCAGACATTGACAGAGAAACTTCAAGGGGCTGAGACTACAGATCACAGAAAGCTTTGAAGAACTAGAGGTTGAAATTGAGACAAGAAGTACTCCAAACTATGGTCACTAGAACTATTCAAGAGAAATGTACAGTGTTAAAGACCCAAGGGTTCTAACAGCCAAGCTTAGAAACTGGAACTCCAGGCACTGTGGATTGGTCCTCTAAGCCCAGAAAATTAAATCTATACCTTGAGCACCTAAAGCAATAAGCCACCAGCATCATACTCTGGGAGCCAACAGCCTCTACATTTCAAGGCTTGGAAGGATAAGCCTCTGGATTTTGAAGTCTAGCTTATAAGCCTATGAAATTTAAAGAAATCAATAGTAGTGAAGCTGTGCTTGCTGGTTTGTATCCGAAGAGCAAACTTGCTATTTGTGACATTTACAGTCTCTTTGAAATGGGCATGTAAATAAGGTATTCAGTAATCTGAGCAACAAAACTTAAAAAATTAAGTCATGGGGTGCGGATTCCCTCTTTAGGGCAAGGACAATCTGTGGTTCTTTGTTGTGCGGCACATACAGCTGACTATAGGAAAGCTAATCTAATCTACACAGACAGAGCATGGCTGTTCTTCCAACAGGAAATAAATTTTGGTTAGGTTTCATTAGGATTGCACAGCATGACCTTTTACTGCCAAGTTTGTAGAAAAGCTTCACTTCTCTCACATATTTAAAAACACATGGGTATATCCTTAAATTCTTCCCAACAACTGAAGTAATTGCTTCTATCCTTCTTCATGCTTTCAAAAAATTAACTAAGGAACTTATATAAGTAGAAATTTTGCCTTTCCTCATGTGGTCTCAAGCCCTAGCACAATATTTGAGCTACACTAGGTATTTAAGAAGTATGTGGTTATAGATTGGTGTGAGAGTGAAAGTAAGAGTCATAGGCATTGATGATCTTCTGTTCTCTGAGTCAGAGCAGCAAACGACCTGCTACCTTTCAGACTGGATGTAAATATAAAAAGGGTACACTCTCTTTCCCCTCATTTCTTCCCTCTTTCCACCAATCCTTTCATTTACTTGCCTTCTTCTTACCATTTTCCTTCCTGCCAAATGACTTTCCTTTGTAGCATTGTTTTCTTTCAATTGCAATGCTAGATCTTCACTAAAGAATGATCATTCTGACTCCTAATAATAATTCTCAGAACACAGACCTTTCGCAACTTTTATGTAAACTAGTAATTTTGCAGTATATTAAATTCATAGTATAGAACAAATAACTTTATGGTGCATAAAGAAATATTTATGTAGGCAATAACAAACATCATGAGAACAATCTTCAGACTGTTACATCATGTCTTCCTCTCCTACCCTTCATTACTTCAGGAAGATATCAAAATCATATATTGATCAAATTAAGAGAATTGGGCTTCCATTTCTTCCAAAATATTACAACATGCTCCTATTCATTTAAGAATCAATGCAGAAACCTATTTTTTCATCTAACATTAAAACTGTGTTAACAGTTCAAACCTTCACTATAGGATATTATCATAAAGTAAAGAAATAGAAAATATTTAATGTTTATTAAAGAGAATATGTTTGAGTTGTTTAAATCAACTTAACTCTGAAGTAAATATGATACCACAAGATACTATTATAAACTATATATACAAATGTCTATACAGTATATATGTGTATATATACATGTATAATTATTTATGTGTAGAGAGAGATACACATACATGGAAAACTGAACAGAATATCCCTTCAGATTACAATTGGCAGATAAAATATGATATATGCATCTTTTCAAGCTATACAGGTATGCATACATATATACAAACATAAAATGGAAGTACAGATGTGCATATATGGAGTTGAAATATGTATAAATTAGAATCACTGAGTTAAACTAGAAAGCACAAATATTTTCATCTTGTTCTCAAATGGTGGATTGTTTACAATCAGGTTATGATTAATGCAATCTTCATACATGTATATTCTGACAGAGCCACAATTTCAATCATTTATTCAAAAGAATCATTACTTCAAAAATTGAAGCTCTTTTCCCTGTCTGGAAAGAAAGAACTCAAAAGCAGAAAATAAAACCAAACAAAAACAAATGTGCTCACAAATTTAAAAAATTAAAGATGTATTATTAGAGTGTGGGCAACAAAAAGGAAGTAATTTTCCATGAAAACAACCTACCTGAAATTGCCAAATAAAATTTAAGTTGCTTAGTAAAATTGGAATTTCAGATTAAAATGTAAATACAGTATGTTGTATGCAATGTTAGTGACATAGAGTAAAAATAAATCATTGTTTATTCTTAAATTATAATTTCATTGTACATCCTGAGTCATGCTGAGTTTCTAATTGACAAATCCAGTACCCATAAACCTACTCTAAGAGTATTAATAGCCAATCATTAAGACCATTTGTACTTTCTTAAACTAATGCACACAAGAAAATGTAGTGCTGACTTCATTATCACAGACTTCATTATCACTACCAATAGAAGATTCTGCATTTACAAGTTACAGCAGCTCATAGTTGCTCAAGTACTAAATTTTCTGACATATTTGTATTCTACTCTTCATAAAACAAATAATTTATGAAGAAAAATAATCACCCCATTGCTTATTGAACTCGTGATAAAATTGTATGAAACTACTATAGTTTCCTAGAGGGCAGTCTAATAACACAAATGGTGTCTTTCCATGACCATGTGAAGTAAATGCCTTAGGCATTTGCAGCTTTTTTTATTTTGCCTTTTTTCTATGACAATAAAGCCGATTTTCAAAACCCCAAGAAATCCTGATTAAAGATTTAATGTGACTCTATTAGTCCTTCCTAGGCTGCTTCAAATCTTGCCCACGTTTTATACTTCTACAATGTACAAAATTTCTTTAAATAATTCTTGAATATTGACAAATGTTGCCAGTATTAATCTAAGACACTTGAAGCATTCCCTTCTCTGTAGCATTAGATCAGAAATGACTCTTTTCTTTCCAAACAATTCAAGGTTAATTTGATTTTATTTTTGCTTGTACAATGTTGAAAGCTTGGCAAGAGTCTAAAAGCATTGAGAGAATAGAGATTGCAACTTACATGCTCATCACCATAAAATGTCCTGTGTCTCATTAATTATTATTGCTATTCTTTTAATCATAGCTCTTTGAAAGAATGATTTCCCTTTTCTAATAAAAAATGCATTTTCCAAAGTAGCATGTACCTAAATCAGCATATGAGATAGTTCCCCACCCATATTCACAATAGCTAAATTATGGCATTAACCTACATGACAACTAATGGATGAATAAAGGAAATCTCTCTCTCTTTCTCTCTTTCTTTCTCTCTCTCTCTCTCTCTCTCTCTCTCTCTCTCTCTCTCTCTCTCTCTCTCTCTCTCTCTCTCTCTCTCACACACACACACACACACATACACACACACACACAATTTCCAGAAAGATAGATGAATCTGAAGGTTACATCAAATAGGCAGACTCAGAAAGACAAATATTGCCTGTTTTCTCTCATATGCAGATTCTAATATTTTTTAAAATGAGAGATCAAGAAACAATATTAGAAATTAAGAAGGAGGCCAAAACATGCAGAGAGAAGGACAAGGAGGGTAGTGAGTGGTATGAATATGATCAAAGTATAGAGCATCTTATAATATATTATATTATGTATAAATATTACTACTTTGTACAACTAAGTCACAATTTTGTAAATTAATACACTCTAATCAAGAAACAATATTCCTTTTAATAAAATTATGTCACATGAACAAAAGGACACTGATGAGTCTCAAAGGGCATTTGTGAGGCTTACAAAGTAATGTGTCCAGAAGGTTGAGGTAGTAATGAAGAAAATGAGATAGTGAGACAAATGACCTTTAGAGGAACACGAGAGGACACAATGTTGTTGTTTCCAGCAGGAAAGGGACAAAACAGAGTCCACATTAAGTATATGTGTGAAGACCTGAGATGTCTCCCCAAAGAAAACTGGTAGTATGCTTTTGTTCAAGTTCTTTCCCATTCTCTCATACTCTCACTTCCCTTTTCTTCTTGTTTTTATTGTGCTTTTCCCTTTGATGCCTTCACTTATCTCTTCCTACAACTTAGCCATGACTTTGTGTCAAAAGAATTCTGTCACTAATTCTGCTTAGTTTACCTACCTTGCTTCCCACACTTTTATAGAAAAGCAATAGTAAGTAAATTATTGCATGTTTGACCTATAATGCCACATTGCATTTAGAACAGCATATTATAAGAACATACTTTATACATTTTAGTATTAATTTGTCTATTATATAAATTTGTCAAATAATCATGAAGTTTACTTACCAAAATAATAAAACACGACTTTGTACTCTTACTTTGAGCAATATGGGAATTCATTAAATCAATGATTTGTGTTATCATATATTAATTTAAATTTTTGAGGACAACGTTTGATTTCATATTTAAGAATTTGAAAACCATACTTTGATAACTAATTATTTCTGGGACATTGGTCTGTACTTCATTTCATTATCTAGAGCTTTACTATATTCAATAGATAAAAGAAAATGTGTATTACCTGGGTTCATTTGAAATGTGCATTCATTGTTAATGTAGGAAAGATTTGCCAAATTTTAAGCACTTACCAGGAAATGATTAATGTATGGACTAAAATGGCAGAGAACAGTTATACATTGAAACAAAATGTTGGTTTTCTACTATAATATTTGTTGTTCTGCTTCTTGGGTAAAATTTATAAGAAACTTACAGCAAGCTGAAGCATGTTTCTCACATTTTTATCACTGTTAGAAAATTCTAGAAACAAACAACATACAAAAAGGAAATGCTTATTTGGACTCATGTTTTCAGGCTCCAGTATATGGTTATTGGTCCTCTTGTTTTGAGTCTGTGGCTTCACAGTACATTGTGCTGGTAGAATGTGAAGAAGGAGGTTGTTCACCTTATGATAGCACCAGAGTTTGCATGCTTGTAAAATAGAAAGGAAGAGTTGGTTATGGTCTCCATCACCTCCTTTAAGTGAAAATCCCTAGGGATCTAAGTTTATTTCACTCAGACCCCACCTCATGATGGTTCCTCTACTTGTAATGGTGCTAAAAGATAGCCACAAAAACTTGAGCCTATGGATTTTTGGAAGACACTTAAAATCTAAACATTACACTGATTTAATTGTTTCTCCTAAATGCTTTTACTTCCCTGTTTATCTGTTTTGAAAGTGTTTATAATTTTTTCCTTCTTCGAAAAGAATTCCACTTTGTGTCATTACTTGATTTATGAAAAATCTCCAACCATTCCCCTTTCACTTTTTCTTGGGATCAAAGAATATGCAAAATTCATCCTGCTATGAACTATTAACTTATTTGGAAGATTGTTTGAGCACTATATATCACTCATGCCTGTTTGCCACTTATTCTAATTTTGTACCTTATGCATCCCTTATAAGCTAAAGACATTTTAAAAATTTCTAAAAATAGACATGTTATCAAATAAATGGCTATTACTAAGTTTTATCAGCTCAGTTCAAAGACTATCCTTTCTAAGCAACACAGTGAGGACTGAAAATAAGAAGCTAAAGGGAATGAAAGTGAGTTTTGGTGGTAGGAGGTATTCCAAGGAGATATTATGCAATGCATTGGGTTATAAAGAACTTTCTCTCCATTCATCCAATACATTTTTTATAATTAAACTGGATATTCTTGTCATTAAAACATTAAAATTATGAATAGCTGATTATCAGTGGTGATGGGGAATGTACTGTTTAAGTTCATCTTATTGGTTATTGAATAAAGTATTTGTTTGGCCAATGAGACAGCAAATTAGACAGGACTAGGAGTCAAAGAGGATTCTGGGAAATGTAGTAGAGAAATGGTGTTCCAGGCAGGAAGTGACATACTCATATTTAAGAAAGGAGAAACAGGAAGTCTCCCTTTTTTCCCCTTTGCTTCCTCCAGCTGCAGGATGTGAGCCACCGGTAAGAGAGGGTGCCAGCAAAAGGCATCCTCTATAAGTCTTATAAAATACATAGATTTATGATAATTAAGACTGAGCTAACAGATGAGAATCCTAGTCATTGGCCAAGCAGCTTTGAACCTAATACAAGTTTCTCTGTGTATTAATTTGGCCCCTAACTCAGGTGGGTGGCTGGAATAAAGAGCATACGTGGTGGTGGGGCTCAGTGGCTTTTGGCAGAAAGATTTAATGTAACACAGTGGCTACCTCTTTCCTCTCAATTTTTTATATATATCAACCTGCCACTCCCCTTCACTATATAGCAAGAAGACAAAACAAATTGAATTCATAAATCTAAGGTATTGAAAGAGATGATCCTTAAAATTAAGACAGAGTATCATAAAATCTTATGAGGAGGGATATGTTATGAGAATTTTGTACATATATATTAAACCAACTTAATGCTTCAGATGGTAGAAAACACTTTTAAATATCTCTTTTATTTTCTATTACGCACATGAGTATGTATAGGTGGTATGTGCATAGGTGCCTGTAGCGGTCAGAGTCATTGTATGGCTCAGCATCTGAAGACACAGGCAGACATGTGCTGCCTGATGCAGTTGCTAGGAAGCAAACTTAGATCTTCTGTAGAAGCAATAGCTGCTCTTAACTGCTGAGCTTCCCTCCAGCTCCTTATAATAAAACATCCTCAGCAAATAATGAGTGAGAACATTGTGGAGCTTATCCACAGTCAATGGAGATTCCTGTTACTAAGAGGTCAGAATAGATAATGAGAGTGGTGCACAGGAAGCATATATCTTCATCAAGATAGAAAGACTTTGAGAAAGGAAGTGAAAGTGGGGAGAGAGAACAAGAAGGTTTTTTTTCACCAATTTATAAAAGGGGGAGTGAGAACTTGAAAGCGATGTCAGAACAACTGTATTATATGTTTTCTTTTGTAAATATAAGTGCATAAAGAAGTACACTTTAATTAAAAAGGCAACATAAGAAAAGACACTATATGCTTAAAAACTGTATATTAAAATCTTTATGCCTTCTCATTTAATTCTGCAAGACAACACTTTTCTTGAAAAGTCTTATATCTTGGATACATCTTTTAATACCCTAGTACTTGGGGGAAAGAATAAAATGATTAATGTGTTTTTATAGTAAAGAAAAATGTGTTTATCAGTAACTACAGAATCCAATAACTACTGATGCTTATCAGGAATTTGATCCAGCTAGGATTCAGAACCATATACACAGAGGAACAGCAAAAAAAAAAAAAAAAGAGTTATTACTATCTCTTTCTGCTTGACAGAAATGATACTGATAGCCATAGTGAAAAGATGGTTCAACCAGATTCTCAACACATTTAAAGATGAATCTAGTATTGTGCAGACATTTCCTCTAAACGGAAACACTTCCTCTTAGAAGGGATTTGGAGAAGGAAGGCTTTAAGACTTAGAAAGCCAACAAACTTGCAAGGTTCATGAAGTTAGAAAGGTCACACATTCCCTCCCTCCCAAAGGTTACATAAGCAAGAACAACTGCTAAGGAAGAGGCAAATGTTTAAGAGAATTGTCTGCAAGTTGTACATCGAACTCTAAGGATGAAGCTTTCACATGTTATCACTCACACTGGAGCATCCTTTATAATGACTTGTGTGCTTGAGTGACCAGTGCTCCAGTAATTAAGCTCCTACCTCTATTGGTTCAGTAAACCAGACTCCAATCAAAGTTGTTTCTGTTGTCTGTCACTTATGGGCTATTTTGGGTGAGTATATGTTTGTTCCTGTCTCCTGTGGAACAGTCATACAACAGCTGCCCTGAGAGGGAAAGGAAAGGAGAGACATGGAGGTTACATTCTGTCTTTCTTATCCTAAAACCATTCCGGTGTTATTCAAAGCTGCCAAGAGTGCTCCTGGCTAACCTCTCTAAATCTCATGTCTTGGTGATAATAACTTCAGTTCATCACATAAGCCATGGTGCAAGCCAATACCTTTACATATGATGCTGTCTGGTTTTGCCCCTCTTTCTTTTACAACTCACAACTTGTTAACATGCATTTATTATCATGATGTCAATTAACCAAGTGGTGAATTCAACTTACAACCATCATGATACATAACAGACAAATGGATAGATACATGGATACAGACTGGTGACCTAAAGATAATATAGGTAATAATTATCTGACATTTATGTTAGATACCAAGCATGTATTTATAAGTATTCCATTTTCTCAAGTAGAAAGATGTTTGAACATTATCTTAATCTTATTATGTAACAAATAAGCAAACACTTAAAATAAAATAATATCACTTATACTAATAGGATTTTGTCATCAAATGTCTTCCCACAAAAAATACCACAGCAATTAAGTAGTTCATGCTTTCCAAATACCAAGATTTTGGTAGAATCATATTTAATGCTCAAAATATTCTATTTTTTCCAAAATCATCCTCATATCATCTCTTTATTTGATCTTTAACCAGTAACATGACAAATAGTAAGAAACTAGCTTATTGCCTTGATTGAATGTAGTTTCTTTCATTCGAAATATCTTATGAATTATGAAATTAGCTTTGAAGATCATTATTACTTCATTATGATTTATTTCTTTAACCAAATGATATATGATATAAAATAATTTATTATTTGTGAAACAAGTCAAAACTTTATAATACTTTCATAGATATGAAGATAACTTCATGAGTATACAATTGGAATCTGTAGTCCAGTATATATAGGAACATGACTGTTTTTTCTCCTTGTTCCCACTACACGAGAGCAAATTGACAAGTATACAACCAAATGCTAGAGGTATCATCATAATAGATTTCAAGCAATACTATAAAGAAATAGCAATAAAAACAACAACACAGTGCAGGCACAAACACAGGTATATAAATAAATGAAATAGAAGACCCAAAACTACACATGAATAGAAATAGCCACCCTTTTTGCCAAGATGCCAAAAAACACATTGAAAAGACAACCTCTTACACAAATGGTTCCGAGAAAACTGAATACCTACATATTGAAGGATGAATTTAGAGCCCTATTTCTCACAGTGTTCAAAATTCAACTGCAATTATATCAATTCCTTAAAGTGAGACCTGAAAATTGGAAACTGTTCGAGGAAAATGTAAAACACTTCAAGTCATAGGCAATGACTTTCTCAATAAGACTCCAATCACTTAAGAAACAAGGCCAACAATCAATAAATGAGACTTCATGAAATTAAAACCTTCCATGCAGCAAAGAAACCCAAGACTAAATAACAATGGAGTTGGAAGTAACAACAAGTAAAATTCCAACATTCTTCTCTCCTTAACAAATATGGACACTATGACTAGCCACCACGTGATTTCACTGATGCACATCCTCCATCATTATAGCGTATACCCTCAAACTCTGAGCCAAACCTTTTTACTTCTTAAACTGTTTTTGTCAAGTACTTTGTTACAACAGTGAGATAAGTTACTAACAGGAGACATTCTCTGATCTTACTACAAAATGCACAATATAAAAGATCCAGATATATAAACACTAACATTACTATAAACCTTTAAGTATAACAGAGAAATTATACTAGGTTATCACAAAGTGAATTTAACTCATCAGTTTACTTACAGTTGATGATGGCCCTGAAGTTAAGATGCTCTTCTAATGATGATGGGATTCTTCTGCATCCTAGAATGTGGGAAATGTTTCAGTTAGTTTTTTCTTTGTTAAATTTTTAATATTTTTCATTATTGTTGGGAGTTAAAAGGCATGTCATAGTGAATATGTGATAGTCATTTGACACTATTATAGAGTTGGTTCTCTTTCTACCTTTCAGGTGATTTCTAGAGATAGAATTCATGTCACCAGGCTTATACATCAAGCACCTTTACCTGTTGAATTATCTCACCATTCCTCATTTCCCATTTAATGGAACTTTTCTTCCTGTCAACATGTTTATAAATACTGAATTTACTTGAGATGCTAAAAATTATACCAAAAGTAAATTAAGTGATTATATTGAACTGAATAAAGGCTGAGTTTTCAGGTACACACAATGTGTCTGGTCCCTTGAACATTATTATATCTACAAGTAGCTTAGACTCAGTATATCACATTTTTACAACCTTGACCAAATCAGGTCTTCCCACTAAGATTCCCACACTTTAAGAAATATAGTTAAAAGTCATCTAAATCTCATGTCAATCTTGAGGTTTTTGTAATTACGTGATGCAGCTTAGCATTGTATTTCCTCCATAGTAAAAAATATGTAAATTTTAGCTACTCTTCTTAACATAGAGGAAAGGCTTCTATAAATCTCTTTAGTATCTATATGAGAGAGCTTTGTTCATATCTTTATGCGGGGATGTCTTCTGCTTTAAATGACTAATCAATTACATAGCACGAAACTGGTTACTTTTTGTTTTCTAACAATCAACCTCAAGCCATGAATTGCAAGCAATACTAAGCACAATGCTATCCACAACTCAACTACACTTCATGTCTGTTTTATTGCAGTATGGTAGTTAGCAGGTCAAATTTCTCACACCTTTTTTGATGTTTGGGTGGTAGTGGGACACTGGGGGTTGTATCTGGAGCCTCACAATTCTAACTTTGCATCCTACCCTGGCTAATATACCCTGAGCTCCACCACTTGATTCTAGAACTGAAGTTTTATTTGAACACAGATCTTCCCATTAGTTTCTGTGTGGAGTAGGACTGCTGTATAACAGCAAAGCATAATAGGTACAACAGAGGCCATATGGTACAAAATACAATCTATTGCTTGGATTTTAAAAAGAACTTTTTGAACAATCCATGCTCTGAAAGCCTAGCCCTGATATGCTTTTTTATGATAATAAATGTAAGAAAAAGCCAGTAATAATAACATCCCCTCTGAGTCTCTGCTTGTGTTACATAAAGCAATATCTATCTAATTGGCCAAATTAAGTCACATACCTGAAACCATGACCAAGGAACAAGGCAATGCAGAATTATATACTAAAGGGGTGGACAGAAAATAGTGAAATGATTGGGGCTGCTAATGGACAATCAATGACTCTCTTTCATAAGTGGTCATTTGGGAGGAATATTAATATGGATATCCTTGTGGAACTTGCTACATTCTCTATCTCCAGTAAACTTTTGAGTAAATAGGAATATGATATACTGTAAGAGTTGGCAGACATGTTCCAAAAGGGGTCGGATATTAATTAGTTCAGGTGTTGTCAGTCCTGTGACCTCTATCACAACTACACAAATTTGTTGTTGTGACATAGACCATAGGTGTAGATCATATATAAATAAATGAATATGGTTGTGTTGCAATGAAGGTCATACATAATTTGCCTGACTCTAATGTATTGTAATCTATGCCATGTAGAAAATAACAAAATTGGTGCACAAAGAATGTAGACAACTTACACAAGATCACAGAAATGATCAAAGATTAAGGAGGACCAATTGTTGTACCATGGGGTCAGATGAGATGCCTCAAGAGAGTCAAGGTACTTCCCACCAAATGGGATGACCTGATCTCAATCCCCAGGTTCCACATGGTGGAAAAGAGAATAGACACTAGTGAGCTGTCCTCTGTTGTCCATATTAGTGTCATGGGATGTGTGCAAGCATACACATACATACTAAATAAATGTGATTTTTTTTAAAAAAGTGTCATACTATAAACTTTAGGTCTGGGAAACAGAATTCTAAGCCAATTTAGGTTAGGGAATAAGATCCTGTCTCAAAGCAATAGGTAAACAAAAAGTCATCACAATATTCATACAACACCAGCAAACACACTTTGTTTGGCCCCACAAAGTTACAAGAAGATTCAAAGACTTTTACAATGTATGAACATTTGATTGCTCCCATAAATATCTCCATGTTTAGATTTTCTTAAATATTGTAACATATGAAAATGCTAGATTTATTCCCACAAGGAAACAACAGATTGGAGCTAAGTAACAACCAACCCATTTGTTATGACCCTGCATTTGGCCCATATCATCCACTGACATGATTCTCATGGTCCTTATGGGCATATGAACTATGGACTCATAGACTCATCCCTGGATTCCTTAAGAACCAGATCTTTTCCATTTGACTACATTTACAGGTCAACTGAATCAAATATGGTAAGACAGGGGTTTTAAAGCTTTTGAAGTTTTTTTCTTTTTTCTTTTAGAACCAATCTTATTTTATATATCAATCCCCTGATTCCCTCACCCTCCCATCCTCCCATGACCCTATGGACCCCCCAACCCACCTCCACCCACTCCCCAATGATAGTGAGGCCTGCCACGGACATCATCAAAATCTGTCACATCATTTGGGGGAGGGCCTAGGCCCTCTTCCATGTATCTGGGCTGCAATAATATCCCTCCATAGGGAATGGGCTTCCAAAGTCCATTTGTGCTCTAGGGATAAACACTGGCATCACAGTTGTACCATAGACTGGCCAGGTCTCCTAGCTGGCACCCACATTCAGAGGGCTTGGTTCAATCCAATGTTGATTCCCCAGCTTTACAACCGGGTCCCTGTGCTCTCATTAGGTCAGGTCAACTGTTTCTGTGGGTTTCTCTAGCACAGTCTTGGCTCCTTTGCTCATCCCTCCTCCCTCTCTATAACTGGATTCCAGGAGTATGACTCAGTGTTTAGCTGTGGGTGCCTGCTTCTGCTTCCATCAGCTACTGGATGAAAGAAGGCTCTAGGATGGCATATATGGTAGTCATCAATCTCATTATAGGGGAAGAGCATCAAAGGCAGCCTCTCCACTACTGCCTAGATTCTTACTTGGGGTCATCTCCATGGATCCCTGAACATTTCCCTTGTGCCAGACCTCTCTCTAAACCTGTACTGGCTCCCTCTCTCAAGGTTTCTTGTTTCTTGCTTTCCTCTATTCCTTCCCTGTCTCAGTCTTCCTGATCCCTCTTCTTCTCCCCCTGTGCTCCCAATTTGTTCAGGGGTTCTTGTCCCCTTGCCCATCTTCAGAGAACTACGTGTTTCTCTCTTAGGGTTCTCCTTGTTTCCAAGTTTCTCTGGTGGTGTGGATTGTAGGCTGGTAATTCTTTGCTCTAGGTCTAAAATCCATATATGAGTGAGTACATACCATGCTTGTCTTTCTGTGACTGGGTTACCTCACTCAGGATGGTTTTAAATTTTCAGAATTTCTTCTGTCTATGAAGAAGTATTTTCCTCCTCTATGGATTTCTGGAGATGATGAAACTTTTTGATTTAATTAGTTTAGAATCCATAAAATTGTGTTTCAGAGAAGTGATTTGTGACCAAATCTTTCTTTTATTACAGTGGAAGGTATAATTTCCATGCTTACTGGGGTTATTTTAAAGTTTTGGCTGTCTTTAATAAATATTTCTTAGTACTAAAGCTGGAAATATTGGAAACTGGGGTGAAGGAGTAATTTCAAAGCAAGAGTTCCCTGCACACACTTCTGTGGCTGTCTTATTAAAATTTATGTTCATTAAATCAATTTTAGGTTGGAGACTTTCTCAGCATCACAACAGTTCATAAATTTACATTCATGGAAGTTTTTGTCTTTATTTAAAAATAAGTGAAAACACTGGTGTTCTTACAAAATTTCAGCTCTTGCACTCAGCTTTGAATACTCACTTCTTTTTCTGATAATTAGTTTCCTTTGCCCTTAGGAAGCCACCTGATTTTAATTATAGCAACTTTATCACATAAATTCACATCAAATGACAAAACGTATACAGTATCATTTGCTGAAAACCTGTAGCAGATCACATATTAAAAACACAGGTCATGTCGACAGAAGGAAATGGGAATTTATGAAATTTAGTTTTAATTTCCTTTTACTATAATGCCAATCTGTGTGCCGGATGCTCTGAGGTCATGATTTTCTTTGAATTCACAAACAACCTGTTGATGCATGTGTTTTTAGCCTTCCTATTGTACAAGAGAGTAAACTGAAGTTCAGGGAGCATAAGTAAACATCTCCCCAAATCACTGAATGATATGCAGCTCGATTCTTACTGCCTATCTGTCAGAGTCTCCAGGGGAGTTTCTTACTAAGCAGTGGAGGATTCGTGACAAACATGCTGGTAAAAATATCAAAACTAAGAGTTTGGAGCAATACTTGGCTTTTAGTTTAGCTCAATAGCTTAACTTGGAGAAGAGCTACAGATCTGGATGAACAGTGAAATGAACAAAGCTACCAAAAGGCTTCCAGATTATGAAAGGTGTGGTGTGCTCACACAGACAAAGCTGTGGTTGCTGTGCTTAGCCTGGCAGCCAAATGAGTCTTGTGCTCTGGTAGTGTTCCTTGAGGTTTCCCAATTTGTGCAAATTTAATAAAAGGATTTCAGAAATTCATCAGTCCATTCTGAGTTACTCTGGCATTCTTTCTGTCACAGATTGCAAAGGAGATTATTTTCCTGTAATTAGTAAGGCTCTTGCAGAAGCATGGAAGGTAAGTTTTCTTTTAAAAGGATTTACCACATTAAGTTTTGTTCTGCTTTACCTATACCCTTGCATTATTCTATCCTCCTCTCAGAGAAAATCACTGCATTTTTCCCCTTGTCTTGCAAAATTGTTGGCAAGCACGCTGAGAGAAAAAAATTTAAGGATGACTCTTGGCGTTACATATGGTAAAGACTTACATGCAAACAGAAGTCATCTCAATAATTTCCTAAGCATGGTGTTAGTTACTTTCCTGTTGCCTTGATAAAACACAATGATCAAAAGTAACTTGGAAGGAAGGGTTTGTTTCAGCTTACAAACTGAAGTTTTTCATATTCCAGTTCATCATCAAAAGCAGTGAGTGCATGAACTTGGAGGCAGGAGATGATGCAGACACCATGGAGGAGGGACACTTCTTAACTGCTTCACTTTCCCTGGCTTGCTCAGCCTGCTTTCTTACGGAATCCAGGACCACCAGCCCAGGGATGGCACCACCCACAATGAGCTGGTGCCTCCCACAACCACCACTAATTAAGAAAATTCCCCACAGGCTTTGCCTACAGGCAAATCTTGTGGATGTATTTTGCAGCTGAGAATCTCTCTTCCCAAATGACTCTAGCTTGTGTGAAGTTGACATAAAACTAGCTTGCTACAAGCTGTATTTTTAAATTAAAATATACTTTCATAGTTTTCCACCTTTCCAGTCCCTCCTCCCGCACATCTCATCCATCCTCCTTGCTCTCTCAGAAATTCATGGCCTGTGTGTGTGTGTGTGTGTGTGTGTGTGTGTGGTTATTTAAGCAGTTAAATACAATTTACAACTGGATTTTGTATGCACTGTTGCAATCATGATTAAGCTCAATGACACTTACATAAGACAAAGTAGATTTTGTGCCTAGATTGATATTCTGATCACTATTCGTTTCACACTTGGCGTGATTGATTCAAAGTGTAGGCACGAAACTGTAGGTATGCCTCTTGTTACATTAAGCTCTTCTCATATATTAAAATGATTGCTATGCAAAGTGGGAAATTATCAAGACTAGCCATAATTAAAAGGCTAACCTTCAAACTTTTCATATATTTATCACCTTTACTGAGTCCTGGTTATTACTAATATTTCTATGATCTGTTTTTTGTGAACTGGAGAAGAGGGATCTGCACAGTTACTGGTTCGTGAAAGGACATGACATATAATTACCTTTCAAGAAATGGGATTTATTAAGAGAAAGGGCCTCAAGACCACGATTGGGTCTTGCAGTAGCAGAATGTTACAAAGAAACAGTACAATGTGTGTAAAAGAGATTAACAGGACCTTGAAGTATAAAAAGAGAGGCTTTCCTTTAAAAACTGGAGAGAGCTTTTGTTAAAAGAGACAACTTAAAGTATGAATAAGAGAGATAACTTTTGTGCACAAGATGATGAGGATGAGGGTCCAGAGAAGAAATTCGCCAAGCAGAGGGGATACCTGACTTTAGTAAGTTTTGGGTGACTGGCAGAGATTTTACTTGAGCAAATGTCAAGCAGTCTGTGATAAACTGAAACATGATGTTAGCCAAAGTAAAATCAGTTTAACATAGCCTGCTTGACAAAATGCATGGAGAAGCCAGGTCCTGTAATTATGGAGCTATAAAAATCAAAGCACAGAATAGTCCCCCCACCTCTTTGTACCAGGGAGGAAACTGCCGGAGCTTATGTGGACTGATTTTTTTTTTTCATGTTGTGGGAAGAATGGGGTCCTAAAGAAGCAGTGTCTTAAAGAAACAGGCTCGTGACAGAATAATTTCCTATTGTTTCTGATCCCATCTAGGGTGAACTGATTTAAATAATAGATACTATTGGTGCTTGAGTGAAGGTGCAATGTTAAAAGTGCTTGCTATTCTTCCAGAGAACCACATTCAGTTCCCGGCATCAGAGTTCCGTGGCTCACAATAGTCTGTAAATCTCCCTCCAAAGAATCCCAAACACTCTTCTGTTCTTTGTGGGCAACTGCCCTCACATACGCATACCCTCATACACTCCCAAACATATGCACATAATCAAAAATAAAATAAATGGTTTTTGAAGGACAGCTTGATCTTACTGTTGATCTAACCCAAATGACAAGAGTGATCTAGGATTATTTTATTAATGTAATCATTTTAAACTAGTCAAGATTAAGCAAGACAAGAAAGCTTAAGTAAAGCAGAAATTTACATATACTAACTCTCACACTCCTTATTTGAAGACATGCTAAGTAACCAATACAATAGTTTTTATAAAATTGGTTCATGTAGTTCAAAATAGGAGAAGTCTCAGATCTTAATTCACTGAAAATAAAATAGATATTTGCATATATGTGGTCTATATAGTGATGCAACAACATTCAGAAATTGGCATGGGAAAATCCATCTATAAGACTCTAAAATATTTTTTAAATGTATTTCTAGTACAAGACATTGTGTATTTACATATTTGTTAGCCATACTAAGAAAACAAGATTTAGGCTGTGAACCAGGAAAAACTTCGTCAGCAACTCTGGACTATTTGTTTGCATCACCTGCTGTCTGCAGCACAAGGAGCAGTCCAGGAAGTAAAGAAGCCATTATAAAAGGTGATGTGAAAAGTATCACATCATATGGATCATGATCTAGAAATCAGAGGGCCACTCTGATACAGAATCAGACTGAACTCAGTAGATCTGTACCAACTAAGCAGGTAGCTCATCTGCTATTGCCACTCCTAATATTAAAGACATTTACCAATACTAATGTTGAGCAAATGGTTCTAAGTGGTAAAAACCTGGAATCGTCACTGCAAATGAGTTTGGGAGTATAACTTTCAATTTTCTGGTGTCTGCCATTTTAAGACTTGAAATAGTTACTGAATGAGGCAGTCTATCACTTCTGCTCAACCAGAGCACCATGAAGAAAATTTAATCACAACTTCGACTTTTAAAATAATTAAGGAAGGCTAATGGTGTATGTCAGTGATAAAACACTTGTCTAGTCTGCAGAAAGACCAGTCTCCATGAAAAGTGTGGATACAAAGCTCTATTTAAAAATTTACAATAAAAATAAAAAAATTGGGTAACTAGAGTTATTTTAACATCTCTTAATCATATGTTGAAGCTATGGTGAGATAAAATTTTATAATTTTTATTGAAAAAATTCCATACAATGTATTATGATTGTGTTTCCCTGTACCCTAGCTCCTGCAAGATCCTCCCACCCACCCAAATCAATGCCTTCTTTCTCTCTCTTCTTATAAAACAGTCAAATAAAACAGTGAACCACAAAAAAACAAGAGATGCTTTCATGCTTATAAATAATTATACTATAAAATTATTTTAGAGAGTTCAATATTTCAAATATTTGTTGTTCACATAAACAAGTCATGGAGTTCTGCATAAACAGCAAAACCTCTGTCCTGGAGCAAATCATACTGTAACTGAAAATATAGGAACTAGAGACAAGTAACGATACAATGTAGAATGTGACAAGTATTGACATTACCTATGTGCACCAGGGCACAGGAAAGAATGGAGCACTCAGGGAGGATGTGTCATTGGAATTTGGCCTGAAAGAATGAGTATCAAGACATAAGTTACAAAGTATCTGAAGTTGGAGCATCTGCCCCATACATCACTGTAATCACCACTTGACTCCATAGTGAGTAGTGAACAGATTTTGGTTACTAATAGTTTGACTAAAATGAAATGATTAGAAATAAAAAGAGATAAAATCAAATTAGTATTTATGACTTCATAGCATTTCTTTAGTTTATGGAATATGTCTATATATATTTTGTCACATTAGTACAGACATGTTTTCTTTGTTACACAAATGAAGTGGAAGTGGAAGAAACAACCCGTGAAGAAGCAGAGATGAAATGAGAACTCACTTCTGTTTCTCTCCAATTTTACTAATAGACCACATTGACAGACAATCTCAGAGGGATTCCGAAAGAAAAATTGAAAGCAATCAGTCATAGTAAAATTTCATCAGGATAAGTCTGCAAGCCATTAAATTTGGTGAGGTTGGAAAGAATACAAAGGATGCAGAGACTAGAGAGTAAAGATGAGTTAAATCAGAAAGCATCCCTTGCCAGTAGACACCAGTTTAATTTCTACAGAGATATGATAATTTCAGTATTTAGGAAAATCATGAATCCATTTGTAAACTTACAAGATAAATTAAGAAAGACTAGAGGAGACAGTAGGAAGAGCAAATATCTCACAATTACTTAGACAAGAACAATGAGCCTGTAAATTATTCTGACACATACCTTCGCTCTGTAGCAATATAGTTAACTGGATTTTTTAATGTTTTGTTTCAATATTAATGTTTTAATATTAATTGTACAAATGAATGAGGCTCAGTATGATATTTCAACACATTCATACAGCAAGCACTGATCAAATCCAACCTACCCTATGCACATTGTTTATGTCTTTCCTCCTATTTTAACCTCTGATTATTCCTACTTTACATTCAGATCAACATCTTTGAACTTCTACGTATGAAATAGAACATTTAGTACTTGGTTTGTGTGGCTTATTAAACCAAAGTATAGTGTTTTTCACTTTTATCCATTTTTTAAAAAAATACAAAATTTATTTTGTATGATGAAATAATGTTCCATTTTATGTGTAATTTATATATATATATGTATATATATATATATATATATATATATATATATATATAATCATATCTTCATTATCTACTTACCATTCTAAGTTGATTCTATATCTTGGCTATTATAAAGAATGGTACAGTAAATATGAGCAAATTGATATTTTGTCATAAACCTCAGCAATAAGAAAATGTCTTTTTCAAGAGCTTATGAAACTTTTATGTAAATTGAACTGTGTTCTGTGAAAATCTCAGTAACTTCAAAAATAGAAATAATGATTTGTGATAAAACTATAGACAAATAACAAAAAAACTTAAAACATTCTGTCTACCTGAAAATACTTACAACTATGCTACTCTTCATTAGACATATCTGTTTAATCTGTGTGCATTCCTGGAGCGAGGTACATAGGCCTCAAGATATCTATGTGTGGAGGTCAGAGGACAACTTGAGTGAGTACATTTTCTTCTACCTAGAAGGTCCCAGGTCATCAGCTGTGGTGGCAAGCATCTTTACCCATGAAACCATCTCTGAGCTTCTACAAAAAACTTTTAAATAAATGTAGAAATGTACAACAGTGGACTTCTTATTATTAACAGCTAAAAAAACAGCAAACACAGCAAAGGAAATGGTGGAGCTAACTGCTTGTGTCAACAAAACTGAAAATATAATCAATAACTAAATAAAATACTTTTAAAAATCGAGAGACACTCCCAGCACTCGGGAGGCAGAGGCAGGCGGATCTATGTGAGTTCAAGACCAGCCTGGTCTACAAGAGATAGTTCCAGGATGGCCTCTAAAACCACAGAGAAACCCTGTCTCGAAAAACCAAAAAAAAAATCGAGAGAAACATTTTTTAAAAAATAAATAATGAATGTACAGATAGTAAAGGACACAGCACACATAAATGGAATTGACAAATGGAGAGGAACCACCATATATTTTGAAGTAGACTATTGTGCACAAAACTGTTAAATAACACTTCTTAAATCCATTCCCTTAAAATGCCATTCACCAAATTTTAATATAATCTTTACAAAAAAACATTTCATAGTCCATTTCACATGGGAAAGTAAAGATGGTTTTAAAGAACCACCCTATAAAAAGGCATAAAACCTATATGGCTTCCTAGAGGAATGTCACTAAGTCTTTAGAGAGCTGCTACCTCTAGTGTTTTTAAAACTGTTATAGGGCACAAAGAAAGAACATTTCCAGATTCGTTTTATATGCCAAGCATATCATTGATATCTAAGTGAAAGCTACTGTCTGGTAAAACCTATGAATATTTTATACAAAAATCTTAAATAAAACATTAGCAAACAGGATCCAGTAGCACATTAAAAAATAACACATTGTTTGGGATTTCATAACTTATTGTGGTTTATTTGACAATGCAATGGCTATTTAACACAAGGAGACAATGAACAGAATTATCATATTAATAGAGCTCAAAAGAAAAAATACATTACCATCTTTATAAGATGCCTTAAATCTACTTCAGTAAACTCAGGAACTACTAATTGTTTTAAAAATATTGAATGAAATAAGAACTAATGGATACTTTCATAAATATAATCACCAGCCCTGAGCCACCATGTTTCTCAGTTGGTAAAAATCTGAGAAATATTCTCACTATCTCTGCATTAGACATATAGTGTCATATAAGAAGCAATTGAAAGTATCTATCTCTGCTTAGAGACAATATGATTTTATTGCTGAAAATTCAAAAGAGAAGGAATAGAAAATATAAATATTAAAGACATTTTATGAAGTATCAACATGTAATAAAACAAATACACTAAACAGAATATGATTTTGTATTAACCAATCAAGGAGCTATGATGGAAAATAAGCTATACTTATAATATAAAAAGAATCTTTGTCATACACTTGACAGCATATATAAAATGTGTATTCTTAATTCATTTTTAAAAATCTATATAAGATTCATGCAAGCACACAAACTTGAACAAACTGATGATTTCATAGTACAATAGTAATTCTCCACAAGTTAATTTATAGACTAATATATTTGCAATTTGATTATTTGTCTCTCTTTCTGTATATACAATGCTTGTGTAGCTCTTTCATAAAAAGTAAATCTTTAGAAGTATAGTGCATGCTAAGGCTGGTATCTCAAATCAGTGTGGCAAATAATCTTTAATAATTGCTATTAGAGACACTGACTATTCATATAGAAAATTATTAGATCCATCTTTGAAACTATTTTTAAAACAATCTTTTCTCATTTTACATACTAATTCTAGTTCCTACTCCCTTCCCCTACTCCTGATCTCCCCATCTTCCCCCCACTGCACCCCATCTACTCTTCAGAGAGGGTAGGGGGTATCAATGAAGGACCAAGGCCCTTCCCCCTATTACGTAGGCTGAATGATGTATCCTTCCAAGATGGCTCCAAAAAAATCCATATCAAGCACTAGGGATAAATCCTATTCCCACTATCAGTGGCCCCACAGACTACCCCCACACACAACTGACACTCACATTCAGAGGGTCTGGTTGGTCCTATGCAGTCAGGAGTCAGTGAGCATCCCACTAGCTCAGGTCAGCTGTTTCTGTGGGTATCCCGCAAGTGGTCTTGACCTCTTTGCTCCTATTATAACTCCTCCCTCTCTTCAACTCTACTCTGGGAGCTAGGCCTAGTGTTTAGCAGTGGATCTCTGCATATGCTTCAACCACTTGCTGGATGAAGGTTCCATGATGGCATTCAAGGTAATTATCAATCTGATTATAGGGGAAGGCTAGTTCAGGTACCCTCTCCACTAGTGCTTAGTGTCTTAGCTGGGGTCATCCATGTGGATTCTTGGGAATTTCTCTACCATCGTTAATTCCACATTGCCTCCCTCAATGAAGATATCTCTTTCCTTGCTCTCCCTCTCTGCCCTTCCCCCATTTGGGCCATCATGTTCCCTCTTGCTCTCTTCCCCTCTCCCTCCCCCCCTCACTCCACTTCTGCCTTCCCTTCTCCCCCCTCCCATGCTCCAAATTTTCTCAGATCATGTCTATTTCCCCTTCTGAGGGGGATCTCTGTATATCTCATTTAGGGTTCTCTTTTTACCTAGCTTCCCTGGGATCCTGGACTATAGGTTGGTTATCTTTTGCTTTACATCTAATATCACTTATGAGTGAGTACATACCATATTTGTCTTTCTGGATCTAGGATACCACATTCAGGATGGTTTTCTCTAGTTCTATCCATTTGCCTGCAAATTTCATGATGTCATTGTTTTTTGTTTTGTTTTGTTTGTTTGTTTGTTTTGTTTTGTTTTGTTTGTTTGTTTGTTTGTTTGTTTTTTACCACTGAGTAGTACACCATTGTGTAAATGCATAAATGTACCACATTTTCTTTATCCATTTTTTGGTTGAGAGTAATCTAGGTTATTTCCAGGTTCTGGCTATTAAGAATAATGCTGCTATGAAAACAGTTGTACTAATGTCCTTGTGGTATATGCCCAAGAGTGGAATTGCTGGGTATTGAGGTAGATCGATTCCCAATTTTCTGAGAAAACTCCATACTGATTTCCAAAGTGGCTGTTCAAGTTTGCACTCCCACCAGCAATGAAGGAGTGAACCCCTCACTCTACATCCTCTCCAGCATAAGCTATCCTCCATGTTTTTTGAAGTTGAATTAGAAAGAAGATTCTTTTACATGTCAATCCCAGTTCTCTCTCCCGCCCCTCCTCCCCTGCCCCCCAACTAGCACCCTACCTATCCCATACCTTACCTGCTCCCTAGGGAGGGTGAGGCCTTCCATAGGGAGTCTTAAGAGTCTTTTGGGATAGGGTCGAGGCCCATCCCCATGTGTCTAGGCTCAGGGAGTATCCCTCCATGTGGAATGGACTCCCAAAGTCCATTCCTATGCTAGGAATATGTACTGATCCACTACAAGGGGACCCATAGATTTCCAAGATCTCCTCACTGACACCCACGATCCTGGGGTCTGGATCAGTCCCATGCTGGTTTCCTAGCTATCAGTCTGGGGACCAAGAGATATCCCTTGTTCAGGTCAGCAGTTTCTGTGGGTTTCATCAGCCAGTTTTGGACCCCTTAGGTCATCAGTCCTCCTTAATCTGCAACTGGATTCCAGTTCAGTTCAAGGTTTATCTGTGGGTATCTGATTCTACTTCCACCAGCTGCTGCATGAAGGCTATAGGATGGCATATAAGTTAGTCATCAGTCTCATTATTAGGGGAGGGTTTTAAAGTAGCCTCTCCTCTGTTGCTTAGATGGTTAGTTGGTTTCATCTTTATAGATTTCCAGACATTTTCCTAGTGCCTGATTTCTCTTTAACCCTATAATGTCTCCCTCTATTATGGTATCTCTTATCTTGCTCTCTTCTGTTCTTCTCCCAACTCAACCTCCCTTGAAAGAACTGGTACAGGAGACCAATTCCTGAACATTACAACAGTAGCACAGACACTGAGATCAACAATTAATAAATGGGACCTCCTGAAACTGAGAAGCTTCTGTAAGGCAAAGGACACAGTCAACAAGACAAAACAGCCGTCCAAGGATTGAGAAAAGTTATTCACCAACCCCACATCCAACAGAGGGCTGATCTCCAAAATTTACAAAGAACTCAAGAAGCTACTTTCCAAAACACCAAATAATCCAATTAAAAAGTGGGGTACAGCACTAAATAGACAATTCTCAATAGAGGAATCTAAAATGACTGAAAGACACTTAAGAAAGTATTCAACATCCTTTTCCATCAGGGAAATGCAAATCAAAACAACTCTGAGACACCTGTCAGAATGGCTAAAATAAAAAACACCAATGACAATTCATGCTGGAGAGGATGAGGAGAAAGAGGAACACTCCTCCACTGCTGGTGGGAGTGCCAACTTGTACAGCCACTTTGGAAATCTGTATGACAATTCCTCAGGAAAATGGGAATCGGTCTACCACAAGATCCAGCAATTCCACTCATAGTGTATACTCCAAAAAAAAGCATATTCATATAGCAAGGACATCTGTTCAACCATGTTCATCGCAGCATTTTTTGTAATAGCCAGAACCTGGAGGCAACCTAGATGCCCCTCAACTGAAGAATGTATAGAGAAAATGTGTTACATTTATACAATGGAGTACTACTCAGCGGAAAAAAAGGCAATGGAATCTTGAAATGCACAGGCAAATGGATGGAACTAGAAGGAACCATTCTGAGCAAGGTAACCCAGTCACAAAAAGACAAACATTGTATGTACTCACTCATCTGTGGATTTTAGACACAGAGTAAAGGATTACCAGCCTACAATACACATTGCCAGAGAAGCTAGTAAACAAGGAGGACCCTAAGAGAAACATACATGGTCCCCTGGAGAAGGGAAAGGGACACGATCTCCTGAGCAAATTGGGAGCATGGGGGGAGGGGAGAGGGAACTAGGAGAATGAGAAGGGGAGAATAATAGGAGTGAGGAGGATATCCTCTGTGTTTTTTAATCTTAGCCATTCTGACAGGTGTAAGATGGTATCTCAAAGTCATTTTGATTTGCATTTTCCTGATGGCTAAGGAGGTTGAGCAATTCCTTAATAGCCAGAGTCTGGAAGCAACCTAGATGCCCCTGAAGTGAAGAAAATTTGCAGGCAAATGGATGGAACTAGAAAAAAAATTCCTGAGTGAGGTAACCCAAACCCAGGAAAACACACATGGTATGTATTCACTCATAATTAGATATTAGACTTAAAGCAAAGGACAACCGAATTTGAAGGTGACAGAATAATCGGGCAGAAAAGGTTTCAATGCCACAACAATCAGGAGTGGTATAAGTGTTTCTGTCAGCTTTTATTTAAGACCATAGCATAATTTCGTTTTTTCCCTACATTCATGCAATTGTCTAACTAATAAATACTACTTTTATTTTAATATTAAGTCATTACGTTTATCATTTTATTATATTAACTCGTGTACAGTAAGGTCCATAGCAGTGTTAGTGATGTCACCAAAGAGGTAAAACTGTGCAGCCCATCAGCTGGTGAATGCACAAGCAATTGTAGTATATCCAGACAAGGGAATATTATTTCAGTCGTAAAAACGAATGAGCCTTAAAAACTGTATAGGAAATGGAGGAAGTCAGACACGAATGGATATGTAATGTGGGAATCCATTTGTGTCAAATATCTAGAATAGTCAGAGACGTAAAGTAGGTTAGTGGTTGACAGAAACTGATAGTAATGATGCATAAAAATGAATAAGATTAGGTGCAGGCTTTTCTTTTGTAATGATGAAAGTATTATATATTTAATACTGATGATATACCACCATTGTCTGTTTACTAAAAGTCAATGGATTGTAACTTAAAAGGGTAAAATCTGGAGGAGAGAGCTCAGCATTTAAAGGTACCTTCCATTAAGCCTAATAAACGGAATTCCATCCCCAAGAACTCACAGAGTGGAAGCAAAGAACCTCTGACCTCCAAAAACCTGCTGAGTGTATGTCCATGCACATGCATACATTCATACACAAATAAATAAATGTTCTTAAAGTGTGGATTTTGTAGCATTACAATAATACTTCTATGAAATAAAACAATAGAGAAGGGACTCAGTGGTTAGGATTATTTGCTGCTCTTGCAGAAGACCCAAGTTTGGTTCCCAGCACCCACATTAGGAACTTAATAACTACCTGTTAAGTCCAGCTCCAAGAATCTGATGCTTCTGACCTCCAGGGACACCTGAACTCACACACACACACACACACACACACACACACACACACACACACACACACACACACACACACACAGTTTAATACAAGGGATTTTTGTTTGTTTGTTTGTTTGTTCTGGGATGGAGTATCTCTACCATGTAGCTCTGACTGTCTTGAAACTTGCTCTTTAGAACTCACTCTGCAGACCAGGTTGGCCTCCAATTTACAGAGATCCACCTGCCTCTGCCTCCTGAGTGCTGGGATTAAAGATATACACCATCACACCTTGCCCTCCAGTTAAAGTCTTAACAAGACCAGATAATACTAATTTCAACCTACTACTAACATTTTATGTAGAAATTAACTATAACTATGCCATACTCTTCCCATAAATGCATTCAGTTAAAGGAAAAATGAAAAATAAAAGTTTTGAAAAATAAAAGAAACTATTTCAGGTTATAATTTTCTTCAATCAGACACAGAATATGTGATTTGTTAGAAAGGAAACATTAAGTTCACCTTTGTGAAAACTGAAAAATAACTCTTCATATATGAAATATATGAAAATTTAAAAATCAAAGTGCAGACATGGAAAAATATATGAAAATACCAACCAAAGAGTAGTATGTATGTTATATAAATTAGTTCTAAATCAACAGTTTGAAAATTCATCCAGAGAAAGTGAAGAAGATATTTGATATTTGATATTTTTCCTAAAAGGACACACCTCACTACTACTGTTGGGAAACCACAAGTGAAGGAAATAATGAGATAGTACCATATATCTATAAGAAGGATTAAAATAATAAAAGCAACAACAAATGCCAGAAAGGATGTAAAGAAACTGGATCCCTCTGCTGGTCGGAATGTAAAATGGTAAGCGAATCCAGAAAATAGTTTTTTACTTTAGGTCCCCTGTGGAGGGCATCACGATCCCTGGGGAGTAGTTGGGGGATGGGTTTGGGGGTTGGTGGGGAACATGGAAGGATGGGACATCGAAGGAATGGGGGGATGGATATGTAAATATGAGTAGTAATTAAAGAATTTAAATAAAAATATTGTTGTGTGAGATGAAAAAAAAACAGCAACAAAAAAAAACCATACAAGTATGTTATGACCCAGCAAATTCAAATTCACTCCCGGGCATTTATCCCAGACATGAAAACTTGTGCTCACACAAAAATTTGTGCATAAATATTTATAAGAAGCTCACTCGCGATTGTCAAAACAGGAAAAGACCCAGATGTCCCCCAAATGGAGAGTAAATAAACAAACATTTTTTGCATCAATACCTTGGAAAACAACTGAAAACTCACATAGAGCCCTTGGTGATATAATGAATAGCTTAGATGAATTTCCAGAGAATTGCACGGAGAAAAGAAATCCAATCAAATTTATTCGCTGCATTATTCAACTTTTCAAAAAAAGATAAAAAGATGGTCCTGTGGAAGTATAGAAAGAAGGAAGGGGTGGGAAATAGGGTGGCTTTAAAAACCAACTAAAGGGATCCTGTGTATATTTGTATTATTAACATCCACATTACTATTCTGGTTGTGATATTACACTACAAATTTACAAGATGTTGCCAGTGGAAGAACTTGGAAAAAAAGAATGGATAGGATCACTCCATATTGTTTTTCAGATGTATGAAACTCTATTACCTCACAATAAAATGAAATTTTCATGAATTTCATGAAACAACTTTCCAGTCAAACTGTGTGACCGTTCTTTGTACTCGGGAATGAAAATAAAACTTCATTTAGTTCAGGAGCATATTTGAAAATTTAAACAAAGGTTAGTGAATTATTGTGACTATTTTTGTTTGCTAGGTATGATATTTAGGTCTTTCCCTTTAAAAACATCTAGACCAGAGGTTAGAAAGATTGCTTAGCAGATGAGAACACATGATATTCTTCTAGAGGACCTGAGTTCAGTACCTACTGACTATAAGTCCAGCTACTTGATCTTCACTGTTTCCTCATCTCTAAGGGTACCTGCGTGTAAATGTACACACCCATCCTCCATATACACATAAGTGAAAAAGTTAAACAATGCAGATTTGCGGAGACAATTTGTCTCTATATAGAGTGATCTATATAAGTGATCGCTTGTTAATTGTAAGTGAAAAGAAGAAATAATGAATGACTATAAATAGATAGCAAGTTTCTTTTGCTGTCATGAAAAAAATTCTCAGGTTGAGTGTAGTGGTGGTTATTCAACCCTGTGAATAAACTAAAAACAATCATTTGTATACTTTAGATTGTTGAATTGCATGCTACAGGAATGGTTTATCCACGATGTTGTTTTCAAATGTTTTATTTGCACTGATTCATACTGAATCATTTATAGGTAGATACTAAGATATATTTTCCAGTAGTTGGCTATGAAACTCAGTGGTGCTACACATGATGAATGGGTAGAAGAAGAGCCCCCCCACTGGGTTTGATCTGCAGTACTTGCAGTAAAAAGTGGCATGGCTTCCAAATAATGTAACAGAAAAAAATGGGTGACAGAACAACAACAAAGGGGATCAACTCATAACAAACGTTGCAGCAATTGGCTGGCAATTGAAGAGATTGCTATTTAAAATCACTATCTTTTGTAGTTTAAAACTTCGTAGTAAAGACACACAATCTAAAGAAGTAAGCAAAAAACACTTGACTGTTAAAATTGAGATGGTTTTAAAAGTAGTCATTGATTAGGTTTTGTTTTATGGCTAATGAGCACTGCCTTATACAAAATCAAGCATGAATGAAACAAAATGGCAGTTTAAAGAGAATATTGCTCATCAAGAGCAATCTCCTCTCTATTTCCCGTAAATACCATGGCAACCTTAAGTTTACATGGTTTCTTTTGCTAACCTCACATAGCATCATTCTTACCATATCTCCAATTTGCAAAATTCTAACTAGCTCCTGCATACACATTAATATAGAACAAATAATGTTTCATAAATGTCATAATGCATTAATATTAAACTTAGAACACTGTTAGTAAACAATGGATGGATTAAGAAGGAAGGAGGAGGGAAGAGCTTCAGAAATCAACGTAAGAGATATATATGATATGCTAATATGAAAATATGACCACCTACTGTTCTGTAAGTTTATATGCTCTAATAAGAAAATCTTTTCACAGTTTAAATAATGGGTTGTGGTGAAACTTTTTCCTAAAAGACTGCAGTGTCTTGAAAACACAATCTCCATGTTGCCAGAGGAATGTATGAACTTAGAAGCAACTTATTCTCAAATATTCGTATCTTACTTTCTTCAGCCACTCAAGTAAAGCATGCTAGCCAATCATCTATCACACTGAGGGATTCAATTAAACTAGCTATTCTAAGGAAATAAATACACTAACACCATAAGGAAATTAGGTAATACAGGGTTGCTTGTAGTGAAAATGCCAAGACTATTCATTCCAAGACTAAATGCACTTGATTATTCTTTTGAATATTATAGCAGAAAAAACATAAGTCCATCTCATTAAAATTTGTATATTTAGCTAAGCATTTCTTAAGACAGCAAGCCTCTATTTCCTCACCTCAAATAAAAAGAGTTGATACTAAAGATGGCAAGAAAATGATCACTAAATTTGAAGTCTATAAGTTTTCCAGAATAAATTAAACTTAAGATGTTGGGATGCACTGAGCAAGCATATGAAAAGAATTTAATTTTTTGAAATAGTCTGTATCAAAATATTCCAGACAGTTGAGATTATTGAGGAACACTGCCCTAGTCAAGTTTGCAGAAGGATTCCAGGTAATGGCAACCTCTTAGCAAGAGATTCTAAGAAGGAAGATTCCACATAAATAAGCTGTGGTGTATTTCATGTAAAAGATGGGCACAGTAATTAATATTCAGCTGCATCATTTGGTATAAAGAAATGCATGTTGTTGTGGAAACTTGGAGAGAGTTAGTAAAGAAGCATTCTAGATTACAGCAATGCAGCAACTCCTGAAAGGAAATACAAACTGAAGCATTGAGATGAGAGATGGAAGTCAACAAAGCTCATCATAGATGTCACATCCGTCTTCTCAAAGGATGCTCCAGACTTCCACTAATGTTACCACTGAGAAGTCTCAAGAGGAAAACTTTGATAACTAAATTACTTATATCTCTTCATAATCTTTTTATTCATTTTGTTACTTCATGCTTCTGGTCATGCAGCAATTGTGTAACATAGTACCAAAACCTTATCAAATAAAGAAAATCAATTCTGGAGGTACAACTCAAAAGGAAAGCAATTTTCTTTTTAAATGAAAACTTAAAAAGATAGTACTAAACAGAGGTAGACAGACCTCTGTGAAGTCGAGGCCAGCTTGGTTTACAGAATGAGTTCCAGGACAGATGGGGCTGTTATACAGAGAAATACTGTCTCCAAAATACAAACAAACAAACAAACAGAGAACAAGATACTTAGTGACAATGGATTTGGGGTTAATCTGAGCAGGTGAAATCTCAGTCATGGGACACACTGGGCTATGCTGCAGGAAGTTTTGGCATTTCTGGACCCTTGTACCCATTTCAAACCATTTACTTAGTCCAAGTTGAATTGTTAGCTTTAAACTCCTCCTACCCAAAGGGCAATAAATTCTTTGACATTGAATTAATCCCATAGAGCATACTTATCAAAGTGGGTAACTTTTCAATCAATATATAACTGTCTGTTGCACTACAGATCCTAAATCACCCTTTTACCTCAATGTTAAATAGATTCATAAAATGGATCTTAAAGCTTTGATATCTTTTCAAATCATCTATATAAACACAACATGCATTAATCCATGGATTAAGATACAATACTCTCCTTAGAAAACAGTCCATTCCCTTATGACATATTTCCCTGGTAATAGATATTCTAAGCTGCATCTTTTTGGAACAGTAAAAAATCAATACTTCAGGTTTGCTACTGATTGTTATTGCAACAACTAAGTTTTCTCAAAGGACAGAATATAAATAAATCATATTGAATCATACATCAATAGAATTTAATACAGCCTTGGGGAAGTGTCTCATGAGCTCAATATCTGGTTGGTATTAAAGTGGCAGTTTCATAGCAGTATCTTCATGTTGTGTCCCCAAGCCTTTACCAACTAGTTTTGGAACTGTGATATAGTGATTTTTCCTTTAAGGAGCTAAAGTTCTACATTTAGAAAATGAGCCAGCTAGACCTCCAAATAACATCATTGTATAAATTTGAAAATGTTACATTTCAATCCTATCTGGTCTTAGAATTCTTTGATAGAAAATGTACTCCTCTTTAAAATTCCTAAGACACTATCAATTGTATCCCTCCACCCTTGTTAACATTTTCATCTAAAAAATACCTATTAAAAGCCAACTATTGGGGTCGGAGGTGTAACTTAGCAGTTATGAGAACTTGGTTCTTTCCCAGAAGACCAAAGATGATTTCCCAGAATTCACATTGGGACAGCTAAGTACATCCAGTGTAATGCCTTCTTTCATCATCAGTGGTCCTCTGCACTATAAGCACACATATACACTGAGCCCCCCCCCCCCCCCCCGCACATTCAATGCTCATGCATACATGTACATGTTTACACACACATACACACACATGAAATCTTTTTCTTATGTCTACTGTACCCTTTCTATAGGGTAGTAATTACAGAGTTAAACCCTTCTCTCAGGAAAGTGTACTTGGTGTAATCTAAAATAGTAATGTAAACACATGTGTGCACCCACATACACACAGTGTTTCTGTGTGTACACAGCATGAGAAAAATGAAAATAAAAAGCGATGGAAATCAAGGCAAAAGATATGATGCTTCTGATGTACCAAATGAATAATGCTTCATGAGAAAAGTTTGGACTTGACCAGATCCTAAAAGTTTCAGGTCTGACCAAAAAAAAAAAAAAAAAAGGAAAAAAAAGGAGAAGTCTGAGGGTGAATAACTAAATAGAGTAAAAATCATAGATTTTTCAGAATGCAGAGAAAATGTCTTGCTCAGTGTGCCAAAATTGCTGTGACGTTAGGAAAGGAGAGGCAGAGCCGGTTCTTTTAGAGCAAGCAGTTTTTGCTTTGTGAATTTCAATTCAGAGCTTTCCTACCAAGAGTATGCGATTATTCTGGATACTCTGTTAGTCTTCTCTTTAATTGTATAAATTTTTCTCTGTCATATAAAATAAAACCTGTGAGTTTCATAAGTGCACACACTCTTTAAAAGTCAATTAATATTCCTGTATTTTGGTTGTGATGTGAAAAATGTCATACAGAAGTCTAACAGATATGGGTCTTCTCAAGTTCAAACCACTTTTGCTGTGTGTGCATGAGATATATATGGCCCATTTGCACCAACTCCTTCTTTTATTCATACCATTTGAGGAGCAAAGAAACAGCTTGTGGGGAAAAGTTTCAATGCAAAGTGTTTGTTTTTCTCAAAACTGGTATATGAAACTTAGATATCACCTGCTTTCTTCCCTTTAACTCGAGATCCTACAGACATATTTTTAAATGGTCCAATTTCAACATATTGAGCAAGCTTACTTGGATGGAAAAGCAGCAGCAGCACCTAAAAGAAAGGGATCTGAAGGAAAACAACATCAGCATGGAGGGATCTTAATTTTGTGACCTCTAGGCAATTTGATGCTAAAAAGCAGAGACTGGAAAGGCTACTTTACTGGCTTTCATTTTTGACATGTGTGAGCACTCACATTTCTGTGTCCAAACTCTTTAAACCTTGAAAGCCTCCAAGAATTTGGAAGTTCACAAACCAACAGCCAGGATGCAAGTTAGGTCAGGACCTCTTTTTTGGAGCAAATCCATCTCTTTTATGTCTTTTGTACCATTTTTCCATTGTCTGGTAAAACTGTCTAGAATTTAAAGGGATAAATGTTACAGAGAAACCTTTAAGAAGCTCATGCTTCTTCTTTAAAATTCCCATCTCTCCTAGATTAAGTTTTTTTTAATTTGTGCTACATTAACTAGAAGAATTCCAGAGTGCTATATGAATGCTACTTTTAGACAATGTTCAGTGTCTTTTCAGTGTCTCTCTCAAGTCCCCCATGACATTTCAAAAGTCTTAGACATAGAAACAGGTACCCACTGAATACCCACTAAGTGAAATCAGTGATCCAAAGCCTGAGCAGTTCTTCCCAGGATGAGATGAACTTGAAATATGGTCACCTCTCTGAATGAGATAATAAGAAATGTGAAAAAAATCATCCATAACTATAAGTTTCCCATGCTTAGTGCACAATCAATTCCAACCAGAAGTTCTGTAGGTTCAGGTGGTGAAATTAGTACTCATGAAGTTGTCAGGGATTTAAAGACAAGTGCAAGATGTCTACTGACAATGTGTAAAGGCCATGAGAAAGGGATAGGAGGTTCTTGAGGCAGAGTTGTGATGGACAATCACTGAAATGACCAGCAATGACCTCAAACTTCTGTTATTCACATGTATCTCTTATACCTTCCCTCAAGTGTAAGTTGAGCTTACTGGCTTGCTTTTATTTCAGAAAAGATGACATGTAACAGAATGTCCTTTCCCATGTCGAGCTACAAAAAAAGATTGTTGCCCACGTCATTGCCCATTCATGATTTTCTCTCCCTTCTCTTTCAAATTCATTGCATTGGAAAAAGTTACCTTCTTCTGTGAAAATTCACAGGGGAAGACACTGACATATTTAGCCAATAGCCAGTGTGAACCTACATCAGGTCAACAGCCAATGTGAACCTATGTCTGCCCAATAGCCAAATAAGTAACCTTGAAGCAGATCATGGCAGCTTAGACAACAGCTTCATTACAACCTCAGGAGAAGCCCTGACACATAGGGGATACAGCTTAGCTACATCTGGATTCCCAAGTCACGGAGCATGAAGTCATAACCGTGTGTAGTTTTAAAGTCTAGATGTTGGGAGAATTTGTTACATGGAAATAGATATTATACACAGAAGTCTAGGATTGGGCTTACAAAGATTCAATAATTTTAAAAGAAAAAGAAAACCAGTCTCTGTAAAAAGGTTTGGCACAGTGAGAGTAGTTAAATCCATGTGGCATAGTTAGAGTTTCTATTGCTGTGATGAGACACCATGACCATGGCAACTCTTAGAAAACATTTAATTGTGGTGGCTCATTTAGACTTCAGAGGTTCAGTCCATTACCATCATAGCTGGACATGGTGGTGTGCATACAGACAAGGTAGAGTAGAGGTATCTGCTACATATTGATAGGTAGGCAACAGTAAGTAGACTAAGTGTCACAATGAGTGAAGCTTGAGCAAAGGAGACCTCAAAGCCCACCCCTACAGTGATGCATTTCCTCCAACAAGGCCATACCAACAAAGCCACACCTCCTATAGTTCTACTCCCATAGGGGGCCATTTTTCTTTCAAACCACTACCCAATGTAAGAGAATAACATCAAAGATATCTTTGTCTGAAAAATGAAGCAAATGATTGGCAAACCAAGCAGTTCAAAACCTTTGGATCTAAAGTATACTTGAATGAGATAATTAATGGCATGCTGCTGGCAAAATCTTTGCTGATGAGTACAAGATGATGGGGAGGAATAGGAAAGTGTGATTCTTTCTGAGTGCTTTGCTTTTTCATGCTCATTAACCAAAAACCCCAAATTGTCCTTTAAAATCACATTACATTTTTTTTATTTTTGAGATTTCAATATAATTATGCCATTTTACCCTCTCATTTTCTCACACTGAATCCATATATATATATATATATATATATATATATATATATATATTCTCGATTTCAAATTCATGGTCTCTTTTCATTTATTGTCAATGCTTGCATATATCTTTATACATAGTTGTTCCTAAATATCTAAATATAAAATGTTGCCTATGTATAATTTATTACAATTTAAAATTGTATTTAGTAGGTGTGTGCATGTGTGTAGGCACACTTGTCATGGCTCATGTGTGAAAGTAAGAGGACAACTGAAAGTTCAGAAGTCAGTGCACTTCTACCAAGTAGGTCCCGGTGATTGATCTCAGGTAGTCAGGGTTACAAGCAGGCACATTTCATCTTTATCTGCTGAGCCACCTTGCCATCCCTGTCTTTTCTTTATATGGAGAAGATTGGTATTTTTCTTTTGCTAACATCTTCAAAGAAACAGAAAAATGAAACGCTTCACTTGTTCTTCAATGCAGTCTCTTAAGGGAATTATTAAACCAGTCTTTCCAAAGAATAAAATGCAAAATAAAGCTTTGTGACTAAGCTGAGTTAAATTTGTGCAGAAAATCTTTAGGAAATGAAAAATAAATGCATTGCTCCCACCATACTGTGATACTCCTCTAGTATATGCTCACCCTTAATGTCCAAGATGTTGATTCTAAGTGCCTGGTAGAACATGATTTTGGCAAAAGTTATTCCACGAAAATTTACAGGTTTTTTGCCGAAAGTTTAGTTATTCTTGGAGAAGATATTTACCAAATCCTGTTTTTGAGTCTTACTGATTGCTGATGGTGTCATGTTTCTCTCACTTCAGTTCCAGCACATTGATTTTTATGTTTTGAACTATCTAATCCTCACAGACAGAACAGCATGACAGAAATTCAATTATAGTTCAAATTGATGGTGTACTTTGGAAAAAAGTCATGGAGACATGTCTTATTTGTCTCAGAAGCAGCACATCACTAAGAATGTGGAAATGTTATTGAAGACCCTCCACGTTAAAGAACGTGTCCCACTTGACCTATTTAAGTTCAAGTTTGAACAAGACTGCCTCTTTTTTAGTCCATCTAACATGACTGCTGTTATCCTTGAATGAAAACAGTAGCTCACACATCTCCAAATATAGGCTCTACCTATGGACCTAGAAAGAAGTAAAATATAAATTTGGCTCTTTTCTTTAGCAATGTAAATTAATATTCCTCCATGATTCACTGGTGAATAGCATTCTTACATCAAACACTACCTTTATTTTCCTGACATCATCTCTTATATTACAGGCTAAACTCACTATGTTGCTAATTATGACCTTGAACTTCAAATCTTCCTGTCTCCATCTCCTGGGGACTGGAATTACATATATATACCACCATGTCTAGGATTGAACACAGAACTTCATGCATGGTAGACATTCTAACAATGAAGCTACATCCCCAACTCTTAACCTTGATTTTTTTCCTTTTAATCCTCAGGTACAGTAAATGACCTACAAATAAAGGAAATACTATTAATATATAATGATTTGCTTACATTAAAAGGATGTTTCCATTATTTTGAGTTGCATCTGCATGGATATGCACATTTGTAAGTATGTGTGGAGGGGGGTTGCCTGGGAAAGTCAGAGGCCTCAGATTCACCAAAGTTTGAGTTGCAGGCCTTTATGAGCCACCTCATTTGGGTACTGGGATGCAAACACAGTTCTTTTGCAAAAATAGTATGTGTTCCTAACCATTAGGCTATCTCTACAGCTCCATTATTTTTTATATTTCATTCTTTCTCCTTAAAAATAAGTATATAAGTTGTTATCAATGGATATAATGTCCTGTTCAAGTGTAACATGTTATGGATAGTGAAAGAACTTACTGAATTAGTATTTGATGTATAAACATGTATTTTTATATAGTAGGTATACATTATATCACTACCAAGTTTGTACTTGAGAATGGTCAAAAAAAATCAAAATTCCCCTTCCTTTCCTGTGTCTGCATAATGTCATCATAGTGTTCTAATCCATGATATTCCTTTCTAATTAATGTGATGAAATGTAAAATATTAGAGAAAGCTAGAATTTTGAGGCCTTGTTATTTAATATTTTATTTTAAAAGAGATCAAGTGATCTTTCTAATAATAGAGATCTGAGCTATCTCACTCTCATTAGAGTTCATTTAATTACATTGTTTCTCACTACAAAATATTTAGCTATTAACTAATTTAGAATTGATGAACATTTCAGGGTAAGTATTATTTCATTAACAATTCTTCAGTCTTACTTCCCTGAGGCTACTTAGTAAGTGAAAACAGTTGCCAACTCTTTTTTTAATTCATGCATTTGTGCCACGAGTATTCATTAAACTACATCAATGAGAAACCCCTTATGACTGAGACACAGGAGTAGGGCATATTTTCCTGCCTTACATAACTTTGACAGTCAATGAAACGGCTGCTCCATTCCATTTTTCCCTAGTGTTTTTAAAAGTAGATTAGGAAAAATAATTTTCTGAAAACTTCCAAATATCCTATACAGAAATTGCTCCAGTAGCTAACACCAGACTTAAACATGTTTCCAAGAAGCACAATAAGAATGAAATAAAAACATAAATATATGTTGGAGAGAGGAATAGGGGAGAGCAAGAAAAGAGACACATCAATAGAGGGGGCCAATATAGGTTTAAAGAGAAATCTGGCACTAGGGAATTGTACAGAGATCCACAAAGATGACCCCAACTAGGAACCTAAGCAACAGTGGAGAGGCTACCTTAAATGCCCTTCCCCTATAATGAGAATGATTATATGCCATGAGAACATTATATGCCATCCTAGAGCCTTCATCCAGTAGCCGATGGAAGCAGAAGCAGAGATCCATAGCCAAGCACTGAGCCAAACTCCTGGAATCCAGTTTCAGAGAGGGAGGAGTGACGAACAAAGGGGTCAAGACCACGCTGGGAAACCCCACAGAAACAGCTGACCTGAGCAAGTGGGAACTCATGGACCCCAGTCTCACAGCTGGGGAACCAACATAGGACCAAACCAGGCTCCTTGAATGTGGGTATCTAATGGAAGTCCTCACCCTCCCTGGGAAGTGAATGGGGAGTTGTTGAGGGGTATGGGAGGATGGGAGGGAGAGGGAACTGGGATTGATACGTAAAATAAGACTTTCTAATTTAAATAAAATTTATATAAAAAAACCTTCAGAGAAAAATCAGAGCACTAGTATATAAGATGTTACACTCAACAAAGAAAAAATTCCCATTAAGGTTATCTCTTTGTTCTCAGTAATTGTTTTTCTTAAACCATTTTCTAATTAATTGTTCAGTTTATAAAAAGGTTTTAAATAAACACCTAACTTTATGGTATTAATACTGAGTTGTAAGATTATATAAAAATATTATGTAAGGAGAAGATAATGATGTAGAGGTTTTTAATCTTAGAAAATAAAGTTAAGGCCTTTAGTAACTTACATAAGCAAGCACAGAAATGACTAAATACTTAACCCCATAGGTAACAGGGTCTAACTAAATCTCGAAAAGGGGGAACTTGGAATTCTTAGCTACTGATAGAGTACTTGTCTGACACACACAAGGCCCTGGTTTGACACTGTGGATAACAAAATTAAAAGCTGAATTCCAAACAGGATGAGTGAAAGAGGCAGACTAAAAAACTAAATGCAAATTTGAGATGTAAAAGTTACATCAGAGAAATTAATACTTATTCAGGAAAATAAATTTGAAAGACTGAATTTCTCCTGAAAAGTACTTATTAGGGGATGCTAATTAAAAGTTTATTGAGATTAGGAAGACGTTTGTCTATGACTAAAAATCACTTAGATTGGGTGAGAAGAATAGAGTTTATTAAAAATAACTAATAACATTGTACAGTGCTTTTGAAAATTATTAAGAGTAGAACATTAGTAAACTCTACCACTAAAACTGTAAGTATGACATCAATTTAACCATTCTACAAAATAAACATTTTTCAAAACATCATATTTCACATAATAAATACATGTAATTTGGCCAATTAAAACAAATAGAAGAATAAGACAATGGAGCTAATACAGAAATAGCACAACAGTGGTACAAAGCAAAAGAAAAATACTGCCAACACAGAATTCTACAGCAAGTAAAAATATCTTTCCTTCATGATGGAAAATCACAGTGTTGACAGATGAATTAAGAACAAAGAGAATGTGTCAAAACATACCTACGCTAAAGAATGACTAAAGGAAATTCTATAATTAAAAAATGGAAGAGAAGACTATGTAATCTAAAAATTTGAAAAGTAGGAAAGAACAAAGGAAGAAAATATAATGTACATAACAGAATTTAATTTAAAAGGGGAAGCATAGTTGAGTATAGGAAGATTCTGTAAATTGCTAACTGCCAAACTATATATTATGTATAAATTACATATTATATACTGTACTATTATATGTATAGCTTCAACGAGTAGAATAAACCATGGAAACACAGAAGCACAAAAATAAATGAAGTGTCATTCCAACATTGCTCTGATAACCATGAGAAAGACATGTGTAAAAATAAGAGCAGAAGAAAAGAAAAACATAGACAATATAAACAAAGTAAAAATCAAGTGAAAAGTTAATATATAAAAATGCCATTAAATAGCCGGGCGTTGGTGCTGCATGCTTTTAATTCCAGCACTCAGGAGGCAGAGGCAGGCAGATCTCTGTGAGTTCGAGACCAGCCTGCTCTACAAGAGCTAGTTCCAGGACAGCCTCCAAAGCCACAGAGAAACCCTGTCTCGAAAAACCAAAAAAAAAAAAAAATGCCATTAAATGAAAAATATCATGAGTATATAAACTAAAGACAGAAATTAAAAGAGTATATCAACAATGGACCAACTGTTTACAGGACACTTCAGACATACCATATAGGAAGAACGAAAATGAATAGATGATAAAAGTAAAGAATATAAGCAAGCAGGAGCTGCTGAAGCAATGCTGAAGCAGTTCAAAGCACTTGTTGCTCTTTCAGAGGACTCAGTTTTGATTCCCAGCACCCACATGGTGGCCACAACCATAACTGCAGTTTTAGAGATCTTATATCTCTTCAGGAGTCTGTAGGCACCAGGCACTTATGTAGTGCACAGATATACATGCAGGTAAAACACTCATGCACACAAAATAAAATCAATCTCCAAAACTTATGTGATATTTATGATATTATGGACTATAATTTGCCTTTAACTATGGAGTGGAAGCCCAAATCTGGAATATTATGTCAGAAATGCTAGGCTGCAAATAGTCATGAGAAACCACACACATCTTCTTGAAAGAGAGGAACAATACATAACTAATGGAAACATTTTTAAAATCTCTTGGGAAATTAACATAAAGTCATGCAGTAAACAAAGAAGTGTTTGTTTAGGACATCTGCTAAATCTCAGCAGTATAGACAGCTGTTGCACATGATGTATAAGCTGCTTCCCTTTGTTCACTGTGATATAAACATTAGGCTTCTTAAGTATATAGGAAAAATTCAGGGCTCATTTTCAACCTCCAAACATGAAACATTTACCCAAAAGATGATAAGACATCAGCAGATATCATGAACCTATCTCGACATTGTAGAAACCTTCCAGCCCAATAGTAGCATCTCAAGGCTGATACACCCAGACCTTTCTGTTAAGTGGAGAATGAAAGCACAATTCAGGAGCAGGGTATCAGCAATCCAAAGCTTCCATACCAGGACTGCAACGCTGAGAAAACCAGTCTCTGGTCACCAAATAATTCCCTGCCTGTGATGCAGAGACATCACTGACACAGATATGAGCCAGTATCCAAGTATACAACTCCAGAACAGTGCCAAAGGCACAGAATACTCATTTAGTTATGAGAAAAAGACATAAGAACAAAAGGTCTGAGTACTTTCCACAGAGGAATTAGATGTATGAAAGAAGTTCAGAAGTTAAAACCTTGTGGTCTATTTGAAACAATAAGTAAATTGTTTTCTGTTTTTGTTCTTATGAAACATAGTTTCTCTGTGTAGCCCTTGCTGTCCTGGAACTTGCTCTGTAGACCAGGCTGGCTTCAAACTCACAGGCATCTGCCTGCCTCTGACTCCAGAGTTCTGGTATTAAAGGTGTGTGCAGTATCCAGTATTCCTGCAATATATTATATATAATGTTCTGTTTGTGGGCTGGAGAAATGGTTCCAAAACAATAGGCTGGGCTTGCAGAAGACCTGGGTTCCATTTCCAGCATCAACAAGGCAGCTCACAGCTTTGGGTAATTCCAGTCCCATGGGATCTAATGTCTTCTTCTTGCATCTGCCAGCACTTTACTCGGGTGACAACACATGCAGTTGAAATATTCATACATATAAAACAAAAATCCAGATTATAAAAAATACTTCGTCAAAGAAACCAGCATGCTGCATACAGAGCAAACAAAGGCAGCAGAAATAGAAAGAGTTCAGATATCAGTATGAACTTCCTAAGACTTCAAAACAGCTCAGGAAAATTATTGAGAGAATGAAAAAGAATATTTAAGACAGGCAATGGTGGTGCATACCTTTATAACCCCAGAACTCAGGAAATAGAGGCAGGTGGTTCTCCATAAGTTCAAGGCTAGCCTGGTCTACAAAGTGAATTCTAAGACAGAACTGTTACACAGAGAAACCCTGTCTCGGGGAGGAAAAAAAATGAAGAAGCATATTATGAATATGTATGTGATTAGTGACCAAACAGAAAATATTCTTAAAGGATAGCTACAAACAAGCATCAAGTAAATTTTAAAATAAAATTGCAAATCCATGTTTTGAGACTGGGGATTTTTCTTGTTTAGTATGAAAATGCCATAGAGAAACCTACCATTTTGGAAAACAATTTAAAAGATAAGGAACCAAACATGACTGGCAAGAACCAAAGTCAATGAAATGATTCTTAATGCTATTCTGCTCTATATTCATAGATCGGAGCATAGCCTAATCATCATCAGAGTGGCTCCCTTTATCAGCAGGCAGGAGTGGGTGCAAAGATAAGAGCAGACACAGAGACCCAGAGCCAAGTATTGGGCAGTGTTTGAGGGGAATCCACCCAAGAGGGAGAGAAAGGATTGTAGATAGAGGACATGAGGAGTACCCAGCCCACAAATTCAACTATTGCAAAATACGGAGAAAGTAATTTGAAAATGAGATGGAAGCTATCTCCCCACTGCAAACTTTCATACTACTGGCAGGTGTTGGGAGAGAAAGGGAATCAAAGGTAATCACTAGCTATGAACTTTACAAACTGCAGTGACAACTCATCAGGTAAGTTGTGCACACTAGTAAAATAATGGCACAACTATTATGAGGTGGTTAAAAAATAATTTTAGATTAGAAAATTATTTGGCTACAATGGAAAACACAATGAGTTGTGGCTTCAACTGTGACATAATGGTAAATTCATATTTTTATAGCACTACAGGGGTTGAAATTAGGATCTCAAAGATAGGTTTGAATTCTTAATTTCATAATAACACTATTCACAGCAGCTAAGTTAGACATGCTGGCAAACTTCCATAATATCAGAATCCTGAGGGTTAAACAGGAAAACTACGAATTCAACGCAAGCATTAGGCACAGTGCAAGTTCACAGTTAACCTACACTACAAATTGAGACCCTGTCTCAAAAGCCAAAACAAAACAGCAAAAAACAAAAGGGAAACCAAAAGCAAAAATAGTTGAGATGTGGCGACACCCTGAATAGGAGGATGAAAAGACTGAAAAATCTATGGTACACACATCCTTGGAATAGCATTCACCCTTTGAAAAGGGAGTCCTGTTGCATGCTACCTCATAGGCATCATTGAGAACATGTTTCATACATGAAATGTATCAGTCATAACACATATACCTCATGAAGCAAAATGTATGATGTATGTAACTTAGTAAAACCGACAGAGGCTGAAAAAGCTATATGAAGAAACAAAAACAGAGTAAAAGGGTGATTGTCAGAGCCTGGGGCAGGAGAAAATGAGCTTCAGTTCTGTGACTACAGAATTTCAGTTATAGAGAATGGAAATGGTCTAGAAATATGCTGTACAAAAATATGCTTACCCATCCCAATTCTGCACTGTGACTTGAACATTTCTTAAGGCTAGGTATATCTCCTGCATTATGAAAGAAAAAAATGGTAGCATTGTCTAAACTGCCCTATGATCTGTGAGGGATTTCAGAATTTTTTGTTAAACACTAATGGTATATAGGGACAAATTAGTAAAATAAACACTAATGATATATATATATTATATATATATATATATATAATTATATATATATATAGTGGCGTTTGGATGTCTCTGCATTGGCTGAGAATTAGTTAACCTGAAAACAATGTGTGGCACCTATTCTGCAGCCAGAAAAAAGGTTTTGTTAAGAATAACACATTTTAGAATATAATTCACCTAAGTCAATCTGAATTAATGCCTTCAAGATTTTAGCACATAATCTGCAAAAACATCTAGTTATTACAGCACACAAAAGAGGATTATCACATCCCAAGAGATGCTTAAAATATTTTAGGCTCCACTAAGTAGAATTTATATTGTTGGGATCACCATTGCTCTTAATTGAAAATGCTGGTTTATTAGAATGCTTTTATTATGCTAAACCCCAAACACGGTTAGTACTGTTAAATACATTTCCTGAGGAGAAGGTATTAAAGAGTTTTCTCCCTCTTTTATATTTAAGTCTCCATTTACCTGCTTGTACTGTAATGCTTTGGGATAATGTGCACTTCGCTGACCCTGTTGTTCATTTATTCCAATCTTTTGTCCAACTGCCAGGGGCTCCTCAGCTAGTGCAAGCTTCATAGCTGTCTCCCACATATAGAAGGCCTAGTTCAGTCCCCTGGAGTCTCCACAGTCGTAGGTCCAGAGTTCATGAGTTTCCACAAGCTTGATTCAGCTGTCTCTGTAGATTTCTACATCATGATCTTGACCTCCCTTGCTCATATACTCCCCCTTCCCTCTCTTTGACTGGATTCCTGGAACTTAGCCTGGTACTTGTTGTGGGTGTCTGCATCTGGTTCCATCAATTACTGAATGAAAGCTCTATGATTATAGTTGGGGTATTCACCATTCTGAATACAGGAGTAGGCCAGTTTGGGCATCCTCTCTACTATTGCTGGAAGTCTTCCCTAGGGACTTCCTTGTGGATTCTTGTGGTTACCATAGCACCAGATTTCTCCCTAAGACAATAGTATCTCTCACTATTAAGATATGTGTTTCATTGCTCTTCTACTGCATCCCTCCCCACCTTGGCCATTCCATGCTCTTAAGATCAACATAAAAAATGGCAATCCTACCAAAAGCAATCTACAGATTCAGTGCAATCCCCACAAAAATCCCAACACAATTCTTCACAAACCTTGAAAAAAACAATAGTCAACTTCATATGGAAAAAGAAAAAACCCAGAATAGCCAAAACAATCCTGTACAATAAAAGAACTTCCAGAGTTATCACCACCTCTGACTTCAAACTCTACTATAGAGCTATAGTAACAAAAAACAGCTTGGTATTGGCATGAAAACAGACAAGGATCAATGGAATTGAATAGAAGACCCTAACATTAATCCACACACTTATAAACACCTGATGGTACAATGGAAAAATGAAAACATTATAACAAATGGTGCTGGCATAACTGGATGTCAACATGCAGACTATTGCAGATAGATCTGCATGGCCATCTATTGCCATACAGAAAACTCAAATCTAAGTGGATCGAGTGTCACAACACAAATACAGCTACAGTGAAGCATGATGACATTTTTAAAAGTTAATGCACATCTGAGCTAGTCAATTGAAGAAAGTGAAGCTACCACTGTTACTTTATGTACCAAAATCATGTGGTTGGTCAGTTTAGTCTTCTGAATACTGGTTTCCTTCTTTTTCTCCTGTTCTATTTACAAATATTTTGCACGTGTTCCATTATCAATAAGCAACAAATACATATAGCCCACTGACTTGAGTAAATTATTACTAATGAGAGCTGAATATTACATAGCAATAAAAGAATGAAAAAATATTTTTCAGGAATCAGATGAGTATGTTCAAAAACATGCTGCTATCATTCACTACAAAACATCGAGGTTTATTAATAGAAATGAATTAATTAAGACAGTGTTAAAATTTATCAATAAAAATGAGCATGGGGTGTTCATGAAAATGAATTAAACTCTATGTTGTCTCTGCCTTTAAGGTTCTTCTTAAAAGAAGGCTGTGTGCCAGGCATGTTAAATTTTGAAATGTTAACAAGCCAGTCCTTCACTTCATTCTGAGTGACTAGAAAGCTAAGCAAGTCAATAACAGCTCTCTACCCATAAGAAATATTCTCTGTAACATCAATTACCTGATAAAACACAAAATCATTGAAATGGAATGCATTTAACATTTTCTAGCTAAGAAAGGAAAAGGAAATGCTAATTTTTAAAGACAATACTAGTAATATGAACTGCAAATAGTATCACCATGTACTGCTAGAATATTGAGCATTATTTTGGTTGGATTGGTAATAGCAGTCTGTGATTTGTAGTTCACATTGAAATAGCTTTCTCACAGACCTCTTTACTGGAAGGATACATCTTAAGAAATGTTAACACTGTGCATAGTATCAATGGCTATTTCACTGAGCAACATTTTAATTGCACAAGAAAATAAATCTAACTCTTCTGTATATAAGACTGATCTATGGATCATTATGTCTCAAAGGAGTCTTATTAAAGGTACCCGAAAAGACACACACTTTCCATTAGAAATATCTGTTGAATAATGAGAAAATGTTCATTCATTCTGAATGATCACAGAAGTTAATGTCAATGAGAATTCTCCTGTAAACAAATTGCCATTTTTGGAACTTATTAGCAAGGATTTCATCTAATTCTTCCACTTAATAAGCTATTAAAAAAGCATCAAAATATAGCAGTTATCAACAGTTAGATTGTTTTGACATAACTGTATTCAAGATTCAATGGTGGAGGAAGAAATTATGTCTCTATTCATTATACTATAGCATGCAAAATGAAAACATATACTGCCAATGAAACTAATTTAAGGGCAAAAATTTACTTGCTTGTGGATATATAACTATATATTTTGTAGAACTATACATTCATTTAAATGATTTGTGATATCATTTTGGAAATACGAAAAATAAAACAATCACATAAAAAGTGCCAAACTGAATATTCCTTGTTTTTGTTATTCCCTAGGTGCAAAAACCTCATTTTATTATTCTGCTGATCTTCTGTTTTCTAAGTTTGCTGTAATTAAAAATTTATCATTGGAGAACTTCATATGTGCACACATTCTATTTTGATCAAATCCACACCCACTCTTTCTCTTCCAACTCGCTGTATATTGTCCACTACCATTTTTTCCTCCCAATTTCAATTTTTAAGTCACTAAATCCACTTTAGCATGGCCTATATGTGCATGGATGTTGGACAATCCACTGGACATGGGCAGCTTCCCATAGATCACATCTCCAAAGAAAACTGACATTTTCCCTTCACCTAAACTAAGGTCAAGAATTTGAACTTACCCTTCATCCATGCTAAGGTTACTTACTTTCATCCAAAATACACTTGTTATATTTTTTATTTCAAGACATTGCTTCTCATATTCTTTAACTTACAGACAATTATGAAGAGAGTAATTGCAGCATTTATCAAATGTCAGGGAGAAAGTCAAACTTTAGTGAAGAATTATCTTAGGAACTGAACACATTTTCCAGGCAAAATATTCAGTGTTCGTGGGGGTCTCTCTGTTAAAGAAAAAGAAGAACTAGTCTCTCACTTGTTTCCTCTGCCTCATTGCTTCTGTCTCTGTATTAATCTGTCTGTCTCTGTATTTCTCACATACATCATCACAGATTAATCAAAACATATGCAGTCATCACTCTGCATCGCACTTGTGAACTAAAAACATAGAATTAATTTTGTAAGTTTGGTAATTATGAGTGCAAACATGTCCTGGTCTTATATTTCTTCTTTTTTCAGAAACAATCATTTTACATATCAATTCCCCATTCCCTCTCCCTCCCATTCTCCCATGCTCCCTCCCAAACCCCCCAACCAACCTCCCACCTGCTCCCCAAGGACAGTAATAAAAATTATGAGATCTTACTTATTTATCAATTTAGAAAATAAGTTCACATTGTACAGAACATATTAGCATATAATATATTGATATATCAAATTATTGATATTGAATTTCAATTTATTTTTATTATCAAGGTTATCAAATATCTCATTAATGACCCAAAGACAGGTCAATTTTGCCCCATGGAACTTTGGTATCTCATATGATATACATTACAACAATATTGTCCAAATATCTTGTGCTTTGCATGGAATTGCTTATTTTTGGTAGCTCACATGAATGAAATAATGAATAAATTAATGCTAGAGCAATTTCACTTTCAAACAGCAAGAACAAATGTTCCTAAGTTAGGAACATTGTATTCATATGCACTACCAAACAGGAATTTGATAACAAATGACTTATTTTAGTACTGCCATATGTCATTGTTTTATATTATGCCCTGTCTATCAAACCTGCTTAATGGGAAGTTTTTAACAGATACATTTATAATCTAAAATAATTTTTTCTAATCACTGAAATTCAAATAGGTATATTGTTTCATAAAATGTCCACTACATTAAGAGTAAGTTTGAACTGAATGTGCACATGCAGTTGGGTGTATGAAATGGGGAGTGGGTGTGAAAGGAGTTAAGGAAGGGGTTAAATATGATAAAAATACATTGTATTACATTCTAAAACAATAAATAAGTAACTGTAATTTTAAAGAGGAAATCTGATCAGTTTTAATTTATATTATTTTTCATATCTAAAGTATGTTCACATCTGTAAATATATAGTCCAATTTCCATGTAAAATATAGTGATGTGAAAAGTCCACTAATCGCACAAAGCTACCATATGGAGACTTTAAACAGAAAGATTGAAATTATATTATCTTAGATTCTAGAAATTGATCTTCAGAATGACTAGTTACAGATGTTGCCAACAGAGTATCCAGAAAGTTTAAAATTCTATTTGGATACTATCATTAAAGTAGGTGTAATTCAGAAGACAGATGTGTCTGGGAGAAAATATTTCGTCATTTTCCCTCTGAACTTGTTCATTTTCTAAAATGTCTAGCTTGGTTCAGAAGGAGACCACTGGTATACCAAAAATGACCAAATGATTATCAAACGAAGTCACGCTTTTGAAGCTTTAGGGAAAGGGTGAAGCAAGATATATTTTCTTGTTTCTCTGTAGCTATTTTATGAAAAATTAATGTAAAAGAGACAACAAAATTGATGTGGACACAGAAGTTTCTGGCATTTTGCAGAAAATGAACTAGTACAAACACAATCTTTTGAAAACACTGACAAATGCCTCTTTAACCACCTTAGAACAATCCGTTTTGTTTTCCAAACACTATTTGCATTTGTTTGAAATAGCTGCTGAGAGAGTTGATGCTGTTTTGGATAAGGTGTCTGTCTGTAGTATATTTGTATGTATGTGTCTGTGCTATTTTGCCTCCAGAATTGCACACTGTTGGTTAGCAGCAACAGAACCAAATTATCATTCAGTGAAATGCTGTCAAATAAATTACATTTCTAGTCTGACTTAATTTATATTCTAAGCTTACTGGGACCTTCAAGAATATCTTCGTACAGTTTTCAAAATGATCGATCTGCAATTACTCCCTAAATCCAAAAGTTCAAAATTATTTCAATATTTTTTAAAAAATCAAAGGTGCCTAACTCACCTTGCATGTGATGGAAACACTGGGAGTAACATGCACCTGTGTTTCCAACTGAGTATTTAAATGTTGGTAACATGCTGATGTGATTTGTACAAAGAAGTCAAATGTCATGAGTGGGTTGATACAGTGGGTGATTAACATTGGAGGAAGGAATGGGAGAAGGATAAGCTATGTCATTTTATTTTAACTTTTAAAAAGAGGAGTTTCCTTTTCAGTTCACTGCTATGAGAGAGAAATATCTCTCTGTCTCTCTAGGTCTCTCTCTCTGTCTCTCTCTGTCTCTCTCTGTCTCTCTCTCTCTGTCTCTCTCTCTGTCTCTCTCTGTCCCTCTCTCTGTCTCTGTCTCTCTCTCTGTCTCTGTCTCTCTCTCTCTCTCTCTCTCTCTCTCTCTCTCTCTCTCTCTCTCTCGTGTGTGTGTGTGTGTGTGTGTGTGTGTGTGTGTGTGTGTGTGTGTGTGTATTTGAGGGAGGCTGAAGTTAGTTTACCCTAAGTGCCACCACACCCTGCTATTCTTTTACTTTTAACAGAGCAAGATTCTCTGCTTTGTTTTCTTTTCTTTTGTTGCTGCTTTGAGCATTGGCATTAAACAGCCTCTTGCAAACCTTTGATCAAATATCAAGCTTCCTTGTTAAATTGACATGACTGTAGTGTTACTACAAACAAGCACAGTTTCCTCCCATATTATTTGAACTGTCTTATGAGTCATGGATTTGCCTTGTGTGTTTTGTTGTTATTGTTTTATAAAGTGTGTGTGTGGTGGGGAGGTAAAAGGTCACCTTCTGCTGCTGTTCTTCCAGAATTGACCATCTTATTTTTTGTGACAGGCTCTCTCATTGGGACCCAGAACTTGCCAATTTGGCTAGACTAACCAGCAAGGGAGCCATAGGGAAGCTCCAGTCTTTATCTTTCCAACTCTGTGATACAATTGTATACCACCATGCTGTCCTTTTGCATGGGCATTGTGCATCAAACTCAGGTCCTCACATTTATCAGGCATGCACTTTACTAATCGATTCATCTTCTCAACCCCGAGATTTGTCTTTTTAAATGGAGTAAACTGAGGATGCATATATGCCATGTGTGTCTAGTGAAAAGAATATTTTGAGATATTGTACACATAAATAATTTTTCAGTTAATATTCATTAATCAGTTACACGTCACCTTTACCTACAAGGTAGTTATGCAATGCATTAATTTTGGTGAAGAAAAGGTAAAAGTAATAAGTTAATTATACAAGTATTTAAATCAAGATTTTTCTTGACAAGTGAGAGTCAAGAGTTTTGAAACTGAGATTCTAGTTTTACTTGGAATATTGAAATCACTTAGAGTGAGAATATAGTAGCTGATCCAATAATAATTTCTTTACTGGCCTGCCAGACTGCTTCAAATTCTCCTATTATTGCCAGTTACAAATTGAGTCACATAAAAGATATTTGATCTCTTTAGACAGTAAATCACCTTTTATGTTGTGAAAATCAACAGAGGCTATTACTTTCTACAAATTGTAATGCCTGAACAAGACCTGCATAATGGTGATATGAGTGGACACCTTGTGAGATTTCCTTAGATGGAGAGTTATAGGCAATCAATGACTGGTGAGAGAGGTAGAATTTGATTTTCCAGAAATGAGTTCTCTAGTAGGTTTTCCACCCCTAAGTGGTCAGCCTTAAATGCAAGCTCATATGAGCAGCATTAAGTTAATATAGTATGCTTTGTGCGAGTGTTTGCATGTGTGTGTGGGGGGTGCGAGCATGTGTGTGTATTGTAACAATAATAAATAAACAAGATGAGAGCCATGAAATTGGGAGGGAGTGAGGAAGGCATGGGAGGAGTTGGAGGGGAAAGGAGTGGCAAGAATTATGTAAACACAGTACTAAATTATGAAATTCTCAGAAAAAATAAATTTTTACTTGTAAAATATAACGAATGTATTCTTTTTTTGAGCTAAGTCATTGCAATGTTTTGCATTTGAAATCCAAATGCAAAGAAAAAGTGTTACAAGCCATCAACCATTTCTACTTAACTACGATTATTAGCTGTGTTTGTACATGATTGTGTACGGAGGTATGTGTCTTCGTCTGAGGATGGAATGAGTGACCATCACATAGAAGCATGTGCTCTATTACTGAGCTGCATCTTTAACCACTAAATACTAATTCTGATAGTTGCCAGCAAACATACATATTATACTCTACTAAATTCTAATGACAATTGCATAGGATATTATTGTTGTTTTCATTTAGGCATAAGAAAACAATGACATTGAAATATCTGGGCAGAAGTTTTGAGTGCCATCATAGCTGTTTAATGCTACATAGATGTATAACTTTTGTCAATTTTAAAGTAGGCTTCACAGCACCAGTATTATAGAGATTTTAGAGGATGGGGTGGAAATAAGAATGTGTAGTTCGTTTTTAGAACTGTAAGGCAGTGAAAAAAAATTGCATCAGCCACAGCAGCATCACTAGCAAAATGAACAAAGCAGGCCTGCTATGTCCTTCTCTATCAGCTCCCACAAACACTGTCCATGGTTGATTGAAATGTTCAGTAGCCAGCTGTGCAGTGAGGTAGCAGTTACAAATACGTAGATATGAGACATTATGCTGTCATTGCCACTGATGAACATCAAATGTCTACCTAATTTCAGTTTGAATTGGATCAGGCACATTTAGCTAGTGGCTACAAAATTGGACAGCCTAGAATGTAAGGCAAAGAGATTTGTTATTTCAAAAACAAATGTATCACGTAATGTTTCACTTTGTGATGAAATATTTGATGGGGCCTGTGAGTATTGTAGTAATCAATACATTATACATCTTTTATTACATGCAGATAATGAAGGTATTATCATAATACTGAAAGGATCAGGAGGCCAGACAGAAAAAAGTAGGTCCTACTTCAAGATACCACACATGATTTTTCTAACTAAACATACTTCAAAGACCTAATTTTATATGTCTTTATTAATTACATATAGATTGATAATCCTTAACAGATTACTATATATGTTATATTTTTTACCAAACTGAAGAAAAAATTAGTTAACATTCAAAACTTAAATTTCTGCTTTGTGCCTGTTGACATCTAGAGTGAAACTTTTATGAATCAAATTCCAAGTCATTGTGCTATATGGTGGCTTATTCTTCCTACTGAGCATTAACTGCATTGATTCATATATTACTTAAATAAGCTTATTCTCTTTTATATATTTAAATAGCTTCTTCTAAACCCAAGTACCATGCACAAAGCAGGAGTCTCCATTGCAACCCTTTCTGGAAATTATTTACATTATTACTTTAACTGATTAATTTTAAAGTACTTGTAAAAGAAATGATCACGGCATCAAAGCAAATTCTACATTACTGGAAAATAAAGGAAAACATTAGGGTAAGTGGAGGAAGTCAGACTCAGAAAGACAAACAGCAAGTGCTCTTGTCATATACCAAACCTAGATTTCAATTTGCAAATATTGGAAGGGGAGTAGAAGTGGTTAATGAAATTAGATAGGGAACTATGAGAGAGAAGGTAGCGATCTTAAGGGGCAGAGACCAAGGTAATAACTGATTTGCAAGCAAGAGGGTTGGAGACAGAAGAATGTCAACAAGCGTGGGGAAGGATAACAAGGTAGAGAACTGAGAGTCAGGTCAGTAAGAACAAAGAATTGTAAAAAGGCCATAATCAATCTCATTACTTTATACGCTGACATAAAAGAGTAAATTAAGTCCTCACTGGCACCCGTATCTCTTAATAGGTAACTTGTGTCTTGTCGCTGCATTATCTCAATTATGCCACTTTGTCTTATTTTCTATAACATCTATTGTTCAATCCTGTAGTCAAACAGCAAGCACAGAATAGACATTATTATCATAAGGACTTTGGCTTAATATGCGTTATTCTACACTAAGTCATAGAGTGTGACATGTATTATATTCAACCCACAGTTTGATAATAATTGCACAAAATAGCATTTGAATAGGAGTCTACAGTTTGCAAAGTAATTTTATCATCTGATCATTTCACTGGTAACTTGCAACAGCCCTTGATGTAAGTGTTATTATTTCCATTTTAAAGGTAATGAAATTATATCTCAGAGTGGTTAATTTTTCTTAGCAAAGCCATACTGTTTTTGCAATTTTTGAAAGATAATTTAAAAATTCAAGGTTGTTTCATTTACTGAAATATAAATGCTCTAAAAATCAAAACTCACATGACAGTGTCATATAGTATTCCCCTTTAAGCATCTGCATGTTCACAAACTAGCAGGCTTTTAAGAACTATTTCATTTTTCCTACTCCGAGAAGACAGTCCAGTAGCTGGTTTTATTTTTTTTTACTATCACTGTGATAAACGTAAGTTAATGGAGCCGAGGCTTATTTGAGTTCACAGTTCCAGGTCCAGTCCAACATGGCAGAGAAATCAAAGCAGAAAGAGCTTGAAAGAGCTGGACACATTACAAGAAGAAGGAGTAAATTTTTGGATGCTAGTGATAAATGGCTTTATTTTAAAAAGAGATGAAAATAAAAAAATGTCTATGATGTACCCTATTAAATAGTTTTCGCCTTCAAGCTAGTAACTTCTAGAAGTTCTCGTATATTTTAAAGACAAAATTGGAGTTCTACTATAAGAGTGGATTATTAAAACATAAAATAATATATTTAGTCTACTGAAAACATTATACAGTATAGTCCTTTTAATAGGGACAAATTCTTAATCACAGTGATGTTCTATACATAGAAAAATGGTTATGGTTCCCAGGGCTTTTATTCACATTGCTTAGTCAATTCCCTATAGCAAACTATAACGAATGGAGTTATTATTTATCCTCATTATCAGCAGAGGAAAGCATAGCTCAGAGAATTATGAAACCCAGGATTATTTGATAAATGAAAATAGAACTTACTGTGAATTCTTGAAAGTTCAGTCTGAATCAGATTGTATATTACATAAAACATTTAATGATTAAATATCTGTGTGCAAATTGCTATTACATTCATTTTTATAGGATGCATGGAATATTTTCCCATTTCATTAGATAAATGATTAATGAATTAGGCATGTTAACAATTGAAAACATTATACTTGCTGTGCATTAGAACCGTGAATATTATTTTTCCCTCATACATTAGGATAATAACCTAAACTAATTTTGGCATAAGATTAATTTCCATTGCATCTGAGTAAAACTTTACCTAGTTGCCTTGAAAATAAAATTAAGAAATAATAATAGTCAAAACATGCTATGGGATATTTGTACACTGTGTGAAGATGTATTGCTGTGACTGGTGTAATAAAAAGCTGAACAGCCAATAGCTATGCAGAAGGTATAGGTGGGATGTCTAGGCAGAGAGAGAAGAGTGGGAATAAGAAATGTGGAGTCCCTAGCCAGATGCAAAAGAAGCAACATGGGAAGTACGTAAATGAGGTAATGAGCCATAGAACAAACAGAACATAAGTTTAAAAATATGGGTCAATGTAAGTTATAAGAACTAGCTAGGAACAAGTCTAAGCAAAGGAGGAAGTTCCATAATTAACAGTAAATCTCCATGTTATTATTTGTGAGTGGGCGTTCCAAACAAGAAAGTACTGCTTCATAAGTGGTAAAAATTCAAATGTCACCGGGCATTGGTGATGCACACCTTTAATCCCAGCACTCGGGAGGCAGAGGCAGGTGGATCTCTGTGAGTTCGAGGCCAGCCTGGTCTCCAGAGGGAGTGCCAGGATAGGCCCCAAAGCTACACAGAGAAACCCTGTCTCGAAAAAACAAACAAAAAAATTCAAATGTCAAGATAACCAAATTCATATGGGAATATACATGACCACATGAAAATGCTTAAGATTGAATAGCAGAGTAGAAGACTTTCTATGTCAATATATCACTTTCCACAGTGATACATATTTTTCTTGTTTTTATTAATTAAATGTTTTCTTATTTTATACCATGATTGCAGTTTATCCTCCCTCGTCTCCTCCCCTTCCCTTCCTCCAGGCTCCCTGCTACTCTCCCATCTACTCACCCTCAATCTCAGAAAGGGGCAGGCCTCCTATGGATGTCTACAAAGCATGGCACATCATGTTGAGGCAGGACCAAGCTCCTCCCCCTGCATCAAGGCTGGGCAAGACAACCAAACATGGGGAATAGGTTCCCAAAAGCCACCTCAAGTGCTGTTAAATCTGACATATGAAATCAAGAGATCTCAAAGTAAATCAAATACTGAGATGGATTGAATGAGATGGGCGTTCTATCTATCTCAGGCATATGAGAAGAAGTAGGAGGTGTGGTCTTGTTGGAAGAGATCTGTCACTGGAGGCAGGCAGGCTTAAAATTGCAAAAGCCTCCTATCTTCCTCAGAGCACTTTCTGCTTCTGCTATCCACAAACAATAAGCTAGCTCAGGGTGTGAGCTCTCAGGTTCTGCTCCTGTGCCAAGCAGACTTACAGCTGCTATGCTCCCTGCAGTGATTCCTCTGGATCTGTAAGCCCTAAATAAACCTTCCCTACTATAAGTTGTCTTGGTTGTAGTGTTTTATCACAGCAATAATAATAACTAAGACAAATTCTTCCCCAAATAAAGAAATTACTATTAAAGGCAGTCATAGAGGTAAGTATAGAAATCATTGAAGCTAAATGTTTATAACCTTTCTTAATTGGTAACAATACAACTTTTTATTAAAAATTGTCTGTAAATATATTTACTCACACAAAATATACTTCATCCATATAAAATATAATACACTCACAAAAATTAATACAACAAACCATAAATACATGTTATTCATTCAAATCCTAGCTTCAAGAGTTGCACAATAAAACAAATTGTAATGATAGCAAGCTACTCAGTTTGTAAAGTAGATAAAAAATGATTGCACTAGCAAAAGGATATACAGCTAGATAACAATAAGACTTATCTATGACACACGAATTAAGTAAGTATAAATCTGCCCTAAATTATTTAATATTAACATGTATTTCATAAGCTCCAGAACAACCTCTAAGAAACTAACTCAAAAATAAAGCTAAATAATTTTAAAAACCATAAGAAAATACTAACTTAATACAAACCAAGCCTGAGATGCAAAACAAGATAAAAAATGGAGCATATAAAAAGGATTGATAAATATCCAATTATATAAATGATATCAAATGTGAACATGTAAATACTTCATTCACAAAGCAGAGATTCTCAGATTGGGCTTTGAGGAGATATGACTATCTGCTATCAACATATTATACTTTCAAGAAACAGATTGAGAATGAGAAGAGAAAAAGATAACTCATTCAAGTATTAATCATAAGAAATCTGTAGTTTATTTACATAAGTCAAAATAAATATAAGAAGTACTATGTGTGGTGAGTTATATGCAAATGCTTCCCATAAGCTCATATTTTTCCATGGCGTGATCCCCAGTTTTTGGAAGTTCTTGGGTAGCATTATTGTTGGAGGAGGTATGTCACTGGGGATGGGCTCTGAGGTTTCAAAAACCTTATGCCATTCCTAACCACCACCTTACTTTCTGCATCTAACTTGTAGATCAAGATGTAAGTTCTTAGCTACTGTTCCAGCACCATGCCTTTATCAGCCAACATGAACTATAACTCTCTGAAACTGTAAGCTCCAATGCTAGGGCTTGATCATACCTTATGTTGCCTTGGTCATAATGTTTCATCACAGCAATAGAAAAGTAACTAAGATGTTAGGACAAACATTTTGGGAAACATGTATTAATATAGAGGAATATAGAAACATGCATACAATCCACATCAAAGACCCAAAACATATGAAGTCAAAACTAATATATATGAAATACAGATAAGGGTATACAATAATTGTGGTTAAAAGCTTCAGTGTCCAATTCCGATAAGAGGTAAAGAAAATCCAAGGAAAAAAAAAAGACAAATTATACTGAAAGTGAACTATATCCAACCATCACCTCAGGAACATTTCACCCAATACAGTATGAAAATATGAAAGTGATATTATAATTCAAAACCATCTCATTCTAAGCAAATTTAAATTTATAAGAACAGTGGTGGTCTTTTATGTCTGATGGAGTATAACCATGCAAAATATACAGTTCACGTCATAGTTAATTGTGAAAGACTGGATAATCCCCCTGTGTGATCACAAACAACCCAAGAATATCTGTGGTTCTGTAGGTTCTAATCTTGTAAGTAAAGAAAGAAACAAAGTGTGAAGTAGATAAAAAAAAAAAGACAACAACATTAGACAAGAAGAATCCTCTGAAGATAACATGAACTCATATGTAAAAAAAGAATAACGGGATCTCCCCTGATATTTTACTGGAACTGTTAAAATGTGTCATGCAAAATATTCAGGATAAATGATGAATTATATCCCAGTACACAATGATCAGTAGTATTTCAATAGCATAGCAACAAACTGACAGTGAAAATAAGAAACTTAATCCACTAAGATTCCTGACCTCACTAACACTGGGTTAACTGGCTGGATTTCCAGTACCTGAAATGATTTCTATCTGTTGAGTGGATCTTTCTCAAGGCTCAAGAAACATAACAGAAGAAGGGGTAAAAATACTAAGTACAGAGAAACAGTAAATATGCTGTAAGATGGCTATTGCATTTCTTGAATCGAGAGGGAAGCTCCACCTCAATAATTATGGCTGCCTAAATAAGACATGAACAAGGACAGAAACAATAGACACAATAGACATGCTGGCATGGAAGGGGGAAGTCTTGCACAGTGCCACCTCTAGACAAATCATTACACGCAACTAAGGAATGCTGAGAGCCACAGTCTTTCCCAAGGATGAGCTCCTTAATTGGCTATCCAATACCAAGCAGTTGGTCCTGAAATTATATACGTACAAGCATCATTAAACTGACTCAGCAGGCTATATTTACTTGTGTGTGTGTGTGTGTGTGTGTGTGTGTGTGTGTGTGTGTGTGTGTGTGTGTGTGTGTGTGTAAACAATAACAGAGAAAATGTGGCCATGAGTTTAGGAGGAACTGAGGGGGAGGGCAACATGGCAAAGGTTTGAAAGAAAAAAGGGGAAAGGAAAAAAGATGCAGTTGTATTTTAGTTCAGATAATTTTTTTTAAAACACATGATTAACATTAACATGAGAAAATATAGCTATAAATTTAAACAGCAAAGACTAAAATATTGCACTGAAAACTAAATGACTGTTAAAAAATTGACAAAAACTATAGCCATTAATTGGAAAATTTGATATTGTTAAAAAAAGGATAACCAGCCCAAATTAATTTAAAAAAACCAATGGAATCTCTCTGAAAATTCAACAGCCTTTCTACAGAAATTAGCAATTTGATCTTAAACTTCAATAGATAAAATTTCCCATAAGCTAATTGACTAAGATTTTTTAAAGTGGAGTGACAACATTGAGAAATTTTAAAAATAATATTCTGATGATGGAGAGTATAATGAAGCATCTGTAAAAGTACACTCAAAGTGTTAGTGACCAGTCCTACTAATGTGTGTATATTCAGAAAAATGAAAATGCTTGTATATAAGTGCTCACAGCAGCAATATTTACAGTATCCAAGAGTGCAAAAGTCCATCAAATCATAAATATGAAATACCCATATGACATATCCATTAAACAAAATCATATTCTACCAAAAAATATCAGATGGTGATATCCACTACAGTGTGAATGAATGCTGAATAAGGTGTGTTAAGTAAAATAACATAGTCACCAGATGCAACACAGTGCATGTTTTCATGAATAGGAAACTTGCAGAATATGAAAATAGAGTCATAAATTGCATTAGATATTACCTATGTTTGGAAGTAAGTATGGAGTTCCATTCACAGTGATTTTTCTTATTCTACTCTCATACATTACATCTCAACATCAGTTTCCACTCCCTGTACTCTTCCCAATGCTCCCCACCTTTCCTCTCCCCCAGATCCACTCCTCCATTTCCCTTCAAAAAATGAAAAGAGCGGGATTAATTGTAATGATGGCATAACTTGGTGAAGGTTGAAAACAAAATTTCACTGGATAGATCATCTGATTTTTGTCTTCCATGTTTACCCTGCTACTAAATTTTGAAATGTTTGACTGAATATTTTATAAAAGATCATACTTTTAAAAGGAGAAAGGAAACATTGTCTTGGAATAGAAGAGGCTGAAGCAAGAAAGAAGAACCAAGTTGTATACAGGATACCATAAAATCAATAAAATGAAATCTTGTTGGGCTCCATGATAGGCAGATTGTGAAACAGTTCACATATATTTCCGTGCAGTAAAACTATGCAGAATTGCTAATGCATAGATTTATAGGCTTAAGTAAACATTTATCATCATGTGCTTGTATGGTTCATTTTGTCTATCCTCATTTGTGTATGGATCTATACACTTTCACCACCACTGCCTGTAGCTCTTCATTGCTGGCAGGCAACAGTTATATTGAGTCAGTTGTTGCAATCTTTAGAGTAAGTTCATGATTTCAAAAATATAAGCACTGTTAGTATTTAAATTATAATACTGCTTTTAGTGTCATCAAGAACATCTCAGGCAAAACTGCAGAAAATGTTTTAAACAAAAGTCTATGTGCACAAAATGAAATTCATGCCATGAAACATTTGCTGCCTGCCTTAGTGTCTTCTTGTGATTAAGTTCTAATGAAATGTGTGCAAGCCACTCAACTTTTCATTGTATTCTAGACAATGGTAGAACAGTCCAAAACTATTAAGTGGCATTTAATGATCAATTTTTCTTCTGCTTACCCATATCACCTTTCATTTCTGTGCCAACTCATTCCCAAACAACCACTACTATTGTGTCCATATATACTATTTTAATTTTGCTAAAATTTCCTATTCTCAGTCTTCTCGTCACATAGGGAAACAATAAGCAGAAATATTACTGCTACTAGTCAAAGCCATTTTAATTGGAGTTTTGTGCTAGTGAAAGACAGAATATAATTAATTTTAATCAATGCCTTTTTGACACATGCAAACACTGTTGAACTACAGCTGAACATGCAAACTAGCTTTTTTATTAGGAGTAAATATGCCATCAGTGTCATAATGCCAACTAAGCTGAATGATAAAAAGTCACCTTAGAATGAAATCTTAATTATAATTTTACTAACATAACAGTGTATCTAAGTTATATATTCTAATAACTTATCTTTATTATTTATTATTAGAAACAAAATATCCTAACAGGCACTTAGGACATGAAAAGTCATTATAGTCTCCTCAGTCACACAGGTGATTCATCTGGGGATCCCTGATAGAGGGAAGGCCAGGATGATAATAAGGTTGTTTGAAGAATGAGGAAAGAAAAGTCCTTTCCAAACCTAAGAAACAAAATAGAGAAAGGAATAGAAAACCAGGAGAGGTTGGGATTATCCTTAGACCAGAGAAGAAGATCTAGATCCTCAGTAGAGTCTCTGATATGGGCCTTGGGTTGTCTCTTCCTCAACAGCTCCTAAATGATATCTTTTGTTGCCTCCAGGAAATATAGATACTAATCTCTAAATCGACGAGCTAATTCAAAAGCATAAAATGAAAAAAGACATAGCAGAGCAGTCCAACTGCACTTTATGTAGAGAAGAAAATGATGAAAGGGAATTATAAAGCAAATTTTCAATCACCAGAAACCTAAAACTCACTAAGAAACAATGACAGGGGAACTTGGATATCCACATAAGGTTAGAATATGAAAGGAACTGATGTTGTTCACTTTAAAAACAAGCCCCAGGACTTAAGAAAGAGAAATTGAACATTATACAATGTCACCTAATGATTTTCTTTCAGAACTTAAACAAAACTATCCTCCCTCAGGTGAACATGACCAGTTAGTTTTTTCCAGGAACAATATAATATTTGTATTGATCTCACCAAAATCTTTTGCTCAGTGCTTCCCTGTAAAGAAGCCAGTTTAAAGTTTCAACTGCATGTACAGTTTAGTACTTCTGAAGTTCTTGCACTTAGATCATTTGATAAGTTTTTTTACATTACCAATAGCTGTTATAGTGTTATGCACAGTATGCATTTTATTTAGCATTTTTGTGATATAGTTGTATATGTTTTACTTAGCATTAAGTTGTACGGCCTTAATCAATATTTAATGATTTTAGGTAGGAAAATGAGAGAGACTTGCAGAAATTACAACTATTGACAGAATTGGTGAAGTAAACATAAACCACCGAGAAGCTTGAGTCCAGCTGATATGAAAATTCAAGCCCCAATCTATTGGATCCCTTAAAGCATGTTTTATGGTACTAAATCATTCAAATACTTGCTTTAAATCATCATTCTGTTTCCCATTGCACCATATTCATGAGAAAATTTCACCCTAGGCATCAATGATAATGATGAAGCATTATGATCAAAAAATTCCTGCCTCATTAAAAAACTGTTACAATTCCAGAAAACTTTTAGGGTAGTTATTTGATTCTCACCTTGCCGAAAATTCTCTCATATAAGCATCAGATTCAATTATACTTTCTAACTTGACTGGTCAAAAGGAAACATCGTTTTGTTTCTGGAATACTTTATCTTAACTTATAAATAACAGTTATTGTTTTTCAGTTAACACAATTGATGCTAATGGGTAATTCCAGCTGATAAACTAGATATCTGTGTCAGTCTGTGAATTATAGGAGCCTTGCAAACTATCGATTAAGCAATCTGTCTGGCCAACATACAACATATTAAGATTCTTCCTCATCCTGCAACATTGCATCAAATTTACATTAATATTTTTCAGCTTTCTGAATCACATTACAAAGATGAACCAGGCCACAAGATGACTTATAAAGGAAAAGTACTTGCCACCAAGGTTAATGATGGCAGAATGATCTACAGAACCTACATGGTAGATAGAATGCAGACTGTACACACACACACACACACACACACACACACACACACACACAATCAATCAATCAATCAATCAATCAATCATATCATTCATAATAAAATTATAAGATGAATCTTGGCACTTGGGTGTACAGCTTAATGGTGCAGCACTGGCTTAGCAATTCCAACCCTCTGAGTCCAAACTTAAAAGTGCAAAATCCAAACCAAAACCAACAAACCTTAAATAGAAAAAGTGAAAAGAAAGATGAGAAAAAAGAAACATACATGAATCGTTACCATGACTGAGCATAACTTTTTTATCGTTTTGTTTATCAAAAAAGGGGTTTCTTTGTGTAGACTTGGCTGTCCTGGAAATAGCTCTGTACACCAGGCTGGCCTTGAACTCACAGATATGCTCCTTCCTCTGCCTCCTAAGTGCTGGGACTAAAGGCGTGCACCACCGCAGTCAGGCGACTGACCACACTTTTATAATATGTTTTTGTTTTCTTGCTTATTTGTTGCTATTCCCTATGTGGCCCGGGGTGGACTTGAAATCATAATCGCCCTGCTTTATCCCACAGAATCCAGGGATTATAGGCATAAATTATCACACTCAGCTTTATATTTCCTATAGTAACAGAGGGTATCATTCAGTCAAGTTAATACCTCATCAGCACCTTAAATTCTTTCACCATCTGCAATTTTTCCATAGATCATTCAGCTGATATCCATCTATGATGCAAATAAACACATTCATCTTGCTCCATTTATCAAATATCCAGAATTCACTCTCTCTCTCTCTCTCTCTCTCTCTCTCTCTCTCTCTCTCTCTCTCTCTCTCTCTCTCTCTCTCTCTCTCTCACACACACACACACACACACACACACACACACTTAAGTGATTTATTTATTTATATTTTATGTATATTGGTGTTATGCTTTCATGTATGCCTGTGTGGGTGTTGGATCACTGGAATTAGAGTTACAGACAGGTGTGAGCTGCCATGTGGATGGGTGCTGGAAACTGAACCCAGATCATCTACACTGGAGACATCTCTCCAGCTCCACCATACTTATATTTAAAAATGAGCTACCTTCTACAAAGGTGAAGCTATATTTCACTTCAGTGAATACAATTGTCACAGGATGGGTTTCCTTCCAGATACTCTAGAAAACAAAATATCACTGGTAGGTTTTGAAATATTTGAAGAAAGCTGTCACTATGGTGCAAATAAATTTAGTCCATTACATATTACATAACTAGCTTTAATTCTGTTGATTTTTGTATAAGTTAGGACAGTAGGTGCTTTTAACTTTATATTTGTGTTCAAGTCAAGAATTAATACATAAAAATTGGAGATATTTATTTTCCTATAAACACTGTCATGTCATAAAAACAAGAAGCACATAAGACATTGGAAATTAAATATGATAATAGGAGGTTCAATTATTCTCTGTGACATTCTCAATATTTAACCTTAGACAATGGAATCACAAACAATAATCCTTCTTGTTCTCATATTGGCAAAAATGAACCTTGCAAATATTTAATATTCACACATGAACATAATGTGTTTGGATCAAATTCACTTTGCATTCCCTACCCTCCAATTCTTCACATATCTCCCACCACTTCCCACATGTCAACTTCATGGAATCTTTTTAACCTACTGAGTCCACTTAGTGCTCTCTGTATGTGCACGGGATTATCCACTGACTATGGGTAGCCTCTCCCTGCCTGTATCCCTGAAGAAAATTAATTGACTCCTCCCTCCCCCGGCATCAATCAATTGCCAATAGCTCCTCAAATAGGGGTGGAATTTATGAGTTCCTCAATACATGCTGAAATTTTGGCTGGTTTGATCGTGTGCAAATCTTGACTACATGTTGATATATATATATATATATATATATATATATATATATATAATTGGTATATTTACAAATAAGAAATTTCACTCTAATTTTCCTGATGAAATTTATCTTTCCAGTCTATAGCATTTTTCTATAGCTTATAACAGCTCTTTGTATGGTTTACACTCCATAAAACTCTTAGTCACTTTGGACAGAAAGGCCTCCACTACCACCTTTCTAGGCTTCCCCACAAGTTTTGATAGCTAAATAAGAAATGAGGATGTTCTTTTCTGATATGTCAATGTGTGTGTGTGTGTGTGTGTGTGTGTGTGTGTGTGTAAAGGGTGTTATTAACACTCATTATGAGAAATATTATACTAGGTAATATTAATTATTTCTATTTATTTTCGTCTCATTCATTATTACAAATATATCATTAAATATAATGTGGTTTAATAAGTATTCATTGAAAACTGTGTAAGAGGATCCATTGGGGTATAAGAAAGTGAAATGTAGGTGATACAATTCAGTAAACTGATGGGACAGGTTGATAAATGAATGCAGTAAAACAATGATTAAATTAAATACTTATAGAGAGAGGGCAGCAAAATACCAAAGAGGCTCAATGGAGCAAGATTGTTGATTGAGGTTGCCTTAAAACATCACAGAAATTTGACAGAAAAAAAATACAGTGAATGCAATGGATTTACATGATACAAAACATAAATATGGGAATTTCAAAATTTTGTTTAAACACTTGAAGTACTACAGACTAAGGGCAGCAGCTGGGGAACAATCCTCTTGAGTGAGGGCACACAGAAAGAATCCTCAGAATGTCAGCTCATTCCCCATTCAGAAGCAGGATTGAACAGCAATACATGGTGAAAGTGACCATACTTCTGAGTTCCTATATAGTGATTCTGACAGAAATATAGAAGGCCAATAATACAAAATTCACATGTAAAATATGCAAATATTGCAACAAATACAATCCTCTGTCTAATCCTTCCGCATCTTGGTGGAACTCACAGACCTTCCAAGATATAGAATGTGCTCAGGAGTGGTCTCTCCTATTGGCTGACTATGGAGTCAACTCAAGATGATAGGCAGCAGGTAATGGTGGGAAGCTGTGCTATTTGTGCACACACATCATCTCCACCTTTCACCAAGACCATTTTTACATGAGTAATTTTAATAGTTACTACAGATGTCACTGCATAAAAGATGGTATGCATCCACTAGATGAGACACTTAATCATGGAAATATTCCCTTACATTAAGTGCTTTTGGTAAGAATTCAGACAAGATACAAAAAGTCACAAACTTAATACCATTATTAGAGGTCCATCTAAATCTTGATTTCTTATCAGTTTTAAAATCACGTTCAGTCCTTGATCATGAAGAATAGCCACTGCCTATGAATCATTGTAGATTCATTCTTGAGATTATTTGCTTCTCAAAACAAACTGGACCTTTTGAGACAAGCTTGGAGTCTGACCAACTGGAGGATTTTTCTTTTCCATGATGCTTTAAGGATACCCCAAATTGTGTATGTAATGTGACAACAATCCATTTCTGCCTTGGATAGCAATTTGTATAATATTTTCTATATTTTGAACATGAGTTTTCTTGTCCTAAACAAAATAATCATGGTAGTATTCTTATGAATGTACAGAAACAGATTCAAAGAGACATAGTTGGTAAGAAGAATATATGCAACATGTTATTACAAATTATTTGTGACTAAAGGACTAATTTAAATGAACTCTAATTCATTTCATTTTCATTTAATGGAGTACTGAACTTCATTCTTAATGCCTCAGTAGCTAAGCTGCTATCCTTTTAATTACGGGATACTCTGTGTGCCAAGTTATGGGGTTCTTTGTTATCTTTCTAAAATGTAATCCAACGGTTTTAAACTTTTATTTATTTATGTGTGAGTGCTCTGTCTGCATGTATGCGTACCTGCCAGAAGAGGGCATCAGATCACATTATAGATGGTTTTAAGACAACATGTGGTTGCTGGGAATTGAACTCAGGACTTGTGGAAGAGCAGCCAGTGCTCTTTACCACTGAGTCATCTCTCCACTAGCTCTTCTTTGTTGCTTTTTATATTGCAATAATTAAAACATTAAATTCAAGTTAACTTACAAAAGGAAGCATTTAATTGGGGGATTTATAGTTTCACATGTTTCCTGATAGCATGTCACTATGGGTGTAGCTGAGAGGTAACATCTTGATCCATACATAAGAAGCAGAGAGAGGGGAGAGAGTCGAGAGAGAGAGAGAGAGAGAGACAGAGAGACAGAGAGACAGAGAGACAGAGAGACAGAGAGACAGACAGAGTGAGAGACAGAGACAGAGAGAAATAGACAGGGAGACAGGGAGAGATAGAGGCAGAGACAGCGACAGGAAAGAGACTGGAAATGAAATGAGTGGTTTGAAGCATTGAATTCTCCTAAGCTGGCACACCTCCTTCTATAAGGCTAATCCTTCCCAAAGGGTTCCACCAACAGTGGAACATATATTCAAACATATGAGCTTATAGAGGCCATTCTCATTTAAGACACCACACAGAGTTACATAATGCTCCTCAAACAAGGCATGGATGTCACAATGGAAGTTTCAAGGGCTTTAAAATTCCATTTAGTCTTTTAACAAGTAATACTCTATTATAGATCAGTGCTAAAAAGTTTATAATCTTCAGCATTTTTCTATTAAACCTTTGTAATTTAAACTCCTAAATAGACTATTTGCTTTGGGTCTTAGTAATTTACATTACATTTGATTTTGTTTCATGAACTAACATACTAACTGCATTCATAGATTAAGCGTAGATTATAGAGGAAAGACACAGTCTGAAATGGAAACACTAGCTGGCTATGACTTGCAGGGAGTATCTTGTCTCAAGTAGAAGTCTGAGAATAAATCTAATTCACCACAATGGCTGTCAGTAGTTATTACCCAGAGCTTGGCAAGTAATATATTTATGTTTCTAGATGGATGTGTAAACTTTCTATGACACTTTTGATTGGTGTTTATTCACCATGAAAGGCTGGGAAAAACTCCCTAATATAAGAGAATAAGATGTATAGTGGACAAAATGTTACATGAAAACAGCTGAAGACTTGAAAGTTCAGTAATTCAAGACACACTGCTGACTTCTTATAAAGATTTCAGTATTTTATATTGATATATAATTCAATTATTTTAAATAAAATACCATAGTTATCAAAGTAAGTCATAGATACAGTATTTTCTAAATCTTATTTTACTGTGTGGAAGTAGGAGAGGATAAAATAAAAATTTTGACAGCACTGTGAAAAACTGATCTCAATGAAAAAAATTTTAAATGCTCTTCTGTGTACTTTTGTTTTTTATCTATGAAATGAATTTGGTATGTAGATGAATTGAAAAGTATCTTAGCAGCAATTGTTCTTGTCCCTGGAATGTATGGTATAATTATTTGGGGAGCATTTATTTTTTAAGTTATCAACTACCTTGCAAAACATGCCACCATGTAAAAACTCAGTGGGTGAGGGCAGGAAAACTCCCACTGGCTCAGTGGCTATTTGCTTGCAGAGAGAAAATTGATTGAGAAACAAACAAAAAAAAGCCCTTCACTGAGCAACTTTGCATCAAGGAGACTAGGTGATGCGGAAGAAAACATTGTGTATTCACTGGCTGTATGGGTACAAATGAAAGTGTCAAACTTATCCTTTGGTAAAGCAAATTTACTCTACAGTCAAATAAACTGCAATAATATCTACAGGCCTCACATAAACGGGAGAAAATTGCCTGCCTAGGGTCATATGCACCAAGCCTGATTCAGATCACGGCACATGGCCTTGGAATTGTTTTTGTCTTTCTGTTGGCTGCAGGTACAGGTCCCGCTACCTCTCAGGAGAATACATGGAAGCAATGATGTCACACAAAGTGTGATTTGTGAACTGAGTCAAATAACTTAATTGTTCTGTTAAGAAAGTAGTGTGCTATGAATTAATTTCTCTTTAATTAGCAATTCAATAAAGAATGCATTGTGTTCACCTTATAGCTACAAAGATTTCTGAACTATAGTGCCTCACTTTGCCTCTCAGATGGTATGTATTTGAGGGTCTTGAAGCATTCTTCGATTTGGGTCCGTAATTCAACAGCTTTGTCAGTTATAGCTTTATACTAAGATTCCATTCTAGGATTATAACACATTGCAAGCCAATGAGCCTATAGGAAGTATTTATAAAGCAGGACATATCAGAAATCACAGTTTACTATTAAGGATACCATAATAGCAAGAAATTGAACTTGTGCATATGTGTGCGTGAGTGAGTGTTATGTGCGTTCATGCAGGTGTGTGTGTGTGTGAGGGGTGTGTGTGTGTGTGTGTGTGTGTGTGTGTGTGTGTGTGTGTGTGTGTGTGTGTGTGTGCCTTATGTGTGGATGTGCCTCGGTATGTTTTCAGTGCTCATGTGAAAGCCAAAGGAGAACATCTGACACCTTCCTCTTTTTTCTCTGTGCTTTCTTTCTTCCTTCCTTCCTTTCTTTCTTCTTTTCTTTTGTTGAACCAAGGTCTCTCACTGAATCTGAATCTCATTCTGTCAGCTAAGCTGGCTAGCCAGAAAATTCCCAGTCTGTCCCAACCCCCACAATGCTAGAGTTTCTGGTATGTGCAGGATGCTGAGCATTTGAACTTTGGAATTCTTAATTTCACTGCAAGTGCTTTTAGTCACTGAGCCTTCTCCTAAGTCCCAAACTCTAAAATACACTCTTTCAGGTAAGCATGACACATAATAAATTGAATGTCAATAACTGGAAAGCTTTGGTTTCTCTCCTTTCTTTTCCAGAATCAGTTTTCAAGTCATTATCATACATATGACTTTAAATTGCCATTGGTTCTTTTCATCTTGGACATTGTCACATACTGTCAAAACAAATATGAAATATTATAATTGAATAATACATCAGTTTGACTTTTCAAATACACTCCATTGTATAGACTGTTACAAGATAATTTTTTCTGGAGTACAACCTGAATTACGTTCTGTCTAATACGTCAACATTAGGGCTCTAGACAAACCTATATTCTAATTATGTCCTTGAGGTTTGCCCCTGATTATAATATTCCATGTCACTGGAATGCTTCCCTATTTCTTTTCACATACTAGAAATAGACTCATATCATGGAGCTTATTTAAGTTCCCTACTCTCTATCTATCCAATCTTTCAGGGTAGAACTTACTGCTTTGCTTTACCTTACAAATAGAAACTGAATTGAAAACTGATAGTAAGTCCCATGGTTGTGTTTAGATGATGCTCAATTGAATATTTGTTGACCTAAAATTATTCATCCCCAAATCCCTTTACTTAAATGTCTTCTTTTTAAAAGGAATGAAAACTCAGCTTCAATTACAAAAAGTGATTTTGAATACTTAAAAAAGAAGTATTACTATCTTACCTATCCATTACTCTAAAATTATTAGTTCTTACCTAGTGTTTAGGACAAAAAGTTAATCACTACTTGGAAATACCTGCATTGAATTGTTCCATTTAAAATGCTACTTGTTCCATTTAAGTATTTAAAAATTATACCTAGTAAATTCATTACATATAATGAATAACAGAGAGGAGAATTGATAAGTACGAACACTTTCACATTTGAGAATGAAAATTACCATGAATTTCCACATGTGTTTGAAGAATCCAGAATTTAGAGAAGTGGCAAAAAGATGAAGTGACTGGAAAACCAAACTCCACCGAGAATTTCTTTCCAATATCTGAATATGGAAGCAGGTATTTCTTGGCCTATATGTGGTCAAGGTTTACTAGCCTTCTCCAACTTGCAAGGAAGAGATCCTCAAGCTTATAAGACAATATAGAAATCAAGATCCCATTGGCCATCTCAGAGTAATGTATTAAATAGTTTCTCCTTGCAAATGTAAACATTTAAGGGGGGATATTAACATAATAAAAATCCAGTTTCAATGTAAAGCTGAAATGCAATTGCCAAAACTGTCTTTTATGGCAAGCTGTAATTTATACTAAACATATTCAGCTAATAAGGCTGACTTTTTTGATAAAAGAGATTATTATAGAAACGTTGACAGAAAGTTGAAATGTCACAAAAAGCACTACCATTGTCTACTGAGGTCTTCAAACCCAGTGACAAAAGAAGTAACAATTAAAGTTACACATTCTCAAAATCATCTGTCACTCCCACAGGTTAACAATTTTCTGCATGTAGTAGAAAAATGCCTGTGATAAATAGATTTGTCATATGCCAATTAAAGAGAAAGAAAAAGGCCTCCAGTGGTGTACTGAAAGAGACCACCATGTTTTGATATTTTAGCATTACCAAAGTTCACATTTCATTTCAGAACTGCCAGAAAAATAATGAAAAGTGCTATGTGAAAAACACGATCTTTAAATTCCATTTCCCACTGATGTGTTAATGAAGTTTAAAAATTCATAGCATAATATAAAAGGCAAGAGGCAACTTACAAATAGGGCAAGACATTTTTGGTAACATACTTCAATAAAAGCATACACCACTCTTGAATATTTGCATTACGGAAATTTTGAACAACATATTTCCAATTAACAAAAGCTGCCTTCTCTGCTGTGTTCTTAGAATTTAGCAAGCAGAGCCAATATCGAATACAGCTGATAATCAACATAAACAGGCTTTTATTGGCTGAAGGAGATTCACGAAATACCTCTTGGGTTGAGTGTTATATGAGAAACTAAACGTGCATACTTTTTTATTTCTTGTTCTTATTTTTCAAAAGCAAGAGGGCAGATGGCTCAGCAGGTGAGGGTACCTGCAACCAAACCTGAGTTCAGTCCCTGGGACCCACACTGGGGAAGGAGGGAACAAATTCTCAAAAGTTTTTCTCTGTCCTACACACACACACACACACACACACACACACACACACACACACACACACACACACACGAATGGGGTGAACTGTTTGGTAAAGCCAAATAATTATTGACAAGTCATGTGCTGACTTGTTCTCACAAATCAGTTAAGATTAGCATGAAAAGCATTATAATTCTAGAGAGAAAAAGTTGGATCAAATTGTGCCTGAGAACTTTAAATGGTTTGTCCAGATACTCAAAACATATTTCCTGTGATAGATGCAAACATTTTCATCACATTATTTTAAGTAAATTATTCAATTAGAATCTTGTTTCTACTGAAGAAGTAAACTACCTCATGACATTTTCTTGAACCTAGGAGGTTGCTACATTTCATTATATTATTAATTAAGAAAGCAAAATTCCTTTCTCATAATGCTTTACCTGGCTGCTATTTGCTTGCTATTATTGGACATTTAAATTCTTCTTTGCTTATCGTAAGCTTCTTTGCTTATTTATGCCTTCACAGGTTTTTGATACCACAATAGGAAAGTTTTTACAGGGTGCTGACTCAGTAGGGAAACTTCAAAAACTGCTTTAAAATAATGGCATGCATTAGTAAAATAGGAGGGGAATTCATCAAAAAGGAGATTTAAAATGAGCTTTGGGAGGAGATTAAAACAGTCAGAACTTGCAACAGTGGAAATTAATTAGTTTCAGATTTAAGGGAGCCTTCTGTAGGAAAGTGTGAAAGAAATTCAAATAGAAATGGAGTGAACCTGACCTACATTTCCATGTATGAACCAAGTTGTACTCAGCTATTCCTTCTGAAACATTCACATGATAACCAACTATTAATGCAGAATTGGGCCTTGGTCACATACATAAAATATGTCATTTACCCCCAGTCTCACCCCAACAGGGGCTGAGTTCACCATATGGTTTTATGCAGTTTTAACTCTGCATGTTCAAAGTGAGTATTTAAAGAGCTGGGAAGTCAATATTCTGAGGTAAACCAAAGCCACACGATATAGTCTAAAGAAGCAAGGGATATTTTATGTCCATTGTTACATAGTCATTACCATATAGGAAAAGGAATGTGATTCATACAGCTGCAGAAGATGAGCAGAAAGAACTGTTGCCCCAGAGTGAGAAAATATGATAATCAAATGTGTAAGCCAAATAAAAGACTGCTTTCTGGGATAATTAGTATTACAACACTAGCCACTTCGATATAACTGGAACTAAAAGACCATCCATTAGAGATGCCATGATTCAATAACAATGAGACATGATTGCTGTTTTTAAATAAGGAAAGTTCATAGAACTATATACAGGATTGCAGCACACAGCTCCAGTTAATATCATATTAACTTTGTGCATAAGAATTTCAGAATTCCTTCCAAGGTCAAATTAAAACTGCACTCTGTGATGAGAAGGATTCCAGGTAGATGGTGGAAAGCAGCAACAGAAAACCATCAATTTAGGCAACCTGCTAGAATCAGAGCTAAGTATTTCAACATGTTAGTGTCTGTTACAAATGTGGACCTTCCAGAAGAAGGAGGCAAATTGGATACTTTTTGTCTATTTCAGGTTTTAGAACAGTAGCAGCTTGCCATCCCCAAGACATGCTATGCATCTGTGCTCAGACAGACTGCACATAATTTGTAGAAGACAGGATAGAGGAAAGGACACTGTCCTCCAAACATCAGTGATCAGTTGGTTGTTACTTCTGATCACATAGATGCAGACAAAGGAAGAGGCATTTTGTCACATCCCACCTCCACAATTGTACCTCTCATTCTGGATGAAGTGACTTCCAGGAGATGTAAAAGACTAGAACTCTTGTTATTTCCTTATTTTTCTCTTATTCCCCCTTTTTGGAAACAGAAAATAAAGAATTGCCTGTCCAGTAAGAGATGAGAAAGTCATCGGAGAAATCAGTAGACTCACGATAGATTTAAGAATGCCTTGAGTTCATATCTCAGCCTTATCTTTGACACAGGGATAGCCTAAAATCATTTAAAAACAAAAGCTACAAACCCTAAGGAAGGAAGAGAATCTGATTTTTCACAACTACTACATTATTGCAACCAATTGTGCACTTTCAATAACAATAATCACAAGAAAAATAGAGAAATAATAGAGTGTGACGGGCACAGCTTCCTTATAAAACTCAGGCTCACCTCTCAAAGGTGTCATCACCCACAGTGGGCTATGTCCTTCTCTAGCAGCAATTAGCAATCAAGAAAATGTCTCCAAGACATGACCACAGGCCAATCTGATGGAGGCAATTCCTCAATTTAGGTAGCCTCCTCCCAGGTGTGTCACCTTGACAACCAATGATGTTATCTTTGAAGGAATGCTTAAGCGGGATGAGGGAAAAGAAAACAGTGAAAAACAGTTTCCTTCTTCAGTGTCCTTATATTTGGGCTTCCAACAGAAAGTGACTCTCAAATGTAGGGTGTAACTCCATGCTTCAAATAATCTAATTAAAAATAATTTTGTTTACAGGAATACCCAGGCTTGCATTTTGGTTGATTGCAGTTGCAGTCATGTTGACAACCAAGACTTCTCATCACATCCGGAAAGATTTATTCAGATAGAAGTAGTAATTATGACATTCCCAGATAAACAGAATCTGAGGCAGTTCGTTGATGGTAGATATGCTCTACACATATTGGCATTATAAAATAACTTAAAACTACAGCAAAGATCATAACGGAGTTAAATACATGGTCCAGAATTACTTCAACAATGGTTTACATCCTCACCTTCTGCTTTTGAATAAGCTGACAAACTGCAGAGCTTAAAAATTAAACTAAAATTATTATCCTTGTAGTTGGCAATTGCATATTTTTAATATAAACTGAGACACCAATGCATTTAAATCATCAGTTTATGGTTTGGTGAGCATAATATACAGATAATAATTTTAACATCAATATTGGAAGGAGAGGAGCAATGAAGCATAGTTTTGTGGTTTACTGAAATTAACTTGGTATAAATTAAAAGCAGACTGCTATAAATTTAGAATGTTAAATACAATTCCCATGGTACAGACAAGTAAAAATCTCTGCAGAATGTATGTAAAGAAAAATGGAGAAGAGATTTATCACAAAAGAGGGCAATAATCTGGGCACTCGGGGCGTAAAGAATTAACACAAGAGAAACGCAAGCGGGGAGGGCCTAGGCCCTGCCCCAAATGAGGTGACAGACTTTGATGATCTCCCATAGAAGGCCTCACAATTTCTATGAAGCCGGAGAGGGATGGGATGGGGGTCGGTGGAGGGTGTGGGAAAATGGGAAGGAGAGGGAAATGGGATTGATATATAAAATAAGATTGTTTCTAATTTAAATATAAAAGGAAAAAAACGAATAGATTTCCATTATAACTGATCCTTTTCTGTTCCATCCTTATGCCTATTTTAGTAAAATCATATATTTTACAAGTTTCTTTATAGGTCATGGTTCATGAGTTCACAGGTAAATTACATAATTAATTTGTGCTTATTTCTTTAAATTTGAATTTTTTTCTGAGACACATTCTCTAGCCTATGCTGACCTCAACCTTGCTATACAGACAATGACAGCTTTGAACTTTTGATCTTCCTGCTTTCTTCAGTGGTGTGTTGGGATTATAAACATGTACCACAATACCCAGTTTATTGTATATTTCAGACAGGGAGAGATTTTCTATGTAACCTAGACAGGCCTTGTGTGATGGCTATTGGTGTTTGTCGACTTTACTACATTTGGAATGAGATAAAATCCAGAAATGGAGAAGACTTGATGTGGATCTTGAGGTGGGAAGACTCATGCCTTTGATTTGGATCTTGAAGCAGCAAGACACGCCTTTAATCTGGGCCACACCTTCTGCTGGAAGCTTATATGAGGACATGGAAGAACTCTTGTTCTTTGCCTGCTTGCCATGCCTTGCTAGCACATTTATTCCTTCAGTGGCACTGGATTTGAAGTCCAGCATAAACTGAAGACCAGCTGACCTATGCAGCCTTGTGGCCTCAGCAACTACTGGATTCTTAGACTTTCATTTCACAGCCAGCTGGACTTGTTGAACTGCAGCCTATGCCATTCAAATAAATCCCCTTTTATCTATATAAAGATAGATTCATTCAATATGTTCTGTTCTCTAGAAAACACTGGCTAATATACCTGGTATTAATTATATACTCCAGACTAGCCTCAAGCTCAGGGCAAAACCAGAGTGATTTGGCTTTTTAGAAAGTTTAATTGACATGATACCTGATGTGATGCAAACCTGAAATCCAAGATACTCCTTAAATTATGGCAGGTAGATCAAAAGTTCAAGACATGGGCTACAGCATTGGTTTGAGGCCAGCCTGGGCAACTTAGGGAGACCCTTATTAAAATAAAAAGTTAAAGAAACAAAAATGCTATGGAAGTAGGTAAATTCTTGCCTATCATGCATGAAGCCCTGGGATCCATTTCTAATACCAAAATATTTGATTCTCTGTCTTTAAACACTTTAAAATGTATTTAATTTATAATTCTAACAAGTTTGTTCAGGATAATTCAGCCTTGGTTTGTAGGAGATAGATTAAATTTTAGAGAGTAAGCCTTGTACAAAACCACAACAAAATTAACTTGATTTCTAGGGTTGATCTAAAATTACTGCTATAGTTGGGTTAACTTATTCTTCATGTCAACATTTTGACAAACAAGAATATTAATATGAAATGAAAAAAGGCATACAAACTAAAAGCAAGTGAAGCTCATCCTCTAACTCTTCAATAAAATTTAACTGTTCAATAATAATAGTAATAATCATATTATACCTTAACTGCATGACAGACCTATGTAAGCTTTGGATACAAAATGGCCAAAATTTTGACTGTCAAGATGTCCCAAATGCAGTTCAACCTGGTGTAAAAGTGGTGTGGTATACATCAGAGATAGTGACTGCCTAAGGGGTTATGTAAGCATAAAAAATAGGAATGAAGAAAGATGTCAGAACAATGTTTACACTTAAAGATGGTCAGGTGGGCAGATAGAGAAAAATATTTTGTAAGTACAACCAAAACCCCAAGAACAAGGGTTGTACTTAAATATTGAGTAAATTGAGATTATAAATTGTGGACAGAGACAAAATAATGTTCAGTGAGAGTCTCAGAAGTACTAGCACCAAGAATGTAATTAATGGAAGATGGGGAGGGTGCTATGAAATGCTGTCTTCTCATTTCACTGTCATGAACTGGCCAATGCAATCATGAACAAGCAACATCTGTCACTACATGCACAAGACCTGCACAAGATTAGAACCTTCAACATCCCATCATGGATGAGGGTGAGAATCACAAGCCCCATCCCTCCCTAAGGAGCCATTGGCCGTTAATGGTTGTTGGGGAGGAGGTATTTTCTTCAGTGATGTAGTCATTGGTAAACTGCCAGGGCTTTATGAAATAACTCCATACCCATGCTCTTATATGCAAACCTAATTAAACTCAGTGGGTAAGAAAAAAGAAGATGAAAGTAAGAGGGGACTAGTTATGAAGAAGAAATGGGTCAAATGAGGCAGGAGACAAGAGAAAGCTTTGAAAGTGAATACAACTATAATATATTGTATACATGCCCAAAGGTGCCATTTTTTAAGTATTCAGTTTTAGAAAATAAACTGCAGGCTGGAGTGACCCACAGAAACAGCTGACCTGAGCAAGGGGGAGCTCATGGATCCCAGACTGATAGCTGGGAAACCAGCATAGGACTGTTCCAGACTCTCAGAATGTGGATGTCAGTTTGGAGGTCTGGGCAATCTATGGGGCCTCTGGTAGTGGATCAGTAGTTATCCCTAGTAAACGAATGGACTTTGGGAGCCCTCTCCATGGAGAGGGATACTCTCTCAGTCCAGACACACAGGGGAGGGTCTAGGCCCTGCTCCAAATGATATGACAGACGAAGATTCCCAGATTGCCCCATAGAAGGCCTCGCCCTCCCTGGGGAGCAGAAAGGGGATGGAATAGGGAGTCGGTGGAGGGCAGGGGAGGAGGGGAGAGAACTAGGATTGACATGTGAAACAAGCTTGTTTCAAATTTAAATAAAAATACAATAAACTGCAGAGACTGGACAGATGTCTCAATGGTTATGAGCAGTGGGTGCTCTTCCAGAGGACCTAGGTTAGGTTCCAGCAGATAAATGTCAGCTAGAAAATATGTGTAACCCCTCCTCCAGATGATCTGATCCCTTTTCTGTCCTGCTCAGACATTTCATACATGTGGTAAACAGACATACTTGGGCTCAAAACACTCATACACATAAAATGAAAATAGGTAACTATTTAAAAATAAAGTACTTTCAAACAATTATAATTGACATTCTTAACCTTATTACAATACATGGAAATGGTCTCATTAGCCAGATTTTAAGAAAGAAAAAGGTGTGTGTGTGTGTGCGTGCACACACACACACACACACACACACACACACACACACACACACACACACAGATCCTACATTTCAAAGATTGTTTCAGAATCAACTTGATGATTAAGATGACACGACAGCTAGGAGAGATGTTTAGATACTAATCAATGTGATACTGTAGATGAAATGGAACAGGTTACAGCTGTAGAACAGTAATACTGGAGGCAAAGATGAAAACATTTCGTGTAGTGATTTCTCAGGTAGGTTTGAAAAACAAGTACAAACTTTCGATGAGGATAGAGCAAAGGAAGATAGGATGGTGCCGTGGATGCAGGGAAAAGATGAGTAATGCCAATAAAATTGGTTCTGTATTAATAACATTTACTAACTCGATTTGAATTAAAATATTTCTTATTGCTACAAAGATGACACTAACTAACAGTCTAATCAACAGAGGAGAGGCTACCTTAAATGCCCTCTCCTGATAATGAGATTGATGACTAATTCTTATGCCATCCTATAGCCTTCATCCAGCAGCTGGTGGAAGTAGAAGCAGACACCCACAGCTAAACCTTGAACTGAACTGAAATCCAGTTTCAGAGAAGGAGGACTGATGAGCAAAGGAGTCCAGACCAAGGTGATGAAACCCACAGAAACAGCTGACCTGAACAAGGGAGAGCTCTTGGTCCCCAGATTGATAGCTGGGAAACCAGCATGGGACTGATCCAGACCCCCTGAATGTGGGTGTCAGTGAGGAGACCTTGGAAATCTATGGGGCCTTTTGTAGTAGATCAGAACTTATCCCTAGCATAGGAATGGACTTTGGGAGCTCATCCCACAAGGAGGGATATTCCCTGAGCCTAGATACAAGGGGGTGGACCTAGACCCTATCCCAAATGATATGACAGACTTTGAAGACCTACTATGGAAGGCCTCACCCTCGCTGGGGAGCAGAAAGGGTATGGGACAGGTAGGGTGTTAGTTGCAGGGGGGATGGGGGCAGGGGAGCAGGGGAGCGAGAGGGACCTGGAATTGACATGTAAAATAATTTTCTTTCTAATTAAAATAAAAAATTTGAAAAATAAAATAAAATATTTATTTTCAGAAACTTTTTTCCAAAACAAAGTTCAGATAACTGGTTATTGTTGGCTAAAGCTAGGCACTTAGAATTTCTTGCTTTCTTAAAATCCAAATGTGGTATACAAAAGCACATAAATCTTAAGGATTTTCCATTTGAAAGAAAATAATTTTGTGTATTTTCATATTTAGGAGATATTTACAGTGTGATAAGTAGACAAAGTGTAGTGCAGATAGTGTGTTTCTCATGAAAATGTCCTATAAATCAAGTACATTTAGAAAAGATAAATGCATATATGCATAAATCACTGATGTTTTTAAACTGTGTGCAGAAAATTATTTCTGTGATTTCATGTGTGAAAAATAGAGGGGAGTCAAACCAGACAAACAAACGAAACTCCCACGTTAATGCACAGGGAGTTGTTTAGTCTTACTGTAACTTGATATGCCATGTTTTGTTGATATACATGGGAGACCTGCCCTTTCCTAAACAGAATTGGAAGAGTAGTGGATTGGGGGTAGGAACAGAGGGAGGAGGGGAAGCACTCAGAAGAAAGGAGGAGAGGAGGGAGGGGAAATTGTGGATATAAAATAAAGAAATAAATTGATCTTTAAAAGTCTACCAAAGAATCAAAGGTCTACTGCAAACATTTCTAGACCTCTACATAAACTCTCCTTTCTAGGGACTCACTGAATAACCTCTACTATGTAAATGACCTTAAACATGTCTGTGAATTTCAATCCTGAAGAAAGACAGAACTGGGCATATAACCGGGTTCTATGATATCTTCCATTACTGGTCCTAGTCAAGTCACAAATCATTTTGATATTTGGTCTTATCATCCACAAATGTATGATATTGAGGTCCTCTTTGTAGGGCTAAATGCTATCTAACTGTTAAAATATGTATAAAATCTCTGGTACATAATGCTAAATTAGTATGATTCTACTATAACTGTATTCAGTCTCATAAACCACATCACTCCCCAATCAGGTTCATTTTGATTATTGTTTAGTATTACATTTTCTACTGCCCCATTGTGACTATAGTTTTCTTATGTATATTAGTCACACATTTGAAGTACCTCCATATCAACCATACACAAATACCTACTTAAACACGATGTTTCAAAGAAGTCCGTGTTTATCTGCCAATATTTTCCCCTTTATAAAGTAGTACTATTGCTGAAGACACCACATACTCGAGTCAGAAAGCATGGCAAAATCAAGACTCTATTGACCTAGAAGCTGCATCCCTATTGCATACTTTGACAGCACTGGAAGGTGCTATACACACTGCCAGAGGAGATAAATACTCTCACCCAGCTACAGACCCTGCAAACTGCAATAATTAATAACCTGCCTGACAAGACATGCTCACGGATACAATAGTAGCACAAACATTATGGGAGTCACCACTACTTTTTGATTGGAGCTAAGGACCGCTCTGTGAGATGGAATACAGAACGGACACTGTCAATGAGGTCAAGAACTTGTGTCCAGAATGGTTATGTGCTCTGGGCAAAACCTACTAATCTTGTTTAGTTAAATGGCAATAAAATGACTCCTAGTTACTTAGTGCTGTATCCTGTTTTTTTTTTTTATTGCACCAATCAACTCTCATCATAAAAGCTTCTCCTCAAAGTAAATGTCAATTAACATAGAGACATGCAACTGATGAATGTGCAAAGAATAAGAGACTTCCGAGTTTTTAGCCTCAAATGGAATATCTATATAACAGTCCTCCCCTCAAGATTTGGGGACCTATCTTGAAGACAAAATGGAAGGATTGTAAGGGGGAGGGGTATTAGATAGCATTAAGAAAATTGTTTGCCAAACACAACAAGACAGATGCACAGATGGACCCATTGCAATTGTGGCAGCAAACAGAAACCCTGCACAAGCTCAAGAGAGACAAAATTCCGGCATGGAGGAGGAAAGATGGGAGTGAAGCTCCCCACCAGCTACTGAGAAGCCTAGAAATCTGATTGCTGGGGCATGAGGAAAAGTCAGTTCTCTTTTGTGATGTGCCTCCTGCTGTGACAGAGGCACCTATACCTACAGCAAGCCATTGGGTTACATGCAACACAAAGATGGCAAGTCTAACAGCTCTAACTTGAAAGTTGAGTGACTTTTTAAAAGACAAATCGTGGCTGTTCAATGGACATACTGTTAATCCTATCGCTTGTGAGTTCAAGGCCAGCCAGAACTATGTAATATGATCCTGTCTCAGAAAAAAAAAAAAAAACGGGGAGGGAGGGAAAGGAAAAAAAAATGAAATTTACAGTAGTTAGTAATGAAATAAAATGATCTTTTTAATCTGTTCTAGGAAGTAAATTCCATGCCTACTACACATTAGGCAAGCATTCTACCAATTATCTATTCCCCAGACACTCTTAAACAACCGTTCTGTCAAAGAGTTCTGACCCAAATAAACACAAACAAGCATAAAACATAGCAAAATCTAGGAGAAGCTGTACTAAAAAGGAAATTCATGACAGCAAACAAAATGGCTTTCTTGGATGATGCAATATACATAAATCTATTAGTGTGGTATACCACATTAAAAGAATAAATGGCAAAATTCATGTTTACTCAGAAAAAATCATCTGGCAAAGTTCAACGCCATTTAAAACACACACACACACACACACACACACACACACACACACACACACACACACACACACACACAAACCAATTAGGTAAGGGAAGAACACAATAAATGAGTCTATGTAAAGCATACACCTAGCATATTACTTAGTGGCAAAAATCTATAATTTCATTTTTGAGCTATTTCAAATTCCACTTCTGACTATAGCAAGAAACATCATGAAGTGAAGAAAGCTGAAGTTCACACTTGCATTTACAAAGTCAACTACTGGAGGAGGAAATGAACACTTACTACAATAATAATTAAAGAGGTAATGAAATTGAGAGATGGAGGATTGTGGGGAAGAGTTGGAGGGAGAATATGAGCTAGAAGAGATATAAATGCAATAGTCATTCATGAAATTCTATAATAATAATAATAATAATAATAATAATAATAATAATAATAATAATAACAAATGTTAAAACCAAACAATGCCATGCCAGCAAGATGGCTCAGCAGGCCTGACAGTGTTTTCTGCCTAGCATGGAAATGAGTTGAATCTCAGGGGCTTGCATAGCAGGAGAAAAATGATTCCTGAACACTGTCCTCTGACTTTCACATGCATGCTGTGGCATGCACCTCCCAAATGAATAAATTAAGGAACTTTAAAATAATTTAATCCACACCAAAATTGTTCAGTATAGAGATCATTGAATCATTGTGATCCATCATCAAAAACACAGAGATTCCATCTCCAGAGAAAATGCCTTTTTTCATTAATACAGTGCTATACTTGCATACTATGGCTCTTTTCGATTCTCAATGCAACCAACAAGCTAACATTAAAAATCAAAATTGTTGCTCAGTTTCTTTATTAATTAAAGATTTGTTCACTAAATCACTTAGCATCATTTTCCTAATATAAATGTACATTAATTAAATTGTGTGTTTAGATTATTCTACACACTTCCAAATAATATATATACATATATAATATATATAAACACAATTTTAAAATTCTCAAATTCAAAAGTAAAAGAGCTGTAGTAAAGTCATTGAAAAAGTCAGTATCCTTTTATGGTAAAAACAAAAAAAAACCTTGAAGAAATTATAAATAGAAGAATAAGACATCAGCCAACATAATAAAAGCAAAGAACAGGCATATAGCCAACATTATACTGAATGAGGGAAAACTGAAAGCAATTCCTCTAAAATCTATATAAACTGTGGCTGTTGTCTAATACCGTTTGTTGAAGAGGCTGTCTTTTCACCAATGTATGTTTGTGACATCTTTGTCAAAGTTTAGATGTACAAAGCTATATGAATTTATTTTTCTGTTCTCAATTCTGTTTCATCTGTGCACGACTTCACATCAGTACCATGTTGCTGTTATCACTTAACCTCCTTACTATAGCAAGAGATCAGGTATTATGATGCCTCCACCATTCCTTCTGCTTAGGACTGCTTTGGCTATTTGGGGTTGTTTATGGTTTTATATGAGCTTTAGGGTTGTTTTGCTTTTTCTTTCTACTTCTATGATGAATGTTGTTGAAATTTCTGAGCTCAGGAAGATCCCTTCACAATAGCATCACAAAATAAAATCAAATGGTTGAGAATAAATATAATCAAAGGTGTGAAACATCTTAACAATGAAAACTTGAAAGCATTGAAATAGGAAGCTGAAGAAGGCAATGTATGATAGAAAGCCTAGGGTCATTGACTGAAAAAAGCATTAACAGTGTGAAAATGCCTATATTTCTGAAAATAATCTAGAGATTCAATACTGGTTTCATATTTCTCAGTATGCATCAAATTAAATTTAAAAAGTCAAACACCTCACTGCAAGATCTGAAAGTAATAAAGAAACCAACAGGCAAAACACTTTAAGATATGTGCATAGGTCAAGACTTTCTAAAAATGCCTCATAATAAAGGCATATAATCTATCTATTATCTATTTATTTACTTATCTATCTACCTATCTATCTATCTATCTATCTAACGATCCATCTGCCATATAGTAGAAGTATAAGTAGGACACGGAAAAAAAGGTCTAAAAGATTGGGAGAAAGGTACTATTTAGAGGAAGTGGGGGACCAGCAAGAGCAAAGACGAAGGACAGGAGAGAGCAGAAAAAAAAGAAAGAAAACTAAAAAAATTATAATCAAGTGTGGAATGAAGCAACTACAAATAAAACAAAAAACATTGGTGGTGACTGTTTTTAATTAAAGGAAAAATATAATAAAGTTTGACTCAGGCCATTTTAGTTTAAGATTGGACTGTTACTAGATGGTAATATGTAAACAGTCATTGGTTTGTGAGCTTTTGCTTCAAATTAAGCTCTACTTGTAGAGATGAAGAATTTCTAGATGAATTCATGATTTTTTTGGTAGTGAAATGATAAGACAGTACACTTTTCATAAATTGCTTTCAGAATATCATAATGACTGAACTTTCTTTTACCTTTGAATCCTGAGAAGATGGAGCACTTTGCATTTATTGGTGATGGAAAAGATCAGTTTGATGCAATATTAAAACAGGTTTGTTATTTCAACTACATTAAAACATCTGCAAACAGAGAATGGAAATTTTTCCTTCAGTTTAGCCCATTTCCAATAATCTAGCAGAAATCAATAAACTGATGGTTTGGGGCTAAAGAATAATGCATATCTAAATTCTATGAAAATATATCATGATGAGAAGAAACAGAAAGAAAATCTGGTAAAATGATTAACATTTCTGTCAATAGAGCAAGTGATTGGTTCTTGTTAATCAGCTAAATATTTCCCATTGGCTAGAATCCTAAAGATGATGAACTAAATGATGAGGTTGTTTTGGTGTTTAAGGCACTGGTGGTAGTATGTTTTCAACGGTGGTTTGATTGTTTTGCTATGTCTATAATTTTCCATTACACTGATTTTTAACAGATGGTAGATGTGAAGGTCTCTGAAAAAACCCTCACCTCTATACAAATGTTCTAACATGAGATACAGAGTTTTAAGCCACATTATCCAAATGCATTAGCTCTGTTCATTTGCTTATGTTATCTTCCATGAAAAGTTTAGATATCAACAAAGAAAAAATAACATGACTGTGAGTTTGGAAATTATTGTTTAAAATTTTACACTCAAGATTTTTGCTAGGTAGAATTTTGCAATGAAATGAAATTTAGGCTTCCTTATTTATGCTCTTATCTAATGAATATATAAGGAGGAAGGCAACTTTTTCAAAAGTACCAAAAATTCTCAACAGAGGATATTTTAGGGGGAGAAAACTCAGTCTATACTGCAAACATTAGTGACAAGCTAAATCCACTTTTGTCTTGGTTATCCCATCTGTAAGGCAACTGTTAATGTTATTCAAAGGTGATTTAAATAGTCAAGCTGATTTTTCCTCCTTAAATTACAAATTCTTATTTAAAGAGCTCTTTACTACCTTTGAGATATTTTAGGTTCCCATGTGTAGTGGAATTACAAAATGTGTCTGCTTAATGTGCAGTGTGTTCATTGCAGCCTTGGGGAAATCAAGAAACGACAGCTCTCTGAACTAAGCTTAACTCTGCATCACTCCAAACAAGTGGCTTTACCTACTGTAACTCAGCTTTATGTGGTGATAAAAGAACTTATTGACGTGTGGAAGTTATTTTTTGAATCCTAATTTAAAGTCTATCTTTTAAAACTCTTGTAACACTGAATAAATAATGAACAATAAGTACTCTACTAATTTTATTCATGTGTGTCAGTGTGTTGTATTTGTCTAAGGTGTTGTGCTCTTGTGGGCAGCTGCATTGCAGAGGCCAGAGGAAGACATCATGTGGTCTTTCACTTTCACCATATTTTCTTGGGACAGAGTCTATCATTAAATCTGGACTTGGGCTAATGGCTAGGAAGTCCCACAGGTCCTCCTGTCTTGGCCAGTCATAGAGCTGGGGTTACAGGCATACATGCCAGCATATCTACTTATTGGTGTAGGTCCTAATATCCAAACTAGAGTCCTCATACCTGTGCAATAATGTTTTTACCCACTGAGACATCTTCCCAGGTCCAAAGAATAATGACTGCTGAGATTTTTTAATGAAAAGTATAGAGTCAAGTAAATAAAAGCAATTCACTCACCTATACAAAGGCAGCATGATGAGTACATATTTTCAAAACTCAACCATATTTTCTAAACTTGACCTGAACATACTCTGTAACTTATTCTTCACTCCAATTTATCATATCTTGGTGGATTGTAGCATTTCTGACAGAAAACAATAGTATAATTAGATCTTGGTTCAAAGCCTTCTTTGTGGTTAGTTTCAAAACCCTGCCAATTTGTAAAGTCACACAAAATGATTAGCTTCGAAACAAAAGCTGCCCAACACATTTTTACTTGTGCTTCAGTTTAGTCTCTCTTTCAATTATCAGTATCAGAACACATCTCTGTCCAAATTTCAAGAGTCTTAGACAAAGATACTGAATAATATTAATTTCACAAACACAAATTACACAGTTTAACAAAAATGAACTTTCCTTTTGTTTTTGAAGTTTCTCGACCTTTCTAGTGCTGTGACCCTTTAATATATAAAGTTCCTCATGTTGTAGTGACCCCCCCAACCACAAAGTTATTTTTGTTGCTACTTCATTACTGTAATTTTACTTCAGATATGAATAGTCATATAAATGTGTTTTCCAGTGGCCTTAGGTGACCCCTGTGATGCCACATAGCCCATAGATTGAGAACCACTGGTTTATAGCTAACATTTACTCTGTGTGCATCAAATTCTCCATAGTAATGTTCTGTTATGTATTTTAATCATAAACTAACATTTTGGACTTGATAATTTTTATAGAGTATCCTAGACTTCTAAACAATGGTGGTATCTTAACATAATATTGTTGGTTTCCATGGCACCAAGCTTCCAAGACCTCATTTTCTGTGGAAGTCAGTATCTACTGAATGCATCAAGCTCAAAAACAGTGTTCCAGAGGTTGGATAGAAGGTGATCTTCTTGTCCCTTTAGCAACTCCAAACCTATAGCCAATACAAAATGCATAATTTCTTTGATCTTCATTTCACAGAAAGCATACTGCTTGCAATCTTTTAGACCAAACTGAAATATCTTTTATGGATATTCCAATATTTAGGATCAAGTTAAGCATATATTTTTATTCATTGGCCATGTGTTTTTATCTCTTATATAACTCTTCACTGTAACACATTCCCTAAGAGATTGGCCATGTTAGGGTGGGATATGTTAATATTAAACAACTCACTGCAACCAGCTAAAGCTTATTCAGAGTCAATTCTGAATGAAAAAAAACCTGCAATTGAGCCAAAACCTGGATTTTGCCACTAATTCCAGTTTTATGCTCTTTAATGCTGGCTGTGTGACAAGCACTGTGTTAAGAACTAAGGGATAAGGTATAAATGAAATGAACAGTGACCTTGCAAAACAAATAAGTTCCTTGTTGGTAAGAAAATCCTCCAAATATATGGTCACCTGACCACAGGGAATCATGAAACCCAATTCCTCATATAACTTATTCCAGCACTTCACTAGCTTGAACCTTCTTTTGAATGAACTCTTATCTTCTGATGTCACTCCTAATGTCCCTGGAAACACATAAGATTCAGCCATGTAACAAGCCATATTTTTAAAAACATTTTGCCAAATTCTGGGACCCAAATTGGTGCATAGAATCTCGGTACCATACAGCAGCATTTCACATCTATTCCTACTAAGTTTCATCTTGGTCAGTCCAAACTGACGTAACCTTCTGCTATGATGGACCAATTTGCAACCTGCTTTGAGTTTTTGTATTCAGGTTATTGTGAATTTCAAGTTGTACATTTCAATATTAACTCCTGATGCCAGAAATTACCAGTTATCCTTGTTGTTTGTATCCTTTGCACCCAGTGCCAGAATATGTTTGGGGGAAAAGAGAAGAATAAAAGTTATGGTTGTGCACTAGTTCTTAAGACTGGGAGAGGAAGGGGCAGGAAGGGAGGAGAGATGGCAAGAGAGAAGAAGGAAGGGAGGAGTGGGAGGGAAGGAAGAGTAAAGAGGAAGGAAGAAAACAAGGAAGGAGTACTTCATTTGAAATAAGGTAATGGTATCACAGTTACAGATGAAGAAAGTGAAATGCATCACTCTATAGATAACTTTCCACCCTTTGGTTGTATGGTAAAATGCCCAATTAATGCAGAAATGGCAATTAGAAACCAGGCTCTTCTGAGAGAGCCAAAAAGAATGTGCAGGTAGCACAAATGGTAGCCTGCAGGAAAGGCCGAAAGAGAAATCACTAACACCTTGAATTGTTTCATTTAAATAAGAATGCTAATTGCTACCTTTCTCATTCTAAGAGGTTATGGGAAAATCCATGCCCATAACATAAAATGCGTTAATCAAAACATGAATGTACTGCAACACACTGCATATTTCTCTTTGGAACTGACATCAAAGTAGTTGCCAGTTCTTTGGCCTTGGAGTTTCTAGATTTTTACCTTCAAACTTGGATGCATGATTTGTCATTTTTAAAAATATGTGTTGAGGCAGGAGAATCAGAAATTCAAGATCATCCTTTGTAGCACAGCAATATTGAGAATAGGCTGGGCTACATGAACCCCAGTCTCTAGAACAAAATAAAATAAAATACCAGTAGGTATTTGATTACTAGAAGGATATTAGGTAAGGCTAAATTCATTCAGTAAGATTTTCTGCGAAGAAGGGAACAGATTTTTAACCATAACACCTTCTGTTTTTTTCTGAGAAATGGGAGAAAAAAAATCCTGTGACTGAGACCTTCCCACTCCACTCAAAATGCTTTTAGACTTTCTTCTCCATTTAGTGAGTGTGTCACAAAACCAGAGCTGATTGTTGCTTTTCTCTTCAGCTGAGGATCTGACTAAAAGGCAGCTGCACACAAAGAAAGACTGAGATGATCAGAGACTGCCCCCTGCCTTCCTACACAGAAATAGAGCTCCGCTGCTGTTTCATTTAAAAAAAAAAATCTTAAGCAAAATTTAAAACTTTCTGTGTAATAAGCTGTCTATATATGATATATTTCATCATTCAGTGACTCCAAATGAGGAAACATAAGAGACTTTTCTTATGTTAAATACTACAAAAGATTATCTTTAGAAATTCCATGCTCCAATAAAGGGGTCTGATGCTCGATTTTATTTTTCGGTTAAGAAAAAAAAAGAAAGAAAGAAATGCCATGAATACATAAATACTATTTAATACAATTACAGAATTAAAAATATCTAGCTATCAAACTGGCTTTAAAGCACAGAATATATGTGGGTAAAGGGATTATCAGGATGCCTTGCATCTATATCCTCTGGTAAACAAGGAAATTACCAATACTGCCCAGGTGAAATTTGTTTGACTTCTTCGGTCCTGAGGAAATAACTCTATGCCTTGGGGTATTTTGCTACAGTTATACTGACTAGCAATCTGTCTGTGGCTGGAATTTATAAGAAAGTCCTCAAAATTTCATATGAGGAAGGACTTTTTCTTACTTATTAACAAATTTCTTTGCAGTCTTCCTGAATTTCTAAACCAAGAGTTTTGGAAAGACATGCAGAGTGGGCAGAAGAACTCCCCCTGGGAAGAAACCCAGCGGTGAGTATTGGGGTCTCTTCCTGTTCCCCGGATCTGTTAGTATTTGCATCAAAGTGGAGGAATTTACTCTAAATGACTCTCTCTTTTTCTTCCAAAACAACTTCCCTAGACTTTAAGTGTCAGGAATACAATGAAAACCCAGGCTTATCCCTCACTAGCCTCAGGTGCTTGAAAAATCCTCTACAACTAAGAAGCCCAGAAGAGCTTGAATAGAATCTACTTCTCCAAATTTCACGTGTGTCCTAACTATCTCCCCGCGATGTATTTATTCTCCCTAGCCAGTGTTTCCCAAATCGCCAAAGCTCATCAGATCAGCAACTCTCCGCTAAGCAGCTGCCTGGAGAAGTCAGACTGGCGGAATGTACTGCAGTCGCCGAGAAAGTGGAAAAGCTGTTCCTGACCGAAATCAGCCCTCAGAATCCGGCTGCATCCTGCTCAGGCTCAGCATCCTCAGTTCCCGGCCGTGGCGAGAGCGCCGCTCAAAGGCAAGCTTGCCTGAGAGTGTCAGGCTACTCAGACTCCTAAGCCTGAGAGCTCTTTCAGCACACTGCCCTGCTAGCGAACTTTCTATCCATCCCAGAACAGGGTGGGCTTCACTAATTATCTCTTCCAAACTTTTGCTTTTTTCCCCAGGATGGAAAAAATAGCCTAGAGAGTAAAATATGGTATAAGAAGAATGACTATCACCCTCGTTGTCCTCGTCCTCATAACTGCGTTTGCTGTGGTCCATTTCCCCTAGCTGGTTTCGTCGGGAACTGGCAAAGAGAGACCCAGTTTTGGTTGATGATATCTTTCTCCCAGGCCTCAGTGAGCTATTTTTCCGTAGTAAATATTTCACAGAGATTCATATTTACAATTGTGAAGTAATACAAACGTCTCCAGCCTCCGGCATAGTCACCAGAAGTCGCACGAGAAAGGAAAGTATGAAAGCATTCCACATTCGCGAACATAAAAAATAAAAAAAAAAAAGACACGTGGGGAGTTTCAAAAGATGAGTGCTTGATTATTTAAAGAGAAGACATACGTTTTCTCTTTGGTATTTATAAAATACTTTCCACTAACAAAGCGATTCTACAGATGCAAGCGTGGTGCAGTCTGTGGTCTTGGCAGCGCTGTCGCCGCCACCTGTGTCGCAAGTATCATACAGGAGCATTCAACAGATGCTTCAAGCAAACTGTGATTCTTTTTTTTTTTCTTGCGTTGGGTAAAAAAGAAATAAAAACAGGTGTGGTGGACAGTATGTTCATTGCCAAATTAAATTTCAAGGCCTTTCAAATTGTTTGAATTTATTAAAGATAGAATCTCAATCCTCAGGCACCCTTCTTGCAATACAGTTAGAGCTCCTTTCACAAATCTAGAGGCACGAAGAAAAATATTTGGCATCAGGGCATCCAGAATAAAGAGGAGACCTAACTCTTCTCATTTCTCCCAACTCTTCCTCCATCCCCAGCTTCTATAGCTGCTGGGGTCAACAGTCCCCAAGCTGCAGACTGACGCCTTCCTTTCAGCATCTTTTTTTTTTTTCTGGATTTTAGCCTTCAAACCACTACACTGACCCTTTGCCTTCTCTTCTATATAATCATAGCTTCTCCCTTGAGTCCCAAGTAGTTGTACTGGTCTGTTGCTCCAGCTACCACTGAGCAGTGGGGAAACAGTAGTCTAAACTTCTCCAAGCAGCTGTCCATGCTGCAGACAGACATACCCTCCAAACACAGACACACACACCACCGTCTATATTCACTTCCTCTGTTCTGTTCTGTTCTGTTCTATCCTCTTTTCTCTGTGGCAGTATCTCCACTCCTAGGCTTTGTTTTGGTGTTAGTGAGGCATTTTGGCCAGGGTGGATCAACCTCTGCCCTGCAACCTGAACACAGCAGGCACCTGCCCGCTCTCGGCACTTGAGAGTTCGGCTTGCTGGGTTTCAGCTGAGTGTACAGGCAGATGTCAGAAGGGAGGGTTTTTTCTTTCTTTCTCGCCCTTGTCCTTATTTTTGTGTTTATGCCTTGATAGCATTTGCAGAGGGTGGGCAACGAACTGTGCCTCCTAAACTCTGTTGGAGATATTTTCAGCTCTCCGAGAAAGTCTAGTGAGCTACCTTCAAGGTCTATTTCTAAGCCCTTAGCAGAGAGTGTGGGGTGGCATCAAGAAGGAATAAAAACTGCCTTGAAAACCTAGGTTTTTCCCTTCTCCCTTTAAATTTAAGAGTAGGGGCAAGGGTAAAGAAACCAGCAACAAACAGGTTTATGGCCTTTAATGTGTGATCCTGTCAATGTGTCTGCTGTTCCTGATGGAGGGAAGAGTGAGAGTCAGAATGGAGACCCTCAGAAGGAGTTTCAAGAATCAGTGAAATTTATAGGACTTTGTAAGTGTGGTACAGGAGCTAAAGCCTATCTGTCTGTCTACCTCTATCTCTATGTATGTCTCTGTCTCTCTGCCTCCAGTCTCTGCCTCTTTTGTGTGTCTCTCTGTCTCTGTCTCTTTTTGTATCTCTGTCTTTCTGTCTCTGTGTGTCTCACTGTCTTTCTCTCCGTGTGTCTGTCTGCCTCTGTGTCTGTCTCTCTGTGCCTTTCTGTGTGTGTGTCTCTGTGTGTCTGTCTGTCTGTCTCTCTCTGTCTCTCTCTCTCTCTCTCTCTCTCTCTCTCTCTCTCTCTCTCTCTCTCTCTCTGCAGTATATGATTAAACTTTGAACCTTTGAGGGTCGAATTTTGAGACTTTTCCCATCTCCTATCTGGTGCCACAGATGACCTCAGTTTCCCTGAGTTCCTGTGCCTTATGAATCAAGTTAATCAGTTCCCCACCCACGCCACAGGGTCTCATGGTCCCCTGCCTGCAGATTAGAGACGCACTAAGATTCTGGTCCAAACAGGCCCGGAGCAGTGTAACCCTGAGCACTGATTGGCTCTTCTTGGCTCCTCGTTGGCTCCTCCCCTCATCCCTGGTTTTGCCTAAGAGCCTGGTGCAGCCTTACCAGCTCTGGGTAGGCGCTCTGGTGCTCACCGAGGACGCTTCCTCGGGTGCACCAGAGTTAATGACAGAGCCCTTGGAGCAGCAAGATTGTTAATCTTGGTTGCTCCTTTGGCCTCTATATCCCTTACCTTCCTATTTCATATGAACTTTCCTTCGTTCTGAACATCGTGTGTCGTCGGCGTCGTGGAGATCGTCGTGGTGCTCCGGTGGTGGTCTTCGTCCGCTTAGAATAGTGTAGTTAGTTAGGGGCCTTCAAAGAAGAAAGAAGAAGCGATTGGCGCGGAGATGCTGGAGATGTCAGTTACTATGCTAGAATAGGGTAGTAAAACAATACCAGCCAAACCTTTCCGGGGGGCGCAGGTTGCCCATAGGAGGTCGACTTGCCGGTGCTGTCCTTCGCGCCGAGCTCCCTCCATCCTTCTTTCCGTCTGCTGAGACGCGAGGTTGCGGCGCGCAGCTCAGGGCAGCGCACTGACTGCCGCGGGCTCCGCTGGGCGATTGCAGCCGGGTCCGTTTCTCGTCTAGCTGCCGCCGCGGCGACCTGCCTGGTCTTCCTCCCGGACGCTAGCGGTAAGTTGGAGCCCCCGGGCGGCATTTCTAGCTGAGACCCTAAGGGTTTGGGCGGAGGATGAGGTAGGGGAGCTTAGACAGGTCCCGGATGGTTGTAGCCTGCAGGACCGCACTGGTTCGGGAGGATGGTTGAAGCGACTCAGAGCGCTTAGATGGCGGGGAGGCTGGGGTCTCTGGAAGAGACAAGCCCGTAGGTTTCACTAAGGAAGCGCTGGGAGTCTTGAGAGGGTCGGAGGACCTCACTCGAGATGTAGGCGCTAGAGGGAAGCGAGGATCTAGGGACCCTCGCGCTCAGGGAAAGCTGTGAGAGTAAGACTGGGGTGGGGTCTCTAGAAGTAAGGGGAGGGGGAGGAGGACGGGGAGGAGTGGGAAGGAGGAGGAGTAAAACTGAACGCGGGGCTTCTCTGGTCGAGGGGTTGGGCTGAGGAAGGTGCAATCGAGTAGGGGGATACCAACTGTTCACCTTATAAAGAAATCGGAGTCGGGCCAATTGGGATGGGGGCTCCGGGCTTGAAGTAATGGGAGCGGGGCTGGCGGGGGGGGGGAATGATCTCTATTATGTTCTCGTTGAAACCGACCCTCATTTTCCGCGGGTCTCGGTGAACACACGTAACTCTGGGAGATAACACACTGCAGATCTGTGTCTTGGTCTAACAGCTGCTGGCTGAATTTGAACTGCGTTGCTGATGGTCACGTAAGTTTAAGAGGATAGTATTAGGGTGCCCAGCGAGCCTTTTCATTAGCTTACCTAAGTCATTTGGCGACGGTTTTATATTTTGAAAAGGATTGTGTGAAAAAGTCTCCAATGCTGCCTCTTATCCCGCCTCTTTGCTCAGCTTAACCTTACGAGCAGTGTTAACTACATACCACGGAATTGCTAAATATGAACAGGTTGCTGGTTCCTGGTGCGACATAAAGTTCGTCATTGCAAAACATGTCTGTGTGTCTGTTTCTTTTCTGCGCCGAGCCCTATGCGCCTTGCTTCCTATTAGATGCTAGTACGCGACTAAGGTGGCAAACACTCCGCACTATGTTCGAGACCCCTTATTTTAACTGATAGAGCCCCTCCAACAAACACAGAAGGCGACATTCAGCAGTTAGAGGATATTCCATTTAGCTAAGTATCCCTGCCTGGACCTGGCAGGTTCTTCATTAATATTTATCAGTGTAAGCCCCATTCAAAGAAGCTTGAGCTGATTCCCTTAACATATAAGCCCCTTACCATGCACCTTTTAAATAAGCTAAGCATGGAAAATGCCCATTGGTGTGGAAATAGGACTGAACTGAAATGTTGCAGGGGTGGGGGGGGGGAGAAAATGTTGCGCAGTGAGTAATCTGCACTCCCAGTTTGTTGCAGACAATCGTGACCTCACATAAGCAGTGGTGAAGAAAGATGTATCAAGACACTTTAAATTTTTATTAAACACTTTATATATATGACATGCATACATACATACATACATACATACATACATACATACATGTGTATGCAAAATCAAACACTGGCAAACAAAACATTAATGTGGTATACAATACATAAACTGTCACCTGGAGTTGACTACGCAATGACAATGAGAATGGGCAATTAAGATGCACCACAGAAATTTTTTTCTTTTGCAGCCCCCCCCTCTCTCTCTCTCTCTCTCTCTCTCTCTCACACACACACACACACACACACATACACACTCACACACACACACACACACACACACCACACACACACACTCACACACACACTCTCTCACACACACATTCTCTCTCTCTCTCTCTCTCTCTCTCACACACACACACACACACACACACACAACACACACACACACACAATACTGCCCTTTAAGAGGAGTATAATTTTTTAACACTTTTCTTTGGGGAAATCATATACAACTCCCTACCCCACCCCATAGGAAGGGGCTTCCCCCCCCCCCCGTTCTTTGAGGAGATAGACCATAGGGTCCTTAATTATGTTTTTCATTCACTAAATTTGTTCTTTTGGTCCTCTTGGGAAGTAAAAAAAAATTGTCTGTATAGATCATTTCTCTCCTAATAGCACCTATCATCTGCTGCAGCAAACCCAACTCAAGCCCTGCATATCGGAAGGTGGATAAGGCTGTGATTGCAATGGCCAGGTAGGATTGAGGTGTTTACATCAACACCAACAGGAGTTTTCTATCTGCACCACAGACGGAGGCCCATTAACCCTTCATCTATCGTCCTTGGGGTTTTTCTTTTTTTCTGCCATGTAGAGTTGTCATGATGACAGTGATGACTTTTTCAGGTAATAACATGACAGGCTTTGGCACAGTCTTAATTAACAGGAAAAAGAAGAGCATGAGAACTGATATTTTTGAGAACCTCTTGGAGTCCAGGCAGGTATTCTAGAGTATTGAATATATGCTTTATTTCATAATGTCTTCATGGCATCATTATAAGTAGAAAAATTGTATGTCAAATGTTATTGATACTAAGCAATTTTCTTCCCAATTTCCAAAGATTCTCTCATAGATTAAGACAAGGAAACACAAAGTACTTCTTTGTGCTTACACAGTTACCTGAGAAAAAAACACATCTATTTATCCAGCAACAGAAATAAAAACTGAAGGTCCTGGGCTGCAATGGAGCACTTACCTAGCATGTACAAAACATTACCTTCAATATCCAGCATTGTAAAAAAAAATTTCCCTGAATTTAAGCTGGATATCTGTGACAATGTGCCACCAGTCTCCGAAGGATTTAAGAAATGTAAGCACCAATGCCACAGAAGACAGTAGATTTTCCCCTCTAAAAAATAAACTAAAATTTTGTGTTAGGCTTGCAGTGTTCTCAATATTGTTGGGAATTTAACTATTTCAGAGTATTTCTTCATTTGGCTAAAAAAAAAAGAAACCCAAACTTCAATAATAGTCTGAAAATTAAATGAATCCTTGTATCTTCCTATTTCATTTTAGTTTCTGCAAATAAGAGCCATATATGTTTCCAAATAAAGGAAACACAAAAACAAGCAGCATTTAGGGTAGAGATTATCAGCAACCAACATGAAGTGTCTTCAGCCGCTCTTAAATTGTTCCAAGCCCGAGACTGAAGGTTGCAGTTTGCTGAGCCCTGCTGCAAAACAATAATTAAGTTCCAGGATCTAATGGCTCCTTAGTCTCCAGACTATTTGGTTAGTATCATTAACATGTGTCTTGCAACTTCACTTATATAGCAGTGGAATCCTTCAAGAAACAGGGATATACAACACTTGTGTTGGGATTATTTTAGTAGAGCATCCTTGAAAGCTTAATGTCTAATGAAATAAATTCTCATGTAGCTCATTAACTAGCCAACTGTGAAAACTTGAAAGCATATTGGGGTCAATAAGATATTATTGTAATACAATGACACATAGTAATATAATATATAGTGGTGTAATAAATCAACCTAACTTGTTCATTGTGAAACATTATAACATACTTTGATTTTTTAATGATTTCAGAAGGCAGTATTTTAAAATATCATTTGCCATCATTATAATACACCTATGTTTTATTTTTTCTATGTATTGTACTGTTGAATCTCAGAAAAAAACTCGCCGATCATCGGCATGATGATGTTCAATCTCTCTGTCATTGCCTTTGACTGAACATTTTAAGATTCCCTTAAATACAGAAAACATAGCTGCAGAACATCCTAGTAATCCCCATTTTGCACACTCAGCATTGCAACCAACCAAGAATTTAAGCTTCGCCACCATTAACCCGGCCACTAGAAGGCATTTTAATGCACAATTAGAATGGATTTCAAATAAGATGTACAAGAGCTAGAACGCTGAGTTTGTGTCCCACTAACCAGCACCTACCTCTGCTTTGTCTTTGTCTTTCTGCTGATTCCTCTTTCCAGGTATGGTTAAGACTGTGCCATCTCCACTGTTCTAAAGATACTCAAAAATTATGGCACATGTATACATTTAACTGTCATTTAGTGTTATAATTAAGGTTACCCATGATTGGTTGTAGTCTAATTTGAAATGAACTAGAAAAACCTTTTAACCCACAAACTGCCTTCATGGCCCTTTGCACCACTTGAAATCCTACATTCAGAAATATTTTTCTTTACTTTTAGTAGTGTCCTCTTGAACCACAAATGTCCACTTAAAGGGCTAACAATGTCATTGCCTATTAATGACACATAACTGTACCATAATTATCAGAAAGCTTTGAGAACTGCAAAATCTCATGCAGCAGCTATATGTTGGTATGCTAAATTTCATACAAAAGTGTGTCCTTATGAGTTTATAAATAAACATCATTTAACATCAAGTTTGTTTTGGAACAAAGAAACACTGAAAATATATAGATGGTCAACCATTTCATATGCCCCAAGTTTCTAAACATTCTCCTTACTCAGAAGGGTAAGTAAAAGATATTTTCTGGGGAATAAGAAAGAGAGCACGCATCGGATCCAAGTAGAAAACAAGTGAGAAAAGGAAAATGAATTGAAATCTCGTAGAAGGCAACCTAAATCATTGTGCTAGGTAGTTAGCCAAGCCTTAGAGGAAAGAATGTAGATAGTGTGTTTGTCCTTCTATGGGAGACAAGGCACTTGGACTGGCAGTTCTGCAGGGAGGCTGAGTGTTCCAAGACCTGTATATATTCAGTAATGGCAGGATTTGGGGTGCATGTAGTGTAAACACTGAAAGCAACTAAATACTATGAAGTCATGTCAAAAATGTCCAGACAAAAGTATCAGTGAATTAAATAGCTACAGTGGCCATGTCATTTCATTTTCATGAAAACATATTTCTTCTTTAATGTTATTAGTGAAATGCCTTTGACTAAATGTCTTGTGTTCGCATCTTTTTTAAAGTTCATTTTAAACTCACATATCTCCTATTTTAGATGAGGAATCAAGACTCATTCAATGTTTTTTATGTGCAGCTCCCTACAATCAAATCAAGAGGACTTGATCAAATTAGCAAGTAGTTATTCCTCTTAAGAATATAATAAAGGATGATGATAATAGTAGCCATGATTCATTGAAAATTGTTGCATAAAACATTGTACACATGTGTAAGAGGTTTATATATGTTTTCTCATTTAAGCCTCACAACTGTCCCATGAGGAGTTAATAGTATCAGCCACAGTTTATATACTGGCAAACTGAGTCGTGCAAGCAGGTGAAATAATCAACTCAACTGCAATGAACAATCTCAGGCCTGGAAGCAGGCACTTTTGAATCTAGTTTACACAGTAAACTCTCTTGATTATGTTTAGGTATTGTTTTATACTCTTACCACTAGGCTTTGGACAGGTGGACATGTATAAGAAAATACTGTTGACAATCTCCTTTAACACCTGTCAAAGCAATAAAATGTGAATGTAACATTTCATGTAAATTTTGCTATCAATTTAAAAAGCAGATCAAGTAATTTAGGAACACTGATGCTGGCAGGCTGGAAGGTAAGCAGCTGAGTGAAAGATGTGTGTGAAGCCCAGGGTCTTAATATCAGCATTCAGGAGCAAGATGGTTTTAAGTTTGAAGCCTACCTAGGCTACATAGCAAGACTCTTACTCAAAAATACTAAGTTCCTTTCTCAAAAAGGGGGGAAAAGAAAGCAAAGTTCATTGGAGTTACAGAATTGTACCAAAAACAATGAAAATTATCAGGGAAATAGCATATAGAGAAGTAAGATAAGCACACAGGGGCAGGGCCTACTACAGCTATGTGTACTCAGATATGGTTTGTACTTGGTGTCACTGCAACAAAGACCAAACCTATTTGGTCATTTTTAGAAAGTTGGGTACTTGCGATTCAAACAGGAAAATTAAAGTTAAGAAAGTGCATAACTAGAATAACAGAAGGTTGCTAGAAATATTGGAGAAACATTAGAAAATATTGAAAGACTGTGGTATGACACTCATCCTACCAAACATTCCTCAGGCCTATGTGGTCTTCCAGGTCTATTTCAGACCCAACCTCCTAGAGCAAGCTTTTGCCAACTGGTCCTTATATATGACAATGCCCTTGTCTGAAATCTATGTCAATTGGCAAATTTAGATTGATTGCACTGCCAACTGTAGGAACTTAATGTTTTGCACCTCTAAGAGCTCAAGCATCTAGCACAATTATCCCCCTAAACATAATTTCAGACAATTAAAGATTTACAAATCTTAACTTATATTACCTAAAGTATAGTCCTAAAACACACAGTTTTATTTTCTTTTCACAGTGAAGTACACACATGCCCCCCTTCTCTCTCTCTCTGTGTGTGTGTGTGTGTGTGTGTGTTTAACCATTTGGATGACTACTTGTTAGGTGATAAACATGTGCTTAATGTGCAGGACGAATTTCACATTCTAGGCCTGTTCTGTAACTTCGATATTATTTGAACTTTAACCCACGTAACTCACTGATCCACACTCTTTTGTGATGTAGGTTGATGGGCAAGTCTAATTATTTCTTTTCTAATTACAGGATATCAGAAGTTACTATTCTTAAACTGTTTACAGTGATGAGATCATGAATGCGTAGGTTTTGGAATTGGAAACATGTAACGTTAGCTTTATGATTTATAGCTTTTGGTACATCATTCCAGTTTAGGATTAGTCATTGACTCCTGGATGTTTAACACTTTAACATCTGACCTAAAAGATCTTCAGAGGAAAATTGATGTTTTTATTCTTGTGTGAAGTAAATCCAAAGGATCTGGTACTATTCTAGCCATATTTTTTAGAACTATTGTTTAAAGGAGAAAAAGTGGATAGGTTTATTGATAGACTTAATTCTTTATCCTTTCATCACATATCTACTTTAAAATCTTTGCAAATGGAAAAGAAATGGCAATATATAATATAATATAATATAATATAATAATGCAGCAAAATGATTATTTATTGGTACCATGATTCTTACTCTTCCAAAACTTATTTACACTATATAGTAGATTCATTAGGTTGTGGGATTATTTCCCTCCTTTCATTGGACAACAGTCTATCTCAGTTTTCAATAAATCTTTTACTGAATCTCAACCAATTTTTTAAACTTTTATTTAATTAAATCTATTAAATGTACTGTTCATATTCATCAAATATATATTCCAAATTAGCCAATCATAAGAGGAATAACTTGTAAGGATAATGGAATTACATCAAGTATTAGACTGTTGTATTTCCAGTGCTATTTTAGATGACTGATAAAAGCTAACATGCATTTTAAATAAAACTTCCCAAAAGAAACTGCTATTCAAGAAAGGCCATTCTCTCCCTTCTATTTCCTCCTCAGAATAAATGGCCCATTTTCCTCAGATGTACTACTTCTTTTTTGAATTTCCATTGTAGACTCTTATTGCTAGTTCTTTAACAATCACTGCAGAAAAAATACTCCCACTCCTAATTTGATCACAATGCACAAATAATGCAGAGTATTTTCAGGGTTGTCAGTAATAAAATGATAAACTAGTTGTGAAGTACTAAGAATAAATAAAGTGAGTACCAGGTAGTTGTAAAATAATGAGCCTCTGGTAAATTAGGTCTTCAGGAATGGCAACAGACTAATTCTCATGCTTAGGTCATGGGAGAATGTACAGTTTTGCCACAAATTGTAGTGAAGAAAGCTATTTTGCTGACTATAAAGCCAAGATGCAATAGCCAGGCATGGTGGAGTGTGCCTGTACTCACATGGTTGAGGCAGGAGAATAGTGTGTTTGAGACCAGCCTGTGTTACACATAAAATTGTTACGAAGTGCATAGCAAGATCCTATCTTTCAACAAGCACAAATAAAATAAGAAATAATGCTTAAAATACAAATGTCTTACACTTTCATGTATACAATATAGAAAAGGCCACTGATCACAATAAAAGACCATCTAATTTCATACATAAAATTATCAAATTTTTCATTTTAATTTTACCTGGCACTTAGCATAATGTGTTTTATTTTATTTTTGTTCATTTCTTTTAACTTAATAGTTTGAAGTTCAGTGCTCCTATGTGGTAAGCATGATTTCACAGATTTTATAAGCGCTGTCTTGGATTTTAACTTGAGTGCTACCTATCTATTTTATTAGGTCAAACATTCACAGATAAACATTCACTGTATTTTATTCATGTTTGTATGCATAGGCCATTATATGTTATAGTTTACTTGAATATGTTTTCGCTGAGTAGTTAATATATAAAAATAGGGCACTATGGAAAAGTTTTAAGCTATGAAGTTAAGGGTTAAGTGACCTGAGTTCTAGTCTTTTGTGTGCCTCTGCATCCTTTGCTGGTCAAAGAGGAAATCCTAAGCAGATCAGTAGAGAGTACTTATCTAGCATGCATGAAGGTCTTTGGTTCAGTCTTCAGCACTGGAAGAAAAAAAAAGTTAAACTGGGTGGCTACTAGTATCCTTTCAGATACTATAAACTTAAGGAAAACTTCAAAGATTTTCTAGTTCTGAAAACTGTCTTCACATAATAATGTGGGATATAAGTTTTTCCATCTCAGAAAATAACAGCTATGATTCTTCAAGCACACAAGAAATTGTTACACATGCAAAAGTCAGTCCTCACCTCTGGTCTTGAACCTGTAATTGCCCCATTCACTCCAGTGCCCTATACTTGAAATCATTCTGCTTTTAAGTGTAACTAAGTGGAAATGTCTCTTGTTTTTTTATTGCTTGAAGTGAACATAAGAGATTCTTATTAGCAAAATTATGGCTTGTGATCCAAATTCAATATTAGTTCAGGCCCAAACCTTACAAAAGAGAGTTACTTAATGTTGTCAAAAACCATAAAGGTATTCTTTACTGTTAATATAGTATATCACTTACCAACTTATTTAAGTCATATAAGTGTTACTTAAGAAATAATTATTGTTTTCCCTTAGTAGAATTTATAACTAAATTATCTATGGCTGGGTGTAATGACCCTAGTCTTTAAAACCCAGAACTTGAGAAGGGCAGGCAAGAGGATCAGAAGTTTCAGAGTCATCTTTGACTATATAGAGTGTTCAATAGCCTAGGTTGAATGAGAGTCTGTCAACACACACACACACACACACACACACACACACACACACACACACACACACACACACTTTTGGGTTTTTGTGGTAGGGTTTCACTGTGTAGGCCTACCTCTCACTTTGTAGACCAAGTTGGTCTCGAATTCATGATTCTCCTATTATTCACTCTAGAACGTTGTGATGCATCATCACAAACAGCTTATTTTCAAGTATTCTCTATTACTTGCAATTTAAAAATTCTATTATAAGGTTAAATTCATGCCAAAGTTATGTCCTTAAATCATAGTCTGCACTTTCCCCCTCTTTCATTCAACTTATTTTCTAACAAAAGCAACAAATGGCTAAAAGTACTTAAAAATATAATCACAGAATATCCTTTTAATGGCATGTATACATGGTTGTATAGTTCCAGCATGTCCTCTCATTTTATTCTCAGTTTAACTACAAAGTAATTAGGGCCAAAATTTTAGCAACATTTACGCAAATGATACACTTAATAGAAAATACTTGAAATATTGTATTCGTGATCACACACTTGATTGTACAACCAGATTAAAACAATACCATGCTTTCTCATTCAAGATAACACAGGACTTCCAGTAGTCCCCATATCTTCTATGTGATGTATAGCTTCACAGAAATTTTGGTGGTGCTGATAAACAAATGACACAATTAATAAATTGTATGTTCTTGGTAGTACAGTGTTTGCCTAATGTATGAGGCTCTGAGTTTCATTTGCTGAATTATTAAAACAAGTTATATAGAGGTGTATGAGAGAGACAGAGAGAGAGAGAGAGAGAGAGAGAGAGAGAGAGAGGGAGGGAGAGGCAGAGACATAGGATAATAGAAATGACTAAAATAAATGATAAATGTGTTTCTGCAGAAGAGCAGGCATTCATTTAAATGTGGTCAGAGGTTATATACACATAGCTGATTGATGAGCAATATGTCTTTGATGAAAACCTTAATAAAAATCAAATCACTTTCTGTAGAATCAGTTGGAATGCAGCCACTCCATTGTACTTTAGCCAAGCAAGGTTTCTTGAAAGTCAATCAAGCTATTTTGATTTCCGCTTCTAATTTTCCAAAATGCTTCAATGTTTTTTCTCTTATAACTATTATCCCTATTGTGATGTTCAGAGCCCATGTAATCAAAGATGCTTTCAATATTTTAAAATACCACATTCTAAACTTTTGTTGAATATTGTTATAATAATATACAAAACACTGAACCTTAAATTTAAACCTTCCTTTCTTTCCAGAGAAAACTAGTAAAAATTAAAATATCATATTATTTTATTGCGAAATCACTTTTCAATGAAGAATTCCCAATAGGAATTCACCAATATTTTGTTCAACATCAGTGTTGCTAACTTCCAGGCTGATTGAATGTCATGACTAGAAATTGTCTGGTTCATGAAATATATTCTTAGATTTATATGGGACACATAGGTGATTAGTATGTAAAGGCTTCACAGGACAAAGAAGGTCATGGGCACCTGTTCAACTAACTAGAGGCCATTAATACATCTATGCGACCTTCTCTGACCCCCTATTAGAAGTTTTCTGGGTTTGTATTCAGGGTGCCTTTGATTCTTTGAGGGTCACTTTAGACTCTAGAAAGAAGGGAAGGAAAGGACATTTATAGTTTGTCCATGACTCCTGTCGGGACTGCCATTTGATTTCTAATTGATTTCCCATGAAAACCATGCCCAGATGTCTTTTTACCATTTTTAATGAATCTGAAATTGTACCATTTGTGTTCCTGTAAAATAATTTCAAAATAATCATTCAAGTTTCTATACTAAGATCTTAAAGTGTGGCACCCAGGCCCCTCCTTGATCTGTTTTAGTAATTGGGCAGATTTCTACCCAACGTCAATGAAGACAAAGCATGACAGAAAGCATGACAGAAAATCTGTGCTAAGAGTCATATAATCTCCAAAGCAGAGTTTGATGTCCATGCACCCTTTCCTAGGATCACGACCATAAATTATATTGGTATGCAAAAAACCCCAGATATTGCACTGTAAAGAAGTATTAAATAGTTGCCTTGCATGCAATTAGGAAAGAGTACCAGTATGTACGTAAAAACACTGCACATTTGACTCTGATATAATCAGTTGTCTGATGATAAAGTAAAGTAACTCTTAATTTCCAATACCAAAAGGTTATTTATTTTTATTAGATTATGTTTAGTAATATTAACAAGGCACTTTATATCTTTTCAAGGTATAGACGATGTTGTGAAAGTGGCCATACATTAAGCACTAAACATTCTAATAAGCAGTGGAATTAAAGTATTCTCATATTTCTGAGTGACTTCATACTGCATATGGGTTTTAAAAATTAAAACATTAAATGTAGTGTTCTTGCATGTGAGTGTGACAGAGACAGAGACATACAGAGACAGACAGAAACAGAGACAGAGGAGAGGGAGAGAGAAGGGGAAAAGAAAGAAAGAGAGAGAGAGAGAGAGAGAGAGAGAGAGAGAGAGAGAGAGAGAGAGAGAATTGCTGGGGGAGGGTCTGAGCATTCATTGAAATCAGGGGACAATACTCTGCCTTCAATTCTCTCCTTCCACCTCTAAGTGGGCTTCAGCAATTGGCCTCAGGTTAACTGGCCTGTGCTGCAGGCACTTTACCCATGGAGATATCTTTAGGGCCACTACTGATTATGTTTTAAAGATACCTAAAGTAAGGTTAAGAGACAATTCTTGACTAATATTGATAACAAGTATAGTTATTGTTAATGTTGAAGCTATAGAGATCATTCTAGTCTTCTGACTCTGAATTAGGCTTCTTTCCCCACATAGTCCATTGCCTCCTGAAAGCTGTGTGGCATAATAAGAGAAAGCTTTTAACATTTTGACTACATCATACTGTCCTTGAGAATCATGTCATGCTTAATAAATTCGGAATGGACAGAAAATACATTTGCATCCCTTGCTCAAAATTAAAACCTTAGTACAAATATGTGAATACCTTGAAGACTATGGCTTTCATTATTACTAACATTTAACATAAAAGATATAATTATTTTTGTGTTATATATCATATACATGCATATTCACAACAGGAGAAAAAGCAGAGTGATTTTTGAGGCTTATATTAGACTAACCAGTCAATTGGCCACATACACTTATTTATGTTAGCTTTGATTCTTATCTTGAGGAACTGATGTCTGAAACAGCCCAAGGCTGAATGCTTACTCTATAAATTACATCCCTTAAAAATGTACAAATGCAAGCATGAGTCACTAGCTACAGAAGTCCATCTTTAATCCATTATGTCATTTCCATAAGGAAACAAACCAATGACCTTCAGTCATTTTAAAGACAATGACTCTGAGCAATAGTGTGTGTGAAATATACAATCACAACATGAACACTCAATAAACTCAGGTTCAAAAATAGCTTTGTAAAATGAAATGTTTCCTTCTATGACTATTTTCCCATTCATTTGTGTGAGTACCTTTCACATCTGGGATGAGTTTGAAACTATATTAAAACATTATTTCATGCATCATTATATTGATAGAGGGAAAATCCTGTCTCCATTTGGGGTTTTTAGTCTCATTAATAAAGTAATTTAAGAATGAACTCAGATTAAAACACAAAGGAAACTTTTACTAGAATGTAAAAGAAAAATTCCAAGCTGTAAAATCATAGCAGCTGCCCAAGGGGAGATAATGGAGGAGAAAAGGAAAAAAGGGCCATGGTCTTTAAGCTAACATGCATAGCAGACACATGGCAAACAAACAGCCACATGGTAGGAAGGCCTTAGTGAAAAGGTAAGGAAGCCCACAGTGTTGAGGTGAAAGCTCCAAAAGAGACAGAAGAATCAGGAAATAGAAATGGAGAGAAGCTGATAAAGAGCCAAGTCAGGACTCAAACTACAAAGGCTGTAAGCTCTTCCCATGGCTCCTTGAGTAACAAACAGCCTACCAGTTCAAAATGTATCAAATACTTATGCACAAAATGTACTCTGAGTACAATACCTGTTCAGACCTAACATTCTCACCCAGGCCTGACTTCGAACACAAGACAGGGGATAGACATAGTATGATGGCTTCTCCAAATCAAGAAGGTATGAATCCTTAAAGATCTCAGTTCACTTCTAAAAGTGAGGGAAACACTATTTATTAATAGCAAATTGATGGGAAAGTTGTGCAAGATGTTATATATTGGGCAGGGTCTGTCATGTAAGGTTTTATTCTTCTTGGGATCCAAGGTGGCAACAGTGTTACGACAATGATTTATCTATGTGTATTCTGCCAAAATAAAGGACAAACACACAAAAAGTGACAGTAGAAATATCAGGCTTTTTGCTGTCTTCCATTACCTTGTAGGTCCAATGGAGGACTTGATGATTTTTAACAAATGTACCTGTTTCACACTGGGGAGATGTTTGTTCAGAGGATAAGTCACTTGTCACACAAGTGTGAGGAACAGAGTCAAAATCCAGCATCTATTTAAAAAGTACAAGTCTGATGGACTGAATTTGATCCCTGGTCTAGTTGTAGAAGAAGAGAACCAACTCTTGAAAGTTGTCTGACTTCCATATGTACACTGTGCCACATACCTGCCAACACACATGCATCACACATACAAACAGTAATGATAATGATGATGGTACTGTTATTATAATGATAATGGTGGTGGTGGTGGTGGTGGTAGCGGTGGTGATGATGAAATGTAAACAACCTGAACAACAAATAGGTCAGCAAACAAATTTTCCTTTGGTTTGTCAGGTCCTATTGAGTTTTTCACCATTGTTGCAAGTCCATTCTATTGTTCTCTTGACAAAGATGCAGTAAGTGTAAAAGGCAGTATCATATCAGAACAGCAAAGACTGAGATTTTAAAGACTGCATGTAACCGTGAAGTGAAATCTAAGAAAATTTAAAGTAACAACGCAACACAATAAAGCAGAAAATTACCTCAGTGTTTAAATAACACCCAGTAAAAGAGAACAAAATTCTTCTGAACAGTGTGGAAGAAATAGAGAAAAATCTGAGCCTCTTCATGCTAAAATGTATATCAACTCCAGCAGGATAGAGATGCTCTGCACCTTCATGGAGGTGCCTGCCACATAGATGGAAGCACTTCCCCAAACCGACTAAACTACTTTCAGAATGAGCACATTTTATCACATACTAATCATACTTCTATAAAGATTCTTTGAAAACACAAGTAAGCAGGGAAAGTAAGCCTGCAGTTTATTTGTGGTCTTGCTTTAATCTTAAGTAGAGGAAGTTTCCTTCTTCCTAAATGACTCTGACAATCTGCGAATGCACAGAGAAGTACATTCTGTTCTCTCGTGATGTTAGTAGCCACTGGCTCAGGCCTCAATATTGGCATTTTAATGACGTTTGAGCACCAAATAGTGCCTTCTTAGGCACTTTAAAAGACAATTTTGAATTGAAGCTACACTTTTATTAGAGCAAGCTGAGATCAAAATAGCAATAATATGTGTAATGTTGAGTATAATCTCTTAAATCATCACAGAATCATCCTCAGTGTCACTGTGTAAATCAATGATAAGTCATGTCAAAAATAATAATATCATAAGTGGGAAACTTTACAATGTGTGTTTGTATTAAAATATAAAACACAGTTGTGCTCAGGACCATCTTGTTGTCTTGAGGAACTGCCCCCCCCACACACACACACAGAAAGAGAGAAATAAAATTTATTGTGAGAATTTAAAATAGTAGTATTGCAATAAGGTAAGGAGAGATCAAAGACTTGAACTGATATTATAAAACAGAAAATGTCATGATTAGGCTGGAAGGACACACTCGAAATAGAATTAATTGTAGAGAAGGAAGTTCTCCTTTTTTCAAATTTAACGTTTTTAAAATCTGCTGTGAAACATTAGACAGATCAGAAAATATTTTTGCTTATTATGTTTCAGAGAAATGTTTTTAAAACCTACAAGCCTTATTTTTCATGGAGGATCAGAAATGCTTCATTATAAAATATCTAAATCTATCTTCTCATGATGTAAACCCTGGAATAAACACATCACAGCATATTCTTCTGGCTGCAGTAGTCACACGTGACCACTAGGGGGCCTCAAATCCATTTGCTGCAATTCTGTGGCCAAAAACAGATTTATTCCCTCCATGGAAACTGTACAATTAGGTAAAATCAATTTAAATGGGAGCCACAACAGGTAGAATAGATTACTACAGTGTAGTGAGATGATATGCTTTGTTACAATGCAACTGTACTTTCTATCAGGTTAATCGACCACAGCATTGCAAGCGCATCTTCCCTAAGCATAGACTCTTGCATAAAGTAGAAAATAGTTAGTGATTTTGGATTTCTGCCTCCTGAAATGTGTTAGGGGGAACAAGCTTTATTTACCTTTCCCCTAAAGAAGAAGAGTGTTTTACAGTTTCCATAAAACAGAATCTTAATTTTCAACATTGATTTTCACAGTCCTTGCAATGAATCTTTGCACTAACTTCTCAAAGTGACAAAAGGTGCTCATACAGATTTATAAATTTTAAATGAATTTTTAAATATAATTTAGATAAGAAGAGAGGTTTTTTTTATCCAGGTTGTTTCTCTCTTATTTGAATTCACAACTACTTTATTGTACTGTCATAAGGAATCAGAAACAGAGTAATTATCAGTATAGTACATTTTATTTTGGATAACATGAAATATAATCACATCAAATTATTTAAATCGTGACTTTAAAATTTACCATATAGGCTGGGCATGGTGTTGCACACCTTTAATCCCAGCACTCCAGAGGCAGAGGCAGGCAGATCTCTGTGAGTTCGAGAACAGCCAGGTCTACAAGAGCTAGTTCCAGGACAGCCTCCGAAGCCACAAAGAAACCTTGTCTCGAAAACTGTCCCCCCCCAAAATCACCATATATATATTTTATATTACATTACTCATATCAACTTACGTTGATCAGTCTATGAGATAACTAAGTTATTTTAATAATCTCAAATAATAGAATGATGTTTTCTATATATTTTCATAATTCTAATGATGTCTACTTTATTACATTTTTACTTGACTAATCAGAAATGTTTACTTTGTATTTTAAGAAAATACCTGCATTTAAAATATCTTGGTCATGTTTATGGTGTTTGGAGAATCTTTTCCTTTTTAAAATAAAAAATAAAATTATTAAAAGTTTGTCCTAGTCCAAAAATGTAGCTAATATTAGACTTTGCATTCCAAAATAAATGGGTATAAAATTGATAGTTATGATAACAGGCATTTAAATGATGATTGTCAAGTGTAATTTTCTTTCCCAGGTTCAAAACCATTTAACTGCAGCTCTGGAAATTGTCTTATGTGAAATCATTGTTCAACTTAACATTTGATGTAGACTTTTTCTGATTCATTTAAAATACCAAACTGACATAAGATTTCTTCTTTAGCAGAAAGACAAACAGTGGTACACCTGCTGTACTGATGCCTCATTTAGAAAACTATGATTTTCATGTGGAGTGTGTAGATAGCATTCCCATCACATTTCAGTCAGGCCTCTCCAAAGAAAATCGCATAGGTATCTTGACTAAGCCCTTAGTTGCAGAGTTCTTATTGTACTTTTTTCTTCATGTTTACTTTCAGGGTTCTCAAACAACACCTGCAAGCATAGGCCAATGAACACTGTTTCTCCAAATTAATTGTGAGTATACCCATAAGCATGCCTCCAGATTCTTATATTGAATTAGTATTTAACCGTTATATATAGGTGATTAGCTATCTTGAAAACTTAGACCCCTAGACTACTAAGATATTTACCATTAATGAATGGCTTACTGCATATGAAAAATGATTTGATTGATTAAAAACATTTTAATGCAACCTAAAACAATTTTGTTTTTGTCAAATCACATGTTCTCAAGTTATGTGTGATGCAGACATTCTTACCAAGTTGCAAACCAATGTCTCAAAATTATGGTGAGAAAATATAAAATAAGATTTTATGTTGGGAAAATTTGGCCAGTGATGAAAAGCTATGCAGGATCTCACAATTTCCTCCTATAGTGACAGACACATAGCTGTGATCTGAAATAAGGAAATCAGGCTATCATTTTCTGGTGGTTAATTTTAGAAAGCAAAGCTCCTTAAATATTACTTTTATTTAAAAGCTTTATTTTCGTTTTACATACCAACCCCAGTTCCCCCCTCTATCCCATTCTCCCACCCCTGACCTCCCCCCATCCCACCTCCCATCTGCTTCTCAAAGGGGTTAAGGCCTTCCTTGGGGAGTCAACAAAGTCTGGCATACCAAGTTGAGGCAGGACCAAGCTCCCCCCATATTAAGGGTGAGCAAGGTATCCCACCATAGTGAATGGGTTCCAAAAAGCCAGTTCATGCCCCTGGGATAGGCCCTGGTCCCACTGCCAGCCCCCTCCCACCAATAGATCAAGCCATATAACTGTCACTCACATGCAGAGGGTCTAGCTCAGTTCCATGTAGGTTCCCCACCTGTCAGTCCTTAGTCCATGAACTCCCACTAGCTCAGGTCAGCTGTCTCTGGTTGTCTCTATCATGCTCTGACCCCCACCTCCACCTTGTTTATAAGATACCTCTTCCCTCTCTTCAGCTGAACTCCAGGAGCTCAGCCCAGGGCTTAGCTGTGGGTCACTGCATCTGCTTCCATCAGTTACTGGATGAAGGGTCTTTGGTGACAATTAGAGTAGTTACTAATCCGATTATAGGGGAAGGTCAGTTCAGGTACCCTCTCCACTATCATTGGGAGTCTTAGCTGGGATCATCCTTGAGGATTTCTGGGGATTTCTCTAGCATGGGTTTTCTCCCTAACCCTGTAGTGTCTCCCTCTATCAAGGTATCCCTTTCATTGCTCTCCCCATCAGTCCTCCAAACAAGGCCTTCTCACGCCCTCCTGTTCCCATCCCCTCCCTCCCTTCTATGCCCCCCCAGCCAGTTTTCCCTGGAGATCTTAACTCTTTTCCCTTCCTGGGGCTCTCCATTCTTGATAGATGTGGTTAGTACAGTACTTGTATGAGCAGTGGAAAAATATTTGTTCCATCCCCAGCACCAAAGTCCTCCTCCTCCTCCTCCTCCTCCTCCTCCTCCTCCTCTTCCTCCTCCTCCTCCTCCTCCTCCTCCTCCTCCTCCTCTTCCTCATGCCAAGTATAGAGAAGGTGAGAACCTTTCTTTCAGTCACAAATTCGGAACAGTTCATTAAAGATGAAAAGCAGAGAATGGAAGCTACACTTGTTGGCACACACCTTTAATTCCAGCATTCAGGAAACAGAGACAGGTGGATCTCTGTGAGTTTCAGGCCAGCCTGGTCTAGAGTGAGTTTCAGGACAGACAGGGATACAGAGAGAAACCATGTCTCAAAAGGAAGGAAGGAAGAAGGGAGGAAGGAATGAAGAAAGGAAGGAGAGGAGGGAGGAAGGAATGAGGGAGGAAGGAAGGAAGAAAGGAAGGAAGGAAGGAAGGAAGAAAGGAAGGAAGGAAGGAAGGAAGGAAGGAAGGAGAGAAGGAAGGGAGGGAGGAAGGAAGGAAGGAAGGGAGGGAGGAAGGAAGGAAGGAAGGAAGGAGAGAAGGAAGGGAGGAAAGAAGGAAAACCATGCTTATGTATACATTACAACTAAGGCAGTTCTCAGTTAAATTTCTCACTGTCTTATTTGTGTAGTTAATACCACAAAATGAATTTACACTTGTAGTTTTGGAAGAAGAATTGATGATTGTAGAATCTAATCCATTACTCGAGAGATATTTCAATGTGTACTTTTAGTTGGACAATACTATATAATTATACATAAAAATTAACCAGTGCAAAATAGAGTGAAAGATGTAAGCCCATTAAATTTCAAAAGATATTAAGAAGGAAATAGGGTTGGGAATAGGAATGTCTGCTACGCACATAATTGATGATTTGAAAAAAGTGAAAGAAATCAATGAGTTTTTTCTCAAGGCAGGTATATCAAAATGGCTACATTAAAATGTACCCATAGTCAAAACAACCAGCATCCAACTGTCCTGCTAGGTTATTAAGCACATCCTTATTTGATGTGATGGCAAACATAACCCTTCCTGTATTTAATATATATTAAAAGAGTTCTATTACTCTCTCTCACTGGTTTGTCATGTGGTGGAAAAAAATCAATCAAAAAGTGTAAAGTGTAAAATTGTGTAAAATTGTGAAGTGCCCTGGCAGGAGGAATCTCACCATAATTTTATGAAGAAGAAGTACCGCATATGTTTTCATTGTGTTGGTGAAATAGGTTAACATGGATGTGCAGGTAAGTTTATGTAGTATTCACATAAGGTCATCTTATGTTGATCAACAGCATTACAAGCCTTGTCCAGTGATAAAGACCAAGGTGAGTCTTACCACAATATGAAGTCAGCCAATTCCACCTTTGCGGCCACCCTTTCAATGCTGTTTTGCCTTTGGTAAAACATCTCTATCTCTGTATGCTAAGTATCTACTACTCCACAGTGAGTGTTTCCTAAACCTCTCCCTGGCCTGTGCACTCTTTATGCACATACCTCCTGACCCTTGGTTCTTAATCAGCCCTTAGAGAAACTTTGATACGCAAATTCATCTTAAGCTACCAATAACCGACAAGTTCTATCCCATCCCTCCAAAACTGAAATCCCCCAAGGAGCTCACAGACAAAATATAGCTCAAAATCCATCTTTTATGCAAAGCTTTGGACTACTTCACTTCTTCATTAGGCTCTCCTTGATGGGGCATGCCAGTGACATGAAAATTGCATCCCCACTCAACTGCTATAAATGGTTGAAAAATAGTTGTTTATTGCAATGTTGTAGCCAATATTCTTAATATGCTAATATTCATTGTGTTTAGATGAGTACCAAAAGTGCTATTGTAATACCTATACACCTACAAGTTTTTTGGTTTTGGGGGGTTGTTTTAGTGATGAGATTGACATGACCCACACATGCTGGGCAAGCACTCTACTAGAGGGATTTTGAGTTTCTGTGACAATTTTAAAATATATAATAATTAATAATTTTTACAAAATAAAAGAAGGTTCACATGATTTGTTACTATTCTTCACAATTAGTAATAACTTTCCTATAGTCCTATAGAATCAAATACAAAGATATATAATATATAATGTATATAATATGTCAATATATACACACAGAGATATACAAACACATGCATACACGGGGAGAGAGAGAGAGAGAGAGAGAGAGAGAGAGAGAGAGAGAGAGAGAGAGAGAGAGAGAGAGAGAGAGTGGCAGGGCAGATTCTCCAAGGTAATGATTTAGGTTAGGTATTCAATGTCCCTTTTTAAAACTGAACACTTTTTAACTGAGCAGCTCTGTTCCTCCTGAGCAGGATAAAGTTTATACTACCAGTAAGTATTTAAGGTAAACACTGTTTGCTTAGATTTGTTTTTTCTGAAACATGACAACAGCACTGAAAGGTCTTTATCTGAGTAGTTCATGTAGTGAAGGAGGAGTACCAGCACATTAGCTCTACACCTCCAGGACAGGGTTTATACGTGTCACTCTCTTGATACTTGTATTAAAAATGGAAGAACTTTTCTTTTTAACCATGTGGCCCTGTGGTATTAGAAATAAAACAAATTCACTTAAACTGCTTGACACGAATTCTCTGATGCATGGCTTTCAGAATGTTTCATTCTATGTTTGCAAGTGACTTGTCAAAAGTACAAAAAAATCATAATGTGTGTGAAATATTAATATTTATAGAGTTCCATTATGTTACTGTGCACTGTATTGTAACATGTCTTTTTCAAAACTATTTAAAATACTTGTATTTCATGAAATATAATTTCTTTACTTTTCAACTCTTCATTTGAATAAATTAAAAATATAAGCAGAAAGGTATGAAGGAAGCAAAGAATTCAAGGCTAAGCAATGTAATATTATTATGTTCTATGTTGGCTATTACATTTGTATCACCTGTAAGAACATACTATGTTACATGTAATATATACTTGATTATCAGTTTCACAATAATTATAAAACTTCTATAATAATAGTACTTCTAGAAGAGAAACAATAAAGTATACTTTTTAAATTAACATACATAATATATTTTAAGCATAGGCAAGTTTTCAGGCTTTCTACTGTGGCAATGTGCAGGTATTGTTGATAATCATACTTTTAAGTTCGCCTACTTAACACTTCTTTGATCTCAAAAGACATGGGATTGTCTAGATACTTAAAGAACTTCTTGTTGCCCTATAAATATGTAGAAACATAGTTAGAAATATGCATTTATAAAAATAAATGTATGCAATCTCGTTGACCTATCTAGAAATTTAAAAACCATGTACAACACAAATACATTTTTATTTGAAGTAGCTTGTGCCAGAAAACTCACAAGACTCACATGATGGTTTAAAGTGCATATATCCTAGAAAAAAGTTTCAACTTCTGCAAAATAAATGAAAGTCACACAATTTTGAAAGGTAAGTAGGTGAAAGGTTGTAGTAACTTTAGTGACTGCAAAAGTCAGTGAATACATGCATGTAAGTGGTTGTCATGATCAAAGAGTTTGTCACATGGAAATATCTATCCCAAATTTCATTATTTTAAAATACTAGTCTTAAATATATTTAACTGGTATTGTCATGTAATTCAATGTTGTTTGTAATTCCAATAAAAAATATATACATATTTAATTCAATTTATAAATCATCAGTGTAATGATAACTCTTACCATCAGCTGCCATACTAATCTCTCTGTATTATTTGTGGGCCCTAACATGGCGGCAGAACTCAGGAGGCTGGCGGAAAGAGTTATCATCACACATCAGCTTCAGCTAACATTTTTTCCAGAAACGTATACTAGACACACTAGAAATAAGGAAAGTGGCTCAAGGTTCAAAATCAACCATTGCTACATTGCTTGAAGCCATCTTGGGCTATGTAAGATTATATCTCAAACAGAAAACAGAACAGACAAAAGCCCTAGAGACTACTATAGTTTGGAGCTACTTCAATTTTCCATTATTTTATTATTATATTATTTTTGTACAACTGAATTGTCCTTTACCATTTCACAATAGCCTAAATTTGTCTTATTTCATGTATCTGCTATGAACCACACATTTTGTGATCTTGGTCACTTTTTCCCTTTTTTCTTTTTTCAATCTGTCGAATTCTTTGACAAACTATTTCAAGCTAGCATGATGAGTTGTAGTCTGGTGTTTCTGGCCCCTATTATAGCTAAAATCATCCAGGGGATCCCGTTATACTCTAGATTCTTACTCGCTAGATTTGGTGAAGCATTCAAGAGTCTGTTTCTAACAAGGTCCCAAGTGTCCATGGTCTAAATTTGGAGTGCCAAGGTGAGAGAGCAAAAGTCAACAGTTTTTCTCTATCAAAAGCCTCAGAGTCCAGAATTTGGATGCTGTGAACCACATAGACTCTTTGCCTTTATAGTTCAGTGACAGCCACGGACAGTATATAGAGTAGACCTGTTTCACTAGAGTGAAATCTGAATACTTGTACCCTTTCCAAGCCAGTCGATATTATTGATACATTGACTATTTTTCAACTAATTAAAAATTGAGCCCTTTTGTTGTCTTCTACATCAAAGCAATCTCTAGTAATTTTCAGACCAGTTTACTGAAACAAAATGTACTAACAAATAATATTGCCACAGTTTAGGAGGGTCATGTGAGAAGGACGAGCTCTGTAGAAACATTACAGCTGAGTTAGGATTCGAAGATACACGGCTTTTCTAGACAAGTAAGTAGGAATGAAAACGGGCAGAGATGAAGACCATCATTGTGTTTGGAGAAATTAGAGCATCAAGTGTATATGATCCATTCATGGCCAAGAAACTCGATGATATGGGAATTCCCCATAAGAAAATTGAAACTGTTTAAAACTTGAATGAGTAGTGGTATCAGGTGAGCATGCTGAGTGAGCAGTGGGGAATGCTATTAAATTCTGCATTTTAGAATTTCAACAAAGGCCTTGTCCATTGGGAGAGAGAAAGGGGATAGAAATGATTGAGGCACTACAATTGAAAGGTCATGACTTTAGAAGTGGCTGCAAACTGTTCTGAGATAAAAGCTTTGAGGGAGCATTTGTAGAAATCATCTGACTTTGAAACTTCATTGATGATATGTGAAATGAACATTGAATAGCAGGCAGAGCAGGCCTCTGAAGTCACTTTTTCCATTGATAGAAAGCACACAGCAGATTGATTAAAGAAAAATATGGTATCTATGAAGGAACGAGTGAAGATGTTAAAAGGTGATCTCTACAAATGTTCAAGGGGCTGCTAGACATTGCTGATAAGCTAAGGAATAGGCATGCCTGCTGAGTGTAACAGGACCATATAGGTACTTTAGATGTTCATTCTTTGGAGATAGTAGTGGACTAAGATGATGCAAAAATACACAGCACATACCTCAAAGTGAAGAAGAGATAGTTTATTCTGGAGCCAAGTAACAGTGACTGTGACCTAGAAATACTGATTCAAGTTTTTCCCAAATTCGGAGTATTCCAATAGGTTAACAATTAAATAAAGCTCTTATAGTAACAGAACAAAGAAAGCCATTAATCAAAACATTTTTCAAATATATAGGTGGGTGGGCTGCAGCAAAGTGGAGCATTCCTCCCATAGTCCTTAGACACTATTTGATGATATCCTTTGCTTTTGAATTAGTGGAAATCAGAGGCCTGCTCTTATATTCCTCAGGATTTACCCAATGTTAACTCATGTTAACTCATGGCGATTCACAGGGACAAGAGAGCCCAAGATAACTTCAGTCTAAAAATGCAGCATTATAACCACTACACTGGCATCAACAATCTCATCATCTAATCTGCCCTGTGAATGTTCAATGTAGGTGTAGCTTCCTTGGGAGAAAAATAGCTCATAGATATTACACAAAAACCCCAGAGGCAAAAATAGGAAAAACTAAATCTCAAGTACAAAATGAACACATTTCTTAATTCTTTCTGGATCTCTCTCTCTCTGAATCTCTCCCTATTTCCTATCTCATGCAACTTCCCGCATTTCCCAGGCACATAGCTCATTGATTCCATTGTGTGCTTTGCTGGATTACCTAAGTGATCTGAAGATTTCCAGAGCCTGCTTGGGCATGGTCACAGGTACCTGTGACTAGGGTCACTCCCTACAATACAAGATACTTGTTGCAAGTTTATTCAACAGTGTAATCAATGGTGAATTTGATCACTGTTTAGCATACAAAGAATGATGGGAAAACCTGCTCTATTCAGGAAGTCTGTAAAATGAATACCAAATGTGCCAGCAGCTGTGGATTATGAATAAAAATCCCAGAGAAATTTCTACTCTTTCTCACTGGGGAAATTCTAATTTCCTACCAATTAATATCAGAGCTATTTTCCTCCAGCTTTGATCATCAAATCAAAACAAATTGCATAAAAACTTAGGTAGAAATGTTGAGACCATTTTCTTGTTCTGTTTTTGTTGTTGTTTTGAAATAGGGACTTGCTCTGTAGGCCTGCCTAGATTATTACTCACCACAACATGTAATCCAGGCTAGCCTTGAACATAGGGTAGTCTTCAAACTTTAGCCTCCTAAATGCATGCTTAGGACTACAGGCATGAGCCACTATGACCAATTTAATTGATTTTAATGATGAAAGGAAAGGAATCACGGCTTTATCAAGAAAGTTATCAAGAGTAACAAATATAGATATAAGAAATAACAGAGTTGTTTGACTATTTGGTGTGTGTGTGTGTGTGTGTGTGTGTGTGTGTGTGTGTGTGTGTGTGTGTGTGTGTGCTCATGCAGGAGCACATGAGTGAGCTCATATCATTCAAAGGAAAGATGACTAAGTTTCCCATCAAATGAATAGAGAGTTTATGTATTGATATATTAGAAACTATGCCAGTGTTCACCATGATTCTAGATGTGATCAATGCTATTTCCTACAATTTTCATAACATTAAAATAAAACTAGTTTTTATTAACCAAGCTTAATACAATTCTCCACTGAACATGCCTAACGAAAGCTGTTATGTAGCATTAACAATCAAATGCATTCTGCTTGCAAACAGGTAAATAGCATTGGTTTCTTTCCTATCTTATAATTTTCTTTACCAAAACTTTTAATCCTGGATCTGCCAGATGTCAAAGTGGGTAAATATGGTCACTGCCAACACTGATGGACTGAGTTCCATCATCAAACAGCACATGGTAGAAAAAAAGAATTGAAGACAACAGGTGCCCCCTCCTCACATATATTGTGATACACACACACACACACACACACACACACACACACACACACAGAGAGAGAGAGAGAGAGAGAGAGAGAGAGAGAGAGAGAGAGAGAGAGAGGAATGTTTTTAAAAGATTTAAAATGCCCTTTAATTCCAATTATCTTAGCCCTCAAATGGAAATCAGTATAATTTTGTCAAAGAAATTGCATAAATGGAATTTCTTGAAGTTTTTAACATATAGAAATTGTATTAAAGACCCTATATTTTTTCTTGAAAAAGACTTTTCTCTTTAAATAAGATCAAACCAGATGGTTGATATTTATACCTCTGTCAATGTAACAGGAAATTAACATGCTGTTTATATCCAGAAAACAGTTCTTGTCCACAAAAATGAATTGCTTCAATTGTTTGCAAAATACAACACATATTTCCTTGAGATTTTTTTCTATATTGGCACTCCTTTCTTTTTGCCATACTCCGTTTCTAAGATTTCAGCAGGCACTTCTCAGCATTTGTGTACTTAACAAAATCATACTATTCATAATATTATTAAGTCTGCAAATTTATTGCAGTCCCACCTTAAAAGTTGTGTTTTAATAATTAAAGCAATGTTTGCCCACAGTAAGAAAGTGTTCAATAAATGGTTTCAATAAATGTTAGATGAAGGTGAATGAATTACTCATTTCCATTCTTTGTTATTTTTAAATCCTTACATTTCTGCAGATCTTTGCTTCCTTGAAATTGGACATACACTTATCTGCTAATTGATTTTAAGAAAACACAACATGTTCTCCTGGATATAAAAGAACAAATGATTGTCTTTATCCTACTGTATTTTTGACAATTATATTAAAATTTTATTTGGGTACTTGATGTGCTAACATTTAAGTGCAGCATAGCTTTCTCACGTTATTTCCCCTTCTTTCTTCTCTTTAATTAATATTCACATTGTTGATTCTTTCACACCTCCTGCCTTTAAAAGGAAAGCCACAATTTTATTTATAAACAAATCTTTATGTTATTGTGTAACAGTTATCACTAATTCTAAAAGGAAAATGATGGCCATGTATTTCTAGCAAGGAACCCTGATATTTCAGAGACTTCAAATTTGTGGAGACAGAACTAAAATTACATTTTAAAAATTTTGAAATTAAAATATAATTATATCATTGCACCTTCTCTTCCCTCCCACACACTCCTCTTAAATTCCTGACCTTAGTTTCAATTGTTATTGATCTCTCTCTTGTCTCACTCTGTACTCATTATATTGTATAATATTTACACATATAAATATGCAAATAAATGCGTGCATATAATGTGTAAAGACAACATGCTTTTCTTTCTAGTGTTACTTGTACATATATGATTTCAAGACTCACCAATGTATATTGGATAAACAATCAGGCAATTCATCCCTAGAGAAGACTAATTTTCCTTCTCTCAGCATCTCTTGATTGCCTGTAGGGGTAGGGCCTTTTGATATTTATCTTAAGGTAGCATCTTGTAATGTTCCCCCATCTATGTTAGCTTGTCTATTGGTGTTATTACCTGTTTGGGTCTTGTTTAGGCACCCATATTTTTGAGGTATCATGGTTGCAACAAAATATATTTTAAGGTGATTAAGCCTTTAGGAAAATGTTTATTTTAAATTTTATTACTGAAAAGAAAGATCACGGAAGTTACTATGAGACTAATGAGAGATGAACAAATAGAGGTTAGCTTGAATGGCAACAGTGTGTAAGAAGAGCTTAAAATTGAGGTTAGAATTGAACTCAGACCGTGGAAAGGCCAGAAGGAAGAGCATTTCAAAGTATATGATTGGAGAAGGTAAGGTAAGGTGACAGAATACGTCAAGAAAAAGATGCTGATTAGGGGAAGCTGACAATATTGGTAGTTACTCCCCCAAAGGGAAATTCCTAACCACGCATAAATATGCAGCACAAGATCAGTTTTGACACTTTGCTTAGTACAGGGAGGGCTCTGTAATGTTTACACTTGTAACAGATTTTCCTGGCCACTAGGTGGCTACCTTGCTAGGTTTGCTTTTGGGTGTTTGGGATTTGTGTGGTCATTTTTTTCACAGCTCAATTTTTAGACACCAAGGCTACCCACTGTTTTATTTACTATCTAGACCACCATTTACTTTTTGTCTGTGTGGAGTGTTAGGGATTGTATCCAAGTCCTTGCACAGAGTAGGCAAGTGGTCTATGACTGAGCTGTATCTCCAGCCTACTCACTATTCTCCAGTTCAGGGAATTGATTAATACATTAAGTTCCTCAACTAAACAAATGAAAGTGAAGTAATTAATAAGATTTTTATGTAGTTTCCATGTACCCTACATTATAATTGATGACCTGTTCTTAGACAAATTTCTTTAATGTTATTGCAATCATCTAACATTGAATTTTGGCCATTAAAATATTTAATTTCTCTTCCACAGTACACTGACTTTGAGTTCCTATGGCAGAGTCATAGCTGAGAGACAGGATATTCAATAAATTAGAGAAAGGGAAAATGATAGCCAGGCTCTGTAAAACCTTCAGTGGAAGGTCGGTGACAACTTGAATAACAATCATTGGCAAACACAGACCCAGCAGCTCTGTCTTCAGTATACTTTCTTATATCCATGCTATAGAGAACATAAAGTTCTCAGTTTATGGTTTGTTAAAAAATTAGATAAATCTAAGCTTCTTAATTTGACTCTTCATATTATTAGGCAATGCATTAAGTTTGCATTAGAACTAAAAATGATGTAACCTACTTTTGAAATAAGCAAAACACTCCAATTAACATATCAAAACATCCTTGCCACAGAGAAAATATGCTCTTTATTACTCTAAATTATTCAAAGTTTTCACACAATTTGTTGTCAACATCAGACAGACTGGAAGAAGATCCCAGAACTATTATTTAGTAATTTTTAATTGAATTGCAGTTTTTTCCTTCTCTTTGTGTCTATGAAGGTTACAATAAAGAATGGGAAGAATAAGAGGTCAGGATGATTGTTGGATAGTAATACAAGGACAGCCTTGAAGAATGCGGAAACAGTTACAGAGAACTATTATACTGTTAACACTATCAGGAATTAATGGGGTTCCAAAGAAATGTTCACCATGATCTCTGGCCTCTCAATGTTTTCAGGATTTTATTCATGAAATAAGACCAGCTAACAAGAATCAAACAAAAGAATAGCGTACTCTATTTAAATCATGCATATAAAAAGAAATAAAGAAGCCAGGCAGTGGTGGCTGACACCTTTAATCCCAGAAATTGGGAGGCAGAAGAAGGCAGATTTTTGAGTTCCAGACCAGCCTGGTCTAAGGAATGAGTTCCAGGACAGCCAGGAGAAGTCCTGTCTCGAAAAACCAACAACAATAATAATAGTAATAATAATAATAATAATAATAATAATAAGAAGAAGAAGAAGAAGAAGAAGAAGAAGAAGAAGAAGAAGAAGAAGAAGAAGTAAAGAATCATTGAAGCCTGAACCTTAGCTAAAGTTCCTTCAGAAAGCGCTCCTATAAATTAGCATGTAGCATATCCTTATTTTGCAGTTACTTCTTTCATCTCAGTAGGCATCTATTTCCTATGTGCCATTCACACCCTTTGCATAGGTCCTTATACATGATAGGCACTATGTCAATTTTCCTACTTCATCAAAGTCATTTTTGAGACAATCTTACTGTGTAGACCAAGCTAACTTAGAACTCACAGGGATCTGCTTACCTTTGCTGGGATTAAAGACATATGCCATCACATTAATGTTGCAGGATGTTTGATCACACTGTGAACCTCGTGATTGTGTTCTTCACTGGAAAAACCTGTTTCTAGTTGTGGTGTGACTCAGCCCTAGCATACACCTTTAATCCAAGAGATTTATGCGTATTGTAAACAGGATTAATAAAGTCAACCATAGGTCAAGAGGCAGAGCAAGCAACTAGTTGACAGGAAGTGAACAAGAAAAAAATAGAGAGTAAGAAGGAGCCAGGAGGATGGATAGAGAGACACATGGGAAGTAGAAGGGAGGGGCATTCAGTTTTTTGTTTGAGAAAGCAGAGGAGAAAAGGAATTTTTTCGGAGACATCAGTGGAGACGGAAGGTCAACTGGGTGTTTTCTCTGCCTCTCTGAGCAAGCAGGCTTTCACCTCAGCATCTGACTCCTGTGTCTTTATTGGTAAAGTCAAACAATTGAGATTTAGTTCAAAACAATACATTAATTTCTATTTTTCCTTTAAGTTGTCATGGTTCTATTATTTCAGACTGGAAAATCTCTCTCTCTCTCTCTCTTTTTTTTTTTTGGTTTTTCGAGACAAGGTTTCTCTGTGTAACTTTGGAGCCTATCCTGGCACTCGCTCTGGAGACCAGGATGGACTCGAACTCACAGAGATCTGCTTGCCTCTGCCTCCCGAGTGCTGGGATTAAAGGCATGCGCTACCAACGCCTAGCGAAAAATATCATTTTATGAATCACCCATTAGCTTCTATACTTTCATTCCTGAAGAATAGTTGTTTCCATACTCTTACATTGGCTAATACTTAATTTTAAATTGTTTTTGTTGCTCTTATTTCCTTAAATATTTAGTGTCTAGGAAAGAAAAAAACCAATCCTCAGTTTGAGGTTAGAAAACAGACTCATAAAGAAGAGAAAGTAAAGTAAAAAAGTAACATTTCCCATTGACTATACAAATAAAAATTTTTAAAGTTTAAAAAATCAAGCATTTACAAGAATATGAACCAAGTGGGTCTATTATAGATTGCTGGCAGAAAAACAAATCTGTACAAATACTTGGGAAAATGTTGGCATTATTTCCTAAAAATTGGATATTCACAGTGCATAATTTCAAATAACAAATTAATTATAGCAAGAGAGGCAATGGTTGGTACAATGATAATAGTGATTCACACACTAAGGGTTATAATTAATTCCATTGTGAGCACTGAGGCCAGACTCTTAGAAGTCAGGTGGCTGAACACCCAATAGTGGGCATTCAGTGTAGCAGAAGTGGGGGGTATTTGGCAGGAGTAATTTTGTTTGGTATAGTATTATTTTAGTGTTGTACTTGCTTTATAAAAATTTACCAGTGAATAGTTGCTGATATAATGAAGCAAAACATGAGTATTTGCCAGAGGCATGTCCAAGCGGCAGTTTTTCAGTTATAACCAAGAGAGGAAAAATGGGAGATGCGTCAAATATATTGTGTTCTGTTTTTGTACATTTGGGAGAAACTGAGGCCTATGCAGGTGCACAGGAAAGATGTACCATTGTCGTTAGTACGATTCAACTCTAATGATCCATGTGTTTTTACAGGAAATATTACACAGTTGTAAGTAGTCACCCCACCTTTAAGTCAACGTAAGCAAATGCAAAGTAAGTTTGTTTTGTGAGAGGGGAATTATTAAAAGAGTGAAACATGTAGAAATATTAGCTACAAATAATTCCCTGGTGCACAAGAGGGCACAACAGTGAAGAGTCCATGCTGCTCTTCCAAGGGACAGAGCCAGGTAGGTAGGTCACAGCCTCCTTTAACTCCAGCTCCAGGGAATATGCAACCATCTTCTGGCCTAAGCCAGAACTTATACACACAGAGATAAAAATAACATTTAAAAAATCAAAAGCTCCATTTCATACATGGTCATTCTAAAAAAAGAGAAAGAGAGATCCCTGAGAAGTAGAGAGATGTCTATAAGTATGCCAGACATTATTATCTGATGAACAACTAATGTTGGATACTGCACATTTTCCCTGTAGTTCTCACAACAATCAACAACATTCAAGGATGAAAATATTTCTAAGGTACTACAACTAGCCAGTGACTATACTGCTACTCTCACCTAATTCTCAACTCCTATTTCCTTCCCCTGAAGTAGACCCTGATTTGTAAGTCACCTGCTGAGTTAGTTTCTGAGATCTTTCTGGTTCCTTATTCACCATCTCCTCCTAGCTGCTTTGTTTCACAGAGCACATGACCCTACCAATAGCTTTGATGTCTGCAGCACTGGCAAGTGACCCATTGGGATCTCCCTTGACCAATTGGGCATCGAACAGTGCGAAAACAAAACCCTCCAAAAGCTGGGGGAGTCACACTGTGGACTACTCCCGCATGCAGGTGGGTACAAAACTAAATGAATGGGTCCTGAGAAGTGTGAGTGAGTGAGTAAAAGGCAGGCAGCTATATGGCCTCTACTCCTAAGTAAAAGTAGTGTGTCCATATCAGGTTAGTAGCGAGTTTTCAGGGCTATCCTTGCTAGGGCATCATTTTATTCCTTGCTAGCTGTGCAGGTTTTAGCAATTTACATTAACCCCTTTAATATTCAGAGTTGGAGTCCACAAGCTATGTTTGATCTTATTGGAATGACCAGAGGTTTCCATGGAGATTTCATGAAGGCAGATACTCATTTAAATTTCTTGACAAAAATGTCCATTAAGTGTTGCTGAGAAAGGACAGCACATGATTCTCTTCCTTTGACTTGAAGAAAATGAGACTACAATTGTCCTAAGAGAAGAACGACTCCCTTGTACTTTGTTTGCTCCATGCTCTTATTAGATTCCTGACAACTTAACCTTCCCCAGGTTCTTCAACCCCTGTATATGATGTAGAGAATTAGATATAGAAAAGTCCCTTTCTTCCAACTCTTACTTCAAGGCCCATTGCTAGTCTCTTTATAATTTTAAGATATGTTCTAATACTCAGATCTCCACTAATATCTCCTTCTAGCACATAGTGAGCAATTAGAGATTCTTTGGTAACAAATTTATCTTCACATATAAGTTAGAACTTACTGTTGCACATAAAGCAGTGACTTTCCTAAAGTATAACCTCAAAGAATATTTATTGATGAATATGTTCATATAATTTATCTGCAAATTCTAACATTGATTATTGTAACCAGAACTGGATGGAGGCAAGCACTAGAATTTTGAATGTCGTAGGTTTGGGGCCATGTTAAAAAATGATTTATAATATAGTTAAAGCCAGGTGATGGTGGCACATGCCTCTAATTCCAGAACTCAGGGGACAGAGGCAGACTGGTCTGGTCTGCAGAGTGAGTTCTAGGACATTCAGGGCTACACAGAGAAACCCTGCCTCAAAAAACAAATCTATTAAAGATGACTTTGTGAAACATGAATCTATGATAAGTTCTGTAAGTAAAATAAGTACACTGAAGGAAGAACTCACAATTTTTTATATCAGTGTAGATAATAATCATGACTTTCTAGGAAGTGGTTTTAAAGTAGGATACTATACAATAAAGTACATAGGGATCATTAGTCTATCTTGGGATAATGTTTGCTTTCTGATAGCTAAGTCAGCATTTTTAAAGGATGTACATAACTTGAAACTTATAATCTTACCCTCTGGGAAACAATGAAAGTGAAAAACATCACTAAAAACTACATACCTATGATAAATTTTAAATCCTTAGTAAGAGCTACATAAGCTTAATTAAGATAATGATACATTTCCTGATTAAATGACTATAAACCTATAAACCTAGTATTGCTTTTCTATTCAGCACTTCAGAGTATATTTTAAAAATGCATTATTCTTTAGAATCCAGTCTTTATTAATATTAGAGAATCAAGGAATTTTTACCTTTTCAAGTTTGTGGATAAAGTAAGAGAACAGAGTATTCCTTATATGAATTTCCCTTGTGCGTTTCCAGAGACTTGGTCCCTTTGAAAAGTAAAAATTGCTTTCCTTAGAAGTATAAGAAGATAGAGTGCTCACCTGACCATTAACCTAGTGAACAGTTATGTTCAAATACAGTTTTATTGTTTTCCCTTTACTAGTTTAACTGTGGGATATTATAATGCCCCCACCACCACACTTGTAACAGGATGCAAGAAGTCGTGCTTTTCAATAGATTTTAATTTCTTAAAATCATATTGTCTAGGAATTGTCTTAGAGGTCCCGTGTGTAGGTAAGACTCTGTCAAGCATGTTTTTTTCCTAAGGGAAGAATTCTGTTTCCCTTGTATTATTTTTGACTCCTTATTATTTTCTGATGGTCTACTTTAGATTACTTTGGAACTTTGTGGATGGAAAAGTATGATGATTTAGATAATATGATAATGTGAAACCACTTTGTGACAAAGACTAGGAATATCTTTGCTATAAACAACTGCCTATATTTGAATGAAGTATATTTATTACAGAATGTGATGTTCAAAAGGAAACACAATTAATTTATCTAAATAGTGCTTCCTTTGCTACACTTAGCCTCCTGGTGTCTTGCAGTATGTGTTTTGTCTATTTGTTTGTTTGTTTATTGTTGTTATTAAAATAACAAATTTTGATCTGGAGCAGATCTTGAGACTGCCCTTGTTGAAACACTTAAAATTCATTTTGCTCCAGTGTATTTTTAGTCATCAAACCACTCATTTTAGCACAAAAACTTAAATTGAATCTGTGTGCTGGTCCATCAGAAATATTTGAATATTATACATTGAAGCATTCAAATATACATTACTGTGATACTACGTCAGTATTATCAAAGGAAAATTGATCTTTTTGTTGCTGTTTCATACAAGGCTACTAGGTTACTGAGGCTGGCCTTGGGTGACTATATTCACGCCATCTTTATGCCTCACTCACCCCAACAACCAGAAATGCAAGCACATGTAAATGAACCTAAATGTTGCATTATTTTGACATAAATAAATGCACAGATTTATTTTATTATGTTATGATTACCAAAAGTATTCTATCTAGGTAGGTGGGTAGGAGGATGCAGAGATAGAAAGATGTTATGTAGATGAATGATAGGTATGTAGGCACGAAGATGATAAATACATAGATAATAGACAGAATAGTACCAAGTATGACAGTAGACAACATTTTACTCATTACTTATGAATGAACTTATCATTAGACTCTACTAGTGTCCCTTATTTACTCCTCCATAGCTTATTCCATAAGAAATGAAAAAATCACAATATGCATCTACATAATTTTTGAGAGGATTTAAATATAAATATATTTTGAACTTCAAAATTGGGCCCCTTGAACTGTAGATCCTAACATCATAATCTTTCATCTACCCTGCACAGAATGTCATTGGATTGTATATTTTCTACTGATTGTATATTTTCTACATGAATTAGGATCAAAGCTATTTTTGTCACTCTTGATTTGGTTTTTAATTCTTGATTTGGTTTTTAATACCAAATATTTTTTTAAATGTTGCATATGGCATGAATTTCAGAATGATACAATTATATTATCTCAAGAAATAATTTTAAAAGGCAACAAATGAATATTTTGTTGAATATTCATTAAAATTCACTAAAATTCCACAATGTGTCAAGCATTTTTATGACTTAATATAATGAGTAAATTCTAACAAAATCCTATATCTGGACAATTACATGAAGAAATGGAATAATTATAATTTAATACTGAACAAATTTAATAATATACACTGTAGTTGTCTATAATAGTGTATTTATGCTTCTTATTATCTATGATGATTTCTTTGACTCCCAAGAGCATCCTTATTTGGATGCAAAGCTACATGTTTATTTCTACTTGCTCATACAGGCCCAAGTATTGCATAATGATTCATACAAAATTATAAACAACTATACTTTCCCTGGAGGAGTATGAAAAACATCTTAAAAGTCCAAGATCTGTGCATGAAATCCATATAAAGTAACCTCTGTGATTTTTAAATTTAAAGCTTACATTTGTGGGGTAGTCAGTAAATCCTGTGGAAATTGAGAGAGGTAATAAAGGAGCATCTTTGGTTAGGCCAGGCTATTCTAATTTCCTAGAATAGTTCTACTCAAGGGCGTTGCATGCATGAAGTCCCATAAAACAACTCACATGACTGAAGTGACTATGGCCCACAGTTGAACACCTCACTGGAAAAGAGTGAGCACAAAGAAAGACATGTTAGAAATAACAAAACAGGGACACAGAAACTGTGGTCTGTCAGTCTGTGCCTGCCACTCCCTAAGTGTAAGACACTGAAGAGACTGTGCACTTTGACTTTGTTGAGTTGTATAAAGGAATGAAGATTCATTCATTCATCAAGATTTTTAATGGTAATGCTACTTTGTATAACACCATCAACAGGATCTATGTAAATGACCTGTCAAGTTATTTCCTCCTCTGACTTTTACAGCCATCACTATCGATATTTATGTTTCCAGTGACATTGTACTGTAGCCAGTTTTGGATCATGCATTTCTCTGTCAAAAAAAAATATTGCTCCAGGCATTGGTGGCGCACGCCTTTAATCCCAGCACTCGGGAGGCAGAGGCAGGCAGATCGCTGTGAGTTCAAGGCCAGCCTGGTCTCCAGAGCGAGTGCCAGGATAGGCTCCAAAGCTACACAGAGAAACCCTGTCTCGAAAAAACAAAACAACAACAACAACAAAAGAAAACAGTTGCAGGTAATTGACCTGAAAACAACAAACATCTGTTGCATTAAATTCCTTTATTTCATAATTAGATAGAGACAATATTCCATTCCTTGTCATAGTAGTGACACTTACAATAGTAGGAGACTCCACCAGGAGAAGTTTGCCATGCATATTTTCAGAGTGAAAGCTTCAATTATGCTACAGACAATAACTGAGGCTCCCACTTGCTTAGACAGATGCACAATTGCTGTGTATGAGTCTCCTTTGTCACTTTGCACAAGTAGAGGCAGATCCTCACTTCCAGTTCCACTCTGGCTTCAGGAAGACTGTTGTTGTTCCCAGTGCTCGACAGCCATAAGGAGACAGCATGCTCCCTGGAGTGCAGGTAGAGCGATTGAACAGCAGGAAATTCTTGTCGACTCAAAGAAGCTCAGATGTCTTCTGTGAATCCAGCTGGTTCAAGGCTGCAGGCCCACTTCCCTGGGCAGGTTTTTCCATTTCAGGGAGTGGGGAAAGTGGCCCTAAACCATCAAAATGGATTATACATCACTCTTGACACGCACGGATACACCTCTCCATTCACTGGAGAAGTTAGAGATAGATTTAGCTTAAAAGCAACCTGAGGATGAAAACACAGTGTCTTAACCTGTCTAATACTTATGTACTTTTAAAATGTGGTGGGATAAAAGGACTTATTATTTATCTGTAAATAAACTTTGGACTTTTTTAATATAGTGAATATAACACCAAGATCAAGTACAAGCAATGTGTAAGGTGATTCTTAGTTATTTAATCTTTGTCACTTAACAAAACTAGATCTTGTTTTCTGATAGGATAGGAAGTGCCACAGTATATTCAAATCCAGCTGCAAATCACATCCGATTCGTGGTCTCTTGGATTATAGATACTGCTGTTCATAATATTGGTGGTAAGAAATGAGATAGAAAACACTTAAAATTTTGTAAGGAAAATGTTAATATGGAAGTAACAAAACAGGAGTTGTATAGATTTTGAATCATAAAGGTTACAAGAAAAGCAAGTAGTTAAAATGTAATCTGAGCATGGTTATCACCTCCCTGTTTCATTTCTGCACACAGAACAATTTTGAGCATTGCTGTAAGTGAAGTGCGGTAGCATGGTACCTCTTTTAGTATGGTAAGGCAATGGAAATACTTTCAAATATATTCTTAGTATTGTTCACTAATTTTTAGTTTAGTGATGTACCTGGCATGTACAAAAGGCCTTGATTTTTTTAAATTTATTTATTAGTTCTAGTTAGGGAACAAGCTTGTTTCACATGTAAGTCCCTTCTCCCTCTCCCTCTCCTCACCCCCATCCCTCCTCCCCCACCCCCAGCCTACCCCCACCCATCCACCCACCACTCCCCAGGCAGGGTAGGGCCCTCAACAGGGGCTCTGCAAAGTCCACCAAATCTTCCTGTGCTGGTCCTGGGCCCTTCCCCATGTGTCCAGGGCCAGAGTGTATCCCTTCATGTGGGATGGGCTCTCAAAGTCCCTTCTTGCACCAGGGAAAAATACTAATCCACCACCAGAGGCTCCCTGGAGTGCAGAGGCCTCCTTATTGACATCCATGTTCAGGGGTCTGGATCAGTCTTGTACTGAAGGCCTTGAATTTTAACAATAACAATGCCAGAAAGAAAAGATGCACATGCCTTTAATCCCAGCACTCGGGAGGCAGAAGCAGGTGGATCTCTGTGAGTTCAAGACCAGCCTGATCTACAATTGCTAGTTCCAGGACAGCCTCCAAAGCCACAGAGAAACTCTGTCTCGAAAAACAAACAAACAAAACAACAGCAAAAAAAAAAAAAAAAAAAAAAAAAAAAAAAAAAAAAAAAAAAAAAAAACAGAAAAAGAAAGTGAAAGGGAAATAAATGCTAAGAAGCTTATCAAATTTTTTTCATTTTTTCTGGGTACTTTTGTGAGAATGCTTTTATATCTGTGAATGCACTAGGTAACTCAGTAGCATGAAATATCAAGTCAGAGGTATGAATATCTAAAAAATTAATTGATAAGGAGTAGAACTAGAGTTGTAAATTCATGGCTGAGAGTCTTGGTTTTTTGTTGTTGTTGTTTTGTTGTTGTTTGTTTATTTGTTTAAATACAGAGTTGTGAGTCTATCTTTCTTGCTGTTCTACTGAAACATTTTACCTCTTCAATTTATAAAAAACACCTCTAACTTGAAAAGCTGACTAAATGATAGAGAAACAGAAAGAACAAGAAAAAATGTATGGACTCTTTTTACAATGTGCAGAAATAGTAAGCTGCAGACATCTCTAATAAAATACAAATATTAAAAAATCAAAATTAAAGTGGTTAATCAGTTAATTTTTCAGGATATATTTGATTACTTCAAGTAAACTAAAAGTCTAATCACTCTAGGAGACAGACAGACAGACAGACAGACAGAGAGAGAGAGAGAGAGAGAGAGAGAGAGAGAGAGACTATGTGCAATCATTGTACCAAGAAAATCAGAGCATAGTTCAAAATCTGTCTCATCCCATAACTTCTACTGATTTGTAACACATTGCCAAGCCCTTGCAAGCATCAAGAATATGAAATAAAATTAAGAGGTTAGCTCATATTGATATTTGAAGCATTTAACCAGCCTCAGAAAGTCTGCAAAGCTACTACACAGTACAAGAAGGTAGTGGTGGCTGCTGCCACTGCTTCTGGTCATCCTCCTCTTCTTCCTCTTTCTCTTCTTTTTTTCTGACTGAAGAAAGTCAATATTACCTAATAAGAATGGGTATAATTTTATATGAAGGTAGCCTCATTGAAATTATTAGGATAGTGAGCAGATCCTTTTTCCTGATAAAATATAAAACCTTTCCAGAACAGAAAAGAAGGTAAATCTGAATCTATTGTGTTCCAGGGTTGCTGATTAAGTTATGTTTCAGTTAAAGATGAGGTTTACTTATTGTTGAGACAAGGTTTTTCAATACAGCCAATAATGGCCTTGTACTTGCTACTTTCCTGATTTAGGCTCCCCAGTGCTAAAATTACATGTATGTGCCATCATGTCCACTATTTTGTCATATTAATTTAGAAATAAATAACTAGTTGAATGACTTCAACCACTGATTTTTCTGAATAAACTTATGTATAATTTATAGGCAGCTTGTGTAAACCTATTCAGATCCATAAGATTTAATATAATAGAAAAACTACTGTGTTGAATAGAAAATTGGTCATCATTAATGTAACAATAGGGATTTAAGAACATAAATATTGCATTACTAAGAGCTATAGTTTAACAAATATAGGTCAAATATGCTGTAAGTGGAATCCTTATAAGTTATAATTTTTAATGTTTATAACTCATAAATTTTTTGACTATGAATCTAGACATCTTACCAGCAGTTTGATTAATGTTCTTTAGAAATAATGAATATTTTAAATATTTGGTATTTCTCGTTTTGCTTTTGTTTCATAGTTCCATAATTTAACATTTTTGGTACACCACTTTTATTATGAAAGGAAAAACAAATAGTTTCTCTTGTCACAATAATCATGAGAATATTTTGACCAAATCTTCCTTGATTTCTGTTTATATATTAAAACATTGTGGAGGAAACATTTTATATGCCATTTATTGATTAAATTGTAAATATTGTTAAGTTCTAATTACAAATTCATAAGGAATTGTATTTTTGGAGGAAAACATCATAACCAAAGTATGAAATTGTTGACTAGGTACCTCTTGGCATTATTTGGAAGGTTACACTGTGTGTCATAGCACCAACACAATCTAAATCTAGGAGGCAGGTGCTCACATGTCCTCCTCCATGCTATGAAATACATGGAGGAGGCCATAGTGGCAACTGTCACCATGATTGATTTCATTGATAGAAGATTCTCTAGCTGGTTGTAATCAACCTTCCAGCAGGAAGACCATTACGTTTAAACTCCTCAAGGTAGCACATAGGAGAATTGTTTTGAAAGGTAAAGAGTTGAAATACAGGATAGTTTTCTCACACCATTTCTTCTAAACAACATGACATAATGTTTAAGCCATGCATTCTCTTTACATCATAATGTCAAAATGATAACTTGTATGCTCCAAAGACAAGAAAACTTAGTGATAAAAGAACTGATACCTGTTAGTTGTGTTATCTAACCTGCTAATTTGTTGTATAAGAATAAATACACTTGAGAATGTTAGCATATGACCATCAGGTTTTTTAATCTTCCTGTTCTAAAGAATCTGTTAAGTTCAGTCTAGGAAATAAGATTGTTTTATGAAACTCCGTGACTTCAAAGATTAATATTTGAAGAAATTACAATACACTATAATGTTGAAATAATGTCTAGACAACTAACCATAATTAAAGCATTAATTCATCATTCCTTTATTCAACAAACTTTATTTACCCTCCTTTTATACAACACATCCCAACTGCAGCTTCGCTCTGTCTTTCAATTCTCCCACACCTTCTCTTTCCCCCAGATCCACTCAGCTATCTCTCCGCAGAAAAGAGCAGGCATCCCAGGGACATCAACCAAACATGGCACAACAAGATCCAATAAGATCAGGCAAAAACTCTCACACATCAAGGCTAGTAGTCAAAGCACCCCAATAGGAGAGAATGGTTTTCCAAGAAAAGGGAAAGAGTCAGAGAAACCCCCACCCCCACTGTCAGGAATCAACAGCTAATATATGTAGAGCATTTTAAATTTTCATTCTATTCTTAATAGTAGTCAATACAGCTTCTAGCAAAAATGATAGTATTAGCTTTAATTGATTGTTGTCAAGTCATCCCTGAATCAAGAATACTATAATTGGATTTTATCACTCTTAACATCTACACTTCAGTATATTTTACCCTTATTTTAAATGAAAATGTGAAACAAAGGTTTCATGAGGCATGACTATTGAGTAGGAATAATCACAAGGAATTTCTTATATGATGCTGAATACTTGCAGAATAAAGTTCACTGGTGGGCCACTAGAACGTGAGCATTTAAAAAGGCCAGTTATACTCTATCATTTGCAGCAGCACAAGAAAAAGTGCATCCATATTTTGGTCTTAGGAAATTGATATCTCACATTATGTAGAAAGGTGCCGCAAACTGTTTTTATACTTATCTATGAAAAATGAAGCTGGGAAATATGAAATTAAGAGCTACACTTTTGAAAACAAATTCTCTATTTTTTTAAATTATTGAATTTCATTTTGGAATTGATGGATCATACAAGTTAGTGAGAATATCTTGAAGACTTAATTATTTACAAGACGCCATGCATATAATGAACACAAAGTATATTCTTCCTATTCAAACTTCTTGCAAGTAGTGGGCAGGATGTTCTGGCTATCTTCTCAAGATCAGGGCCTTTCGACCTAAAATGATGGAATTATAGCATCTTTTATTCCATGGTGATTTTTATTTCTTCTTTACAATTTTTATTGTCTTTGTAGTATTAACAATGGAACCTGAGGATTTGCATGTGCTAGGCATTCCACCACTCAGCTTCATCTCTAGCCCCTGCTACTGTTTACTTTTTTGATTAAATGTTCATTATGAGCAGATTTCATGTATAAATGCATGCCAGTGAATGATGTGGACATAGAAAATTCAAAATAAGTCTCAGATGTTGTCTCTTGACAAAAGGGTGGATGGCTTTTGTCCAGACTTTTATTTGAGAATGTGAAAATATGACTCTTGTATCATTGGTGATACTTCTGCTTCATTGATCTTGGTTAGTATATTTACACTGAAAAGTTAAGAAGCAATTCAGGTGAAATGCTGAAAGTGATTTTCAGACTAACTCCAATACTCTTTTTCAATTTTGATTTGGATAGATTTTGAAGTAGCGGCAGCAACAACAAAATTCCTGTCTAGCCAAACTTGGCTGCATGCAAGGGAAAGTTAATTTTCTTTCAACAATTAGTTTCTCATTTTCCTCATTAAAGTTCAAGTTACTCTCAAAAACAAAGAATGTGATGATATTTCCCAGCAAATGATCATTTGAAAAGGTCATTGAGGAAGAGGGAATCATCTTCACTTGGGCAGTGATTAAGTAAACTATAACTTCCCATATAGATTTTAAATGTCCAGTCTGCATCTTTGTAGCTTAATGTATACTACTGGGTTTAAAATAAAAAAAGAAACAATCAAAGTAGGTAGGAAGGAAATTGCTACAAGTCTGTATCTACACTTTATTTTATTGTTATTGTGAGTATATGGTGGCATATGCGGGGGGTCACAGAACAACTTTGTGTAGTTATTTCTCTCCTTCTTGCTTTATGTGAGTTATAGGGATCTACAGCCCATTACCCACTGATCTAACTTGCCAGATCAACCATGAGCTTTAAAAAAGAAATTACATTATGCCACACAAATTAGAACATTTTAAAAATTGTAGTTGGGGGTGTAATCAGTGGTAGAGTATGTGTACAAGGACCTAGCCCTAGAGAAACAAGTGTTCAAAACTTGGTTCATGTTCTCATTTTGAAATCACTAATGAATATATGCTAATATAGAAATTTGGGGTGGACTTTATTCGCAATGCTGAGGAGAGAACACAGAGCATCCTGCATACTAGGCAAGATCTCCTCCACAAACTGACAAACTGATATTTGATATATAAAATATACAAATGGCATTCAGATTAATAAAACACGGAGGCAGTCCATGCAACTTTATTTCCTTTTTTGCATTTACTCGAGTTTTTAATTATTGTTACTTGGATTTTTTTTTATATGTAAGGTTGCTATAACTGAACAATACAATTTTTCTAGCTCTTGATTTTCTTTAGAAAGGTGTGTGTTATGCTATAAGTCTTTGGGGGTATATTAGTTTTTCTAGAAACTACCTGTTAACAAACCAGTGTGTGAAGAAAAGATTTCTTGAACTAATAATGAATTTTCTGCTAACTCCTTACAGATACAAGTAACAGTAAATTTAACCACAAGTCATGAATTAATAATAAACTTCCATTCTTTTCATGGTAGTGTAATAAATGGATATGTAATAGCACTGGGAAGGCCCTCAACACTCAAGTTTGTAAAAGACAATTTGTTACCTAAGAAAATAATTTTAAACTAGGGCATCGGATTTTTCCAAAAAGGGAAAGAATGTTTTATTTTTGCCTCAGATATGAGCTTGAGGTTACATCAGATTACCATTGTCTCCTTTTGGGTTCATTTGAGATCCATGAATAAAGTGTTTTGTAGCTTAAAGAGCACTTAAGCTGTCTTACTGCTTTTATTCTTGGCAAGAACTCTAGAAGCAACCTTATTAAATATTTTCTTAGGGAAATGGTGGCAGCCATATTGATTGCTTTATAGTCTTTATTTTAGTCCTAAAATACATGTTGTGTATGCTAGGAGTTTTATCCAAACTTGTTGCCATATTGATTTGTTAGCCTTCACATATTATTTATGTACGTCTTGATTTAGCAGGAACTGAAGATAAATTGTATGACTTAATCTGTACTGTAAGGGGGCAGGATGTGGCTTGGGGAGGGCTTTGAGCACTGCTTTTCTGTCTACATAATCCAAAAATTAACTTCTAACAGGATAAAACTCTCAGTGTGACAGTATTTTGCTAGGAAATTATCAAAGTGTAAATATGTAACACTGAGCCACTTGCACAGGCTGACAGTTATTAATTATATTTTCTCTGCTGGTTACAGTTCAGGTCATTTCCTGTTTTTTTTTCAGAGGGAAACAGAGAGACAGAGACAGAGTTGAAGAGAGTCAGGCAGGGGGAGACTGACAGAGAGACAGAGATGCAGAGAGACAGAGACAGAGAGTGAAATGGCAGACAGAGAAAGACTTACAGAGAGATACAGATTCAGAGAGACAAGATAGAGAGGCAGTATGAAATAGGGGCAGAGAGAGACTGACAGAGAAAGAGAGTTACATTCAGAGAGACAGATGCAGAGGCAGAGAGTGAAATAAAGGCAGACACAGAGCACATACAGAGAGACAGACAGAGACAGACTGAAAGAGGCTCAGAGACACAGAGAAGCAGAGTCACAGAGAAATAGTCACTTGTAGCCTAGGCTGCCTTTGAGCTAAAGATCAGATCTCTTTGCCTCAGCTCTCAAGTGATGGGCTTACAAGTTTACACCAACCCATGCAGCCATAAAGAAAGTACATTTTTGACTCAAATACTTAGGCTAGCATGTCTAAAAGTTTAGTGCTCATCATGATGTATTCAAACACCCACTGTAGTTAGTGGAGTGATTTGAGAGTTTGTGTACTTACATGGGTGGTTCAAAAATGATGCAACAAATTGGAGTTCAGTATGAACTTATATTTATTTTGGCAAATATGTTTCTCTACAAAGTTGGATGTAACTGAATTTAGTCACATATTAAGAATATGAGAAAGTATGTAATGAGCTTCATGAGCCTCCTTATTCATGCTGAAATTCCCTACAAACACAGCATTCTTCATCCTTTCCTCATCAATTCCTGTTTGAGTCAGTTTTTTACAATTATATGCTATAATTATCATGTACTGTTGATTGAGATAGTATATCATGTATTTGAGGCGTTTGAAGGTTTTGGTTCTTAGTCTCTGATAATAATTTATCCATCTCAGACAAAAAGGATATATGGGGGCTTGGAAGTAGATGATTGTTTTCTGTGACATGAAGTCTTAAAACAACGATGGCAACATATTGAGGAGAAGAAATGAAACAAGAAAACATACTAATTGAGGTCTACATTCTTAATGCTTTGTTACTGAATTGTGCCTGGTCTATAGGTGTGATGTAAGGGACTGGAGGGCTTCCCATGAACTAGTTAGTTCTATAGAGAGGAAAAGGAAGGGTTTCAATAGGCCCAGAGCACACTCTATGAATCTCTCTTAAGCTGGAGTGACAGGGACAGTATTTTTCACTGTGGTTGTCTTGGAGGGAAAAAACATGAAAACAATCCCAAGCATGAGACAACAGCATTTAATAATTTTATTTATTATTTTATGGAGTGCAAATGGAATTTGGTAGCAAGGTAATAGCAAGAATGTCTGTAACATTGAGGTGGAAAAGACACACATAAAAATGGGGGGGACAAATTATTGCTGGATTCTAAAATAAAGTATTTACAGATATCAGCTTGTGACAGAAATAAAAAAAATCATTAAGACCCAAAGAAACAAATGCCTCATATAAAATTATGATATAAAAGGAGGACTGATGAGCACAGGGGTCCATACCAGGCTGGTGAAACCCACAGAAACAGCTGACTTGAACAAGGGAAAACCCTTGGTCCCCAGACTGATACCTGGGAAACCAGCATGGGACTGATCCAGACCCCCTGAATGTGGGCGTCAGTGAGGAGACCTTGGAAATCTATGGGGCCTCTTGTAGTGGATCAGCACTTATCGCTACCATAGGAAAGGACTTTAGGAGTCCATCCCACATGGAGGGATACTCCCTGAGCCTAGACACAAGGGGGTGGGCCTAGGCCCTATCCCAAAGAATAAGACAAACTTTGGAGACCCCCCATGGAAGGCCTTACCCTCCCTGGTGAGCAGAAAGAGTATGGGGAGCAGAAAGAGTATGGGGTAGGTAGGGTGTTAGTTGGGGGAGCAGGAGGGGAGGGGAGGGAGAGGGACCTGGGATTGACATGTAAAATAATTTTCTTTCTAATAAAAAAATTTAAAAACAAACGAATTTCAGGGACTAAGAAATGTGCAACAATAAAACAACAAACACAATGGTGAGGCTTGAAACATATACAGTAGTCTCCATAGGTTGAAGTTGGAGAGAGAGGAATTGAAGAAAGAGAGAGAAGAAAAACATAAATAATAATAATTATTATAAAAAGAATGAATGACAAATATTTGGGAGGAAATCTGTTTTAATTAGAACCATATCTAAAAGCATAAAAGGAGTTGTATGTGGTAGCATGTGCCCTTAATCCTAGTATTTGACAGAAAGAAAGAAAATTGCCAGGAATTCCAGGTTAGTCTAACATACATAGTGAAACCCTGTCTGTCTGTCTGTCTGTCTGTCTGTCTGTCTGTCTGTCGATCCCCAAAGGACAAAGAACAGAACTACAGAAAGAAATTAAGCATATAGAGAGTTTATGGAGAATTGAGAGCTAGCTAAAATCAGACAACTAAGAGCAACATAGTTAATCATAGGTATATACACCAGGTGTAATAAGAAACTAAAGACAGATTTGAAAAAATGACAACACCTTTCAGGCTAAGTTATGGGAAAAATCAGAATGACTTTGAAAAGAATAGTTTATGAGAAATGCCAAGATATGTATGATGTTTTGAAGATATTTATGAATCAGTAGATAGGGTCACTCAAAAAATGTAGAAGTGTTACTAAAAATATAATAAATCTAGGTGGACTGATAGGTATTTTAGATAAAATGACAAATGATAAGAGGAGAATCAGATTTTAATTTTATGCATAGCATAAAAGATTATTTCTTTAGTATATGCTCTCATAAGATCTTTATACTAATTAAATAAAAAAGTTATCCACGGGGGCACATGTCAATATGCAACTTCCTGGAGAGACAGGAGGATTATAGGTTTAAGACTAGGTTAGGCTGTATCTTTTAGGCATGGGCAACAAAATATTTACCTAGCTTATGTGAGACACTGAATTCAATATCCAATATTGAAAAACAAAAAAAATAAGCAAAATCATTCAATCAAACAATAAAACCACAGAAAACTAGAAATATATGGAATTAACATACATATCTATATTTTAAATTAGCTATAATTTAACTTCAAACTATAATGAAAGGATTCTTAAAGTCTAATTAACACATGAATAGTGTTTGAAATTGTTAGGTAAAGCTACCTAGGTTTTTGAAATTATTGAAAAAGTATAGTTAGATTTTTGAGACATTCACTGAAATGTGTTTGATTTAACCATATGTTTGAACATTTTCTTTTTAGTGCACAGTGGAGATTTGTTAGTGAGGCACAAATTATACTTAAAATTAGAGTGAAATTTCTATCTTCTGAACTATAATAAATTCAATTGACTTTATATGATTATATAGCCATTTATTTTTGCTGTTTTGCACTTTTGAGTTTGGCTTTCGCTATGATGCTCTTGCTATATTTCTGTTTTATTTAGTTGCAAGTATCTGTGGGAAGTTTGACTAGTACTGGGTAATTTGATTATAGTTTGATACGTTTTCCCCATCTGCTGCACACTGGGAAAGCAAGCAGAATAAGTTATAGCTCCTTAAAATCATTCCTCCAACTCTTGCAGGGCATACAGATGATCAAAGCAAAAGATGCATGAAATCATGAGGCACAAAAGTAATCTAGAACAGCAAACGGTTGGTTCAGCCTGAGCAAGTCTGGCAAGACTAGGACTGTGTTCAATGACTCTTGGCATGGAAAAGAGGTCGTTGTCACTCTGGACAGAAGAAATGTGTGTACTAAGAGAGAGTGGCACAGGAGCACTGGCGTCTATGTCTTGGTGTTGCTGCTGTAGGAACTTATCTTGGTGTTGCTTCTGTAGTTCACCCTCCTTTTGTTCATGGCAGAGGCCCCTATAGCAGAAGGCATTACTAAGCGAAAAGGGCCAGTACACAGCTCAGTGGCACAGGGCTTGCCTAGCATGCAAAAGACATCGATTTTCATCTCTAGTATTATGGGTGAAGATGATGTCAGGAAAAGTGACCATTCTTCTTCTGTCATTTATTCCAATGCCAAAGGGCTACATATTTGGGGTAGTTTGTTCCAAAAGTGACACTGTAACAAAAAGTTTCCTTTTCTGTTATAAGCCACATAAGCTATATTCTTAGTATTTTTAAATCAATATTCAACTGTAGGCTAATTTTCAGAGATATGAATGGCATGTTAATTACCTCATAAAAGTTCTTGCACATACTACTTCACAATTCACCCTTTTCCGGTATGGAAGTGGAAACTATCACATATCAAGGATGTTTTAGTAAAGTGATAATTTGTTGCTTAATGTATGCCAGTTTCAGATCTTTCAATTTTAACAAAACTTGACTCTAAAAGAATACTAATATGTGAACTTAGAGGCAAAGCATTATAATCTTCTATTTCCCCCAATTATTTCATTTAAATAATTTCCATATTTGGTCTTGAAAAAGACAGGGCTAAATCTACATTAGGTTTCAAACCTAAGCTCAATTTAGTAGGTGAGGCTCAGTAGAATGTATTTATAGGACTCAGAAACGACTCTACCTAAACCATGGTTGAATGTTTACTTGCTTGTTTTGAAGTTCATCTAAACTCATCATTCCATGCTTGAAACTCTCCAGTATTTATATGCCAATGATATGACCTCAGGCATTTATTTTTCTCTTAGCCACAGTAGTTCACACCCATATTGCAAGTCAGTCATGTGCTCTTGATGGTCTCTCTGTAACACTATTTTTTTCAGGTGTTCAGAAGGTTAGATGGTCCTCATTCAAGTCCTAGGTTATATGTGATTACCTCATCAATCTTCCCTCATACACCAGCCATGTGAACTATTCAACCCCTATCTCTCATTTTAATTTGCTTTATTTTATTTTTACAGCATTATTCCTCTTAAATTATTTTGTTCATTGTTCACCTTCTTATTGACTCTCTACCTTTACTGTCCCTTTATTCTAAACTTGGCTGTAGCCAGGACCTCATCTGTTTCCTCGAAGCTGTATTCCAAGCAACTTGTTTATTAAAGAATAATAGGTGTTAAAAATATGCCTCACATAGCTACTCCATAAAGACTAACATTTAATTCAGGGTCATGGAACTGAACAATAGGATAAAAGATGTTGGAAACTTTTCAGAGAAGAGAAGCAAAGAGTGTAAAATATTTAAAAAATGAGACTTATGAGGGAGAGAAAATGATGGCTCAGGTAAGAATAAGAATCAGTTCAATTTGCTTACTTTTTACAATTGATAGAGATCTTTGACATTCATTAACTCTTTTATCTTTTGCAAAATAAATAAGCAATTTTAGTTACTATTGTCCCTTTTTCATAGGTATACAAACAGGAGGGCCAAATAATGAAAATCTTTGTACAAATTCACAGAAATATGAAGTGTAATCCATGCTTTCTTCTTCCCATGCCCAATATTTTTTCCACGAAACCACCTATTCACTGGTTCACCAACCAGAGTGGGAATTTTGTTTGGATGTAATGAATAATGACATTTCAAAACTGTTTATAAATTATTGTGTGATCCCAGGTGTTTCTCAGATATCATCAACATTGATTTGGAGTAATTATTTGTCTTCTCAATATGGTTTGGAAGAGTGCTCAGTGTAGTGCTAGAGAGTGAGGGATTGCTAACCAATGGGTTCTTTGATTTCTAATATTCCTTAACTCTTTTGTTAAACTTTAAGCTTTGTAAATTAATCATTTCAAATGTACTTAACATTTATTTTTCTTTTACCTAACAAACTGGTGAAGTGGAAACTTTTGGACCTCAGATCGTGAAGATACTTATCTCTAGGGTGTGCTCATTGCATGGGCTGTGTAGATTTTATTCATTACTCAGAACATGCAGTGTGAACTTAATAGAGATTGGAAGACGTCCAGAAGGATAAACTGCGAATTCTTAAACGATAACTTTGTACTTGGTACATATTAAATAATTCTCCATTTTAAGTGTTTTACTAACCTTGTCTCCAAACCTCACAGCCTATATTTGAAATGCACAACTTGAATTTACATATTGTTTCTATTTTTATTTGTTATTGGCTAGTCTTCTTTTATATAGGTGCACTAAAATCTCGCGTGGAGAGTCAAAGTTAGTTTCTTAAAGGTAAAAAAAAAAAACATCATTTAGGAGCTATAGAGATGGCTCTAGAGTTAGGAGTACTTGTTGCTCTTGAAGAGGACCAAGGTTCAATCTCCAGCAACTACATGACACCAGCTCCAGTGGATCTGACGCCCTCTGCTGCCTGCTTGGGCATTGCCTGTATGTAGTGCACTTACTTACAAAGCACTCACACATCAAAATAAAAATAAAGAAATCTTCTAAAAACATCCCCATGATCAAACAACATACAACATTTTGAAGGATATATTATGACCATGTGTCAAAGGTTACTTTGATGACACATTAGATGTGTAGTATTTACAGTTAACAGTAATATTGGTGAATATATCATCTGCTCTTAAACTCATGGGAGATTTCTATAGCTCACTTACTTAAAATTTCCCAAAATTCTTGTTCTTATAGTAGAATTTATTACTAAAAATATTATGATTAGATATATGTCCTTCATTTTAAATAGGAAAAGTTTTTATAGAGTATTAGAATGATGTATTTTGATTTGAAAGCATGGTAATCTTTGCGCATATATTCCTTATAACTAAAAAGTACTTGTTATTGTTTTGGCATCTCCTTATTTATGAAAGGACTCAAAGCCAAACTAAATATGTTAAGAAATCTAGTTCAAGAGCCAGAATAAAACACATTATAAGCCACAGAAACACAACTGTATACTTGAATAGAGATGGAAAATGAGGCGTATAGAGAAAACAATCTAGTAAGTACTCATTAGAAATATTGGGGCATCTTCTGGAATGTTATCAAATTGAAAATTATGGTCTAATGGTTGTAAAGATAATGTCAGAACATATCCAACACATTGTATTTCTTCATGCCTGGCATATAGCAGGTCCTCAATAAGTATTTGTTGAAAAAATAAAGCAACAAATCTTATTTGAGCACCTGTTATGTGGAGGATAAAAAACTACAAACCAGACAGAGCTTATGATGTTGTGTAAGAGAGAATGAGCATAAGGAAGATGCACAAATGAGTATCATTTTTGAAAGTGTTGAATAAGAATAGACATGTCTTTTAAAAAGATCACAGAATGGGCAGCTCATTGCCCATCCTCAGGGACTTTAAGGACTTGAACCTGGTACTTAGAAGAATTAGGGGAGCAAAATAATTTTTATAGAAATTTAGCTGAATATTAAATCAATAATATTATAAAAGTCAATAAATTAAAACTAGGACTTCCTGGATCACCATGAAATCTTGCTATAATCATTCCATTCTTAATTTCATTTGCATTTCCATTGACATAATAAGCTTTTGTGTTTTGTTTTGCTAAGTTCCCTGTCCATCATTTTACTACTCTTCGGGTTTAACTTCTAGCCAGTTACTAAAAAGCAAATTTGAATATGGAAATAACATTAGTTGTTTCTAATTTTAAAATTCCTATTAAGGATGTAGAACAATAGATTATGCATTTTAACTTTTATTTTTCTCTCAAACATTATATCCAAAATGAAGTTTGCCCTCCTACCACTCTTCCAGTCCCTTTCCCCATCCCTCTCTCCTTTGTATCAACTCCTCTTCTGCTTCCCTTAAAAGCCAAGGGATATCCCAGGGATATCCATCAAACATGGCATAACAAGGGACAATAAAACTAAGCACAAACCCTCATATCACAGCTGGACATGGCAATCCAATAGGAGGATGCACAGACAAAAGAGTCAGAGACACCCCACTTACACCATTGCAAGTCCCACAAGAGCACCAAGCTACACAACCATAACATAGATACAGAGGACTTGGTGCCGACTCAGAAAGCATCTATGATTATCGCTTCAGTCTCTATGAGCCCTGCTTCTTTGATTCTGTGGGTCCTGTTCTCTAGGTGTCCTTAATCCCTCTGGCTCCTATTGTCCTTCCTCCTCCTCTTCTGCAGGGTTCCCTGCTCTGCCTAGTGACAGTGTTAGACTGCGAGTCTAACACTTAGACTATCTTAGATTATGCACTTTAACAGGCTCCTTTTCCTAAGAAGTTCAAACAATGAAATGCTTTCCAATTGAATTTGCTCCTATGGTGTCTTTTTAATGAATAGTGTTACTAATCAATGTTAATTTTATCAAGCTAGGGATATACATTAGGAAGAACAAACTGGTTACTCCATTTTGTGAATGATGCAATGATCACTTTGAAAAGAAATCTGTTCTGTCATACCTTTTTTATGTGAGTCACCCTCAATCCATTTTTCCGTTTATTTGTTCATTTGCCTATTGACACTTTTATTGTTGGTTTGTTTGTCTGGAACGTGGTCTCAAGTGGATTACTCTGGCCTTGAGCTGTCTATGTAACAGAAGATGACCCTGAACTTCTGGTCCCCTTACTTAAAGATATGCAACATTACATCTGTCTCCACCACATTCTCACTTATAAGACAGAAACTAGATATATCTGCCCTTCTCTTCATCCTCCTCCTTTAATTTCTTCTTCTCTCCTTCCAGTCTCTTTTTCATCTTTCTTTTTCTTCTATATACAAAGAAAATGCAGATGTTGCTCACCATTCTACATTGAATTATTTACATATGCATGGGCTTGAATGGGGATCCATACAGATATTTGCTGACTGAATTAGTAATCACCTGTTTTAGAAATATGAACTTATTTTAATATAGCACTTTAAAAACAAACTAGATGTGTCTTTTGTTCAGCCCACACTTCCCAAGTGTTCAGATTACAGGTACACACAATCGTGCCAGGCAATATTCAAATTGTTTAGCCATTTAATGTCTGGACTACATGGTAAAACTTACTGCTTAGTTACAGAGTGTACTTAGTACTAGTGGAAGCCACATAATCCATTACTGAGATAACAGAAGATGAAAAGAGAAAGAGACTAAGAGATACTTTACCCAAATGTGGCAAGTAAGGAATAAGTTATGAGTATGAACTCAATGGTTACTAATATATTTCCTGTGAGTTACAAAATTAAAACTTGAATACAATAAGGTACATGAGGATGGTAAAGATTTTTCATAAATAGTGATATACTTAGCTTAAATAACAAAGAAAAGCAACAATTTGAGTTGCGAGTGCCCAGTTGCTTACAGAACTGAACACTAGAACAAGGGGCAAGTAGTCATTGAACTGCTTCATTTCCTTTAAGTTAAGCTTTAGATACACTAGGTACTGTTAAATATAAAATGTACTGATACACTGTACCAGTGAATTTCCTATTCATACTTAATTACACTGCTATCAACTTTTCAACTTGTATGGAAGTTTTACTTCTAAGCTATATTAATTTTTTTGCTAGACATACACACTTTATACTTGTCAGCTATTTTCTTCCCTTTCAAGTGTTCCTCTACAAAAATAATTTCACAGCTGCCTCAGTACCAGCCCAACAGCCTTGAAGGAGATAGAATCACATCGCTTTTCACCGGCTGATGAGCCTACACAATGTAGAATTCCTTTCTACATCCTAAATTCCATTAGATCATTTGACAGGATTCTTTTGGAAGATTCTGTACCTTCTCCAGTTTTAATACCGTAAAATTCTACTCATTTGTATTGACCTGCTAATTAAGGTTGCAAAAATAACTTGCTGAATCACAGAACAATTATTTTGATTATTTCCATCCTGGCTTTCTTCATATTTTCATTATCATTTCAAATACACATTAACTTTTGTTTGCATGGTAATTGCAGCCAACTTATCTTCATTTAGGTCACCCTGTGCAAGAAAATGAATTGTCTCACTGTTCCATCCACTTGCTTGGCTCCTGCTACTGTACATAACTTTGAACTTCCACATATATTTTCTAAGAGTTTCTATTATCTTTTCTCAGTTTCTTTTATCACATAATCACCTATCACCCTTTGGAGTTCACTTTATTGGTTTTAAATGATCCATTAATCTCAGTGCTTATTGTCTAAGCAGGGTACATAAAGGTGGAAGGAGGCATGGAAAGATTAGTATAAATTAATCCCCCAAGTCTCTGTGCTCTCTGCATTTAAAAACCAGTCTTTCTAGAATATTGCCACAACCTGAGGAAAGGAATGTTTCATTTATTCATCCAACCACTCACTGTTTCATTCATTTTAGAACTATCTTTACCACAATACTTCATATGGAGTTTGCTGTAAATGTATTAACATGCCCATTAGTTATCATTTGATCAGTTCACTGTTAAGAATGGAAATTGGGGTCTTTAAAAGTGCTGGGCATGTGCTCTGCCACTGATCCATAGCCTTAGCCTCCTAAGTTAGGTTAATGCAACAGTAAGTCCATTTCCACAGTCAGAATGCTTTACTTTTAATCCTTTAACTCCCTATAGTGTGAAATCGGGAGGCGGGAGACTTTAATCTAATGGTGCTTACAAGTCAATCCTTTACTCATATTTTTTTGCATCTCAAGTTTGATCATGTTAACTTCCTGGTTTGTATCCTTTTTCTATTGTTGCAGAAGATAATAAGATTAGGGGAAGCTTGAATGATTTAAATATAACACATTTAGTGTTAAATTTGTACAGGATTCACTGACCCACTGTCAAGATGAGAAAGTTAAAGAAAGAGCTTCATACATTTAAACCTAGACTTGTTATGATATGGCTTATAGCTTTTGTGCATGTCCAGCAAGATGCTCACTGAAGTTTATATATTTCTTCATGAGCAGCAACAACAACAACAAAAAGATATGCCTAATCCTTTCCTTTAGAAGCCAATCAATATTCAACACTTTCCCAGAAATGTATTACAATGTGCTCAAGTCCAAAAGTTGTTCAGTAACCACTTTTATAATACTGAACTCTTATTTAGTTCTTTGTTTTTATTTAAATTTTCCTTCCAAACACACATACAAAAACCAAGTCTTATATTTCCTAGATCTCATCATTAATAACTTTAGTTTGCATATTAATACCCAAACTGACAATGTTAATTCACCTGCTAGCAGATCCAATTGGAATTTTTATTTTACTAAACAAAAATGGTTTATTAACTAGTTAACCATTTTGTGTGTAAACACATGAAATAAATATGTATGGTTTTGGGGGGCTCAACATGTTATTTTTGTCCATACAGTTTAGTCTTTATTGACAAATTTCTTTCTCTTTGGGACTAAAACAAAAGTTGAAGGAAATTTTAATTTTCTTTAATAATGCAAGAAAGGCAGATCATATTTATAAAAACAAACACTTCAGTATGTCAGGTACTATTTCTTAATTTTATACTTATTATGGAGAATATTTATGAAGGCATATAGCATTGTGTTAATATTAATTTTATTTATGTTGTGGCCATTATAAAATTGCATGACTATTTTTTAACAGGAAGAAACAACAAAATTCAGTAAATTCTCTCAAACTTCACTCAAAATGCATATACAAATGCATTGACAATCTTGAATCAATTGAAGTGACCAGTCCTGCATACAATTCATTCCCTCTTTCTTAAGGTCAAATAAAGATTAGTAAATTTTAAAACATTTATATTCATATATAACATCAAGACTTTACAATACAATGAATTATATTAAAGAGGCCAATGACTTCAATTTTGTTGGTAAGAATTCACATTAATCTAATCCATAATACCAATGGTGGGCTGATGGTGTCTTTTGGTGGTAGAGAACTCACTTCCCTATCATGAAAGTGGCCCCAGGTTTGAGCTTTGTCATAGTGTACCTAATTACTTAGCAATGCAATAAAGGTACTACAACAAACCCGTAATACAAAAAAACTTTGCCTTATGTTCACTTTCTGCTATGCTTGGTTGCATTTTGTGGTTATAGTTTATCACATTCATTAAATGCTTAATCATGTATTTGTTTCCTGAGGGTGAAATGAACCCTGGGCTACAACAAAAAGAGAGAAACATAGGATAACATTCTGTGGAGATTAATATACTCGAACCTGTAAGCAACAAATGTAAATTATGAGTTAACCTGACAAGTAAAACAACTTAAAAGATCAGTGGGCTTTAGTGAAAAACAACACATAGAGAAACCCAGTAGAGTGTTGCAGATGGCTTTCATTCTCTATGAGAGGAGTCCTGGGTGTTGCTTTTTGCTTTTGGGTTTCCTGGCACATAGTTCTCATGACTCTCTCTCTCTCTCTCTCTCTCTCTCTCTCTCTCTCTCTCTCTCTCTCTCTCTCTCTCTCTCTCTCTCTTTCTCTTCTTGCCCTCTCAATGTATACATATTTGTCTTACTCTTGCTTCTACCTCATTCTCTCCATCCCATCTCCCCTTCAATTAGGCATTAAGAGAACTTGTCTGACATGGAGCTGCAGCTGTGGAATTAGACAGAATAAATGTCACGTGTAACATTGAATTCCAGGAAACCAAGGGACCAAACTGAGTCAAAATTGCTTTATTTTTGTGAACATGGATTGTACAGAGACGTACTTTCACATTTGAGTCACAAACTCAAAAGCAGCCTGTGTCTTGATGATGAGTCAGAAATGTACCCTTTAGTAAATAAGATTGTTTTAGAAGACAGTTTAACAGATAACATGTTATAAAAACTGCCCAAGCCTGGCATTGGTGGCGCACGCCTTTAATCCCAGCACTCAGGAGGCAGAGGCAGGTGGATCTCTGTGAGTTCGAGACCAGTCTGGTCTACAAGAGCTAGTTCCAGGACAGCCTCCAAAGCCACAGAGAAACCCTATGTCGAAAAACAACAATAAAAAAAAAAACAAACAAAACTGCCCAAAATGATAGCCACCACAGGACAACTTTTATCTCACAGGTTAAGCACAGAGCTATATTCATACATAAAAGTCTGGAAATAAAATTAGAATTATCTTAGCATATAAAATATTAGTCTAACTTGATAAGCAAGTTGGTACATTCAAACTCATTAGAGTAAAAACCTTCACAAAGCCTAATTACCACATGATTAATAAAGCACAACCAAACACTTGTTAAGATCCTTTTGCCTATTAATTAGAATTTTGATGATGGCATGAATTGTGACTTTTTAAATTGAGCATAAAAATAAATTAGGCTACTGAACAGATTATAATTATCATTATTGAGAACTCTGATTTCGGTTTCCTATTCAATGCTCATCTAGTAAAATTCTTCCTATCTTTGACAGTTTTCTTGCAGAGAGAATGAATGATAAAAGCTGTTTTGGTATACCAGCTATTGGTTATTTACAGGCTGTCTTGCCCCTAAAAATTGTTTATCAGCAAAATCTCTACAATTATTAGCTATAGTCATTGACATTATTTATATAAACTATGTTGTTAAGAAACTGGAGGACCCAATAATGGGCTGAGACATTATCATTATTCACAGTTGCCAGTTCATTGGAAAGTAAATAAAATATTGTAAGTAGCATTGTGATCTTGTCTTTAAAAATTAAGGTGGCCATATTCACTTTCAACATACTTGAGAAAGAATCTAATATGAACTTGATATAGACCTGTTCACAGGAAATGAATAATGACAGCTTTAAAATATTTATCTTTTCCTTCTATTTCAATGGCAGAAATGAAAAGGGCCACTTGAATTTATATAAAGAGGCATCAAAGCTTCTCATCAAGGTTTGTTAGGAATAAAACACACCAAGCACAAGATCTTTATAAGAGAAAAGTGACAAACCAGAAAGTGAGGTGACTTGGAAAGAAAGGTGTTTTTTGAAATAATGCTCCATAGCACTTTGATAAATTCAAATGAATATTTCATAACACTCCTGGAATAAAAAAATTCCTATGTGGGCAGAAAGTGAGTGGTGGAGAGCTTGCTTAGCACAAGGTAGGCTATGTGTTCAATCTTTATTGCCACAAAGCACTAGTAAATAAATTCACATATAAGCACTTACTTATGCTAATCATCAATTATTTTCATGACAATGTCAGCTGCATATCTTGGGAAATTTATTTAGTTTCTCTGTAAAACAAATATTTATTGACTATAAAACAGATATTAGCATTGATATGTAGATTGGCTGGTAAAATGTAATTACAAACCTTCCTCTAAAATACCTATAGTTCATTCTCCACTAGAGATATCCTGTAGATTTTAATGTAAAGTTCTGGAAAATTTAACAGCTGAATACACACATACATTGATGTTAAATGAAGAAATAGAAATCATGTGGCAATGTTATAACTAGCTGTACTTACGTGGACTGTTTGGCACATGTTTCCAGACATACATTAAATTTAAATTTTCATTATTAAAATGGTACAACTCCTGTTAGAAAAGTTATATTAACAAAACTGATAACAGTCTGGAAGTTCAGGTGATTGCATCCTTAAGATTAGTAGGGATGAAATTTCTTTTTGAATAGATAGATACACATTAATGTGTATTTTATGATTCTTCACTAACCAAATAAAAATTTTCAGGGCAAAATCTGTTCCCTGTTGCCAACATATATACTTCAAATATATGTACTGTTTACAAACATTTAAGAATAATACTTATTATTACTGATGATGATGATGATAATGATGATTACTGCTATTGGTGGTGGTGGTGGTGCTGATAGCGATGGTGGTGCTTGTTTGTAGAAATACAGCATATGTCTGTGATTTCTTTGGGTTGAATTCAGACCATTAGAATTGCACAGCAAGTCCTTTTACAGGATGAGCCCTCTTATTGTCCCCAAAGACATCTAACTCTTAAACTTACCAATGAGTATATAATTGACCTAGTAACTGTCTCACTTTAATGATCAGAATAAAGTAGAAGTTAACTTGTTTTGTGTGAACTTTATATTGAATAATTAATTTCAGTAAACACAGTGGAAAGTAAATTACTTATCCAAATTTTTATTTATATTTACGGTTCATTTGCATTTTGTTTTTCTATGTTTTCAATGAATTTTATGGCTAAGATATGAATTAATGAATTATATATCTATGCATATTATACAATATAATATTAATCTAAACCAACATAGATTACAAAACTAAGGTTAAGAAATATAAAGTTATTATACTTCTGGAGGAAGCTATGCTCACCACTCTACCATCAGCAGGTCATTATACTTTGACTTTCCATCCCTACAAATATTAAGAAAGCTCCTGGACTCTGCCTCTTTTCAGGATCACTATCCCATGAATGACATGCAGATAAAATCAGCAAATTAGAAAGCCATGCATCATTTGGTATTTAATACTATTTCACTTTTTCTTGGGCGGGGGGAGTAGAGAGCTGTAACTAGGGCTGTGACTCATGGTTCTGGACATGGTAGACAGGTACCAGCATTTGGTATCTGGTGTGTGTGTGTGTGTGTGTGTGTGTGTGTGTGTGTGTGTGTATGTGTGTGTGTGTGTGTGTGTGTGTGTGTGTGTGTGTGTGTGTGTGTGTGTTTCTAGAGAGATGTACTACGTGGTCTGCATATAGAAAATAAGTAATCTACCACTGAACTGCACCTGTAACCTACATTTGTTTTTCTCAAATCCTTCTGTATTTATTATAGTAGATCTAATATCATGTGGTGGTGTCAAGTCTTAATGCTAAATTCAGAGACAAATAGGAAAAGATGCATGTGAAAACTACGTGATTTGAGCCAGGTACAAATACATACATAATTAATAATTCTCACACATAGGTGTTCAGATGATGAGATTTTTGCAACTTGTTTACTTTTTATCAAACTCTTTCTAGTAACCATGCATATTAGTTATAAGCAGTGGGAAGAGTAAGTGACATTTTGACACACTAAAAACCCCTTTTTGCTGCAGTTACCTATACAAGACCTACACAAGATTAAGCCAACAGAAATCCAGGCCCCACCCCTAACTGGAGAGCTGTTGGCAATGCATCATTACTGAAGGATAGAAAAATCATGGCCATTTATAGGATTCCAATGCTCCAGTAGATAATCCAACAACCACATGCATATAAAATGCACTCAATTGACCTGTGGGCTATTTTAAAAAAGAAGAAAACTTGAAGTAGGAAGTGATGAGTTAGGGGGAATATGGAAGGAGCTGAAGGAGGAAATGATAGCATTTCATTGTCCTCATGCATAACATTCTCCAGTTGAAAAACAAATACCTAATACTTTTGAAATTTTAGTTTAATATATTCATTTATTTATATGTGTAAGGTGCACAGTGGTCATAGTGCATGTGTAGAGGTCAGAGGACAACATGCAAGAGTTAATTCTCCTCTTCCACTATGTAGATCCCATAATGAACTCAGGTAATCAGTCCTGTCAATAAGCACATTGGTCTGATGAATAGTTGGCCCACTCAACTCAAAGGAACGTTAAAATTCTATTTTTATATGGTATTGACTCCCTAAAATAGTATTAATAATGTATTGTCCTGTACTCTAACAAGAAAATATACCAGCCATTGACTAGTGCAGGGTTGTGGTAATTGATGCTATGGACAGTAAACACAAAAAGAACAAAGGTGTTCTGAGTCATGTATTCATCCAATATATATATATATATATATATATATATATATATATGTCATAATCTAGCTTTCCGTGATATTCTGTTAAGAAATCTTTAGGAAAAATGAAAAATAACATAGTATCTAGTAAACCAGTGTTTGAAGCTGTGTTTCTATGGTAACTATATAACCTAAATGTTAGAATTTGAAATATTACATGTTTACCATTTCTTATGTTAACAGAAAACTTTTTCTGGAAATTTGTGACACTGTACTATTAACTTTGAAAGAATGAGTTTCTTTCAAAAACTTAGAATTCTTGCTTACTTCAGTAAGTAAACTAAAAGAAAATGTACTTCTCAACTTCAGTCAGGTTTTTCATTGTGTCCCTATCCATACTTTTCCAAATTATTAATCTAAAAATTTGAAGCCTTATGGTTGTGATATATAATCAAAACTACCCAATGCTCTTAAATTAAAATGCACAATAGACAAGATATTTTATAGTGAACAATGTCATTAACATTAGTTCATTTCTTGGCAGCTTTTTACGTTTACTTTTTAATTTCATTTTGCATTCCAACCACAGTTCTCTCTCCCACCTCTCCTTCTACCCCTCCTGTCACCTCCCCCCTCTGCCCACCTCCCATCCACACCTCCCACAGGGTAAGCGCTCCAATGGGGAGTCCAGGTTCAAGTCTACACACGTCTACACACACACACACACACACACACACACACACACACACACACACACACACACACACACACTGCAGCAAGGCTTCTCATCCTAGGAAATGTGCTCCAACAACCTAGCTCCTGCACTAGGGATAAATTCTGGTCCAGCTGTCAGGGGACCTCAGATAGATCCAGCTACACAGTTGTCTCCCACATGCAGAGGGCCTAGTTCGGTCCCATAGAGGCTCCATAGCTGTTGATCTAGAGTTCGAGAGTTCTCATGAGCTTGGTTCAACTATCTCTCTGTAGGTTCATTATCTTGGCCTACCTTGTTCATGTATCCCCTCCTCCCTCTCTTCAACTGGATTCCTAGAGCTCCTCCTGGTGCTTGGTTGTGGATCTCTGCATCTGGTGCCATCAATTACTGGATGAAGGATCTATAATGACAGTTGGGAATTACAGGGAAAGGCCAGTTCAGGCACTCTATCCACTAGGATTCCTGGGAGTTTTCCTAGAGAGAGCCACCATGGGGTTAGGAAGAAACATTAGTTCATTTAAGGCTTCCAGCAATATTTTGATACTTATAGGATGATTATTCTATACACTCTATAGGTGAGTGTATGGGGCAATGCCATGCCAATTATTAAAGCATAAGTACGTCTAGAACTTACATTTTCAGACTTTTAAACTCTGTACCATCTACCAGGCAGAATTCTTGATACTGTGTTCATTATTGGGGTGTAGCAAGACGGTGACACTAAGATAGTGTTTCATATGCTGTTCATGGTGGACATTAAAAGCCAAATCAAGTGTATATAAACTTTGAAGAAACATGGAAGTGAGCATTATGCCAGTTGCTGCCTGTTGTTCCTATATTGCATCTACAAAATAGAACTGCAGGTTTTGTAAATATTAAAACATTTCCCACAACATAGGTAATAACAAACTTATAGTTGAATAATTGTGAGAAAATGTATTCTCAGCACCAACTATTCTGCACTATATAATAGAACAAGATGAAAGTGTGTAAGTACAAAAAAATTCCTTGTTATTAAAATAGAAGAAAAATTCTATACAATCTCACTTGGTTATTTGGAGCAGCCTACTACAGAGCTTTTGAGTGAATTCTTTTTGTTCTTTTTAACTTCAGTACTTATAGACTTGGAGCCTTTTAAAATAACATGACTCATCCATTTTGATTTTTATACAAAGATCTGATTTGTCATTTATGTCAATGAGTACATTCTAGTGGCAACCAGTATCCAGATGAGGGAGTGTCAAGCCTTTAACTCCCAGCTACTAGAACTACTGCAGTATGAGGAGCACTTGAGCAACACATCTAAGAGATGTTTCCAAAAGATGTAAGGAAAGAAGGGAATAAAGGAGGCAGTAAGCTTTTATAAGGGCACAGGCTCATTTTTTCTCCATGTGCTGTACTTAGCCTGACGTGCTTGTTGAAAGGTTATTTTATATTCTTTCCTTCCAAGTTAGGTATCTTTAGCATTTATACCATATCTTCCACTTACCTAAAGTTTGCTGTAGTATAATAAAATGATTCATCCTATAGTAATGTGATGGCCTATAATGGTTGCCTCAGCTTCCAAGCATGCCACACATATAAACTACTGTGGTCTCAACGTTATGATCATTTCATGAGGCAAGGGTCCAAAACTATGTCACTGACTAAATTATGAAATTTTATTTCAGTGTATGGGAGATACATTTTACATTTTATGAATATACTTGATAACAATATCTAATATTAAATAGGTAAATGTCAATCCTGATCAAACTCTTGTTTTTAATCATAAATTTTGACTAACACATATAGAAATAAAAGCACATAAACAAAGTTGACTAATATACCAGAATGGCTAGCATAAAATCTCCCTCTGCACCATACAGAATCCTCTTTATTCTTGTGATACAATTACCTATGATTGTCTTTCACTATTGTTCCAATCCATAAGAGGTAATAAATTTCATTTCAGCTTTCTTGAGTAGGAGAAGGCTCACTTTAAAAGGGAAAATGAAAGATCATTATTATTTGGAATTGAAGAATCCCTTACAATCTGCAGGAGTAACAACTTTTGAAGTACAGTTTAAAGTTTGCATCTCATCTTTATTAGTCTTTGAAATTAGTAGAAGTGCAGGAAATCATGTGCCAAGTAAAGGGCTAAAATAACTTGTGATGCCCTATGATACTTCATTATTTTTGTTTGCATGCTTCTTAGATCAAATAAATGTACTCTGAGCAAGCAGTATTTTAAAAAAAATTACAAAAATATCAAAAATACCCTGGAATTGTTTGCTTCTGAGCTAAAAGCTATTCAGATAACAGGACGCCTGGGGGATGAGTTGAAAACCAAAACACTGAAGGAGGAAGGCTTGGCTCCTAGAAGTCTTCCTCCAGTTCAGCGATTGAACTCCTTAATTGAATACAAATTCAGAACAACTGCATCTTCCTTCCTCTCTATCCAAATGAAGGCAAAGAAGCAGAAAGCTGCCTGCTACATCCATGGAACGCAAGGCCCTTGCCGGATGTGTGCTATGAACATAGGGGCTGGTGTGTTTACTGTGCCAGAGTTTGTTGAAAGGGAAATGAGAAGTATGATGTTTTACAATATAATACCACAAGTTTTGGAAATTTCACAACTAAAGAGCTTTTGAGAGGATCTCTCATTGATAATAAATCATATTGACATTTTCAATGCTTGAGTAATCATGAATAGTTACCAGTGAAGGAGAAAACAATAATTGCAAGCAGTCTAAAGGTTTTGCAATTATTTTCTGCTTGCTTTACTAAAATGTGTATAAAAAAATAAGACATTCCTGGCGGAGGTGGCCAATACCTTTAAAGCCGAGCACTTGGGGAGCAGAGGCAGGCGGATCTCTGTGAGTTCGAGGCCAACCTGGTCTACAAAGTGAGTTCCAGGACATCCAAGACTGATAAGGACAGATAGAAGCAGGAAGTTCTGCTGGAGTCCTTTTCTGAAGCTCCATTTTGCAGAGCTTATTGAGATAAACTGCTAGGCCCTGGGGAGGCTGCAACCTCTGACCAGCCAGCAATGTCTTCTAATACAATATAAAATTGATTTTCTTTAGTAGGACTGGCCATTGTCTTCTCTTTCTTATTCTTTGAGCTACTTTAAAACACAATCATAAATCAAGGCATCTATAAACATACTTCGAACAGGAGGATTTCCCCTGACTGTGTAGTTGATGTTAAGTGTTAAACAGACAAAATGTGCTGGAAATGAGATGTAGAGCGTGCATATTTGGTCACACATACATATATTCACTCACACACATACATTCACATTTAATAAAGGTTGATGTAAAATCCATGTAAAAAAAGGCATTCAAATAGACTCTCAAATTCTGTTGATATTGCCAACATATTCTCATGACAATTCTCTTAGCTCAAACTAGAAAATGAAATAACCAAAATTTTACAGTGTTGGTATTGATTTTGTAGTGATAATGGGATTATTAGAGAGAATCTCAACTTCTACTGTCATAGTGGTACTTGGAGATAAGCAGTCAGACCCTTTAGGGGAAAGAACGGAGCCTCAGGGCTTGTTATTGAATAGGAAAGATTTGGAAATTTCACAAAGATTAGATTTCTTTTTCATACCTGTTCCATATTCTGAAGATCATGGTTTTAGAAGTCTCAAGGTAGACAACAACGTGAATGTCCCTGGTAAATTTTAAAGTTCCATAGATTCTGGGAACATTAGTCTTTTGGGCCTCAGTCACAATACATTAGACATTTTGGGCACGGGGGATGAAAATCCCTACCTCTTGTTAGAAAATATTGCTACTGTTGCCAAAAATGGGAAAGATGACTCCATTTCTTTGCCATACCTGTTTCATATCCTGCAGGTCATTGTCTCATAAGTCTCGATTCAGAAGCTACTCCCACATCCCTTAGAAACTGTTAGCCTTAAAATATTTCATTTTCATTAACTAAATGAAAAGCATGAACATAAAAAATCTATTTATCCTTAATCTAACAGTGAAAAGTGCTTATGTTTGATCTCAGGGTCTTAGAGACAGAGACAGGAGGACTACAAGGTCTAGGGCACATAGCCATACTCTAAATAAAAACAAACAAAGAAAAATAGTTGCCTTATATTCACTTGACAAATCAGATGTCTTGGTTGATTTTCACAAGAATCTCCTAAACAACAACATTAAAACACCAAAAGTTTCAATAGATTAAAAGCTGGGCATATTGATGAATACATATAGTCTCATCAACTAAGAATGTTTAAATGGGAAGTGATCTTAGGCACAGTAGTTTAGGCCAGCCTGAAAAATATAGTGAAATTAGTCTTCCCAAAATAATGCATGCATATTAAAAATTATAAGGAAACCCATTATTTTGAATATTAACTAAATATTTAATTTAAAATACTCTTGAGAACTACAAAATATTTTGTACAAAATTGCATGCAGAATTCCTCAGCTTGATCCCTTAACTCTGCAAAAGTAAATATAAGTATCTAAACACAAAATTAAAATAAATAAGACATGTAAATGATTTAGTAATTATGACTTTAGGTCTTCTTTAATCGCTCCACTCATCAGATTAACATGAAAAGAATGACAGGAGATTAAATGTTTTACCTGATACAGATGTGAAAAAATTAAGATCTCAAAACACAGCAAGAGCCGGGCCTTAGTGGTTCATGCCTTTAATCCCAGCACTCAGGAGGCAGAGGCAAGCGGATCTCTGTGAGTTCGAGGCTAACCTGGTCTCCAGAGCGTGTGCCAGGATAGACTCCAAAGCTACACAGAGAAACCCTGTTTCAAAAACCAAAAAGAAAAACAAACACAGCAAGAGTTGAATAACTATGCTAATTTTTATCAGGAAAAGGGGAACAAGGTATCCCACCACATGGTATGGCTCCAAAAAGCCAGTTCATGCAACTGGGATAGGTCCTGGTGCCACTGACAGGCCGTCTCCCCTGCCACATACCACCACCAACAACAAATCTAGTCACATAACTGTCAGTCACATTCAAAGAGTCTAGTTCAGTCTCATGCAGCTTTCCCAGCTGTCAGTCCATAGTCCATGAACTCCCACTAGGTAGGGTCAGCTTTATCTGTGGTTTTCCCCCATCCTGCTCTTGACCCCTCCTTGTTCCAGTGCTTGGCTGTGCGTTACTGCATCTGCTTCCATCAGTTATTGAATGAAGGTTTATGCTGACAATTCAGGTAGTCACAAATCTGATTACAGGGGAAGGCCAATACAGGTACCCTCTCCACTATTACTAGGGGTTTTATCTGGGGTCATCCTTGTAGATTCCTGGGAATTCTCCTAACATCAGATTTCTCCCTAAGCCCATAATGGTTTGGCCTATCAAGATATCTCCTTCATTGCTTTCCCATCCAACCCCTCCCTCAACTTGACCATCTTGCTCTCTCATATTCTCATCCCCCATCCCCTCCCATTTACTGCTCCAGCCCCGGCCCCAGTTTACCCAGGACATCTATTTCTCCTTCCCAGGACAATCCATGTGTCCTTCTTAGATTAAATATATATTAATTTAAAGTAATTACATCAGTTTCACCCTCACTTTAGCCCCTGGCACACACCCCCACCACTGTCAAGCTGATAGCCTCTTCTCCTTTGATTATTTTTGCTACATGCATATATATATATATATATATTATATATATATATATATATATATATATATAGTTGTATACTTATATAGAAATACATGTAAATTTCAATGTGTAAAATAAAATGAGCCGGTGTGCCCTGGGAATTATATTGAGATTTTCTTTTCTCTCTCTAACGGGAACGTTTTGTGATACAAGCATAGCTTATTGATACAGTAGTACTCTAGCATGTTGATGTCCGTGAGCTCAAGCCATATCGTGACAAAAAAAAATGAGAGAAAAAGAAACATATTTTGTGAGCTTTCTGCTGCTTAAGTTTTATAGAAATGATTCCTATTACTCCTCATAAATGTAAATATTTGCTTTGTGGTTTAGAGAGGAGAAAGGAAAAAGCATCTACAGGTCATTTAAAGATAAAACCTGTTTCTTCTCCATTCTTCCCCTTTCCCTAATAACCTCCTAACCCCCAGAATCTTCTCATCACAGCTCTGCAATGTGGAAAATACCTGTAAATCAGAGTATTCAGACTAAGTTTCCTCCTTACGTTTGTTTTCCTATAAGAAATGGGATAGGTTAATGCTTGTACTTATTGGGAAAAAGGAATAATTTCCCCGCAAGATCCCCTTTCTGCCAAATTGGAAAATATATAACCATGTTGATAGCCCAGGTAGTGGCACTTAGTCCATATATTACTGATGAGAATGTAACAATGTGAGATATAATTATGATTGATCTCAGTCAGACAAGCATGATGGAGAGACCACAACTCTACATCACTCATGGAAATCGGATGAGACGCTTCAGCTTGGGAAAGCCAGGTTGTGTTTTAAACTAGTTTTAATCCGTCAGTGTTTATGGAACATGAAAAAGACCAGTATTCTGTCTGTGACACTCCTTATAGCCCATGCTGAAACAGAAATGAACATTATACGTTAAAATAGAGATGATTTATCTTTATACTATTATTCAATTTTGCTAGCATATCATTTAACAACATAAAACACTCTCACACACAAATGTCTCTGAATGCCACAGAGGGACTTCTAAATTTTCTTTCCTGTCTTGAAAGAAAAAAAAACTAACAAATGTAAGCCAAAGTCTCATAGTGGGGAAAGGGAGAAACGAACTCAGCATCCATCCAATTTAAGCTTTAGCAGAAACTAAGGTTTTAAGAGTCTCAGGCGGTGGTGGCGCACACTTTTAACTTTTTAACCCCAGCACTCGGGAGGCAGAGGCAGGCAGAACTCTGTGAGTTCGGGACCAGCCTGGTCTACAATAGCTAGTTCCAGGACAGGCTCCAAAGCCACAGAGAAACCCTGTCTCAAAGAAAAATAGAAGAGTCACAGGCAATGGGAACATAGCAAAAGAATTTGCCGTATGTTCAGACTATTCGACTTCTGGTAATTATACTTTCTTCATTTAAATTTTTAAGAAATTATCTTTTAAAATACCAACATTCTATCAAAAATTTCTCCTGATTGATAAGCCTCACTTCCTTTTCAAAAAATAAAAGTGAAAATACACTTATTAATACAAATCCTATACCTTCTGATAGCAAGCAGTCCAGGAGCTTTGTATTAAGAATCCTTTCACATGATTGGTATCAACAAATTTCATAATACTTTAATTATGATAAGCATTTAATAGTTTAGTGGTTTTCTATTTTGGCATGAGTTTTATCTTATAATGTCACTTAAATGGTCAAGTGGGTTTGGTGTTGTGATCCCTTCTCACATTTCTTAAAATAGATGCTTCCTCAAACTAGAGATTCCACTAACCGAGGAAATTTTGCTTAAGAACTTTTGGCTGACAGTTAAGTGGAGGATCAGAGTCCAAGGACTCACTATTTACACAGAGTTATTTCCTGTCCTGGAATTACATGTTTTGCACAAAGGGAAACAATACTTAGCAATGGGAGGTGCTACCTAGTTCCTGGAGAGAGCACTATGGATTTCATTTTCAGCAAGGAGACAAGTGAGTGCTGTGTAATAAATACACTTTATTTTCTTCTTCCAAGTCACAGTGTAGTAACAGTAAATATTTATTTTATAGTCTTGACATCTTAAATCATACTTTTAGTTCCATTACCTTGATGTTCTTGCTTATTTCTTGGAAGGGGGGAGATATATTTACAATGGAAAGCACACAAATATTTTCCATTTTGTGAGGCTATTTAAAAACACACTAAGGATAAGTGTAAAAACGCTTTTGGCACATAAAGTATTACAGCGTTTTCCTCAAAATAACAAATTACAAAAACAGGAATGGTAGTGGGTGGATTGTATTTCTCAGTATAGTGTTTCAAAAATACATCTTTATAGAAAAACGACTAAAACAAGATACCTTCAAAAATAACTGGTATAGATGAATTTGCTGTTTTAAAGTTTAACTCATAATAGGTCTTTTAATCAAAAACTTCAGCTTTATATTTTTTCTTCAAGGCTAGTCAGGTAAGACTTTTATATAAGTCTATACACAGATATAAAACACTGAAGAAACAAAAATATATCAATTAATAACTAGATGAAGTTTAATGTGGTGGAAAGAATACTAGAAGAACAATAATATAATTTGTATGTTATAATAATATTTCATTGACTTTTGAATCTTATTTTTGAAGGTTATAATCATGTCCTTAAAAGTTATAGTCTGCATCATTCTTTAATATTATAAGTACTATTCATTTTGTCATTAATAAATACTATGATGGACCTGTTAACAAAAACTCTTATTAATAGTTTCCAAATACCCCCAGAGGACTGAACTAGGCCCTCCGTATATGGGAAACAGTTGTGAAGCTTGGATCATCAGAGGGGACCCTGGCAGTAGGGCCAAGATCTATCCCTGGTATATGACCTAGCTTATTGGAGCCCATTCCCTGTGATGGTATGTCATGCTCAGCCTTAATGCATGGGAGAGGGGCATGCCCCTGCCCCAACTTATTGTACCAGATTGTGTTGACTCCTCATGGGAGCCCTTACCTGTGAGGAGGAGTGGACTAGGGGTGGTTTCGGGGAGGGGTGGTTGGAATGTAAAATTAAATTTAAAAGAATAAAGAAATTACATAAAATGGTAAAATAATCCTCCCAAATAAAAGAAATAATAATAAATAAAAATAAAATAAAGCAGGGATTTCCACATTCAATGCTCATGTGCATTGAAATCTCCAAGGAAATGATACTTTGCTTCCAAACTGTATGTGTTTTCTTTATCTACTGAATTCTATGATTACCATAAAGAAGAAATATATAGTTTGGAGGAAAAACTTTAAAAAAAGTTTCCAAGTGCCAGAAGCTAATTAAGTCTTCCAATTCCACAAGAAGGATAGTTAATTGTCTTTACTGCACAGTCTACAAGGAAGGTATGAATATACTGCTCATTTTACAACATCAGTTGTACAAGAATCCTGCCATTAAACAGTCCTTCTACATTTATGACATCTTATAGGGCTGACTATAGGAATCATGAATTTTTCAATGAAATCTTAATTTATTATTATTAGTGTGACACACTACAGAAGGATTAGATTGTTTTGCCCAGCACAAACTAATTTGATATTCACAAAACCATTAACCAGAGAGACTATTAATTCCTAGATTGCTTAGATGTCAAAGATCTTTCTAAGACCGTACATTTGTTTAATACAGGTTAAAACCATTATCTTAGATTCAGGGGACTTTACAAATGGAAAAAAACTGGTCCAATTGCTTATTTCTTTCTTTCTTTTTCTTTTTCTTTTCTTTTTTTTTTTTTTTTTTTTTTTTGGTTTTTCAAGACAGGGTTTCTCTGTGTAGCTTTGGAGCCTATCCTGGCACTTGCTCTGGAGACCAGGCTGGCCTCAAATTCACAGAGATCCACCTGCCTCTGCCTCCCGAGTGATGGGATTAAAGGCATGCGCCAGCAACGCCCGGCTGATTGCTTATTTCATTCAGGAAAAATGAATATCAAATTAAGTATTTTATATAACCTTTGTTTTCCCCCTTTAAAAATGCATAACACAAAACACTCATAAAAAGCAGTTATGATTATGAGCAAATTCCCATTAAAACAACAATACAAATGAAAGCCATCTTGATAACTTTTATGGCACACTTCTCCTATTGGTACTCAATGCTTAACTCAGTTTCTTATTGTCTTTAGACAAGATTAAAAAGAATTATTTATTCATAAACACTACAATATTTAAACTAATGATCAGATTTGGGATATAGGAATCCTTGAGCTAAAGATAATATTTTATCTTCTTTACTTTATAGAATATTCCAGAAATACTTCTCCCATGGGTTATCTATTCCTAGATCATTTCTTTCATGAGCAAATAGAAAGAGATATAAAGTATATAGTGTGTTTGCCACTCCTGAGCCCATACACAATTTGTAACTATTTTCCTTCAATCAGAAGTACATGCTACTCTTGCTTTCAAAGGTTTTCCGAAGGTAACTTTTGATGGTATATTACTAGACTGTTCTGCAGTAGAGGCTGAAGTTTCAGGACAATGTTCTTGGCAAATTATTCCTGCAAGCCTATTGAAGTAAGGTTGTTATTTCTTTAGATTGTCATTACATGTGTTTTATAACTTTAGAGTTTGGAACTACAAATTTGCTCAAAATAGGTGGGCCCATGAAGATGTTGTAAAAACTGTGTTCAAGTAGATGGGAATTTTTATTAGTTGATGCTTACTGATTTAAAAATTGTTTCTAATTAAGTAAAAATCAGAACGATTTCAGAGTATCTCCCAGATAACTCTCTATTTAAATATCTTACAATTTCAAGTTCTACTCAGGCTTTGCACCACTGAGCTTAAAGCATGGACTAAAAACTTAACAGAACAATTAGACGTTTGCATTTTTTTAGAATTAAAATATTGTAACTCCATCAACTTCTTTTGTGTGAGGATAAAGGCAGGTGCTAGGGCAGGGGCAGAGCAGTGGCTACCAGGGCCCTTTTGATGAGCAGGGAACTTTTAAGAAACTGAAATGTCAATAAACAAAGCAGATCTAGTGACATTAAGAAACTCCCAGTGGCCAGGAGTAGGTCATATGTGTGTCATAGGGAGCTGTGTACCAGGTATAGCTGTGGTGGGCAGTGGGAGCTGAGATCAGTTTAGGGACTGACAGTCCTGAATATCACTCATATGACTGGCAGTCTGTAGCTTTTAAGCAGAAGAGTGATGCCATCTGGCTCATCTTTAGGTTATATCCCCATTAGCAGTGCGTGTTCTTATTTACTTTAGGGCAGTTTGTTCAGCAACATGAAAGAAAATACCTGACTATGCCACTCTGGACTAAGGGGGATGGTGTTTATAGATTTTTAATCTTTTTTATTTTAAAAATGATCTTTTCTTTTTTCTTTATCTTTTTTAATTTGAATTAGAAACAAGATTGTTTTACATGTCAATCCCAGTTTCCAATCCCTCCCCTCCTCCCCTACCACTCCCCCTCCAACTAATACCCTACCAATCACCTATCCTTTCTGCTTCCCAGGGGAGGGTAAGGTCTTCCATAGGGGGTCATCAGAGTTTCTTATTTCCTTTGGAATAGGGCCTAGGCCCACCTCCCTGTGTCTTGGCTCAGGGACTATCCCCTTATGTGGATTGGGTTCCCAAAGTCCACACCTATGCTAGGGATAAGTACTGAACTACTACAGGAAGTCCCGTAGATTTCCGAGGTCTCCTCACTGAAACTCATGTTCCTGGGGTTTGGATCAGTCCCATGCTGGTATTATTTTACATACCAATTCAGTTTCCACTCATTTTATTTTAAGATTTATTTATTATGTATACAGTGTTCTGCCTGCACGTATTCCTGCAGGCCAGAAGAGGGCACCAGATCTCATTACAGATGTTTGGGAATTGAACTCCAGTCCTCTGGAAGAGCAGTCAATGCTCTTAACCTCTGAATCATTTCTCCAGCCCCAGGGTTGTTATTGTTGATGAGAAGCGTGTCTTGTGAAGTTATTCTTTTTTTAACATAACTTTAAAAAATACCTACAGTTTCAAACAGTTTTAACTACCTTGATAAGTAGGCAAAGGTAGAAAGGAAGGAAAGTTTGATCAATATTACTTCTAGCAAGTATATTTACATATTCATTAAACAAATTTTATCATTTCGTTTAAGTAAGGTTACAAACCAGACTTTTGTCATCAAGAAGCACAACAAAATCAATAAATTATATAGCTGCTGTCTTTTTTTTTTTTTTTTTTTTTGGTTAAGGCACCATTTTATCTTTTTTTTCCAACATTTTTTTTATTTGAATAAGAAACAGGATTGATTTACATGACAGTCCCAGTTCCCTCTCCCTCCCGTCCTCCCCTACCACCTCCCCAACTAAAACCCTACCTATCACATATCCTTTCTGCTCCCCCTGGATGGTGAGGCTTTCCATAGGGTGTCATCAGAGTCTATTGTATCCTTTGGGATAGGGCCTAGGCCCACTCCCGTGTGTCTTGGCTCAGGGAGTATTCCTTCATATGAAATGGGCTCTCAAAGTCCACACCTATGCTAAGGATAAGGACTGAACTACTACAGAAGGTCCCATAGATTTCTGAGGTCTCCTCACTGAAACCCATGTTCCTGGGTTCTGGATCATTAGTCATCAATCTGATTATTGGGGTAGCTGTTGTCTTTTTGTAATACAATGTTTCTCATACCAACAAAATTAACTAATAACAACATTTAAGATTCACATTGTTCTAATTTTGAAAAAATGAGGACATTTTGCATTATTTTAATATTTGTAATTTCTATAGCTTAAGCTTTTTAATGTTAAATAAAAAATTTATGTGAAATATTGTATGTAAAGTCAGTGGCTGAAGTGGTTATCATTTTGAAAACTATAGTCAAACTAGTTAATAACATTGACTTTATTACATTCAATTTTAGAAGATACTTTGCAAATTTAAAAGACTATTCCTGTGTTTTATACCAGCTATGTTTTCTTCCAATAAGAGTTTAAAATTAACTTTAAAATGCTATACAGAACAATTACTTAGTATATGTCAGAAGATATAAAATAGAAAGTACATGTGGGAAAAAAGTTTTAAGAATCTTGTTTAGAACAATTTCTTTAATGCTGGTTCATACATGTTTGCACTTTCACAATTAACTGTGGGCACCATTCATTATTTAGTAATCTATCCCCATTTCAAATATTGTGTGTTATCTCATACATTTGAGACTTTTAATATTTCTTTTCTTTTGAGACAGGGTCTGACTATGTAATCCAGACTGGCCTTTAACACAAGCCGATGCTGCATCAGTCTTAAACACAGAGATTATATATGTATACCACCATACTTGGTCTGAATTCCTTGTGGTGTCTTTTCAAAAGACCACTACCTTAGCATTTAGTAATATATTGCTTATAAAATACCACTTAAATTTTGCTTTCTTTTTAATTGTTTAACTTTATTTTTAATTTTAATTAGAAAGAAGAGTATTTTACATGCCAATGCCAGTTCCCTCTGCCTCCCCTCCTCCCCTGCCCTCCAACTAACACCCTACCTATCCCATACCCTTTCTGCTCCTCAGGGAGGGTGAGGCCTTCCTTAGAGTGTCTTCAGAATCTGTTATATCCTTTGGGATAGGGCGTAGGCAAACCCACTTGTGTCTAGGCTCAGGGAGTATCCCCCCATGTGGGATGGGCTCCTAAAATCCATTCCTGTGCTAGGGATAAGTACTGATCCACTACAAAGGGCCCCATAGATTTCCAAGGTCTCCTCACTGACACCCACATTCAGGGGGTCTGGATCAGTCCCATGCTGGTTTCCCAGCTATCAGTCTGGGAACCAAGAGCTTTCCCTTGTTAACTTTAATGGATTTGTACCTAACATATCTTCATATTATACTACTGACAATTAAGACTAGGGTCACCTGACTTATAAAGAAAATTGATAGGTGCATCCCAGATACATAAAGGAGGGCCTAGGCCCTTCCCCAAATGATATGACAGACTTTGCAGGAGCCTGGTTGAGGGCCTCACTGTCTCTGGGGATGAGTTGGGGGATGGGTTGGAGGAGTTGGGGGGGGGAACTTGGAAGGATGGGAGGGGGAAATTCGGGGATAGATATGTAAATATGAGTAGTAATTAAAGAATTTAAATAAAGAAAAGAAAATTGATAGGATCTATAAAAACTTGTAGTATAATTTCAATTTCAATATTTTCTCCTGGTGCTAGGGATAGAACTCAGTGCACAATGCCTCCTAAGCAAGCACTCAGCCATTAAACTTCCCACAGTAATTTAAATTAGGAAAAATATAACACTTTTAGTCAACTAAGTAAGATAGGCATTTCATAGATAAATATAAGTTACAACGGAGACTTTTCAGCTTTATGGTTTCTGAACATAAAAATTATTTTACTAACTTTACAAATATTTATTTTATTACTTGTCAGTTTAGTGCTTTGAGCTCTTCCCGTTTTGGAAGATGCTCCTGAAGTTTGATGACATTCTCTGTAGGATGATTACAAATGTTAAGTCAGTCATAAGTGCAAAGCACAGCACTATAAATAATGTTGACCTGACAGTCACACGCTTTGTAGGAAAATGCTCTAGCCATGTAGGAAAGGATCTAGCCATGGGCTTATGGTACTCTTAGTTCTCATGAATTTGAAAGAGAGCAAGGAGGAGTATATGGGAGAGCTTGGAGGGAGGAAAGGGAAGAAGGAAATAACATAATTACATTAGTCAAAGAAATAATAAAATAGGTTCTATTGGTTATCACAAACATACATAAGTAACTATGGAATGTTGAACCACAGCTTTATAATTTAACAGTCAGGTTTGACAATTAGAAAAGCTCTTTCAGCTCATGTATACAAGCAGCACTTACAGCACATAATTAAATGGTGAAAGATTCACTAAAACTAGGGAAATTAAGTAGTAAACTGGAGAGGAGAAATTGATTTTTAGTAGATTTTTCTTTCATTTCTAGCCATAGAAATGTGGATGAACTCTTCATCCTTACATTAACTCATTATATGGAAAAACATAACACTGAAAGGGTGAAAGAAATAAAGACTAAATGTTAATGTGTTAGTGCTTATAACTCACCTTAAGTCCTCTTTTCTAACCAATTCTTCATCACCCTACAAATCTGACATATTATAAGGAAGCTCTAAAAATTAGCAAGTCTCAGTCAGATGTTTCTTCTCAAGTGTCCTTAACACTTGCTACAGATCTCAGTCATAGGCATTTGGCCGCCAACTGTCCACTTACTTACTTTCTCCTTTAGAATTCTCAATGAGGCATGGTAACTTGATCTCACATCTCCACCTTTATTACAAAGGAAACATTCATTAAAAATGGCACTCAACGCCTAATGTATGAGTACATTCTGGTGTTCCCAATACTTGAAAGGAAAAAGGCAGGGGCCAAACTCAGCTACATAGCAAGCCAGCCTGGACTAGTTGACAAGATACTGCCTCTAACAAATAAAAGAAAACAATATCAATAATTAAACAACTATTATTTTCTGTAAAATAACTTTTCTTGTACAAAGCTATAAAACAGACAGAGGGCTGATATCTTTTTAATCTCTATTAATGTGTTGTGAGACAAACCATAACATTTTCACTTTCAATCTTGTTAGAAGACACTGATTGTCAGAAAGTTGATTGTTTCTGAAAACACTTCATCTGACATGTAAGAACACGTCATCTTTCAATCTGTTATGTCTCTGAAGCCATAGACCTTGTCACTCAAGTGACTGAAAATAGATGATTGACCTTTGTCTCTGATCACTACAGTACTTCTCAAAAGAAGAAAGCAGTATACTCATCAGGAAAGGAAGCATAAACAGCCTTTGAGAATCTGAAGCAGATCGTGTTTACACTAGAATACTTTACTGTCTCTAAACCAGAGGCAAATGGAGCTTGTGACAACTGGTTCACAGTGAGATGTTGGGAAGGGACAATCTATACAATTGCTTATTTTACAAATAGCTTTGGTAACTTACACAGATGAACTTCTAAGAACAAACTGTCACATAGCTGGCTTATGTCCTCTTCTATTACCACTAGTATCTACCTATGCAGAATTATATTTTAGGGTAAACAGTATAATTCAAAAAATTGTACTAAAGTCCACTTACCTGGCTTCCAGAATGACATAAACAAAGTTCCTTGAACCACAATGGCATAGACAAATTTTTGTACTCTAAACTAATAAAGAAACAGGATTGTTTTAGTTTTGTTTTGTTGAAACAGGTTATTTTTCTCTCCATATTTTGACAGGGTCTCACATTGTAGTCCAGGAGGTTGAGATACTCATTATGTAACCCCAGGTAGCTTTGCATTTGTGGTAATTCTCCTGTCGTAAACCTTTGAGTGCTAAAATTACTATCCTGCTCTGCTAGAAATAGGGTCTTGTTATGTCATCCTGTTTGGCCTTTAGCTCCTAAGATCAAATAACCAGGACTCATAGAATGCACCAGAAAGTCCAACTTAATGAAACCATTCAACTTGAATGTGTTTATGTATTTATTTATGTGAGTATTTGTGTGTGCATGTGTACCTTGGTGCACATGTGGAGGTCAGAGGACAACTTAATGACATCAGTTCTTTTTCCACAATGTGGGTTCCAAGGGTTGAACTCTAGTCATCAAGTTTGATGGCAAGCACTTTTTGTCAGTAAGCCATCTAGTGAGCCTCAATAGCATTTTTTGATTATAAAATCAAACGTGGTGGTATTTACCAGTACAATTTGGCCAGTAAGAGTCTTGATTGAAGATAACATTGTTCAGACTTGCCTGACCTTGGGCTGGAAAATACAAAGGCAGAGCCATGTCTTTTAAATGGGAAGCAGCATAGAGATGTTCAACACATAAACTGACTCATTACAGCCAAACGAATGCAAAATTAGGCCATGAATATTTGCTCAAATTTTAACACAACAGTAATCTCCATATTATGAAGTTAGTAGTTAAACTAGAATGACAATATGGTAGGTTCAGCTTAGTTTATAGCACTGTAATTTTTTAAGTGAAGTTGTTTGCAGCTATTACTGAGAACATTGCCTGTCATTTTTGAGATATCTCATCATTTAATAAATTCAATATTTATAAAAAGGTATCAATTTGACAAGTCTGCAGATGCGTAATTTAAAAATATATTCAAATAATAGAACAGCAATGATGAGATTTTCTAATCTTCGCCTAAGCATCTGTTGTGTCTACCACGATTTTGAAAAGTCTGTTTCCTGGGTGAAGAATTATTTTGGTCAACATATCTGAGCAGCATTCTCAGAAAAATCGCCTTTCCCTCATGGCACTAAACATGATCGTGACATTTTTTGACTTTTGGGAGACGTGCATGTGGACACTTGGTAGTACTTCCAATATGCAATCCAGCCAGTTCCTACTCTAAACATCTAGGGCAAGAATTGTGTATTTAACACAAGGAAGTTGCTAGCACTGTGCCAGGTTTTCTAGTTTGACTGTCATTGTTTATCTTCCTCTCTGGAATATAACAAACAAACAAAAAGTAAAGCCACAACTGTACTATTGTTGTCTGCCATCTGTTTGATTCCATATTCTTCTACGTATTTCTTTCTTCAGCATCATTTCTTTTATTTCACATTTACACCTAACAAGAATTTTTATATAAAAATGCAATAGAATGAGAAATTTTGAATTTAAAACATCATAGGAAATAAATAAGATGTAAGGGATTCATGTTCTGTTTACTGAGAAAATTAAGAACTAAATAGTAAGCTTTTGGTGGGAATATAATATGCAGCTTTTTTTTTTTTTTTTTGGTTTTTCGAGACAGAGTTTCTCTGTGGCTTTGGAGGTTGTCCTGGAACTAGCTCTTGTAGACCAGGCTGGTCTCGAACTCACAGAGATCCACCTGCCTCTGCCTCCTGAGTGCTGGGATTAAAGGTGTGTGCCACCAACGCCCAGCATATGCAACTTTATTATTTGATATTTAGCAGGAAATTGACATTAGAGATTTAGAATGTAGTTACTACAGGTTAAACAATAAGCATACAATGCTTGCTTAACCCATCTTCTAACAAAAGTTTTAATATTTTAACATATCACTAGGGAACAAATTGATGATCATGTAATAAGCTTAATACATTAAGAAAAATATACAGCTTGCTACCTAAGTTAATATCAGTTATAGCACAGTACATTTCATGCTATTATAGGGAAGTTAACTCATTAAACTGGTACCCTCTTTATAATAGGAACTTTTGGATAGCTATTACAGAATATCTAAGAGAATAACTTCATTAAGTAAAATTTGTTTTGGTCCATAGTTTCAGAGATATTTCTGTCAGTCTTGGCAGGAAGCCATGATTGAGTTCACAGTAGTGGGAGTGGGATATGATGGATAATTACAAAGTACTGACCAGGATGTACAGAAGTTGAGCTATAATGAGAACTGAGTAACCGTCAAAGTCTGCTGCAGGTGGCCTACTTTCATCACTTAGCCTCTCAAAGTTCTGTAGCCTCCCAAAATAACAACATAAACTGTAAACAAGCATTCAAATATAAGCCTATGGGAGAACATTTATATTCAAACCATAATGCCCTTTAATGGATATCAATATGTTCATTTTGTCATCACAGTTACGTTGATTGTAATAGTTATTTTAATATTCATCATTATCAACATTCATACCTCTCTGACACCAACATTAGCACTAACTCCATTCTAAACAAAAAAAAAAATTCGGGATAGAAGTGATTAAATGCCTTGCAGAACAAAGTTTTAACAGCACAGTGATTGGAATTGCTATTCAAATAAATATCACAGCACTTCTTTCTCACTCAGAAAAATTTGGGTAGTCATGAGAAGCTAATTCTATAAAAATAAATGGCAAATAACATTTTTGAGCCAGAAATGAGCATGCAGTCATCAGCATTATGTACAGAACTGAGATAAAAGGGAAGTCCCACTCACTGATGCTATTAAAAGTGATACATAATAAGACTGATGTGAGCTAGTGGACTTGGCAATCAGACTTATTTGGTCCTGTCACAGACTTATATAAAATGTAAGTTAGAAAAGATTTCTGCATTAAAACTAAAGTGAGCCTGCACCCTGCACCTCATTTAACTATTTATATTTTTATCATCTCAGTGTCTTTCACAAGTTTTAAACAATTTAGTTCTTTGGAAACCACTTTTTATTTTCTTATTAAAATAGTCACTTTATAATCATTAACAAAGTGTACATTTTGGTCCTTGTAACTAAAAAGAAAAAGGTGAAATTCTATATTTAGCATGCTTAAATTAAAACTTGCCCTAATTGTATCAGCTGCCTACTAGGTATTTTTCAGTAATTAAAACTGAAAACTGCAATTACCAAAAATATTTTTTAAAAATCACTTTCATTTTCTTTCCCTTATTTCAGTATACATTTTAACTGAATAGAAGCTATTCAATAGTTCCTTCATTCAACAGATATTTACTGAACCCAACAGTTTGCTTAGATTTGTTAGGAATATAGTATTAAATATCCTTAGTCACAAAATGATACATGGTTTGGATTCTCTTGATGAATTGTATTCTTTTTCACATTTAAAAATAATTATTCTCAGTCTAGATACAGGGGAAGAGTGCCTAGGCCCTGCCCCAAACGATGTAATGATTCCTCATGGGAGGCCTCTCCTTCTCTGAGGAGTGGAAATGTGGGAGAGTGGAAGGAGAGGAGGGAGGGGGAACTGGGATTTGTATGTAAAATTAAAAACCTTTTAAAAATTAAAAAAGAAAAATTATTTCATAGAATTTGTTTTGCATGACATCATTACTTGTTGAAAAAATCTATATATCTTATTGATAGAATTGCTCTAGCTTAGAATTCTTGAAACTTTAGGAGCAGAAGTGATATTATAGAACAATATTGAGACTTTAATTTCCTGCCTCTATAGAGAAGAGAAGTTTCTAGATCTTCTCAAAGATAAGTATTACATTTTCTATAAGTTACTATCTTCATTTTCATAAAGTGCTCCTCTCTGGAGAAATAACTGTCAATTTTGACTTCAGAAGTATTTTTATACTTCGCATATATTTAGCTTGACTATCAAAAAGAGCAATCGACTCATCTCCAAAATGTGGCAAATCATGAGCTAGGCAGTCTGTTTCAAAAGGAAGATAATTTGAATAGTCATCATATATTACTTTTAAAAAGAACATTTCAAAAGTCTATTTCTACCTATTGACTTTAATCCAATGACTGCTATAAATGATCAGTTCTTTATTCAGCAACATAGAAAATGCGTATATTTGTTAATATTCTAAAAGGGAGAATCATACTTAATGTTTTCTTTAAAAATGAAGTAGATTTACCCTATCACATATTAACAAAAGTATTTAAGCATCTAATGTGATGTCTTATATCTGCAGAATGGAGTTATATTATGGATTGCTTTTAAGCAGATACTCTACTAGTGACTTGTGTCTAGCCTTTGCTTTTATTTCCTCTTAAAATTTTTAGTTTTAATGTTTAAAGACAAGGTCTTCCTAACATTTAGGGACCAGTAAGTCTTTGAGACAGATGGTTGTCCAATGCACTATAGTTTGGTTTGCAACTTTTCTAGCCTATAACCATCAGATACCATTTGCAATGCGTTTCCAATCATGTCAAGTAAAAATGCCTCCTGATGGGCAAAATATCCTCAGTTTAGATCCACTGACCTATGAGGTACATATCTCAGCTTGAGTGAAGCTATAATTTAGAAGATAAAAGGCAATCAGTAGACTCAGGGGTAGCAAAAGGCAATCAGTAGACTCAGAGATTGCCACCAAATAGATGCAGAAATTTGTATTTAGTATATGGATAATCAACTATCCTATGTGCAAGATGATGCTAATAGGTTATATAATGTCTGTCCTGCATGTACTCATCTGAGGCTTCCTTTTGAAGTAACAGTTACATTGTATCTGAGTGAAGAAAAAGAGAATCTGGTAAGGCTACAAACTTTCCATTTATTCTATTCCCAAGATAACTACATTGCTAGTGCCAGTCTGATTTCAATCAGGGTGAAACTGCCAAAGGGACTCAAGATGAAGGCATCAAAATATTCAGTTATAATTGCATTAACTAAAGAGTTAAATGCTTTAGTTATTCACTGTGGTCCATCACCCATTCTCCCAACCATGAGATACTGATATAGATGTTTGCAGTTGGCAAGAAGCATGAAAAATGTTCTAATTAAACATGAACACAAGGAGAAAAAGGAGCCATAATGTAAACATGTTGTTATTTTGCACGGTGAATGATGATTGAAATGTATATGCTTTTCTACCTATGAAAAACTAGGCAGAAGATGACCTAAGCACAACTGTAGTATAAAACCCCGATAGCATGTCAAAAGTGGCTTCATTTTCTTCCTGAAAGTTTTAACAAGGAGTATTATTGTTTTGTTTTGTCTTTGTAGCTCAGATTTCAGAGTTCCTGCATCATCTTTTCCATGGCAATATGATGTTGCTTATCCATGAACAAATAAGATAATAAAATTGCTTATTTTCCTTTACTGTTGAAAGCTTGAAAGAGAATACATGCTATTCTATAATGTTCCTTTGCATCTATTTATTAGTGAATTACACATGCTTAAATACAGGTTTTTCACAGAATTTCTTTATTTTCTTCACTTTTGTGAACACTCAAAATACATCCCATCTGCTTGTGCTTTATAAAACCCTGGGTTATATATATTCCAAGCCCTGTTCACTTTATTCTACAGCTAAATATTTATAGGATAGCTTTAGGACTGAAGTGTCTAACAAACAGTATACAGACAGATCATAGGGCTCAATATTTCACTTGCTTAAGGACATGATCTATTTTATTGTTTCATAAGCGTAGTCTAACCCAGTCGGTTGAAATTGACTTTCATTCTCTTTTACACTCCTTTAAAGACATCTCCCAAACAAATCACTTTAGAAATGACAGCCAACTGAGGGTGATTTATACAAAATATACAGACTGAGAGTAATATATCCCACTGGGTCATTAATTTCAGATGCAATAGTTGCTACCTTTGAAAGAATTCATTTGATCAACCAATGTAACCACATCTTCCTCTGTCAGTGTATTGCCACCATGAGCAAAAATCACAGTTGTTTGGGTTCTACCTTATATGTTGGAACATTTTCTTTTTAAAAATTGATTGGGTTTTGTGTAATTGGAGTATTTGGGAAACAGAGAACAAGAAAAACTTATTTCAATTATATAAGTAGGTCATTAATATGTAACATATAGTTTTGGATTTTTGCATTTTCACAATAGGCATGAAATCTTAATGATTTACAAAAATATCCTTTGTTTAATATATAGTGCCTTTCTAGTCATTTGATTAATCTTATGATGAAATCAGGGGCATATTTAATATTAATAAGATGTTCAATTTTCATCTCTGGATCTAAATTGGATCCAGGATTTACATAAAGAATGTTCCATTTAATAACATAGTACTGACTCCCAACCCATTTCCCAAAGGAGAGTACCAAAATCTGAGTTGAGCTAGTAAGCTGTTTCTGTCTTGCAGTAAAATTTAATTACATGCACCATATTTTCTCCAACATCAGCATTAAATACTGGGAGATCCTTTTTTCCTGTGTAAGCACACATATATGTAACATTATCAGAATGAAATTTTTTTAATTTAAATTAGAAACAAGCTGCTTCACATGTCAATCCCAGCTCCCTCTCCTTCCCCTCCTCCCCCGCCCCCCACCAAACCCCCAAATCCCCACTCCATCCCCCCTCTGCTCCCCAGGGAGGTTGAAGCCCTCCATGGAGCATCTCCAATGTCTGTCATATCATCCCAGGCAGGGCCTAGACCCTCCCCAGTGTGTCCAGGCTAAGAGAGCATCCCCCGATGTGAAATGGGCTCCCAAAGTCCATTCATGTGCCAGGGGTAAATACTGATCTACTACCCAAGGCCCCACAGATTGCAGCCTTGGCAGAATGAAAATATTTTATGAAAAAAAGATTTTTCAATTTTGTGAGTTTTATGAGATTAATAATCTACAATAACCTCACTATTTTTTCTTCACCATGGCAGCTTCCTGGAAAATAATACATATGCATATCATTATATACTTCCTGATATCCTAGAGTACTCCATTAACTACGATTTAATATTAATCTGTTAAAAGAATATTCTGTGTTGAAGACTATGGTCTTAGAGGGACAAATTGTATGGACAATGCATAAAATATCATAACTATTTTTCTTCTTTTTTATTTAATAATATTTCCCCGTACTGCTCTTAAGAAGTAATTCTTTATCGCTTAACACTGAACCTTTAGACTATTTGCAAAGTCGTAATGACTGACAGTTTTTGAGTTGAGAAACACTCCTACATTTCTCTTGATATTGTGTTTTTTAAACACAAAGTAAGTCTACATGGTTGTCTCTTTGCATTGGATATGTTGAGATCAATACTTAAGGCTGAGATTTGGTCAAGTGCTCTTTCTACTAGTTCATTTCATTCCTTTCTCAGCCCATGATGGAAACTCTATGTTGAACTCAGTAAATATTCTTAGAGGCTGACTATGGCTTTAGTCCCCTAAAATTACTTGCCCTAAATATATTCACCATTCCTTCATTATTTATCTAAAGTCTCACAGCCTTGTATTAAGAGCTGCATCTAACCCTCTATGACAAGGAATAATTTACTCCAGTTGGAGGGATACCTATAAATTCATTTTCTCTCCAGTAAATTCTTCAATAAACATTATACTTTCTAGGACTTCTAAAGGTGTGTGTGTGTGTGTGTGTGTTAAGGATACAAAGAAATAGGAAAAAACAACAACAACAACACACACACACACACACACACACACACACACACACACACTTCTGCTTTTCCTAATGCTGAGAATCTCCTTTTCTTAAATAATCAGATCTGTCTTCAATACTTCAACTTCATCATGCTTGCCTTCTTCTACATTTATAACTTGGTTGTAATAGATACAAAGAATTCACTTTAAAATGTTTAGAATGTGCACTTACAGATCAGCCATCATCAGAGCAGCTTCCTCTTGCAGGAGATACAAATGAATATAGAGATCCACATCCAGACATTATACAGAGAGTGAGAGACTTTGGAACACCCATAGGGAAAAGGGATATCTCCATTAAATCCCTTCCCTCAGATTTCAGGGAATCTGAGGGGGAAGGGAGTAGAAAGAGTTTAAGAGCCAGAGGGGAAGGAGGAGACCAGAAGAACAAGTTCTTCTAAATCAACATGAGAAAAGTTCAAATGAACTCACAAAGACAGACGCAGCAAGCACAGGGCCTGCAGGGATATGCACCAGGTCATTAGTATATACTTTATGGCTTCCAGATTATTTGTATGGGATTCCCAAGTGTACGAACAAGTGGGTCTCTCATTCTTGTGACTTCTCTTGGGCTCTTTTCCTTCTGTTGGTTAGTATGGTACAACTTTGATGTAATGATTTTTGTTTTATTTTATTATTATCTCCTAGAAGTCTCTTCTTTACTAATGAGAGCTGGGAAGAGAGTGGATCTGGATTGAGATTTGCAGGGAAGATGGGAGGTATGGGGAGGGGTCAAAGGAGGAGAAAACCATAACCGTGTTATAATGAGTGAGAATTGTGGTCTTGCCACACCTTAAACTCACTAGAAAAACAAACAAATAAAATGTATCCATTTTCTAGGGTTCTCAGTGTAGCAATTTGATCTACTAACCAGTCTTTTCAACGTAATGAGTTAGATGTTACATGTGCTTTTGCTTTGTTTTTGACTTCCATTCCTGTATTGAAATAAAATCTGTATTTATTTAATAGTACTTACTAATGGATTTTCTAAGCTTATTGAAAAAAATATAGGAAATGGAATCTTAGCTATGTTACTTAAAATCAGGAAATTTTCCCATGTTGTTTGTATAGAAAATAATGCTCTTCTCCAGCCAAGAAAGCTAAGAAGTTAAAGAGCAAACCTGAGGAAAATTTCTTATGCAAATAACAGGCTTTTATTTCATTCAATTCTTGAAGTTCAAAGTCATTTCATTTGTATTGTTTTGGACTCTACCAGGCACTTCAGTTTCAGTACAACCAGTGGAAAGAATCTAATGATCAGTGACTACAATATGGTTCACTGTCAACTTTCCTTAAATTAATTATTACAAAACTCCTAAAGTGAATAGAAAATGTTCCTGGTTGTTTATTAGTGGATTTCCATCGAGCTACTGTAAGACCCCCAGAAGCTCAGGCCTCCAGGATCTCAGCCCAGGACCGAGGTCACCCCAATCACCAGGCGGAGTTGAAAACTTAATGCAAACTGCATAAGGCTTTATTACAGTTGTTTAACAAGCTAACTCCATGTTAGCTCAGGCCTTCCATCCATCCACCATGGTGGATGGCTAGGAAAGACAGCTCAAAGTGTCTGCATAGATCATTAAACAACAATAAAGCCCCATGTTAGCTCGGATCTTTCACCCCTCCACCATGGCGGATGGCTAGCAAAGACCGCTCTAAGGGGCCGCAGAGAGACCTTGTAGGGCAGCGTAAGGGGAGTGTCTAGGGGTACGCACAGGCTCAGGATTGGTGTGCCTCCAGGCTTGGAGAGTTTGCCCTGTGTTGATTGGTCAACTGGTTGTTATGGCCCATAGGCCCTCCCAGGGTGGTTGCTATGCTCTGAGTGTCATTGCTGAGTACTTGTTTGTAAAGCACACCCGGAGCCATAAAGCATAGCACCACCAGCTAACCTCTAACCTCCTAGTGATTAAGACAAAGTCAGACAAGCACGTGTTTGGCTGTTATGGCTGCCGAAATGGGGAACTGGTCCCTTCACTACAGTATAAGGAATGGCTTTAAAAACTTAAAAAGCTTGCTAGCTCTTTGAGTCCTGGGCAGCAAGGAGAAGTTTAGTTTTCAAGTGTTCTCACTGGAAGCCACGCTTCGGTGTTTCAATAACAATTACAGCCTAATCCAAAATTTGCAGTTCATGGTCTGGCAACTGGGGGCTTCATTTTTCTTGAGTGTCCTTTAAGTAGATTATATTAATTATCCAAAGTCTTAGAGGAGTTTCCATTCATGAATTATCAGATAACTTCCCTGTCCATTTGCATTGGATCCATCAGTGCTTTACCTAGTTCCATATTAAGCAGGAAGAGCTTTCAACATCTTCATTTTCTTTCGTGCTACCAATCTAGCAATGTATTGACTCAATCACCTAATTAGTCTGCAGCAATATGCATAAAGTAACCATAAAGTAGCCTTTAAAGGACTAATAGAATGGTATCACCGAAATGAGCTCTTATGCTGCATATGGGAACATACAGGAGGCATAGGTCATATCTTTATGTTGCACTCACATTCAAGAAGGAAGACACTGCAGAAAGGTGAAGTCATTGAAGGTTATTCTTAAAGTTTTGCCCACCACACTAATCTACTGTAATACAAAGTCTTAAGGAACCTTTCAAAAGTTATTGATTGATACTAGTAGCAATGAAATATATTGTACTCCTCATCACACTACATATACACACATACACACACTGAAAAGGAGTGTTTTGGGGAAGTGCACTGATAATTTTTGCAATAATTGACACTATTTAAAATTGTCTAACATTTCATTAGAGGAAAAGATGAAATTAAGCTACAAAATTTATGGAAAAACAGTATTTTTAAAAAAGAAGGTCAGGAAATATGGTCCCTTTGCATTTCTCTTTATGGAAACTCATTTGTAATTATTGATGTTCTGAAAACCCTGTCTATCAAAATTGGGATGACATACATATGGAATGAGTTGTCTGTTTTTTATTATAGCAGTATGTCTAGGTTTCCTTTCTTCATTATTGTCTTTAGTGTGTGTGTGTGTGTGTGTGTGTGTGTGTGTGTGTGTGTGTGCTGAATCAGTATGGTCTTGTTCTTGTTAAAGAGCCTGAGTTTTGAGACAGTACTTCATTACATAGTCCACACTAGCACTCAATTTGCAATTCTACTTTGGTCTACAGAGCACTGAGATTACAAGTGTGGAAGTAGCCGTGTATTCCAGAATTAATTTTATTATTTTTAAAAAGGCTCAGTAATTCAATTTGAAATTACTAACTTGCATTTGATCCTGTGTCATCAAAGAGCCCACAAGTAAAAAGTGACCATTTATGGTAGTTATCATGGTAGCCACAAGATGGCAGTACTGAAGTGAGTTTTGCCTGAAATGAAAGGCAGCTGGATTGGAATGTGAAAGATCCCTGCAGGTCAATTAGTTTCTTAAAGGAACCATGCCTGGCAACCAGGCATGGCTGGGAGCCATCAGGAATTCAAGGCTGCTCTCAGCTGCTTAAGGAAGCTCAAGGGCTTGACTACTTGGGACCTTTTCTCAGAAACCAAACCTGTAATTGACTAACCAATGAAAATTGAACTCCCTGATTGCACCTGCCCACCTTTTGCCTTGTTAGTACTGTCCACAATCTGACAATATAGAGTCAGTGTGATCATTTACTAGCACTAGACTTACTCTTTATAAAAAAAAATGAAGAATATCAAATTCACCGTCATCATGGCTCCAGTACACAGAACAGTTCCTGACATACAGTAGACCCTAAGTGCAAACTTAGCCACTACGTTGATAGGAGAAAATGAGTATAGATATTTTGGGGTCTATTCCCATCAGGTATTTTTGTTAGAGATACTGCTAATATTTAGGTACACATGAGCTTTCTCTTCTGCACTGCCAAGACAAAAATCCATCAGCTCTGCAATTCTGGTAACAGTCAATTGAGATGTAAATCAACTCTGAAAATCCACCTCCATAACACTATACACCAAATTTACAGAAATCAACTCCCCTGAATACACATTGGACTTTGACTTTTTCCTCTTTATAACCAACTGGATTAAAATACCATTGAATTTAAACCCATCAATTTTTGCAAAGCACTCAAGAGAAAGGCAGTAGCTAACCAATCATAATTGCCGTATAGTCTTATAAAATAATGTATTTTGTGATCATTTAAATTTTAATACATTAGCTTTTAGAAAATGCTTCAGCTTGTAAGATTTGTCTCTACCCGTGCCTTTAGTTTTTTAATACAGCCAAATGGAAGAGTTCTAGTAGTATTAAATAGAAAGAGCAAGTTTAAACTGTCAGTGACTACTAGCCAACCATCTGGACTTCAACTCAGGAGGAAACTTCCAAGAACTATATATCCGTATAAATTTAATTCAGTGAAACTCAAGAACTACTTTCAAGTGTCTATTATTATCACTGGGGGATATAGAATCTCCTTGCAGGTTTTTAGTCTTCTTGAAAGAATGATTTTTAAATGAGCATAAAAGGAGTTCAAAGACTGTTTAGTGGAGTAGGAGAAAAAAGAACAGGGAGTTAAGCAGGAGATCTTGGCAGCTGGGAAAAAGGAAAGGGGGGGAGAGTAGAGGAGGACTTAGGGAAGGAGGCTGAGAAGGCAGCAGCTGCCACAGCAGTAGCGCCTTCAAAGACACCATGAGCACATAGGTAGAAAAGAAATGATGGGGGTGGCCAGAGCCTTTGGTCCTTGTTTGTATTCCTAATTGAAAAGGCACAAAACTGCATCCCTCTCAGTGTGCTGTGAGTCTTTGGTGGGAAAGTAGCACTCCATCCTCTTTGGACATATTTAACCTTAAAATTACCAGGTTTAACTGTATCGTCAGCTAACACTGGCTCTGGGTGGCTTAGAATTCAGGGCATTTCTAAACTAGAAAGGAATAATAACTACCTATATCTATTGCTGACAGTTTGCCTTCCATTTTGTTAACTTTGGATCTGGAAAGAATAACTCACAAGTTGCTGTCATTGTACCTCTTGGTTTTGTGTATTTGGAGCCAGTTTAAAGCGCTTGTCATTTGGTTATTTTTTATGCTTTCAGTTGGTTTCAATAAGCCTGTGGGGCTTCATCACTTGAAAATAGGTTATTAGCAGACAATAGAATATTTTTCCATTATAGTGTCTGAAGCCTGTTTCTTTTAATTACTTTTAAATTCCCTGTTTACCAAGACATGACTGATCACTGATCATGCAGATTGTTTCTATGTAAATATTGTACCAATGTCCCTGTGTCTAAGATGTTGCTGAGCAAACATAGTCAAGAGGGCATTTCACTCCCTTTTTTCCTACCTAGCACAGTGTCCTCTGGAAAATGTTAAAGAGGGGGAAATTCCTACTGGGATTTATACTTAAACGATAAGGATGGCTGGCCATTTAGATTAGAAACATACTTTAAGTGCATTATTTCCAGGATACCATAAGACCAAAATATCCAAACAACACTAAAGACTACTAATTGGAGCATGCATGATTTTTTATGCTGTATGGCTCAGAAGCTTTATTAAACAAACAAACACACACACATATACTATATATATATGCATATATACACATATATATATAATTTTTCTTAAACATTCAGCTTATACAAAACACTGATTGAGATTTTTTATTTTAATTAGAAAGAAGATTATTTTACATGTCAGTCCCAGGTCCCTCTCTCCCTCCCCTCCTTCCCTGCCACTCCCCCCCCAACTAATCCCCATACGCTATCTGCTTCCCAGGGAGGGTGAGGCCTTCCGTAGGGGGGTCTTCAAAGCCTGTCCTATCCTTTGGGATAGGGCCTAAGCCAACTTGCTTATACGTAGGCTCAGGGAGTATCCCTCCATGTGGGATGGGCTCCCAGAGTCCATTCCTATACTAGGGATAAATACTGATCCATTACAAGGGGCCCCATAGCTTGTTTAGTAAGTCACTGATTACTTGCTTACTGTTATACTGACTGAATTGCTGAAATTGGTGGATTTCTGCTGATAGTGGTTATAGGACAGACATTGGGAAGCCCACAGAAACATCTGACCTGAGCAAGTGGGAGCTCACTGACTCCAGACTGACAGCTGGGAAACCAGCGTAAGAACTAACCAGGCCCTGAGGACACCTCGGAAATATATGGGACCTCCTGTAGAAGTTCAGTACTTATCCCTAGCATAGGTGTGGACTTTGGGAGCCCATTCCACATAAAGGAATACTCCCTGAGACAAGACACACGGGGGTGGGCCTAAGCCCTATCCCAAAGGATATGATAGACTCTGATGACACCATGGAAGGCCTCACCATACAGGGGAGTGTGATAGGTAGGGTTTTAGTGGGGGGAGGAGGGTTGGTAGGGGAGGACGGGAGGGAGAGGGAACTGCGATTGTCATGTAAAACAATCTTGTTTCTAATTCAAATAAAAATTGGAAAACAATTAAAAAGATCAAACTAGGCCCCCTGAAAGTGGGCATCAGTTTCGGGGCTTGGGAAGTCTATGTGGCCTCTGGCAGTGGAACCAGTATTTATCCCTAGTGTACGAATGGACTTTGGGAGCCCATTCCCTATGGAGGGATACTCTGTCAGCCTAGACACACAGGGGAGGGCCTAGGCCCTGCCCCAAATGATGTGACAGACATTGATGACTCCCCAATGGGAGGCCTCACCTTCCCTGTGGAGTGGATGGGGTGGGATGGGGAGATGGTGGAGGGAACAGGTGGGGGAAGGGAGAGGGAACTTGGACTGGTATGTAAAATATTGTTTTTATATAAATAAAATTTCATTTAAAAAGTAAAAAGAAAATGTAGGCACATGTCTTTCATCCAGACACTTGAGAGGTAGAGGCAGGTGGATCTATGTGAATTCAAGGGTAGCCTGGTCTGCAGAGTGAGTGCCAAGACAGGCTCCAAAGCCACACAGTGAAACCCCATCTGGAAAAAACAAACAAACAAGCAATAAAAGACATAGGTGACCAGAGGGTGTATCTATGCTTCACTAGATACTGAAAAGCTAGGGTTTTTTTTTTTCCACTGTAAGAAATATTTTCTTGGGGCTGAAGGGCTGGCTCAGTTAGTAAGTGAAGTGTTAATCTAGTTAATCTTCATCAATAAAAAAATCAGAAGTCCAATATTGGGGTAAGAACCTAAAAGATCAGAGAAGCAGGGAGCAGCCTCCTACCTCTACCATTCCTCTGTCCAAAAGGGATGAAATCCCCTCTCTGCCCCACCTTACTACTTCCTGCCTCCCCTCTGTCTACAGTCCTCCAAACCTCTATGGTTAATTTTGCTCAGCCGGTGGCTAGCTCCGCCCTCTGACTCCAAGCATGCTTTATTTGTCAGAACACAATGAAAATATCAACAACAAATAAGAGCACTTGGTGTGCAAATATGAGGAACTGGGCTCAGATCCTAGCACCCAGGTGAAAAACCAACTGGCTTCCCATGTCTATAACTTCACTGTTTGTGTGCATATACCACACACCCCACATGGAAATACCACATCATATATATATAATATATATGATATATATGTATCATATATATGTATCAATACATACATATATCATATATATGTATCAATACAAACTACACATGTGAAAACTAACTTCTTCTTGGATGAGCCATTTATTCTCATGATGCAATTAATTAATGAATAAAAAGCTCCACTTTCAACATGCTATAGTATATAGGAATCCATCTCACTTGAACAATGAGGAAACACTGTTTTATTTGCAGTATAGTACAAATATAAGCAACTCAGCCTTAATGATGTTTTCTTTTTATGATAATATGACTTTTCCTTTGAATTTTTAAAAATGTTTTTCACTTACTGACAATATGTTCAATGGCTGACCTTAAGACATTAATAATTTTATTTACTTCTTTTCTATACTTTTAGTATTTAAGACAATTTTAAATTTAAATGTTTTCATTATATTCTTCCCATTCCCCAAGTCTTTCCAGATCCTCTACCCCTCCCAAAACCACTCAAGAAAGAAAAACCTAATACAACAACAAAATCTCCAAAATCATTAAAGCAAAATAATACGAAAACAGAGAGGAAAAAAACGGTAACCAAATGAAAGCGCACACAAAACCTGTGGAGTCCATTATATGTTGGTCAACTACTCCTGAATATGAGGCCTGTCCTGGAGTGGTTGATATACCCAGTGTCACACCATTGGAGAAACCTGATTTTCCCTCTCCCAGTGCTATGACAATTCAGTTGTTAACCTTACCCTAGTATCTACGCATTCATTCATCCATTTATTGTATAATATATAAAAAATAACATAAAACAAGAACTATCGCATTGAATTTGGACAGGACAAACCAACAGAAAGAAAAGAGCACAAAGGAAGACACAAGAATTAGAGACTCACTCACACATGCAGGAGTCCCATAAAAATGTGAAACTGGAAATACTCGCACGCACACGTGCGCATACACATACACACACACACACACACACACACACACACACACACACACACACACACTGTATGTATATATATATATATATTATGTACATATATATATATATATATATATATATATATATGCTGAAGAGTGATGCAGACTTATGCAGGCCCTATGCATGCTGCCTCAGTCTTGGTGAACTCATACGTGCCTTGTTCAGTTTATTTAGAGGGCCTCGTTCAGTTCACCTAGTGTCCACCCCTTCTTACATACTTTCTGCCTCCTCTTCCAAGGGGAGAGACCTTTTCTTCATTTAGTGGTATATCCCAAGGTCTAGAACACCACCACACATTTAGTGCATTTTAAAATTTTTTAATAAACATTTTTTTCTGCTACACTCTGCTAAATGTGTCAGCTTTTCCTCTGTTAAAGTGAGAACAATTTTTAAAATCAACAGAACATACTGCATGACAAATTCTCTTTGTTGCATTATTTTAAATCATCTTGCATCACTTCATCATGTATTCCTAAGATGGCAGTATATCCCCAGTAATGGTAACTACTGAGTTTTGCTTAAAAATACAGGATTGCATTTACAAAACAGAATCCTCTAGCTTAAACCTAAAAGTGGTAACTTGTAATATAAGGAAATGTGGTCCATTGTCACATTTTAAAAATACATAATGGTACAAATAACAACACTGACTATACTGTGATACATAGAGAAAAAGGTGTATCTTGATGCAGCTATTTCATAGTATTTAAAATTCTTGTATTTTTCAAAATTATAATATAATTACATTTCCTCCTATCTTTTCTTCTCACTAGCCTTTCCATATACCCCTTCTTGCTCTCTTTTAAATCCATAGCCTTTTACTCATTGTTACGACATGCATGCATGTGTATGTATAACATATATACATGCATGTTTCTAAATCTAACCTACTTGGTCTATAGAATATTACTTGTATGTAGCTGTATGTATTGTGTTAAACACATGCATACATTACTCAACATTGTATGCAGTTTAGAATAATAAAGCACTATTCAAATGGTATTTTCTCTAATCACAAGAAATACAACCTTACTGAAATAAAAAAAATATAATACTCTTGACAACCCTAGCACACATGGTTAGATGTGCTATAATGTCATATGTGAGGCAAAGTTCTCACACTGTTCACCAATAGTGAGGTGCAGTGAATTTATTTCCTTTATAAATTTTTGAAGTGGATAGAGGTTTCAAACAGGTAATGAATATATCTAATAAAAGTTCATTTTCAACCCATTTAGCCACTAATATTAAAAAATCATGCCCACGCATGCATAAAATGGAACCAGTTGCCCCTCAAGATATTTATGAACAGTGCCAAATTACAGCTATGGCTTATGCTAAATGAGTCTTTATTATTGCACTTCCCTAGAGAGATTAGATGACAGAGCTTGAGCAATCAGATACTGTTGTTAAGTGGAAAAGGTGATACTGGCAAAAGACTAATACATCGTTATTGGAAATGTCAATCACCTAAAGGTAACTTTTCTCAGAGTGTATTACCATGACATCGACTCCATAAAAAGCCATCCAAGAACAGAGCCTATAGCATTTTGTATCAATGACAAAGACTAATATTTTACTAAGAAAAATACATCATTCACATTTTAGAACATTAAAATAATATTTTTGTTTCCTTCTGTTTCTAGCAACAGAATTTCTGGCATGTCAAGGTGCTTAAAAATAAAAAACTCAATTAGGGATAAAATAATGAAGATTTTTATTTTAGGAAGCAATGTTTTTCATGTCTCATTGGAATATAAAATTTCTTTTCAAAAACTCTAATACACACATAATAGTATGGATAGGTCAATATTTTTCTATGACCCCCATCTCTGAGACTGTAACTAGGAGGATTCTGTAATACTTGATTGATCTCTATCTCTTTCTCTTTCCCATTCTTTGTTCAATTATTTCACACCACTTCATCATAAAGTTCTAAAATTGTGAGTACACTGTTATAAAACTTCAGTGTAACTGTCATATATAGCAATCATTTTATTTTCCAAAATTAAAATATTTTCATCATCTACACTTTTTCTTTTCTCTCTCCAGGCCCTCTCATGTTCCTCTCTATCCATGGCTTGTTTTTCTTTGTTATTCATGTATCTGCACGAATATATAAACAAGGTTGGCTCAGTTTAGATCCTGTTGCTCATATTTATGTGTTTTCAGGCCTGACCGCTTGGTATTGGATAACCAGTTAGTGGGCTCTTTTCTTGGAAAGATGATTTCTCTGGCTCTCAGCATTCCTTGATACCCTTTGATTCATTATCTAGGGCTGAGGCCCCACGAAACTTCCCACTTCCATGTTAGCATGTCTGTTGCATACCTAGCAATCTTGAGTAGTTTCTAGATGTGATCTAATACCCTCACAGAGCCATACTCAAATCTTTTTTTCTTTTGCTTTTTAAAGTTATCTTCAGACAAAACTGCAGAGTATGTAACAGCAAAGTTACCTCCAGTTAGTCTGTATTAGACTATAAGTCTGTGTAATAGCAAACCGAGTCTCTACTGCACTTGAATGGGAGGAAAGACTGTGACTGACTTTACATAGAATAATCTTTCAATGAGATGTGAAAGCAGGTGTTGATGTTATGAAGCTTGTTATTCCATAAATAGGAACAACTCCCCAGATTTTCAGCTGTCAGTCTTTCGCAGAGGTTTTAACATCAGGCGGGTCAGTTCTTACACCTGGAAAAGATGCTTGAACATATGCAATCACTCAATGGCTTTGGAACATCAAAATATGGTTTCACCTCATGGAATATTGGTGCTTTGGAGGGCAATGATCTAAAACTGTGCATTTAAAGCATATTTGTTTCTTTCACCACTTCCAACACACACATCCAGGCATGGGCACACAGACAGTAAGTCACACATTAAATTCATAAACAACAATATTTGAGAATCTGTATTATTCTAAGCTTCTTGACATACTGTATTTGTAAACTGTGTTGTACAGGGGAGGATAATTTACAAGATTTTCTATGAAACTAGTTATTTGAAATTTTAACTTCAAACGCACAAAGAGGAGTTTTAAAATAGGCATATCTGTCTCTCTAAACACTGAAAACATCTGTTGCAAGGATTACAGAACTGGTGCAAGAAATGAGTATTTTCAAATTTTCCAACAAATCAACAAAATAGTAGAGGGCCCATAAAGCAGTAAACAGACTCTAGCTCAGTGGTTCTCAACCTTCTTTATGCTGTGACCCTTTAATACAGTTCCTCATGTTGTGGTGACACCCAAACATAAAATTAGTTTAGTTGCTACTTCATAACTGTAATTTTGCTACTGTGTGTTTTCTGATGGTCTTAGACAACCCCTGTGAAAAGGTTATTTGACAACCTGTGTTAACAAACAGGTTGAGGACCACTGTTCTGGCTGAACTTAAAGATAATAAAATGAAATTGGATTTTTGAGTGCCTCCCAACTGGGCAGAATTTCTTAAAATACACTTCTCTGTAATAATTCTAGACACAGGATTTTTAAAGTCACAAAATCACAAATAGATAATTTTGTCTTAATTTTTTCATGACTTGTTGTGATCCCCTAACTATTCCATCTACAAAAGTAGAAAAAACAGATGCTAAAGAATGTGTGCACGTTGGTTTGTAGGCTGTTTGGGCTGCATTATGAAAATACCCCTTTGAGAAAAGGAGTCAAGATCATGTTGAGGAAACACACAGAAACAGCTGACCTGAGCAAGTGGGAGCTTACTGGCTCCAGACTGACAGCTGGGGAACCTATATAAGACCAAACTAGGCCCTCTGAATGTGGGTGTCAGTTGGGGGTCTTGGGCAGTCTATGAGGCCTCTGGCAGTGGAACCAGTATTTATCCCTCATGCATGGATGGGCTTTTGGAGCCCATTTCCTATGGAGGGATACTCTCTCAGCCTAGATACACGGGGGATGGTCTAGGTTGCCTCAAGTGATGTGACAGACTTTGATGATCCCCATGGGAGGCCTCACCCTCCTTGAGGAGTGGATAGGGGGTGGGATGGGGAGATGGCGGGGTGAGTAGGAGGACAGAAGGCAGAGGGAACTGGAATTGGTATGTAAAATGAGATTGTTTTAATTTAATTTTAAAAATTAATGAAAATAAAATACCACCAAATCACTCTCATGCTCCTTTTAAATCAGGAGGTACATTCAGGTGTGTGTCATGTTTTACATTCAGTTGGCAATGACAAGAAGACTCTACCTGTAATCTTGCACTTTAACATCATACAATATTGTTGAAATCACTGAGATACAAGAAGTTTGATTGTTTATTCTAAGTGACATGCCAACTGAGTAATAGGGGCATGTCTAAAACCATACCCTCTCCTGCCCAGTCTAATGGCCTATGTGTCACAAAATAGGATTTTTAGCATGGTATATTTTAATGTAAGTTATGCAAATTAAACTTGTCCACTGAATTTTCTGTATTTGTCACAAGTTTTCATTGTTACTGATGAACCTATTTTGTGTAGGTATTGTTGCTAGCTGGTGTCTCAAGTACATTTTCTAGTGATATGTTATATACCAGTGGCAGAGATTGGTTGTTCTTTGACATGCAACTGCAAAACCAGAAAGATTAATCAATCCTTTAACTCCAAAGTAGAGTTTTTTGTTCATTCTCTCCTATTTATCCAGGAGTGTCTAAAGCAGTGAAACGAAGAACTGTTGGAGAGATGAGGAGCTAAGAGTTCATTCTGCTGTCCAGATGTATCCAAGTACTCAATTATTTGGCAATAAATACATCTGGGCAACTGATTGAACTTTTCGCTTTTCTTGAGTCAACTGGAGCATCTACAACAAGCAAAGCCTGCTAGACACCCCAGACTGTATGATTTCTTAATCGAATGAGACAGGGGTGAAGGGACTTCATTGTAAGCCTAAGGGGGAAATGCATTTTTATATTTAGGTATGTTGAATTGATTGCATGTACCTTCAAAAAATTAAAGGAAATTTTGTTTTGAGTTTGTAAAACTAACAACAGAAAAGTATTCTCATCATTGATAATTGTCAAGTGCCTATATTGCCACTGTAAAATAAGTGTGTATTTGTGATTACTGCTAGTTAGGATGCCCTCCATCTATGAATACACACAGCTATAAGTCTATCCAATTTATCTCCTCTAGTAACTCTTTATCTTATTATATGATTCCATTTCATTCAGAACAATGGTACACTCCTGGCATGTTTATTACCTGATTGTTGTGCTAGAATGTAAGCTCTGTGAGAGCAGGGTCATTTTTTCCCTTGTTTTCGGCCACATGGGTGGCATCTGGCAGAGTGCTGAGCACATAATAGGCCATCAATAAATATTTGAACACACAGAAATTTGGCTGTGCAGTTTTCAGTCTTTCAAGTCAGTTGGAATTGGTCTCCAAGACATACATTAACATATGGTTTCTCCCTTAGTTCTGCTCTTTAAGAGTCTAGTTTATTTTGCTATAAGGATACTTTGGCCGAGATGATTTAGGCAGAATTCAGCTACCACCTGTGGAGAAACAGCTTCAAATTGCTGGGCGTGCTGCCCACTGTGACAGATTCCCTCAGTGTTTGCTACTATAACTGTGGAATGACTTGCAACAGCAATTTGAGTTCTATTAATTTAAGAGCTATTTTTGGAGTATTATTTTAGGTGAATGGAATAGGTCTTACTTCAGAAAACTTACTTTCTAAAATTCTAAGGAGTTCAGTTTTCTAGGGTCTTGTTAAATTTCACAATAACTGCTTTCATGTGGGCCTGAGGATGTAGTTCATGCATGAGGCCTAGACCATCCCAACAACGCAAAGCAAAAGAAAAACTAAGTGCTAGAGGAAAACTTCTATTGGCTTCAATACTCATTAGTAATTTCTGGACAGCAGATTGGAGAGTGTAAGTATGGGCAAGAACTGCTTTTAAAATGAATGATCATGTTAGTGTTATGAAATCTAATAAAATGTCCAAAAACGACCCCAAGTACCATCCCCCAAATGCTGCCCCCTGCTTTCAAATAAGAAATTATAAAATGTCCCAACATATACAACTGCATAGTCATAAGTGTGATATTTTCCCTTTTGCCACACTACTGGGAAGTGTCCAGTTTTAGGTGTGAGGGGCTGCATTCTAGGACAAGCCTAGCAAAAATGCAATAATCTAACAGCCTCAAGCCTGAGGTATATAGATCCCTTTCCTGACTTACTAAAGGGTTTTTTTTTCCTTTCCACTGATGTCTATTAACCTGAGGCTCTTTTGCCTGGTATAAAATAACACTTCCTGACAGAGCAGATTGCAGAACAGAGGAGGGTTTTGAAATTGCCTCTGTTGAAGGTTGTTCTAAAGATTATCAACTGTCAAGCTTGTCAAAGGGACTTAAATATAGGCCTTCTTGAAGACAAGAAACTAGATCATTTGATCTCTTACAATTTTTCAACCTCAGGAGTTCTGTGAATTCAAGCTTGTAGAACAAGTTAGGGCCTTAGAATTGAAAATAGAGTGTTTGGTTTTGTTTAATTTCATAGAATGCATTTATAAATAAACTTACAATATTAGAAACTCCCATGTTTACCACTAAGTCTTTAAATTTTTTTCCATCAAATCATAAAGAATTACATGATGTGACTATGCAAGGAAAACATGGATTTTAGAATGAAAAGCGTGTGCTCTATTACAAAATCTCTATAGAACACTTAAAATTGAAAGGAACATTCACGCAATATGCCTCAGGCCTAAGGATAATTTTTGGATTACATGAGTAGTCCCCAGACTGTTATAAATCTGTACATGAGTATTTTCTTCACAGGAGCTATCTGAACATTTGTGGCTAATTCACTTTTGATATTACCATCTGCTGAAAGATGACTGCATATAATAATCACAAGGAATTGACATTTTATTTAAGTCTTGATATATATATATATATATATATATATATATATATATATAGTTTATTATGTTACTATCCACTGCTATTACCTTCTTCTATCACCTCCCACTCCTGCAGCTCAGTTTCTTCCCAAATAGTCTCTCACCTTTTGGATTTTTTCTGGGGACAAATTTTTATCTTCCTGATTATATTGCCAGGGGCCTAACGATAAAGCACTGGTCTCCTAATTACATGTCATATTCAGAAGAGCATTTCACATGACGCCACCTTCCCTCTACTTTCTGATCGTTATACCCCTTTCCTATGATGTTCAAAAGGGAAAAAAATTTCGATTATGAGTCTTTAGTTTCTGAGCATTGAAAGCTGACAAAATCAAACCTTCGAATGCAATGTTACATAGTTCTTATATAATTTATCATACACAGTCAGACAGCGGTGGGTAAAAGAGCTTAGTCAGCAAAGGTGCAGACACCCAAGCATGATGACCTGATCTCAATCCTCAAGACTCACGTGGTGGAAAGAGAGAAGTGACTTCTGCTAATTTCCCCCTGTTCTCCACCCCTCTTCTATGGCATGCAGTGAGTATGCACACACACACACACACACACACACACACACACAAATAAATAAATAAATGGAATTTTAAAAAGTCACACAAGAGTAGTCTGTTAATTGTGTATTCTACAGCATAATAAGAATTCCATGTCAAATTTATTCTCTTCAATATGGGTAAAAAATAATGTGCTATGTCACCATGGTTACCTGACAGATTTTCCACAAATCTAAAGGTAAAAAACAATCTGAAAGGGTTAGTTTCAGAGGATGTAGGACAAAAAGATAACCAAGTTTTACCATGGAGTTCTAAAGTTCTTTATTCTTCAGACATAATGTGTATAAAATGACAACTCCATCCTCTACCGTTAGGTAAGATTTTATTCTTTTCCATTTTGCATCTTCAGCTTTTCCAAGTCTCACTTACTCTTCTTCTTAATCAACCGTTTTATACACTGTAGTTGTCTAATGAGCTGAAATGGAAAGACACACAAACACAGACACACATGAAGATGCCAGCCAGTATTCCCCAAAATGTTTTAACTTTGTTATTTTGTTATTTTTCAAGATAGTTACTGGTTATGGTTTTCTGTATTTTGGTGAATGACATGGATTTTGACAGTTCAAAATTTGTTTCTGAATATTTAACAGTAATCTTATTTTGGTTCACTTATTTTCAAGTGTTCATATGATTTTTATGACCTATGTTAATGAACAAGTATAACCTATTATGCTAAATAAACAAAGTTAAAACTCAATGTTCAGTGTTTGGGTTTATGTTTAGGATGCTAGTTACTTAACATCTGCCATAAAATAATACTATTGAAAACTTTATGGAAATTAATATTTGTCCCTGATTTTGTCTTAGCTTTAGAGACAGTATGGAAATATCTGTGATTCATGTTGCATGATGAAATAAGAAATTTATATGAATAGACACTGATAGAGAATTCATTTCTGTGATTTGGCCTCCTATTATTATTCTATGATTGAGAAACCCAATTAGTTTCAGGTTATTTTTTCTTGTCCCCTCACACACTTGTGCTTATATGCCCACAGATACTATGGGAGTCCTACAGATTCTACTTAGAAGGTAGCAATTTATTAATTATTTTAAAATGGAGTTTATAAAATTTCATAAAACACAAGTCTTCTCAAGTTTAGACGTTTGAACTCCCAACTGTTCTATGTAGCTGGAAGTTTCTGTTATGCCTGGTCCCACAGCTGTTTAGCCCCAAACAAACACACAGAGATTTACATTAATTAGAAACTGTTTGGCCAATGGCTCAGACTTCTTACTGGCTAGCTCTTTCTTAATTATTAACCTATAACTACATCATCTCCCCAGAATTTTCCTTGTCTCATGGCCCCGCCTATAATTCTTGCCTGGCTACTTCCAATCAGTGTTTTATTCATTGATCAATAAAATAAACATATATACAGAAAGACATTCCCCCATCATTCTGTTTGTGCTTATGTAACCAGGAAGGTTCCATTTTGAAAGATAAGTAGAATATAAGAGGTAGAGATCAGAAAGTGTGTATGTTTAAATGTGTGTGTGTGTGTGTGTGTGTGTGTGTGTGTGTGTGTGTGTGTGTTTCTTTGTTTCTCTTTTTGGTTATTTGAGGATTGAAAAATTTCGAATTCTCTCTCCTCTTTGTGATTATACAAACACTATTTCAAATACACAGAACATTTATTTTTAAAAAATTATTATATTGTATAATGAAGCAAAATTTAGGTCATATAATTCATGTAAATTATTTCTTCTATATTATGTTCCTAAACCTCTACAAACACTTCAAGATAATTTTCTATTTGGTTTAGTCAATTTTATGAATGGAAATTTTAATGGTTGTTTTATTTCTGTGATAGGGGAAGGACATTATATCCTTGGTACTGGAAAAATATAAGAGAGAACTAAAATGAAATAAATAAAACAAATTTTAGCTTAATGGGAATACATGACCTGGACTTCAAGTAATTTTAGTTAATAACTTGGGGATCTACACATATAATAGATAATTATGATTATTATTTTCTTAATGAAATTGAAATGTCAGAAAATAAGTAGTTGCTGTTTAATATTTTATCTATACATGTAAGGGAAATAATATATAGTTGGCTAATTTTTAAGAAAACAGTATTTTGTGAAACAATAATTCAATTTTACCAGAGCTAAGAATGTGTATAAAAATGTTTCACAAGATCATGACCATATGCAGCTATAGCAAGTTAATTTATATTGTTCTAAAATAATCTTATTGAAACAGAATACATTTTAGGGAATTTTTTACTTTTACACTAATTATTAAATACTTGAAAAATAAATGATCAAAAGGATTTTAGAATTTTTGGCATTATTAAAAAGAAATTGATATTTTAGAGAGATAAATTGAAAGGATAAAGGACATTGGAATTTATTGGTATTCTTTAGCATTTTCTATCATCTATTTCCAGACCTCAAAAAGAAGAGGGACTTATGTGTTGTCTGGTGGATCTTAACAGATAAAAATGGCCTAACAGTCTGCTGAGATCCCTCTCTCAAAAAATATTTTGAGTCTCTACTCACTAGGAAATCATATTTCACATATTCATTAAAGAAATGGTTTTGTTAGAATTGAAAAGGTGATGCTGCAGAATAGAGGCAGAACATATTAAATTGATAATTTGAATGACTAGGGAAAAAGTTATGTTAAATGAGATGAGAAATGGGAAATACACATTATTCTAGTGAAATCTTGATTCCCCCATTACATAAAATGGATCTTACTGTGTTTTGCTGTGTTCTCAAACTATATAATGCCCCTCTGTCTTACATACATTTAAAATTTAAACTCTCTCTCTCTCTCTCTCTCTCTCTCTCTCTCTCACACACACACACACACACACACACACACACACACGCACACACATACATGTCTTCTCATTGCCAAAATGGTACTTGCAACTCTACAAATTTAACAATCTTGACTCTTGAAATCTCTTTATAAACTTACAAAGAATACAGTTATTAGTTATGTGTTTGGTGTGGCAAGAAAGTGTAGTCAAATCCAAACTCAAAAACCCAGACAAAGCAAACTAGAAAACAGATTGCTTTGACATCTCTGTTCTTAGTTATGAAAATCTATGAAGAAAAACCAAAAGATTACCATGTTAGTCACTAGCACTCACACTACTTCCTCAATGTTCAGAGTAAAGATGGTTAGTGGCAGACTCCATCCAGCAAAGATGCATTTTGTACAATTTAATTCTCAACCAACATGTAAACATTCCAAGTATAGTAATAAGTAGTGAGTAGTCCAATACATAAATATTTTGTGACATCAAGAACAACCCTTTAAAAGATATCTTATAAGAAACGAAAAGTATCCAATCTGAAATTCTTTTATAAATTACTTAAAGATAAAGTATCACCTCTTAATTGACAAAAGAAGCTAAGACTGTTGTTTCCATCATGTAATGCAACTGACCTTTAGTTTTCAATTTTCAATACTACCTCATCTGCTTGGGCTGTAAGGTTTCATTAATTAGCTACTAATTAGTTATTACATAGAGTGACAGCTGTTCTTAGTATGGTAAACCTGATGTATTTGAGTATAAACCAGTTATTGCTGCCCTCTGGTGAATATTGGTGGTTAATGCAACAGTATAAATAGAACTCTCCATATAAATGTAGATTGCTTCATTTGGAAAAAATGAAAATACAAAAAATACGTTTATGTTATACAAATTCTTGAAATTTGTTATAGTTTTTAATTTTAATATAAGAAGAAACATTTTAATTTTAGAAATTGTATATGTTTCCCCAATGATTTGCAAATCTCAAGGAACTATTCGTAATTCCTTTCTCAAAACACTAATTTGAAGTTCTGTATACCCTAATGGGGGAATCTGCAGTAAAGCCACACATCACTAGACCCTAGATGAGAAATGTGACAAGAATGGATAGTTTTGAGCCTGTAAATAAGTGAACAAAATTGTTCTTAGCCATTCTTTACTGCTTCTGTACAACATGTTTACCTCTTTGTTAAAGTATTGACTTTCATATCACTAAACAAGTGCGTTTGAGTGTATGTAATTGTTTGATATTCAAGTTATGTGAAATTTTAACTAATGTTCTTTTTCTTTTCTTTTTTTCCTCTCCTCAGGGAATGAAACAAATCTTTTAATTTCTCAATTCTCAATTTGAACACTGCGGTTGCTTAAGACTGAAGCAATCATGGTGAACCTGAGCAACGGGGTGCACTCGTTCCTGTAAGTTTTAATAACAGCCAAGTTACCTTTACAATTGCTTACTCTATGTTATAAAAACGCTTGCATTTGACCAAGCAACTCTATGACCTGTATCAAAAAGATTGGTATTTTCTATTTAAAGATAATAAATGAGGAATGGGGATAATCAGGCATCTAATTAAATGTTAAAGCTCATGATATGGGGATAATAGCCTCAGTTCAAATAATTACATTTTTGGTTGCTTTTTACCATGGGTGAAGCTTAGAGGTTTTCTTTCCTTTATGAACTGAACAATTAAGACAACCAAGTGGCTGTTTTTTATGGCACTGCATACCTATAATGTGGACACCAAGGTGATTGAGACAGGAAGGTTACAAGATTAATGTCACCTTAGGATAGACAGATGGTGAACTAGACAAAAAGGGAGAAGGGGATAGAGGGTGTTATTACAAGCATCTGGTTGTGTAAAGAATAGTGGAGAGTGCTATAGATCAGAAGGCAGGTATTGAGGATGTAGCTGGACAGAACAGAACACTGTGATCCTGGAATGAACCAGGAGTTGAATTCAAAAGAATGCAATGTAAAGGAGTAGCAAAGGATCAGATACAAGGACAAAACCACTGTAAACCCCACCTAACCCAAAGGTACAATTTGAGGAGTAGAATATATAAACCCTGAGCAGTAGAACTGATAAGTCCTGAATCCCTTTGCTCCTTTGCAATAACTGAAAAATAATAAATAAAGAAATAGGGAAGGAGATGGATAGATAGATAGATAGATAGATAGATAGATAGATAGATAGATAGATACGAAAGTAAGTCTCATCCAGAAAACAGCCATTCACAGATGATATTTTCCACCAAGGAGTTTTGAATGTGATCATTTGTCTTATCATTTTTATCAGGAAAGATGATTGTGTTGGTTTTATTGGATACACTTTAGGAGCTCAAATCTTGAGAGAACATTTGTGTTTGTAACTTAAACAAATCTCATCACTATGAGGGAAATTAATTTGAAATTTACAATAGTGAAACATCTATATCTCCCTTGTCTTAGATTGACACTTAGCTTGAAATTCCTACTAGCAGACTCTGTTCAAGGACCCATATAAAAATGTGTGTTTAAAATTTAATTCCTAACTTTGACTGTGTGAATCAATCAGCTGCACTCTTTACTCTTAAGCCTAAAGTAAGTCCTAGAAAACCAAGGACACAAATGAAGCAGATAGTAGGAAGCATGGAAATTTAAAGAACAAAGCAAGAAATTGACAACTATCAGAAACTCACTTTGCAAATTTGAAAGCTTGGACATAGTTCTAAAAAGGAATGAATGTGTACTATTGTTACAGCATATTTCAAAACACTTGCATAAAATTGTTCTGATTACATCTTACACTTTTTAAAAAAATTTTATCAACACAAATCAACTTCCAATTTTCTTGTCTAATCACAAGATCCTTTAAGAAAATATCCCTTTATTTCTCTCACAGCTTTCTTAAAGGAGAGCTCAAAGAATCAATATTTTACAAATACAGAGAATAAAACATTAAGTCAGCCTCTGAAAGAGAAATACCACATATTTTCCCTCATCTGTAGAGCCTTGTCTTCATAGATTCACATAATGACATGTGAACAGATGACGTGAAAATGGAAGCAAAACTGTCTAGAGAATATTGGGGCCGAAGGGGACAGGGGACAGGAGAGCAGAAGAAAAAGTATTGAAGTGTGGGAGGGAGACATACACAAAATACCTTATATTCTTGTATAAAATTGTCTGAAGTAATCCAGCATAATCAAATAAAATGAAAATCCAAAAGAAAAATAATAATAATAATTACATAAAGTTAAATGATATTGTGCTTTGGAACTAGAGTAAACTTTTAAAATAGTCTGATATCAGACCTTATGATGGACCCTGGTCCTGTCAGTTACTTGGCTATATTGGCTTGACTAAGTGTCATAACCTAACTTTTTTTTAGCTCCATTCTGTTTTCACCTATGTAATGGTTATAAATCGGTACTGAAATCATGTGGGTTTTTTATGTAATCAAATATGATCATACATACATATTTTGTTAAACTAAGTGCCTAACTCAAAGCAATCACTCAGTACAAGTTAAATGACAGAAACTGAAATGATGAGGATGGATGTAGTCATGATCAAGGCAGTGGTAGGGAAGGCTACTATATACTATAAAGTGAAATATTGTGTGTAAGCAAAGCCTGATTTCTTTTCTTTTCTTTTCTTTTTTATTTTCAGTGTGCACCTCATCGGCCTATTGGTTTGGCAATGCGATATTTCCATAAGTCCAGTAGCAGCTATAGTAACTGACATTTTTAATTCCTCCGATGGTGGACGCTTGTTTCAGTTTCCAGACGGGGTACAAAACTGGCCAGCACTTTCAATCGTCGTGATTATAATCATGACTATAGGGGGCAACATTCTCGTTATCATGGCAGTAAGCATGGAGAAGAAACTGCACAATGCAACCAATTACTTCTTAATGTCCCTAGCCATTGCTGATATGCTGGTGGGACTACTAGTAATGCCCCTGTCTCTGCTTGCAATTCTTTATGGTGAGTACAATTCTATTCATTTCTCAGACTCAGATTGTTCTATAATTTTGTGCTAAGCCTCATGGTACTTATTCATGAAGTTAAGTAATTGATCTATAGAAGTTGGCAAACAAAATTGAAAAGCAAAACATAAGTAATAAGAAATTGATTGGATATGTTGAGGTTTATGAAATAAAACTATAGAAGAGTTCTCAAAATTTAGAACAGACATTTTATAATATAGTGAACTTATGCACAAGTACTTTATTCCTCAATGTCATTTGCAAATAATGAATAACTGTACAAAATGGGATAACTGCAAAATGCCACCCCAACTGTATTTTTGCCAGTATACTGACCATAAGTGTCTAATATATAAGAGAAAAACCAAGCTTGTCTTCTTTAGTAAATGTATTTTAAGAAACGTTTCTGAGCCACTGAGAATTAAACCCGGAGCCTCACTTACTCTACACAAAAGCTCAACCGCTGCTATACCCCCAGCATAAGTGGAATTTTTATGCTGACAAAGTAGTTGTTATAAAATGGGCACTCAAAAACAGTTGCTTTTCTTCTTCACATTGTCTATGCCTCATATTTTTATAAAGAGGCAAGGTATAAAAATTAATTTCTGAGCATATAAATGCAAGTTCATATCACAGCCATAAAATTCATCTTCCATAATGATTTTAGAGAGGCTTCAATATTTTATTTGATTTTTCTGCCATCTCTTTACTTTGCTTATTTTAATCTAGGTTTTGATTTTGGCTGAAACTTATGATAAAAAATCAAAATCACATAAAATTCTGGTTAAGAACACTGAATGTGCTTTCAGAGGACCTGGGTTCTTTTTCCCGACATCTACATGGCAGGTCACAACTATTTGAGATTGAAGTCTTAGAGGATCTGATGCCCTCTTTTGGCCTCTGCTGGCACTAGGGCATGCATGTGGTACATAGACATATACAAAGGCAAAATACTCATACACAGAGAGACAAAATTAAAAGAAAAACATTAAACTTTTAGAAACATTAACAATAAACATAAGTTAATCCATTAAGACTCATGTGTTCTCCCTGCCTCAGGCTCCCAAGCAGCTGTCACCACAGGTATATAGCACTTTATTTGACTTTCTGCAAGTATTTTTACTATAAACTTGTTTGTTAATATGTGGGGAGTCCAGTTTACCATTAATTGTTAATATACTCATCTTCCTGTAGAGTACTAGAAAGACAACCAGCTAGTTCCTTGAAATGTATAATGAAATTAGACAGAGAAAATATTATTAAAATAGTATCTAGTCTAAAATCCATAAAAGAGCAATTTGTTTACAATGCAATCTCTCATGACACTTAAAAAACTAAATAGCTGCTCCCAAATCTGTAGTGGAAGCACCTAATCATATCAGTTATTCTATAAAGTATTCTGAGGAAATAAATACAGTTTTCCTATCTCCACTGAGTTTTGATGATGTGTTTACTTCAAAGCACCAGGATTTCTCCTCTTCTTGGTTATTTTGCCTTTTACCTCTCCAATATTAATGAAGAAGAAGTCACAGAAATGAAGTGAAACAACGGTTTCAAAGGTACAGCTTCTACTGTGAGATCCCTACTCAATGCTTTCTGGAGTAGATGAAGGGCAGGCTAGAAAAAAAATGGAAAGTGGCGTAACAAAGGTAAAAAAGAGTATTATTAGGAAGCCTGAGACTCATCTAAAAACACGATTAAAAAGTACATTCTGAAAAGTTTCCAAAATGAGCCTCAGATCACAGACTTAAAAGCACGCCTAAATCTCAACAAAAAGTATCGTTCTGGAGGTAGAAAAGAGTGAAAAAGAGAGAAAAAGAGAGAACTGATATTTGAAGAAAAAAGACAGTGAATGGGTAAAGAGATATAAAAGTATTTTACAGGACAAAATGTAAAGGCCATCAAATCTCCCCATACTGCCCTTCACTTTCAGATGAGGAGTCTACATTAATTAAACAACAAAGAAATAAATGATATGAGATATAAGGATGTGTATTTGACAAGAAGTCAACATTCAATGTGAAGGATTACAGGTGAATTGGATCAAAGTAATACATATATTATGTATATTATATATGATAAAATATATTTTAGGTGTAGTCTATTATTTTGTATAATAAATGTACACTAACAAAAATCAAAATAAGAAATCTAAAATGAAACACTTAAAATGTAATTAAATATGTTAACATACCAAAATACTTTGCAATAGCAACCTGATAACTAGGAATATAATTAATTTTTCCCTTTTGAAAAGTTATTTTTAAATAGTACTGTGAGAAGCAGTGATTTATAATGGCTAGCATAAGAGGATGGAAAAAAGCATACAAAGCAGTGATTAAAGTAGACATTGTGTTCTTGATAACTGACAAAATCAATTTCAAATGAAAACAGTAAGAGGGAAAAGGATGTTTAATGATAAAAGACACAATTAACAGTGAATATGTACCAGGTGAGAAAAATCTGTGCATTCTATTATAAAAATAACATTATAAAGAAAATATTTAAAAAAAGGAATGATTTTAAGGTATCATAATACAAGGAAGACTAGAGAAGTGGAGGAGGGGTGCATGATGGTATGTACCTCTAATTCCATCATTAGGTAGCTATTACACCATCAATTCAAGACCATGTTGGCCTACATAGTGAGTTCAAAGCTGGCCTGAATTACATAGTGCGACTCTGTCGAGAGAGTGGGTGGAAAGAGAACAAAATAAAAATGAGTGCAGATCTTATGGTATGATATAAACTTTGTTCAAGGCATGCATGCCCCTACACACACACACACACACACACACCACACACACACACACACACACACACAACACAGAGCGAGAGAGAGAGAGAGAGAGACAGAGAGACAGAGAGACAGAGAGAGACAGAGACAAAGACAGAGACAGAGATTTAAGATAACTAAGAAGTCATAGAGTTTGATTTTATCTTAAGTTTTACTCTCAGACAACAGTAATTCAGAAGAATGCTATGTTGAAAGAATGAATGGATTGCAATCAAAGATTGAAAAAATGACAAATGCAACAAGGGCTCAAATTCATTTCAGTGGAGAAAGTAATCTTTCCAACAAATATTACTGAAATTTTTGGATATCATTTGTAACAAACAAATCTCAATCCTCATAAGACTGCACATCAAAGAAAAACTAACTCAAAGGGAATTTAAAGCTAAATCCAAAGCTACTAATGTTCTACAAGAAAACAAAGGAAAAATTCTTACAATACTAGATTAGGCCAAGAGTTCTGAGAATTGTTATTGGAACCTAAGGTTCATGTTGACTGCTCTTGTAATAAAAAGTCAAGAGAGCATAAAACAATGACACTGGGTGAATGAAAAGGAAGCTGCAGTGGACAATTTTCAGCAGTAAAGTATTAATGAAGGCAATCAGGAAAACAAAGAGCTAATTTTAAAAATGAGCAAGAGAGATGGATAGGGGAGTCACCAAGTAGGATGTATAAATATCATAAATAAATAGGTAAATGTGAAAAAATCATTATTAACCACATTTTTAAAATAAACTGGATTTAACCTCAAATTATCTCTTTCCATTACACTCTAGTTCATTATGTATGTTTTCATTCACAGAACTGTTTACACTTCTAAGTAATATTATGAGTTCATTCCACAGCCACATGCTAACAGAACTTAGGCTCAACATTAATTAATGAGGGATTTTTCAAGACCCCTTTTAAAAGGGAAGATCACAATCATTCTCATTGCAGCAACATAGCATGCCTTATTTTTCTGATTTTACACAGCTTCACTTTAAGTGCAACTATTATAAAAATGGCAGGTTTTATGCCATGTTCCATAGCAAAGAAATCAGTAAACATTATTGAGCAGCAATGTGTTCTAATTCACCACGAGCTGGTAAAAATGAGTGACCGACAGCTGTGTATCTGCTAAAGTTACTTGGAAACACTGAATTGGTAATATTTACTCTGTCATTGTTTAATTCTTTTTTCCAGCTTTTATTTCCCATCCAATTATCCAGACATTGAATATGTCCTTGAAGTATTATGTTTAATCCATTACTTTAAATGAAACTTAGAATACATATTTAGCTTACTCAGGTTGCCAGCCCTATTTAGAAGCATATCTTTATGTAAATTGCTGAGCATGGGGTTAACTGTCTGTAGCTTTGCTCACTACAATAAACACATCTGACCCTCTTCATGCATTTCATATGTGGCAAGCAAAGAAGCTTTCTGGTTTTAGAGTATCTTTGTGTGTGTGTGTGTGTGTGTGTGTGTGTGTGTGTGTGTGTGTGTGTGTGTGTGAGGACTTTTTTCCTCTTTTTTAATTTTAATTAGAAAGAAGATTATTTTACATGTTAGTCCCAGGTCCCTCTCCCTTCCCTTCTCTCCTGCCCCCCCAACTAATACCCTACCTATCCTATACCCTATCTGCTCCCCAGGGAGAGTGAGGCCTTCCGTAGGGGGTTTTCAAAGTCTCTCATATCCTTTGGGATAGGGTCCAGGCCAACCCCCTTGTGTCTAGGCTCAGAGAGTATCCCTCCATGTGGGATAGGCTCCCAGAGTCCATTCCTATGATAGGGATAAGTACTGATCCACTACAAGTGGCCCCATAGATTTCCAAGGTCTCCTCACTGACACCCAGGAGGAGTGGACTCTAGTTTCCTAGCTATCAGTCTGTGGACCAAGACCTCTCCCTTGTTTAGGTCAGCTGTTTCTGTAGGTTTCATCAGCCTGGTGTGGACCCCTATGATCATCCGTCCTCCTTCTCTACAACTGGATTTCAGTTCAGTTCAAGGTTTAGCTGTGGGTGCCTGCTTAGAGTACCTTTTTGAAAGCACTGTAATAGTATAGTATAGATACATAATCCCCATTGTAAAAGAGACAAATCCAGGTTGACACCCACAATGGAAAGTGGAAGTGACACAATCAAAACACCAGCATGTCCAGTATTAGCCACACAGAAAAATTTATACTTATCAGATTGCAGAGTAATGACAATGAGTATCTTTTACACAATTAGGGCACATTGGAGTAAAGACATTTCAATAAGACTTGTGAAGATGATCAAATTTTTGAAGGACAAAGTGTCATCAAACTTTGGCTATAGTAATCTGCCAAGATCTAAACAGCTGTTTTCATTTTAAATGTAATAAAAAATCTAATTTTTCAGGCATGGAAATTCAAGATTATTCATGCCACAGCCATTTTTTGAGTGCCTATTTTACACCAACCACAATTCTGTGTAATGAGACTAGTGTAAAAACCAATAACAATACCTTTCTGTCCACAGGTGGCTTACTAATTTCTTGTTTAAGTAACACCTTGGTCAAGGTCACATTATCAGACTAGGAAAATATCAAAGTTAAGATCTGAATGTAGATTAAGTTGATTCTAACATCCATTTGCATTTTCAATCAATTATTCCAGTTTGATATTCATGATTTACTCTTAAAAACCCAAGAGGAGCGCCGTGGGTGTGGTAGCTCAGTCATAGACCACTTGCCATGCATGAGGCACTGAGTTTAATTCCAAGCACCATCATTAAAAAAAATCAGGAGAGTTTTGTGAGGAGAAAAGAACATGGGAGCTAATCTAGAGAAAAATTAGAAGTCAGGCTAATAGGTAGAATGTCAAGAAGGTAAGTGTGCTGGCTTACAAACTGTTTCAGAGTATGAGCAAAGTGAAGCAATTTCAGGGCTTCAAACATTCTGAATCCTTTGGGTATCACTGGGGTGTATAGCTCACAGTACACTCAAAATGGCTGCACTTGAGTTTTTTCTGCTTTTGTGTCTTTAATGATTTCCTTATGTGCCTAATAAGAAATTATCATTGCTGTTGTAATTTCTGTATCACTGCTATAATGTTCTTCCTCCCTTATAACTGCAAATTTTTCATACATCTAGCATGGTAATGGTAATGGGTAGTGTTCTCATCTGAGCTTCAGTTTCATTTTTTAAAGAAATCTTTCAAAAGGACAACACTGAGAAATATCACTCTGTATAATCAGAATGGGTATATAATGATACCATTAAATTCCTAATCCAAATAAACACACAATGTTAAGTTTGAAAGTTATTTGGTAAACTTACCTCATTTCACTTTGTATATTCAGACAAGGAATTTCAGAATGAAATAAAATATTGCATTTGGTATCATGTCTTAGCATGTTGAGCATGGTACAGCAGAGGTAAGTATGAATGACAAAATATTTAAATGTATTTAAGAGTTCATCCACCCTTCTCTCTCCCCTCTTCAGTTCCTTCTATGTTTCTTCCCCTAAGTGTTTCTCCAATTCATGACCCATAAAACCTGGTGATCCCATTTTGTATTGAACTTATGAACATGTTTTCAGGGCTGTTCACTTGGGATTGGATAGCATATTAGGGAGCTTGCCCCAGGAGAACACCAATTCTCTGTCTCATTAGTCACTGACTTCCAGTAGTTAGTTGGAGGTCTAGGAGGTCTTAGGAACTTTTTCTCACCTATGTTGAGATTACCTCTTAGAGTATTATTACTTTTATATAAATATTTTGAGATTATAAAAGAATTATATAATTTCCTCCTCTTTCTTTGCTTTAAACCCTCCCATATGACCCATCCCCCACGTTTTCAAATTCATGGCTTCTTTTTCTTTAACTACTGTTATTTTTTGCTTTCTGTTCTGTTGCCACTTTCTGATACCCTTCTACGTCACCTATGTCACCCTTAACTCTCTAAAAGGAGAATGATGCCTCAGAGTTTCAAGGTTCACAATCCACAATTGACTGGCTGATCTCAAAGAAAACCACAAACAGAAGCTTCACAAGTAATTTAACTCTATTTCTGCATAGAGAGTGGCAAATTGCCAAAAGGCATACGCATCCTCTAAATAGCTAATACTGAGGTCACTATAGTTCCCAGTTCTTCAGTGAACAGGATCTAGCCACAGGTGTTTGCATTCTCAGTTTTCAGCTGTACACTCATCTTCTTCACATACCGCAGAATTATTAGTCTCTACCCACAGTCATATCTAAGAAATCATCTCAAAATACACATATTTCATGGTACCAAATATGTATTATAGGTACAACCTTTAAGAAAAACCCACTATTGTTCTATAATATTTAAGACTGCATGGTTCAAGGACAGCATGGAGTGGGTTAACTTTTCTCTGCTATATACCTAAAACTACCATCCAATACATTAAAGAATTTGATGCGTCAAAAGAAAGATGTTAAACTAACAAGAGAATTCAATAGTTTAAGGAATGATAAACAGTGACTCCCCGAAAGCTCATATATTCCTGAAGAAGCCTGCAACTCAAAATCACCAATCAACACATGGGAAAATCAAATTCAAAGCAAGGATTTAACGAAAACCTAAAATAAACCCACATCCACTGATGAGGTGGACTCCTCTGTCTATAGCAATGGAGGCCAAAGGCAATTCCCTATTCTTTCCCAATGAGAATAAAGATAACATGATGAGTTAGGAATAAGAAGTTCGGTGACACAACTGCACAATCGGGTGGTTACAGGTAATAGCGTGATGCACATTTAAGCAAGCCAGAACAAAGGGGTTTGCATGCTTTTATCATAAAATGTAATGTCTCCAAGGAGATGCATCTACTTATTTTGCGCAATGTGTAAATGTATTGACGCATCATAAGGTTCCCAATTAATATGCACAATTTTATGTGCATGTTTTTCATCTGTCAGTTATAAGACATGCCTTTTGCATTTTCTATAGGATGTGTAGCACTGGAAAGAGCAGATGTTCAGACCATAATCAATTTTCCAAAGACTTTATTTGCATGTAATTTATATAACGTAATTATCACACTTCTCATTTACCCCGACTTTCACCATCACTCCATAAGGGAGCATAAACAGGTGCCAAGGCCAGCTGGGATCATTCTTTTGCAAGACAGGGTGCAGACGAACTCCCAGGATGGTGGCTATTTGGCTTTGAGGGCAGTCACAACACCTGTTCAAAACAGTAAACACAAAAGTCATGTTAGTTTGCAAAAGTTGTCACAACTCAAAACCATTGACTAAGTGGATTGAAAAGTAAATTTGTTTTCTCACAGTTCTGGAAGAAAAACGCCAATAAAACGTAATGTTATTGTTCCCAATAGCTTCCGTAGGAAATTGCCACAAACTTGGCTTCAGAATATATTCTTAGGGGCCCAGCAGTTAATAGCACTTGATGCTTTTGCAGAGAATCATGCTGCCCCACAACTGCCTACAACTTCAGTTCCAGTACATCTCGTATCCTTGGACATCTGCATATACATTGTGTACATATGAACAGGAACACATAGGTATACACAAATTTAAAAATTTAAAATAATGTGTTCTGTGGTTGGAGATGGCTGGGCTAGTAAAGCATTTACTGTGCAAGTCTGAAGACCTGAATATAATGTAGATCACCCACCTAAGTAACTAGGCACGTTACACATGCCTGTAATCCCAGCACTGGGACACTGTAGCAGGAGAATCCTTGAGGGTTTCTAGCTACCCATTCTAGCCACATTGTTGAGAAATAAGGTCATTGGGAAACAAAGAGTGCATTTGAAAGAGTTGGAGAACTCATTTTTATTAAGCTGGCTAGCAACAGATCCAGTGAGCTAGTGCTCAGGCAAGAAACTGGGCTCAGATCTACAGTTACTTCAACAGTAATAGCCTGTGCAGGATTATTCTGGGTCTCTTTTGTTATTAGTGGGCTAGGAGTTTGAAGTTTGTTGACTAAGATCCATAAGCAGCACCTTTACAGAAGCAAAAATGACAGGTTGGAACAGTTATTCTGTAACTGTCTCTCAAAGTTAGGAGACAGTAGAGGGGCTAGCCTAGGCAGAAAGTAAGCAATATAACAGAAGCAGGGCACAGAAGTGCCCTAAGAAAATTTATCTCATTTTAATCCTTCTTATAAAAATCTGTGAGTGAGCTTGAGTTTCAGTGAGACCTTGTCTCGAGAAGTGTGCTACTACTTGCTGATGAGATGGCTCAGTGGTGGTTAAGAGCACTGATTGCAATTCCAGAGGAATTCACATGGTCATTCACAACCATGTTATTCCAGTCCCAGAGACTCCGTCACATTTTTCTGACCTCCACAACCACCATGAACACACTTAATGCACAGACACATGCAGACAAAACACTCATAAAATAAATCATTTTTTTAATTTTTAAAAATTAAGAGAGTAACTAAGGAAAGCACCTGAGTTTGACCTCTGTACACATGTACACACACACTAGACACACACACACACATGCACACACACACACACTGTTTTCTAGTCCTGAGAGCAAACAGCTAAAATCAGTATAACTAGGTTGTACACTGTCTTCGAGGCCATACTTAGACAATAGAGTCTAAAAGACGCTGATTTCATTTTTTAATCTTCCTATTTCTGGTAGCTTCCAGCATTTCTTGGATTGTGAGCACATCTCTCCATGTGATTGATTGCTGTGTCAACATTTTTATAGTATTGTGACTGGAACCCAGGTTTTCGTGTGTGCTAAACTACACTCTTTGTTTTACATTTTACAAATGAATTTTGATCATTTTCATCCTCAATTACCCTTTTTTATTATCTTCCATCTCCCACTGACACCCTTCTTAACAAGTTCTCTACCTATTTCCATGACTTTATTGTGTGTGTGACCTACGAACTTTATGTTTGGTTGTATGAGCATGAGTAGGGTTATTGACTAGTAGATGATTGACTTGTCCATGGCTATACTACTGAAAATAATGCCATTCCCTCTCTCAGGAACTTGAAACTCAAATAGTTTCTCATGGAGGACTAGGGCTTCATGATGGTGGGATGGGGCCCATACATGATGGAAAGTTGGCTAGCCCAATCTTGTGCGGGTCTTGTGCAAAGAACCAAAATTTCTGTACATTCATAAGAGCAGTATATCTTTGCATTTGTAAGTGCAACTGTCATGTTATATCTGGAAGACACTGTTGTGAAACATGCCTCACCAGTGGAGAGCTCTTACATTCTTTCTGCCCCAACTTCTGTTATTTTACATTGTTCATTGGGCCTTAGAGTGGATTATATAAATATTCCTCTTAGGGCTGACAACTCAACAGTTAGCACTGTGACTAGCTGTGAGTTTCTGTATTAACTATCACCCAATGAAAGCACAACAGTCACTGAAAAAGGCTGAGAGTAAGCACTAATCTTTAAGTATAAAGATAGATATGTAGATGGTAGTTGGGCTAGGGCCCCCCAAGACATGAGATTTTGGCCAAGTTTATGGTATCGATAAGGCATGAACTCCTTCCTGTGGATAAAGCCTCAAATTCAAACAAGAAGTTGCCATGGCCCGAAGTGGTAGCACAAACTATAATCCCAGCACTCAAGAGGCAGAGGCCATTGGATCTCTGTGAGTTTGAGGCCAGTCTGGCCTACATAGCAAGTTCCAGTTCACACAGTGAGATCCTGTCTCAAAACAAAAACAAAACCAGAAAGTCATGCCGCTATTGTATCACTGTGCATATCTTAAGTAAACATTTTCAGCATTGACCCCCCAGTCTCTATATAATCATTATCTTTCTGAAACCTCACACTAATTCCTTTTAAAAAGGACACATGTAATTTTATAGCTTTGTCATAGCAGAGAATTAACTCCATCGTGGCCACCCAGATGTAATTGAAGTCTTCCTCACTTACCTCATATTTAGTACCTTGTCTCTAGAATGGTCTCCTAAGGGGAAGCTTCTTATTAGGTAAGTAAACCATCCTTATTTGCAATTTAGTCTGCTCCAGTGAGCTACATTAGAAGAAAGGATCTATGAAAAGACAATAATGTTTATATCTGCCTCATCAAGGGATTCAGGGTTCTTATGGAAGCTAGCCAGCAACCCTGTCAACACTGGCCTTGCTTTTCAGAGCCTGTCTGATTCTCATCAGATCATCTGCACTATAACATACCCAACCGTAAGCTCTGTGCTTCTCATCCTCTTGCCCTTAGCATTACCCACCTTAACTATAACATTCCCTTTTAACTCTGACATTCACTCCTACAATAACTAATGTAAGCAATTTACAGTTTTCACCAAAGCCTTTTCCCCCTTACTAGCTACAGAGACCTTATCTCCTGCCTCATTAGCATTGAATGATGTGTGTAGCTATATACACAAATAATTGCTACCATTTTTAGCAATTTCATATGTCAGTGAGGCATTATTATATCACTACTGTCATTAAAAAAATTTTAAAACTGAAATAAATGGTCCTTGGCATCTTTCTATTACAAGGCCCAAATAGGTTTCAATAAAGCATAAAATAACAAACATAACTTTCTCTAAATTATATTCCACAGGATTATGAGTGCAATTAGTCCTATATTTATATGTGAATCACATCTCAGATATTTTCAGGACAGTTTCATTCTTTTTGCTAGCAACCACTTCAGCCTCAGCTCCATAATCTTCTAAGACACAATGAAATAAACAAAATAAGAAGAGAACCTCTAAGTATGTAACATTTCACATCTTTTCCCTTCAATCTACATTTATTCATTCTGTTCAACAACTTACATTTAATCTGTTCAGCTAGTGTTAGACAGATCTTACAACCTGGAATGCTCTACGTAAAGACTACCTGCTTGGTATGCTCCATCTCCCTTAAGTCTTTCTTGTTTCAATGACCATCCCAGTAATATATTTTAATGTATGGTTTCATGAAAGAGTTGTCCAAGCCTGAACACCTCCTTCCAAGGTTTAGTTAAAATAGATAGTTAGGATGTGACATATCTTCTTATAGTTTCAGTCTACCCTACATGTAAAATTACAACAACTATGGATTTAGGATTCAAATATTAAAATACCATGTATAAAATGTTACCTTTAAAATACTAAGAGATTAATGCTGGGAAGATTGCTCAGCTCTTGGCGTGCAATTATGAGGACCTGAGTTTCGATCCCCAGTATCCACATACCAGCTAGGTACAGTAAGGAACACCTGTAATCCCAGTGCTGGGAAATCAGAGGGCCTGTTAGGTGGCTGTTTAGGGCTTTCTAGCCAGCCAGCACCTATACACCTACTCTCTCTCTCTCTCTCTCTCTCTCTCTCTCTCTCTCTCTCTCTCTCTCTCTCCCCCCCCCTCTCTCTCTCTCTCTCCACACATTAAGGGAAGTATTTTTTTGTTGAAAACTCAACCTAAACATGTGTCTTCCAAGCCCAGAATGATATGTCTTGGCATTATTTTCAAGCTTTTGCAATATCTAAGGCATATTGACTTCCATAGAGTACACCGATCAATCTGAAGTTGTTGAATGACTTATATATTTGTGGTGTTCTGCACAAACTCATTGATGAGCAAAATGAAATCATGCCCCCTGACAACTTTATATTTGAAATATCTGATTCTGTCTCTTGTGAAACCATGTAATAAGAATTTCCAATGTACTTGCACAGCATAGGAAATTCACACCTTATTTTGCACTCATGGCTCTACTCAATACACCATATTGCCATTCTCTCAAATGTTGTACCTAGTGCTACTCATTCTTTTGTTTGTCAGTTTTGATCACTTACTATGCTTTGTAAGGAATAGAGAAGAATGTGTAAAATTAAAAATCTCAGAAATTTTTCAAATAAGCAATAGGAAAAATAAAAATGCAATATTACTTTCTTTTTCTATCTCAGTATGCAGCATAGCACCAAGTGTATATTTAGTTTTTCTTCAAACACGTAACACAACATTTGCGATTTATCACTAAAAAATCCTTCCATGTTTATAAAGCACACATACACAGATTGCATATGTGTATATGTATATTCAGTTTATCATATTGGAAATATTGCAAGTTCTTTTCATGATTTCCATGATTTACTTTGTTACAGTGTTATTTTATAAATTATTGTGAGACATCAGTCTGTAATCTAATATCTGTAATAGTCACTCTCTCAAAGGATTCATTAACATTTCCAGGTTATAGAGGTATTACCTTAAATAAGACATCCTCATTTATTTATACCAGTGGGTTTAATTTTTTATTTATTAGAGTCAAGAAATCTGCTAATCGGAAATAAGTTTGATACCTAAAATTACTCTGAAAGTTTTTCAAGAGTAGGCAGTGTGCAAAACTCAGGATTGCCTATCTTTAGAGAGAAGTAACCAGAAGCTTATGCTAAAGGAAATTGGGAAGGACATAGGAATTAAAGTGGAGAGAAACTAACATTGGTGACTACCTACTCTATAAAGTTCTATCACAATCTCCATATTTTCATCTCCACTTTCATAGTTTCTCTACAGATTATAATATATATAATATGTATGTGATATATATATATATATATATATATATATATATATATATATGTTTGCAACAGTAATTCTTTTTGCAATACAATGTGAGGCTTGACTTTCTCAGGGTCAGCAAGGCAGATAAGATTTACATACAGAGCAATAAACTAAAACTGCTAGGAGGAACTTTTAGCAACAATTGCTTATGGTTGTAAGTAAAGGAGAAGGTTTAAGTTTAATTTGCACAAGAAACAAAACTTGGTGCCTTCCGGTGCTCTGGCCTTGGTGGTGTCACAGGCCTTCAGGAAAGTTTACTTTTCCCTGAGGATGAAGAGCAAGTGGGATGATTACCTTTGTCTTTATCTTCCCAGGGGAAATAGGAGGGTGCAGTAATTAAAAAATTTTGAGTTAAAACAACAAGAAGTTAGAGAATCTTTTAGTGCAGGGTTAGTTTAGGTTATTGCTTCTCTATCAGGACATACTTATTTTTTCTATCCATCTAAGCAGCTATGAATCAACAACTTTGGATGTTGTTGATTTCCAGATAGCCGTAATTCTATGGATATCTGGAAATTCTATAATTCTATGTCCTTGAATATCTGGAAATGTCTTAGATGGGATGCTTCTGCCTAGGCCCTAAACACTGACCAAATGCCTGTCAATAAGGATAATTGTAGAAAGGCAGGTCTCTGCAATTATAATGGAAAGGGGAACAAAGACCTGATAGTGGGAAACAGGTCTCACACATAGCTAAGGAATGTAATCAGTAAACCAGAACCTGTTAATGGAGAACAGGTTTCACACATAGCTAGAGAGCCTAATCAGTAAACTCAAAATGCGTAGGAGAAATTTGTTCCCAGTAAATGATGAGGTGGTGCTGAAATGTGGGAAGTAAATCCCAAGTTTGTTGCAGAAAGGAATAAGCTACAGGTATAATCTACATCAAGAAACACACAATTCATTCATGAGACAATAAAGTTAAATACAACTTTTGTATTGGTTTATCCATCAACAGAATCCTTAATTCTTCTGAGTAATCTCATGATATGATAGTTATATAATTACTGTGTGATCTTGTGGCTTGTAGCATAAAAAATCCTTTAAGGGCAACTATATTAAAACATGGACCTGCTCAATAAGTTACTTCCCTCCTATATAATTACCACATTATACACAGGGATGAAGGCGAATTTTTGTTGGCATTTAGTTATTGCTCCAAAATAGAATATATATATATATATATATATATATATATATATATATTTATTTATTAAGGTCCACAACTGATTCTCCCTTTTGTTAGAGATGTGTGTCTTTCAGGAAAATAGAGATAAAGATTCTCAAAGTGATTACTCATACAGATTTGGGAAATGATCCTCCCTTTTGCTATTTACCTTTATCCCTGGTATTTTTGGATATTCTATCAGTGTCCATGGGAGTGTTCTAAAATTAAATACTTCATGAAAGTCAACATAAGATAAATAGAGTTACTTTGATTTATTGAAAATATTTTCACATGTATTAAGAATTTCTAGAACTTTTCTACCTACAATTTTATTCTGCAAATGGAGTCATTTACCTTTTTAAGATACAATATTTTTTTTGTTATTGAGAATTTCATACTCATATACAATATATTTAATCCTAATCAGCCCACACTCTCCATTCTAATTCCTTCCAGGTCCTCCCCATTACCCCTCTTGCTTTTGTGTTCTCTGTTTTGTTTGTGTTTTATAATACAATGAATCTAATTAGTGCTGCCCATATATGTATGGGTGTCAAGCCATTCACTGGATCATGGTTAACCTACAAGGGTCCACAACTCTAAACTCTAAAGAAAATTAACTCTCCCCTAGCATCCATCAACTGTGAGTAGCTTCTCAGCTAAAGGTGGAGGCTCATGTACACCCTTAATGGCCATGCTGGTTCTCTCATGTACACCCTTAATGGCCATGCTGGTTCTCACAATCTTTCCAACATTTTCTTCAGGGATGCTCCCTGAAGTTTGAGAGGAAGCTTTGTGATTTACATGCACCAGTGATGGCAGAACACTCCACTTACTTTCTGCACATTCATCATTTGTGACTCTCTGTATTCATTGCCATCTACTGCAAAAAAAAAAAAAAAAAAAAAAAAAAAAAAAAAAAAAAAAAGCTTCTTGGTGAGGACTGATATCTGCGGTAATTTATGGGTATGGAGGTATGACTTTAGGAAGCATTTAGATCCTATGTTAATTTAGCAAAATAGTAATAACATGGTCTATATGAACCCTGGCCATGCTGTTGGAGACCAAATAGTTCTGTTATGGAATGTCTTGTGGTCCAGCCTCCGGTTTCACTAAACAGCAGCAACCGGGACCTCACTATTGTATTGCTAAGTCGAGCAAGTCTCAGTGTGGAATGTCTCCTAGTTTGCATCTCTACAGAACTAAGCATTTGAATAGGCCTGCACCTGGGCGGAGGTGCTAGGTGTGTAAGTAGCAAGTGAGGACAGAGAGTTAGGGGCCATCTAGCAGAGAGGAGTCAACAGAAGGACAGAAATGGCCTCCTGATAATCATAGAAGTATGTTTAAGAAACAGCCAAGAAGATGCAAAACAAACAAGAGACTCTAGTTTTACAGCATGGAATTGAGAGCTCTCTAAAGATAACAAGATGCCTGTGTTTGGTCTTTATCACCACTAGGTTGCTAGGAGTTTCCAAGCCCACGCTCCCCAACTCAGGCTGAACCTCTTGGCTGACCTGGCTTGGAGACAAAACTGGCCGAGCTATGACACCATGCATTCTTGGTCATATTTCTAGTGTCAAATATAAATTTTCTACTGCAGAGTTTATGTTAATTCCAACCAGAAAGTGTTTTCTTTTAAGAGGTACCACCATATCACTAGTTTAGTGATCATGGTGTTTTTTTGTCATCTAAACATAATCACAGGGCTAGAGAGATGGCTCTGTGATGAAGAGTACCTGATGCTCTTGCAGAGAGTACGAGATCAATTCCTAGCTCCCATATCAAGTGGTTCACCACTGCCTGTAACTCCAGTTCTGGAGGATAAAATTGTAAATGGAGGTTTGTCTCCCACCTGCCATTTCCCAAATATATACTCAGAGGCTTAATTGTAATTGTCTGGCCAATGGCTCCGGCATATTACTCTAGCTCTCACAATTAAAGTAGCCCATCTCTATTAATTTATATTTTACCAGTAGGCTCATGGCTGGTTACCTCACATTTTCCTTCTCTGGCGGGAGCATGGTGTCTTTCTAACTCCACTTTCTTTTCTCTCCATATCATTGTTTGAATTTCCCACTTGGCTCTACTATGCCTGGCCATTGGCCAAATCAGCTTTAGTTATCAACCAATAAAAGCAACACATACTTGGAGCATACAGAAGAACCTCCCACATCATACAATACCCTTTTCTGGAATTTGTGGGCACTGCACACACATGGTACATATAGACAAACAGGCAAACACATATGCATGTAAATGTAAATAAATTTAAAATAAAAAATTGAAAAATGTAGTGGGGCAGTGATAGAGCACACCTTTAATCCCAGCATTGGGGAGTCAGAAGCAGGCAGAACTCTGTGAGTTCAAGGCCAACATGGTCAAAAGAATGAGTTCCAGGACAGCTAAGGCTACATAGAGAAAACCTGTCTTGAAAAACTAAAAAAAAAAAAAATGCCTTTTGTTATCCACTGCTGGCAGTTGAATTTCATCTGTTGACAGGTCAAAAGTTTTTGTTTTGTTTTGTTTAACATTTTTTATTTAAATTAGAAACAAGCTTGTTTTACATGTCAATCCCAGTTCCCTCTCCCTCCCCTCTTCCCCTGGCCCCCACTAACTCCCTATCCCAACCCCTTTCTGCTCCCCAGGGAGGGTATCTTCAAAGTCTGTCATATTATTTGAAGCAGGGACTAGACCCTCCCCTGTGAATCTAGGCTGAGAGAGCATCCCTCTATGTGGAGTGGGCTCCCAAAGTCCATTTATGTACTAAGGATAAATACTGATCTACTACCAGAGGCCCCATAGAGTGTCCAGACCTCCAAACTGACCTCCACGTTCAGGGGGTCTGGAACAGCCCTATGCTGGTTTCCCAGCTATCAATCTGGGGTCCATGAACAACCCCTTGTTCAGGTCAGCTGTTTCTTTGAGTCTTGACCCACAGCCTGGTCTTGACCCATTTGCTCATCACTTCTCCCTCTCTGCAACTGGATTCCAGGAGTTCAGCTCAGTGTTTAGATGTGGGCGTCTGTTTCTGCTTCCATCAGCTACTGGATGAAGAGTCTAGGATGGCATATTAAGTAGTCATCAATCTCATTATCAGAAAAGGGCATTTAAGGTAGCTTCTCCACTATTTCTTAGATTGTGAGTTGGGGTCATCCTTTTAGATCTCTGGACATTTCTCTAGTGCCAGATTTCTCTTTAAAACTATAATGGCTCCCTCTATTATGGTATGCAACCTAGATGCCCCTCAACTGAAGAATTGATTTAAAAAATGTGGTACATTTATACAATGGTGTACTACTCAGCAGAAGAAAAAAATGGAATCTTGAAATTCATAGGCAAATGGATGGAACTAGAAAAAAAAGCAGCATCCTGAGTGAGGTAACCCAGTCACAAAAAGACAAACATGGTATGTACTCACTCATATGTGGATTTTAGACATAGAGTAAAGGATTACCAGCCTACATTCCACATTGCCAGAGAAGGTAGGAAACAAGGAGGACCCTAATAGAGACATATATGGTCTGCCAGAGAAGGAGAAAGGGACAAGATCTCCTGAGCAAATTGGGAGCATGGGGGGAGGGGAGAGGGAGTTAAGAGAAGGAGAAGGGGAGAAGAGGAGGACATGAGGGAGCAGGAAGATTGACTCAGGGGAAGAATAGAGGAGATCAAAAAACGAGATACCGTAATAGGTCAAATTTTTTGAGATTTAAAATTTGAATGAATGGCCTTTAACAGTGTATAGATTCCATCTTTGTTGTACTTTCTACAATCCCTTAGTTTTCATAGTTGTCTTACTCACTGATGTTACTCACCTGATCTATGACATTATTTAAGTTTTTGAAAGGCCTTTTAGAAGTGAGCACAAAAGACAAAACATTAAATTTGATATATTAAATGCATTGCCTTATTATCTCCACTTGCTAATAACTGTTTTCCAGGAGAGAATAACTATACACTCTGGCCACCACTAGATAATCCCAGAGATTGTCTCATATGATCATTAATAAATCAATCTGTGTCATACATTGCCTCAATTCATTTAGATTTTCATGAAACTCCTATATTTTCACCATCAGCTGTCATCATTCACATTATCTTCTGGTCATCCACCATCTGCCACTGGGTATTCATAATGTCTAATTAGGCATTCATCATTTCTCACTGGAATTCCACCATCTGCTACTGTGTGTCCATCATCATTTGCTGGGTATCTGCTGAGTACCACCATGTCTGCTGAGCATTTATATTCTTCCACCAGGCATTGTGGACTCTGCCGATTCTCTGCCATTTCACCACCAGTGCCATCCATGAAAATGCTTGTCCTGTGAATCTTCTCAGGGAGACACAAACAAATGTCTGTTCACACTAAAGAAAGCACCAACAACAGATCAAAGAAGTGTTTCCACCAAAATCTAGTTTAGTAAACCAGCAACTTTATAGAGATTGTTGACATAAATGTGATTGAGGGCTTATATACAGGTGCATCATGAAAAAGTCCATTCCAGTGCATGTGTTGTGATTCATGAAATCGGCCTCCCTGGTGATTTTTATACAAGTTATATAGCTCAGCAGATCAGAGAGTTTATTCTCCCTGACAATTGTTACTGTTTATGTAACTTTGGAGAAAGGAGACTTACAAATCTTGTGAGTTTCAAAAACAGCCTGAAAAGTCTGAGTTGTTCATTTTGTTTGCTTACTGAGTGTTATTTAATAAGCCCATTAAAAGATGGAATATTTTAGTTTGGAAGAAATTGCTACACAACAAAGCTCTACAAATTTTGTTCTTTAAAATGACTATTTAATTTTATTACTCTTTCTCCAGACCTTATATATATTGCAGGGCTGGTTTAGAGTCTGGATTGCTCTCTTAATTTCTTACCCTTAGGCATTCACACAAAACAATCAGGAAGATTAAACAAGACTCTTATGTGTATACCTTTCAAATTTTTCAACAAATTAAAGCTTCCTTCCTCCCTACAATTAAATTCATGAGACTACTTTAGATTTTCAGGACTACATATCTAAACATGTGAATTAGTATTTTTTTGTTTGTTTGTTTTTCAAGGCAGAGTTTCTCTTTGTAGCTTTAGAGCCTATCCTGGCACTAGCTCTGTAGACCAGGCTGGTCTTGAACTCACAGAGATCCACCTGCATCTGCCTCCCAAGTGCTGGGATTAAAGGCATGTGCCACCAATGACTGGCTCGTGTGAATTATTATTTCTAATGAAATATTTTCATCCCAAATCTTCTATCAAAAATATGTGATAATTTCACTGTATACTCCATACCCTAAAGAAAAATCATTAGCAGATTCTTTTATTTTGGGTTCAAATATCACCAAAGGTCCCTATGTTATAGGCTTAGTCCCCAGAATGACTGTACTGGGAAAAACTCTGGATATTTACTTGGATAGATCTTATGAGAACTTCTGTCATAAGGTTTGTGGCCCCAAAAGCTGAGATTATCACCTCTTCCGTTTCCTCTACCACATACTACCTAGCATTGTCATTACCAACCAAACAAACAGCCTAAAAGCAACAAGTCTTCTTAGCCATACACTGGACCTATAAAACCATAAGCCAAAGTGAACCTTTGTCTTCCTAAGTTAATTAGGAATTGGGTTTATGAGGTATTTTATTTGAGTGATGGAAAGCTAGAGAATACACCTAGATTCAACTATAAGAAAAAGAAAAAATTACAATGACAGATATTAAAGAATGTAGTCTAGAATGCTTGATTTTTGATTATATGTAGAATATGATGTATCTAGATATTACTACTTTTCCCTGCTTTCCTCATTAGAAGTTAGAGCTGCACAGCCTTAGTATTAGCTTTAGTTTAACACCTTTACAAAATAAGAATATTAATTTAGTTAGCATTCTTGTTCTTGCAGACATCATTTGACTACAGGCAGGTAAACAACACTCACTAAAGTAAATAAAAACCACTAACATAATGAAGAATTTGCTTAAGGTCAGGCAATTTATTCCAACTGCTATATGTCTCTACTGAACAAATAAGATAATCAAAGCAACGAACTTTAATTACCATCTACATTTTCTCTTATAAGGGTTAATAGTCTCTCTCAATCTAGTCATAACAATAAAAGCATTTTTCTTTGTTTCTATTTGTCTAATCTCAAACACAATTTGTAGTGTAAGTATATACCATTCATAGTTCATCGCTTCACAGATTATCTATTTCTTTGACAATTCAGAGAACACTAAATTTGTAACTCTTTCCCCAAATCCTGTATGCCTATCCAAAGATGGTGAGAAAGAAGATAAATAATATATATTGCATAATATAAGTAATTTATATATGTGACATGTGTAATGATGTATAATTATAATAACTAGCATTAAATGAATTCTATTTCATTCATATCATTCAATACAATGTGGAGGTAGAACACACATCTTCATTACATTATAGATAATGATGGAAATCAAAGCACACAATGTCAAGCTACTTCTCAAAGCAGTGTCCTAAGAACACAAGAGATACTTATTGAGTAAGCTAACACATACTCACAATAAAAATAGATCCATCTTCACACGTAAAAGTGGCACATTTAGGATCATTGTCAATCATGGTTATACATCACATCTTCAAAGACCTGGCAGCTAGGTGGGAATGTTTTGTAGTGATATATTATTTATGGTTTATTAAAGCTTGTTTTAGGATTCTTAAGCAAAGTCATTTGCAAGCCATAGAAGTCAGGCATACACCTTTAACCCCGGCAGCCAGAAGCTAGGATGTGGTGGTACACACCTTTAATCCCAGACTCTGGATTAAGAGGTAGATGGATATCTGTTAGTTCAGTGCCACACTGATCTACACACAATTGATCCATTTCTAAAAAGAAACAGCTCACACAAAGCTGATCTCAGCACTTGGGACCACCCGCCTTTAATCCCAGGACTCATGAGAGATATTTAAACAGGAACATAGTCTCAGAGCTGGTATTCATCCTCCAGCCACATTGAGGATAGGAAGGCATTCACTTTCAGGATTCTCCAGCCACGTTGATGAGAGCATAGCAGTCTGGGATTACAGTCTGAGATTTGGTGGAGACAGGATCACCTTTCAGTCTGAGGTAGAGGTAAGAGCTAGTGGCCAGCTGCTTTGCTTTTCTGATATTTAGCTTGAAGCTTGAACCCCAATATCTGTCTCTGGGTCTTTTATTTTTCGTGTTACAATGTATAGTAGTTAAATCTCTATAGAAATCAATCTGGAGGTTTTTATTTTAGAATCACTCTTATTTACCTATCAATCCCCAATTCCCTCGCCCTTCCATCATCTCATGCTCCCCAATGAACCCCCAACCCTCTACCACCCTGTTATGATAAATCTTTCTGCCAAAAGCCACCAAGCCCCACCACCACGTGTGAGCTTTACGCCAGCCGCCCACCTGAGTTAGGGCCCAAATTAATACACAGAGAGACTTGTATTAGGTTCAAATGCTGCTTGGCCAATGACTAGGATTCTCATCTGTTAGTTCAGTCTTAATTATCATAAATCTATATATCTTATAAGACTTATCTCATAGAGAATGCCTTACTCTGGCTGGCACCCTCTCTTGCCAGTGGCTCACATCCCATCGCTGGAAAGAGAGACACTTCCTGTTTCTCCTTGCTTAAATATGAGTCTCCTTGCTATGTCACTTCCTGCCTGGATCACCATTTCTCTACTACATTTCCCAGAATCCTCTTTGACTCCTAGTCCTGTCTAACTTGCTGCCTCATTGGCCAAACAGAGCTTTATTCAACAATCAATAAGACAAACATACACAGAAGTACTTCCCCCATCACCACCCACTCCCCAAGCATAGTGAGGCCCTGCATGGGGGACTTTCAAAGTCCTAACATCATTTGGGGGAGGGCCTAAGTCCTCTTTCTTGTATCTGGGCTGCAATACTACCATGGGCTCCCAAAGTCCATTTGTGCTCTAGGGATAAATACTGGCTCCACTGTTAGAGGTCCCATAGATTACCCAGGTCTCCTAGATGGAACCCAAATTCAGAAGGCTTGGTTCTGTCCAATGCTGGTTCCCCAGCTTTACAACTAGGGTCTCTGTGCTCTCACTAGGTCAGGTCAACTGTTTCTGTGAGTTTCTCCATCACGGTCATGGGTCCTTTGCTTGTCCCTCCTCCCTCTCCACAACTGGATTCCAGGAGTATGGCTCAGTGTTTAGCTGTGGATGCCTGTTTCTAATGTGATCATTTGATCAGCTACTGGATAAAAGCTCTAGGAATGGCAACCAAGGTGGTCATCAATCTCATTATAGGGGAAGGGCATCAAAGGCAGCCTCTCCACCACTGCCTAGATTCTTAGTTGGGGTCATTTCTGTGGATTCCCTAACATCGCCCCTGTGCCAGACCTCTCTCCATACCTGTACTGTCTCCTTCTATCAAGGCATCTCCTTTCTTGCCCTCCTCTATTCCTCCCCTCTCTCAGGCCTCTTGTTCTCCTCCCCCCTCTCCTTCTTCCCTTCCCACCTCATTCCTCTCCACCCATGCCCCATGATTCCACTTTGTTCATGGGTTCTCATTCCCCTCCCTTTCTTTGAGGTACTAAGCAATCTTCTCTTAGTGTCCTCCTTGTTTCCTAGCTCCTCTGGCAGTGTGGATTGTAGATTGGTAATCCTTTGCTCTATGTCTAAAAATCATATATGAGTGAGTAAATACCATGTTTATATTTTTGTGACTGGGTTGCCTCACTCAGAATGGTTTCTTCTAGTTCCATCCATGTGCCTGTGAATTTCAAGTTTCCATTTTTTTTTTTTTTTGCTGAGTAGTACTCCATTGTGTAAATATACCACATTTTCTCTATCCATTCTTCAGTTGAGGGACATCTAGGTTTCTTCCATGTTCTGTCTATTACAAACAATGCTGCTATGAACATAGTTGAACATATGTCCTTACTGTATGAATGTGCATTCTTTGGGTATATGCCTAAGAGAGGAATTGCTGGATCTTGAGGTAGACTGATTCCAATTTTCCTGAGAAACACCATACTGATTTCCAAAGTGATTGCACAAGTTTGCACTCCCACCAGCAATGGAGGAATGTTCTTCTTTCTCCACATCGTCTCCAGCATAGACTATCATTGGCATTATTGATTTTAGCCATTCTGATAGGAGTAAGATGGTATCTAAGAGTGGTTTTGAGCTGCATTTCCCTGATGGCTAAGGATGTTGAGCACTTTCTCATTGTATTTCAGCCATTTCAGATTCCTCTGTTGAGAATTCTCTATTTAGTTCTGTTCCCCACTTTTTAATTGCATTGTTTGGTGTTTTGGTTACTAGCTTCTTGAGTTCATTGTATATTTCGGAAATCGTCCCTCTGTCAGATGTGGGGTTGGTAAATCCCCACATCTGTGTCCTTTGCCTTATAGAAGCTTCTCAGTTTCAGGGAGTTCCATTTATTAATTGTTGATCTCAGTGTGTGTGCTACTGATGTTATGTTCAGGAAGCAGTCTCCTGTACCAATTCATTCAAGGGTACCTCCCACTTTCTCTTCTAAGAGGTTCAGTGAGGCTGGATTTCTATATTGAGGTCTTTGATCCATTTGGACTTAAGTTTTGTGCATGGTGATAGACATGGATCTATCTGCAGTCCTCTACATGCCAGCATCCAGTGATGCCAGCACCATTTGTTGAAGATGCTTTCTACTTTTCATTGTATAACTTTAGCTTCTTTGTCAAAAATCAGGTGTTCATAGGTGTGTGGGTTAATATCAGGGTATTCAATTCGATTCCATTGGTCTACCTGTCTACTTTTGTGCCAATAACAAAGAAATAAAAATAAAACTACCTTAAGATCCAACTGTACCATTCCAAAGCTGATACTAAAAGAAATGTAATCATACCACATAAACCTTATGCAGTCATGTTTGCTGTGGCAATATGCATAATAGTCAAAGTATAGAGCAAGACTAAATGTGCATCAAACAATGAATGCATAAAGGAAATATTATAGAGATGCACATGCAAATATAATGGAGCTTTGTTCAATCATAAAAAGGATGCAATCATTGCAAAAAAATGTAAATGGAACTGAGATTCACTGTTAAGCAAATTTATCAAAAATCAAAAATCAAAACTTGTACATTTTTTCTCATATGCAGAATCTTGGTAGTTTTTTGTTTTTTTGCTTGTTTGGTTTTTGTTTTGCTTTGTTTGCTTTAGAAATTAAAGTAGAAGGAAGACCCTAAGAGAGACATACATGGTCCCCTGGAGAAGGGGAAAGGAACAAGATCTCCTAAGCTAATTGGGAGCATGGTGGGAGAGGGAGTTAGAAGAAAGAGAAGGGGAGATCAGGAGGGGACAGGAGGACATGAGAGAGCAGGAAGATGTAGTCAGGGGAAGAATAGAGGAGAGCAAGAAAAGAGATACCATCATAGAGGGAGCCATTATAGGTTTAAAGAGAATTCTAGCACAAGGGAAATGTCCAGATATCTACAAGGTTGACCCCAACTAACAATCTAGGCAATAGTCAAGAGGCTACCTTAACGCCTTAAATGCCCTTCTCCGATAATGAGATTGATGACTACCTTATATGACACCCTAGAGCCTTCATCCAGTAGCTGATGGAAGCAGAAGCAGACACCCACAGCTAAACACTGAGCTGAACTCTGGAATCCAGTTGCAGAGAAGGAGGAGTGATGAGCAAAGGGGTCAAGACCAGGCTGGAGAAACCCACAGAAATAGCTGGCCTGAACAAGAGGGAGCTCATGGACCCCAGACTTATAGCTGGGAATCCAGCATAGTACTGCTCCAGACCCCCTGAACAAGAAGGTTGCTTTGGAGGTCTGGACAATCTATGGGGGCACTGGTAGTGGATCAGTATTTACCCCTAGTACACAAATGGACTTTGGAGCCCTCTCAACATAGAGGGATACTCTCTCAGCCTCCACACACTGGGGAGGGTCTAGGCCCTCTTCAAAATGATATGACAGACTTTGAAGATCCCTGTGGAAGGCCTCACCCTCCCTGGACAGCAGAAAAGGGTTGGCATAGGGGGTCAATGGGGGGCAGGGGAGGAGGGGAGGGAGAGGGAACTGGGATTGACATGTAAAACAAGCTTGTTTCTAATTTTTTAAAAAAGTGGGATTATTTAGAAAGGGTAAGGGAACTACCAAAAGGGAAGAGTGAGGGGACATGGTATGATAATGGGGAAAACATGATCGATATGCATGATATGTGTGTGCAAAAATATAATGAAACTCGTTATTTTGTACAATCATTGTATGCTAAAGAAAACATCTAAACAAAGTAGTTAGGAACACTCTGGGAAGAGAATTTAGTATGATAATGAGCAAGGTTTACTCCAGGACACTACTGCTGGGGGGTGATTTCACACTCCTGTCCTATTATTTCTATGAGTTAGGTTTAGCACAATGACTAAAGGCTTCCCAGTTCCTTTAGGTGGTCAGAGTCTGAAACAAGTCAATGCAAAAGCCTAAAGGAGAAAGAAGCAAAATGAAAACAAGAATGCCACTCTCTCATACTGCAGTTAGATATTTGTGAGCATAAGGATTCTTTGCTTTTCATCAGAAGTGCTTTCTAATTAGCAAATAGAGTGAGAGGGGATATAATATGTATTCAAATATTTGAAAGATTTGCATGTTCATTTGCCCTGACATGCAAAAGCAAGATCAATGTTAAAATATGCAGAAAGGAATAGATTATGGTTCAATAAAATGAAATGCTCTGCTATCTCCAGAGAAATACTCTATCACTAAAGGCTATTAAAGGGATTACTACATTATTGGTGGGAGATAAATGTAGACATTCTTAGGTTTTAATCTACATCATAAGATTTTATAATGAACTTGTGTATTTATATTACTCTGAACAAGTTATTTAGAGCCCCAGATTTTCATTATGAAGATATATATATATATATATATATATATATTTATAAAAAATTCCCTTGTGAATGATGAGTAGATAAAGAAGAATTAATATTAATATTAATATTTCTTACAGTATTATTATTGCATTTCCTACATTCTTTTATGTGTCTATGATCTTTAAAAATCAGTTTAGTTAGTCACAGCAGGACATTTTAGATGAAAATACACTTATTAATTCCATGCTGTGTTTAATGACTCAGAAGGCATTTTGTAATTAAAAGAAAGTTTGTTTATAGTAGATGGACTACATACCCATATGCTCAATTTTGAAATTGGTCTTTCATATAGTCAATGAGATGTCTTATAACTACACATCTTTTTTTATTTAAAAACAATCTCCCTGCTGTCCTCTCATTCTTCCCCCATCCCCCCCCATCCCACTCGTGTCCACTCCTCAGGGAGGGTGAGGCCTCCCATGGGGGAATCATCAAAGTCTATCACATCATTTGGGGCAGGACCTAGGCCCTCCCCCATGTATCTAGGTTGAAAGAGTATTCCTCCATAGGGAATGGGTTCCGAAAGCCCATTCATGCACTAGGGATAAATAATGGTTCCACTGCCAGAGGCCCCATGGATTGCCCAAGGCCCCCAACTGACTCCCATGTTCAGCAGGCCTGGTTTGGTCTTATGCTGGTTCCCCAGCTGTCAGTCTAGGGTTCATGAGCTCCCACTTTCTCAGGTCAGCTGTTTCTCTGGGTTTCCCCAATATGGTCTTGACCCCTTTGCTCATCACTCCTCCCTCTCTACTGAGTTTGGCTCAGTGCTTAGCTGTGGATCTCTGCTTCTGCTTCCATCAGCTACTGGATGAAGGCTCTATGATGGCATTTAAGGTAGTCATCAATCTCATGATAGGGGAAGGGCATTTAAGGTAGCCTCTCCACTATTACTTAGACTCTTAGTTGGGGTCATCCTTGTGGATTCTTAGACATTTCCATAGTGCCAGGTTTCTCGTTAAAGCCATCATGGCTCCCTCTATTAAGGTATCTCTTTCCTTGCTCTCCTCTATTCTTCTCCAAATTCAACCTTTCTGATCCCCCATGTTCTCCTCCCTCTCCCATTCTCCCCTACTCTTTCTCCTACCTCCCTCTGCCCCTCTCCCATGCTCCCAATTTACTCAGGAGATCTTGTCTCTTTTCCCATCTCCAGAGGTCCATGTATGTCTCTCTTAGGGTCCTCTTGTTTCTTAGCTTTCTCTAGTGGATTATAGGCTGGTTATCCTTTGCTCTATGTCTAATACTCACTTATGAGTGAGTACATGCCAAGTTTTTCTTTCTGTGTATGAGTGAGGTAACCTAGACATAACTACACATCTTAACTGTTCATATCAATCTGCATACACTCTTAACATAGTGCTTCCACTATGTTGTAGTGAGTATCGTTGTACTACTATTTAAAAATGTTTTCATTCTTTCCCTCTTAGGATGATACATATATCCATTGTGTACTGAAGTGTATCTTTGGCTTTGACTAAAACATAAAATCATAAAACTTTCACTGGGGTTCACTGGTGGAGAACCTTCTTACGGTCTACAAGACTCAAAAGCCACAAGGGCAATGACAACAACAACAAAATAAAGTGCTTACTTTCTAATTTTTCTGTATCCAAATAAAACAGACTAGATAGTCACCTGTGTTCACATAATACTAAGTCCCCAAAATATACTAGGTTTACAGTGATTCAAGGCCATGTTTTCTTTTTCAATAATGTCATTAATATTGGTAGGTGTTGGAGTTTGGAGTGTACCTCTGGAGGAGTTCTTTTGTTCCAGAGTCAGGAATTGAAAGCAGACATATGGGTATTGGGGAACAAAGTGAAAATATATATATTAAGAATTAATACACTGCAAGGTAGGGGTATGCAGGCCAGTGCAGAGTGGAAAAGTTTAGCAACTCAACAGTCTTAATAGGATTGTGGCTTTCATCACGTAAGAGTTGGATCATTTGTATAGTACAAGCTTTTGGGGTCATTTATATGGCATGGGCTTTCTCACACATGTTCTTTTACATGTAGCTTTACATACAGCTTTCATGAATCTCATATTTCAGTAACATCTTAAATTTCCACTTAAGGATGTCTGTTTTAGTATGGTAATATGTTACAGGTTACCTTCAGACACTCTGAAATGCCTCACAAGTGACACCAGCTAATTCTAATTGCCCTCAGAGTAGTGTTTCCCTGCTTTCTTGTTGGTGACTGGTTTTTCTTACCTGTTTCTTCTTCTTTTTTTTTTTGGTTTTTCGAGACAGGGTTTCTCTGTGTAGCTTTGGAGCCTATCCTGGCACTCGCTCTGGAGACCAGGCTGGCCTCAAACCCACAGAGATCAGCCTGCCTCTGCCTCTCCAGGTCTGGGATTAAGGGTGTGCACAACCAAAGCCTGGCCCTGTTTCTTCTTTTTAATAACCCATTAAATCCAATTACTGCTTCCTATATGAACACAAGTGTAGGGCCAGCCATGCACTGAAAGAAGAACAATTTACCAGGGTCCACAGTCTAGAGAGAACTGACTCTTCCTCCTGTTCCAATAACCTTTGAGTACAGGAGTTCCCTCCGTCATCCATGTTGGAATGTTGACTACCTTCACCATATACATGTCTTCTGCAGGCCACTAAAACTGCTGTGAGTTCTTGAGTACAATGGGCCTTGTCATGTTCCAAAGAAACTGGTTCACAGCGATATTCCCTGACATTTAGCTCACATAATCTGTCTGCCACCTCTTCCATGAGCTTCTCTGAGTCTTGAGGAATGAAATTGTGATAAAGATGCATTCCACAGACACCTTTTCTCTGCTTTAACCAGTTGTGAATCTTGTATTAACCCCATCTATGCATAAAAGAATATTCTCTTTTGATTCCTCAGAGTGTCACTAAGATATAAGAATAAAGATAAGGATTTAGAAGGCAGTTTGACATGAGCTCCCTAGCCATTGATTCATGGCCAGTTTTTAATATTTCTTTTTCCTTTTTAAAAATTTTTATTAATTTCTCTTTCTTGTTTTACATATCAATCCCCTATTCCCTCACCCTCCCATCCTCCCATAACCCCACTGACCCCCCCAACATACCCGCCACCCACAGCTGAACAATGAGCCATACTCCTGGAATGCAGTTGTGGAGAGGGAGGAGATATGAGCAAAGGACCCATGGCTGTACTGGAGAAACCCGCAGAAACAGTTGACCTGACCTAGTGAGAGCACAGAGACCCTAGTTGTAAAGCTGGGGAACCAGCATTGGACAGAACCAAGCCCTCTGAATGTGGGTGTCAGCTAGGAGGCCTGGGAAGTCTATGGGACCACTAACAGCACAAATGCACTTTGGGAGCCCATTTCCTATGGAAGGGTAGTATTGCAGCCCAGATACAAGAAAGAGGACCTAGTCCCTCCCCCAAATGAAGTGACAGATTTTTTGATGATCCCCTATGGAAGGCATCACTATCCTTGTCAAGTGGCTTCAATTCATGGACATTTTTAAAGTTCAAGGCATGAGTTTTCTCCTGTGGAGTAGGTCTCATCCAAACAGAAAGTCTTCAGTTACTACCATAATATTCATGTCACTATTGCGCCAATGGGTATCCATTACCAGGTTGGCCACTAGTGTAGTTTACTGTAGAGTTAAGATTGCTGCTGACTATTCTTCCCCAAAAGTCTTCATAGCAGCTTCTGGAACTATGAAAGCTAATCAGTAGTGAGGAGGCTTCCAGGTAAATTCTCCATTGATTTCTCTGTTCTGTGACCCACGTGTATGGTATATTCAGCAGTATGGCCTCATTATTAAATTCTGGTGGGAAACCAAGAAAAATGACACAAATTTGTTCTGTTTTAGTGATTTCTGTGATCCCCTGTACCAACAACTTGAAGGGAGATATCTTATACCTGGCCATGGGCTTCTTGTTTGATAATGTATGTTTTCTAATAGGGGACAAGATCCTCAATCACTGCAGGGTAACTTGGATTAAAAAATTTAAAAATATATTATTTGAGAAAGCATGGAAAATAGTAGATTTACACATGGATTTTCAACATCCTTATTGTTAGTTATATCCTTTAACCATCTCCTCACTTAGCTTTCTCCCCAGTGTTCCCTATTTTCCTTTCAGGCTATGTTTTATGCTATCTCCAGCCCTTGGGATTTCCCACCTCCAAAGCCCCCTTCTAGGTTCCTGGCCTGTATAAGTATTCAAAATTCACACAGAAATCTAAAGATTTGAAGCTAGGATCCACATATGAGGGGGAAATGCAATGTTTGTCTTTCTGGGTCTGAGTTACCAAACTCACCGTAAATATTTCCAGTTCTTTGCACTTACCTGCAAATTTCTTTTTTTATAGCTGAGTAAAATTCCATTGTGTATGTGTGTCAGATTTTCATTATCCTTTCCTCAGTTGATAGAAATCTGGGCTGTTTCCACTTCCTGGCTATTGTGAATAGAGTAGTAATGAACATTGATATGCCAGTATCTCTATAGTAGGATACAGAGTCCTTTGAATATATGCCCAGGGGTGATAGAACTGAATCACGTGGTAAATCTATTTCCAGATTTATGAAGAACCTCCAGGCTAGATAGCAGCAGTCTACCAGTTTTCACTGGGGTAAGAAGAAATCTCAAAGAACTTCTAATTTGTGTTTTCCTGGTGACTAAGGAGGCCTAACACTTTTTAAAATATTTCTTAGCCATTTGTATTTCTTCTTTTGGGAGTTGGCTATGCAGGCCCATGCTGTTTTTATTACTATCACTCTGTAGTATAATTTAAGATCAGATATGGTCTTCCCTCCATTATCATTTAGTTTTCGCAGGACTGTCTTGACTATCCTATTGCGTGGGAATCAAGATTCACTAGACTCAGTACAGGTTAAGTGAAGTTCATTTGGGAGAATGCATTTACACAAGAGGCGGGTGGCCACCACAAGGATCCTCTCAGGCTGTTCCCTGTGACCCGACTGGAAGCTGTGGTCACCTACTCCAGATCTAGTCCTTCCTCCCTCACGTCCTCACCTGGGCATGGTCAGTGCTACAGGAGTGGGTGGATATCTCACTCCACTATCCATCATCTTTTGTATTTTTATATGAATTTAAAATGCTTTTTTTTTCTATTTCTGTGAAGACTGTTATGGGTGTTTTCAATGGAACTGAGTGGATTCTGTAAATTTTCTTGGGTAGATTACTCCTTTTCCCAGTAATAATTCTACCATTCCACGAGCACAGAAAGTTTTTCTCCTCTTCTAGTATCATTTTGCTCTCTAGATCAGCTTCTTTTATGTTGCAGTAATAAACTACCAAGACCAAAGGCAACTTAAGGAAGAGAGAGTTTAGTTTGGCTTATTGTTCCGGGGGGATGAAAGTGCATTATGGTGGAGCAGAGGCATGGCAGCAGGCAGCAGGCAGCAGGCAGCAGGCATGGTCACATATCATACCCTTAACCACAAACACAAAGCAGGGAGAATGGAGGTGGGGTAAGTCTAGATAGTCTCAAAAGCCTGCCCCTAGAGATGCACTTCCTTAGCTAAAGCCACATCTTCTAAACCTTTTTGCCAAGCACCAAATGGGGAACAAACGTTCAAATATTTGAGCCTATCTGGGACATTTTTAATTCAAACCACCACAATTTCTTTTGGGTTAAATTTTTTATTATAAGCCTTTCACATCTTTGATTAGATTTGTTGCAGGCTTTTTAAAAAGGCTATTATAAGTGGGGTTGTTTTTTTATTTCTTTTTCAGCATATTTGCTATTTGTATATAGAAATGCTACTAATTTTTCCATGTTAATTTTGTATTTTGCCATTTTTTTTGAAAATGTTGATCAAGTCTATGAGTTTTTGGGTGGAGTGTTCCTGGTATCTATATCTGTAAACATGGATATTGGCTACTTCTTATTTTGTTTATATTCCTTTTATTTCCTTCTCATAAATTGCTACTCTAGCTAGAACTTTGAGAACTATATTGAATATTGTAGTTGTCCTGACCTGCAGGACAGCAACCTAGAGCAAGAAATCCAGGGAGGGGAATGGAGACAAGAGATGTGAGAGAATGACCACAAGACAGGATTTTGTTCAAGTGGCAAATTTTATTTTTTCCAGGCTAGCTTTTATAGTCAGTAGTAAGGGGTAAAGGGGAGGGGGAGAAAAGACCAAGAGCCAGGTGTTAGTTTAAGCAGGATGCTAGAAAACTATAGAAAGAGGATGTTGGCAGGGTAAAAAGTTCATGGGTGGTGGGGAGAGGGAGGGTTACTTAGGTGAGTGGTGGGACGTGGGAGGGTTGCTTAGGTACGTGGGCCTGTGGTTGGAACAAAGGATTGATGTCTGGCTCATGTTGTTCCTTCTGGGTGCTCATGCTCCCAGAAGCCATTTATAATCAAAAGACAGTTCTATAACCGTGTGGCCTGCCAAGTTTGGCCTAAAGGTTCACCCCAAGCTGTATGGTTCCCAACAGAATATGAGTGGAGAAAGTGGAAATCCTTATCTTATACCTGATTTAACAGGAGTGCTTCATGTTTTTCTCCATCTAGGATGATGTTGGCAAAAGATTTTCCATATACAGCCTTTATTATATGGCAAATGGAATCGCAGAACTGATAGTGGAGGTGGACACAAGCCTACATCCCTAACCCAGAAGAAATCTCCAATCGAAAATAAAAATTTAGTCTTTTTTAAAGAGTCTCACTGGGTATACAAACCATTCTAAAGGGCAGGCCCTATGTCTAGCAGTAGATGGCCAACACAAAACAAACTCAATGGCATTGTTGGAGATTCTTTGTCTCATAATACATACATATACATATACATACACACACACACACACACACACACACACACACACACATATATATATATATATATATATATATGAGAGAGAGAGAGAGAGAGAGAGAGAGAGAGAGAGAGAGAGAGAGAGTCATTATTTTGGGGGGGTTCCTGTGAGTGAAAACATGTATGCCTCTGCATCTGTATGTGTTTCTTTTGGTTTTTCTTTGGCTCTTTAGCTTCTGTTTGTTAGTTTTGTACTTATTTGTTTAGTTTTTTGTTATATCATGTTTTATTTTAATATTATTTAGATGCCTGCTTGTTTTCTAAAGATAGACAGAAATGGTATGGATATGGGTAGGAGGGGAGATGGGGACAATTTTATAGGAGTTGGGGAAGGGGAAATAGTAACCAGACTATATTGCATGAAAAAACCTTATCAATAAAAAGGGAAACTATAACACACATATTTTCACTTCAAAACTTTACTAAAAAAAACATTGAAGGCTTTTAATATTATTAAGCACTTATTCACTTTTCTATGTTGTTTATATCCATCTCATATACTGTAAACATAATAGGCCCTCCATAGAGCACTCATAGATTTTCATAGATTTCCTATTTTAGCAAGAAGTACAACATGAGAATTTCAATGTGCTATTTAAACAATATACATTTCATGTATTTCATTTCAAATTTAAAATATTTTTTAAAAAACAAGTAGACAAATAATGGAAAATAAATTGTCTACACTGTCTTATTTCACTTGATGGAAGTGAAGTTCCTAATTTTGAATTCCTCACAATCCTGTAATCTGTGAATACATGAATTTCGTCAGTGGGTGGCACATATCAACTACAGCAAGCAATTTTTGTCTTCTGTGCAACTAGAATGAGATCTTAAAGATGACAAACTATTTTTACTAAACTGTCATATAGCAATTTTGTTGCCAATAGAAAGGAACTTGGTTAAAGAGAATAATGTAAAATATAAAAATTAATAATTCATTATGCACCTCTTTGAATTCTTATTGTTTCATAGCCTTTATTATTTCAAGTATGTTAGTCTATAGTCAGTCTATTAGTTCACTATATGAGATTCACTGCGACATTTGAATATTAAAAACGAAAGTGAAAGCATCTAGGAAATTTGAAATCTCTATATAATTTTGATATTATTTTAGTATTACATCCAAACAAGATTCTACCTTGAAGAAAAAGGAAAAAATTAAAAGTAAAGATAATTTTTTTTACTAAAATGTACCAAAATACATTTCTGGAAGTGCTTTATCATTTTAAATATGATGCCACATGGTAAAATGTAGTAACCACAGATTTCCCAAGTTTGAACAGAATAAGGCAAGGATACTAGAATTCCAGTAGAGTAGGAAAATTGATTAGCAACATTCACAAACTTATTTCACTTAAAAGTATTACGGAAGGTTTTGTTTAATACTAACATTTATTAAATAATTTTAATATGTAACACTGTCGGAAATTACTTAACTTTCACTGTGTTATTCTTCTGGCATTTTCTGTTTAAGTCATGCTGGAATCAAAGTTTTAAGGCAAAATCTGTTTCCAACAGTCTAGGCTTAGCCATCTATATCAATATGCCAAAAGAGTATTGGAGAAAAGATGAGAAAGGAGAATTAGTTGTTGCATGAAGAAGAGGAATGGATATAGCCTAATGACTCTAAATTCACCTTCAGTTACTCATAGGAGACTTTAGACTTAACTGGAGGAAAAACTGTGGCAGTGGCCCAGGAAATAAGCAGTCCTGGTTAAGATGTGTTGTTGCTCATTTTTTTTTTTTTTCAGCTCTAGTCTATTGTGGGAAATTACCAATACGGAGTCAGGTAGAAATATAAGGGTATTTAATAGGGAAAAGCCTTACTTACAGAGCAACCTAGCCAGCCGGCGTGGTAGAGGTCTCTACAGCAAGCAGCAAAGAGAAACCGAAACCGAAAATGCAGTCCCACTACGTCACTCTGACCACGCCCTCACAAGCCTGGTCAGGCACACCTGTAGCCAGCCCCTAAGAAGGCGTGGCTACAGCTTTCCCTACACTAGTCCTACAAGGTGAGCCAAAGAAGTCCTTAGAAGTCTGTGTATGACTTCAAGATAATTACTATAGCAACACGGTTCAGACCTCCTTCATAGTTAATTGCTTTCCTCACGATGGTCAGTCCCTTGACACTTTGTTGTTTCTGAAATCTAAGATGACTACTGATTTACTATACTACATCCCTGTTACTTCACCCTTGAAGACCTTCCCCCAATCACACATTCCACATATTGGTGCTTTCGTTTCTTCCCATTGACCACACTTTTCTACTACTTTCTATGTTATAACGTTTTTTGAGTGGCTTTGGAGGCTGTCCTGGAACTAGCTCTTTTAGACCAGGCTGGTCTTGAGTTCACAGAGACCTTCCTGCCTCGGCCTCCCGAGTGCTGGGATTAAAAGCGTGTGCCACCACCACCCTGCTTATTCTAGACATTTAAAAATGAGTTCAGAAGCATTGTCCTGGCAGAGATGGGGGAGGAAATAAATGTGCAAAGAGTATGCATACATGCACCGCTTCTATTTGGTTCTTGTCAACTGTGTCCTCTCAGGGTTTGTCTGCTTGTGCATTACCTGCTGCGATGAGTCACTTTTCTTTCATTTGGATATAATTTGCAGCCCCATTATCCAGTCTAATAACTTCTTACTGAAAGCTAGATATTTAAAACAATAGCTTATAGTCCCTTTGGGATCAGGTCTTCTCCCCATCCATGTTTCTTGTTGCTTCAAGGGTTTTATATCTCATTTCTGTTTATTTTAGTGCCCTTACTATATTAATACTGAACATTCTATATTTCTTGAAATGCTTAGCTGCCACATTCTTCTCTGTAGTTTTTCTTTAGTTCTGGTTTAGTTTATGGCTTGGGCTCTTACAACTTGCTCCTGAAGCTGGAAATAGGGCACACGCCTTTAACCCCAGCACTCAGGAGGCAGAGGCAGACAGATCTCTGTGGGTTTGAGGTCAGCCTGGTCCACACAGAGTTCCAGGTCAACTAGGACTACATAGAGAGACTTCTCAAAGGAAAGAACGCTGTTTTGAAAGATCATATTTCAGAATTAAATAATAAATGTTCAGAATATTTCATGAAATGATGTAAGCCACTTTTTATTTCACTCTGTTCTGAAACAGAGTTTATTTCAGTCTCAGCTATTACCTCCCCCATTTGAGTAGAACATCAAAGAGAGGGAAATGTTATTACTATTATCTTCGCTTGTTTTGCAGTAATATGCACAGACATGCACATAAGTACCACCTATTTGTAATATACTGGACATTGTAAAGTCCTGTATGCTACTCTTATTCTTCTTACCAACTTTCGGGATTTTTTAAAGCCAGCATCTTCTTTGTTCTAAATAAATTCATGGACTTAGCCAAATACTGTGTTACTAAATCCAGCTTATTGCTACTGTTCTCAATAATACCCCAGGGATAGGGGTTTTTCCAAGGAACTGAACTCAGAGTCAGGTCAAATAGCCCAAGGCCCTGGGAATAGAATGCTTTAAGGAAACTGTAATAGTTAATATTGAAATAGTGAATTCTTCTAGGGATGGGGCTTAACATAACACTCAAAAGCAGGTCATCTCCAAGTTCACCAGCTGATGTTTTTTCATGGGTTGTGTGCTGTATCACTACGGTAAGAAAGGAACTGGATTAGACTCAAATGTAAACAGTATAATTCCATTGTTTACACCAATGCTCAGTATGTTATTTTAGGATGGATATCTTTTAAGTCAGTTTTATGCCTTTGGTTATTTTCTAAAGCTCAAGATTTTTGTTGTTATTGATTCTCTTTCAACATTTTTATTGCCTTTGTGAAAGAATTCACCTAGATCCTTACTCTGCCAATATGTACGTCTAGTTCTTGTAAATGCTTCTTTACTCACCTTTAATTCTCACGACAGTTTCAACATAAAACACAAAATTATCTAATAAAAGCAAAATGCTTATTTAGTTCCATCCACTACCTAAACTGTATTCACTTTTCCCAATTGAGTAAAAAAGGTATAAATAAGTCATTTCATTTAAGTGAGAATTCAAACAAGTTCATAAATTTTGTTTCTTTGTGTATTAGTTACTTTTCTCATTGATCTGACCAAACTCCTGGCAAGAAGCAATTTGAGGAAGGAAGCTTACAGCTTGAACTTACATGGTCCATCATGGCAGGGAAAGCATAGAAACATGAGAGACAGGCAACTGGTCACATTGACTTGTAGCCAAGAGTGATGAATTTTGCTGCTCAGCTCACTTTCTGCTTCTAATGTAATCTGAGGCCATAACACATGGATGGTGTAGCTGGAGTTCAGGGTGGTTCTTCTTTTCAGTTAATATATTCTAGAAATGCCTTCATACACATTCCCCAAAATAAATTTCCCTGTGACTCTAAATCCAATCAGTTAACAATGAGGCATAACCATCACACTAACAAATGGCTTATTAAATCATTGAAGATTTCATTAATATATATTGAAGTATGTTTCATATTTTCATACATGTACATTATAAATTTTGATCATATATAACCCTCCCTATTACTCACTTTTGTTACCCACCCATTCCTGTCAATCCCCTTCATAGTCACAGCTAGCCCTGTGTCATCATCAGGGTTTTTATTGCTGTGATAAAACACCATGACCAAAGAAACTTGAGGAGGATTATTTTGCTTACACTTCCAGGGAACATTCCGTTACTGAGGGAAATCTGGCTAGAAACTCAAACAGGGCAGGAACATGGAGGTAGGAAGTTAAACAGAGGCCAAGGAGAGATGCTGCTTACTGACTTGCTTCTAGTTGCTGCTTGCTCAACCTGCCTACTTATAATATGTAAAACCGACAATGGTGGGAAGTGATAGTGGGCTGGGCCCTCTCACATTAATTATGAATCAAAAAATGCACCAAAGGCTTGCCCAAAGACCAATCTGGAGGGCACATTTTTTTTTCAGTTGAGGTAGCCTCTCTCAAAACAGCTCTAGATTGTACCAAATTGACATAAACAAGCCAGAACAATTTACCTTGTGACCTTGACCCCTTTCTAAGCCGACCCAGAGGAAGAGTAGATGGGGGTAGAAGGAAGGCAGTATGGGGGGAAAGACAGGAGGAGGGCAGGGAGGGGAAAATGCAGTTGGCATGCAAAATAAATGAAAAATTTAATTTATAAAAATAAACCCTTAACACTTTTCCTTTCATGTTCATCCCTAAGATCTCATGTCAATATTAATATCACAATATAAAATATTCTAACCATTTAAAAATTTTACTTTTTTATTCAAAAAGTTTTTCATAGATTATATTTTGATCACATTTTTTGCCTCCTCCCGATTCCTCCCAAATCGTTTCTACCTCCCTACCCACCAACTTCATGTTCTCTCTCATTCTCTCAAACATGAAAATCCATACAAACAAATATTCCACCTTGTATAGGTCCAATGTTCTGTACAAATTCAAACACATTCAAAGCTCAAAGTCTCTTTCAAAATTCAAAGTTTCTAAACTGTGGACATTTATAAAATTTTTAAAAATAGGTTAAATACTTTCTAACTCCAAAGATAAAACCCCAGGTCACAATCATAGTCTAAACAAAGAAAATCCAAACTTCAACAGTGTAAATAATTCAATGTCCAATGTCTGGGATTTTTGAATGATCTTCTTGGCTCCAAAGGGCTTGGACAGTCACACATCACTGGCTTTTTCATTCCCAGGAAGTGAAGTTTGTCTCTAATACTCAGGACACCTCTACTCCACTACCACAGCTACTACTGTCTTTGGCAGTCATCCCATAGTACTGGCACCTCCAAAATGTTCTGATCTCCACTGCAGCTGTGATACACATCCACCAATAGCCTATTCTGATTACTCTTAAGGGACCCCAGCCCTGGCACACAGTGCCAAGCCACAGCTTAACTCAATGACCACTTCAAAACCAGCATCACATTACAAACTTTGATTGCTAGAATGAGATATAGCCTCAGCTCCTTTTGGACCAGAGTTTCGGTGTGCTGACTGGGAGGAAATACTCCGTAAGATTTCACCTCAAAAACACTGGTCCCTTTTAAATTATGGCTAATTCACCAGTGTCTCATAACCAGTATTCATTGTCTCAGAAAAACAAAGGCTTTATTCCAACTTCTTTTCTCTTGTTAATCACAACAGATTCCTCAACTATGGCTGTTGAGATACCACAGACTAACACCAAATATTAAAAGAAAAAGAAAGCCACAACTTTATGTGTGCCTTGACCAACAATAGCTCTTAATTCCATTTTATCCTAACATCCAAGACAAGAGAAAAAGCAAAAATTGAGATGTAATAATTAATAAATATAGAAAGATACCACAAGGTCAGAAATGAGAGATAGGAAATTTACAAGGTTTTTGTAGAAGTAATCAATATATTTAAGTTGAATCACTTTACAATGTCAGACCCTTGGCAATAGCTCTTAATTCCATTTTATCCTAACATCCAAGACAAGAGAAAAAGCAAAAATTGAGATGTAATAATTAATAAATATAGAAAGATACCACAAGGTCAGAAATGAGAGATAGGAAATTTACAAGGTTTTTGTAGAAGTAATCAATATATTTAAGTTGAATCACTTTACAATGTCAGACCCTTGGCAGGTTACTTTCTTTCCTTTTTTATTGTGAACCTAACCTTTAACAGCTGAGCCAACTCTCCAGCCCTGAAACATTACTTTCTAATGAATGATTTCTCTGCTATGAGATTTTCCACATTCTCCCATTAGTAAACACTAAAAAAGACTAGACAAGTTATTGAAAACAAGCTTCTGAATCCAGCATTACAAGCAAACTATACGTGCAAGGGTAAGCCATTTGGCTTCCTTGAGCCCTTTATTTGGGATTGCAAAGATTAGCTATTTCTACATTTGTCTTTATCTATAAAATATGATTAGTTATTCTTTGACACATATATAATAATGAATATATCCAAGGACTCAGCATACCTTTTTTGTTTAGTTTTGTTTTGTTTCCCTTACTCTGAAACAAGTATACTAGAATATCCCTTCCCCCTTTCCTGTCACAAACTATTTTACAGAAGGAGTTTAAATCTGCTACAGACTCTATAGTAAGATAGAAATATGTCCCTTTCTTCTCACTTGTATTTTTTTCATCTACTTCTATTCCACTTTGGTTTTGTGTTTTGGATCAAATATATGTCTAATTCCAAAGAGCTGATAGGGCCAAAAGCGAAAACAACTTTTAAAGAAACCTTCTTGAATCATTTATTAATCATTATCAGTCATGTAACAAAACTACAGTGTATTAGGCACTAGACTTTGAATGAATGCAGACATGGCCCTAATCCCTAAGAAATATTTCAATTTTACAAAATAATGAACATAAAGGAATTATATCTTGTATTTCCCTAACTTAGGTAAAACATCTGATTTTCATCATTACCTTCAATAACTTCTGAAGAAATTTCAAAATCAACAATGACAAAAATGTACAATGACTAATACCAGTTAATGAAGACATAAAATGGCCAATTCCAGCAAAAAAATCATTGAGGCAAAGATTTTTGTTACATTACTTGGTTGACAAGATGAATTCTTGTAATAATGCATAATGCATGCTTACGAAACAGCAAGTATTTGGCAGGAAATAAAGTGTACGCCACTTGTAGTAATGCTATCAATCTTTCATTCTCCAAGTAGACTTTTAGTTGATAAAAGTAGAGTGTTTGGAATGTTTTGAAGGAGCCATGTCTGTTCAACTGTCACTGCATCTATCAATAATCATGAAATATCACTAAAGTTATGTGCTATTTTGTGAGATACTGTACTGCATTCAATGAATAGAGGTTTATATCTCCACACTGATTTATTCTCATCTTGGACAAACTATCTCTTATTTCTAAATAAAAAATATGTCACCTAAAAATCAGAGAAATAATATCTCATTGGCATGGCACTGAAGCTTAGAAGTTATATATATGAATAGTGTAGCACTTATTATGTATCTTGTGTTTCAATTATTACTAGTGAAACTATAATTAAGAACTGATTTTTCTAGAATGTCATTTTATGACCTAAATAAAGGAATGTAGAAAAATTACATTTAAATAATGATAGAAGAGGGTGATTGCATTTAGAAAAAAACACATTTCAAGGCATATAATATCTTAGAAATCAGCTCAGAACAGGAAGTAGCCTACTGAACACAACTTTCTTTAAGAAAAAATCTTGTTATGTAGACCAGACAGGCTTTAAACTAGCACTCCTCCTACCCTACCCTGCATCACTATGTTGAACCTGAATCATAAGTTAGTGTTTTTCTATGCCTCATATATGTCTTGGAAGGCCTCTCTCTTGGATGGCACACATCCTGCCACTCAAGGATGCAAAGGGGAAAACGGACAATTCCTGTTTCTCCTTGCTTAAGTATGAGTCTCCTTGCTATGTCACTTCTTGCCTGGAACACCACTTCTCTACTACATTTCCCAGAATCCTCTTTAACTCCTAGCCCTGCCTAACTTGCTGTCTCATTGGCCAAACAGTACTTTATTAAACAATCAATAAGATAAACATACACAGTACATTCCCCAACAGAACTCCATTAAGGTTACTTACATGAGCACTGCTTTTTCTGAGTAAGTTGAGGTTGCTTATATATTCTTAATTCAATATTGGTGGAAGATGTGTGTTTAGGATTTCATCTATTTCTTCTAGATTTTCTAGCTTTTTGGAGCATAGAATTTCAAAATATTCCCCAATGATCCTCTGAATTTCATTTTAGTCTGCTGTAGCAAGGCCCTTTTCATTGCTAATCTTGTTAATTCCAGTCTACTCTCTGTTCTGGTCAGTTTGTAAATCTTTTTTATTTATCAAAGAATCAGTACCATCAAAGATTACAAAGCATCTCTGTACAAAGTCCTTGAAGCTCAGAACCAGGTTTGCTATGTGACTTATCAAAAGATTTTCAGACAAATTAGAAACAATGTTAATAGGAAAATATAAGACTATTAAGCCTTGATTTTAGTTTTCTGAAATGTAGTATTCTACATTCTTTGGAGTAAAACTACTGATCAAGCATATCAGACACATAAATATGTTCATATGTGTGTGTTTGTATGTTATGAGTACAGCTGTTAAAAAAAGAACTGAAAAGATAATAATGAAGCACCAGGGAAAATTTTAACTCAAAGTTAGAGCTCAGATATAATAGTTCAAGACTGAAGCAGTTATTGCACTGTAGAAATCTGCTAAACAAATAATTTGAAAGAATATCGAGAAGTCAACATAGGTGCATACCTCTTTTAGCACCATAAAGAGCTATATCATCAGTACAAGGATGAACCAGAAATGAACCTGAGCCACAATCTTACCCTAGGTCCTGACAAAAAAGGTATTATAATATTGAAATGTGCAATAAGACATATAGAATCACATCAACTGGGTTATCTAAAATGTTCAGGAACACAATGAAACTGTTTTCTCCTAATCACAGATTGTTTTTTAATTCTAAGAAGTGGAGACTGCATCCAGTCAATGTAATGCCAAAGGATCTGTTATATTCTATCAAAAGCCTTAAATTTGCTCTGCAGAAAGGGAATCAAACTAGTTTGAACTATTTTCAACTATTTATATTCAATTTTTATGTGATATATTTTGATCATATTATTTCACCTCCCCAACTTCTTCCAGATCCTACCCAACTTCATACCTACTGAACTTCATGTTCTCTCTCTCCAAAAAACATGAAACAATATTTTGTAGGTCACTGAAGTTGAGTTTTAGCAATTTCAGATGATTTACCATAATAACAGTTTTGAGCCCATTTGGCCTGAAATAACTTAATGTGCTAGTTACAGGTTCTATTGCTGTCATCTTATTTCAGTCTACATGTGTTTGTCACTCTTCAAAATTAAGGGAAGTCAGGATAGAAACGAGGAAGCAGAAACTGAACCAGAGGTCATGGAAAAGTGCTGCTTAATGGCTTGTCCCCCATGGCTTGCGCAGTCTGTTTTCTTTATATAGCAGCCAGAACCAGTGGTCCAGGGATGTCACAGCCTACAGTGAGCTGGACTCTCCCATACCAATCATCATCAACCAAGAAAATATGCCACAGGCTTGCCCACAATGCCAATTTGGTGGGGCTCTTTTCTCAATTGAAGTTCCATCCTGCCAGATAACTGTGGATTGTGTCAGGTTAACATAAAACTACCCAGAACAATCAACCTTTCATCAACTCGATATACAAACTTATAGCACAATTAAACCATAACCTCAATTGTTATCCCCATGATGTGATGTTAATATCAAAAGAAAACATTTCAGTTTTTAGAAGTTCCACAGTCTTTAAACACTTTAGAAGTTCAGTCTCACTGGGCTGTGGTGGCACACAGCTTTAATCCCAGCTCCCAGGAGGCAGAGGCAAGTGGATCACTGTTCCAGAACACCCTGGTCTACAGACTAAGTTCCAAGGAATCCAGGACAACACACAGAGAAACCCTGTCTTGAAAAAAAGTTCAGTCTCTTTTAAACATTCAAAGCTTGAGTCCCTTTAAAATATCCAGTCTCTAAAGTATCCATAGTCTCTCAAAAATTCCAAAGTCTCTTCATTCATAGCTCCTGTAAAATCAAAATTATATATATTCTTACTTCAAGAAAGAAAAATCAGGGCTTAGTCACAATCAAATCAAAGCCAAAAATCAAAAAGTTCAAAAATTTCTAAAGCTGAACATCAGGAATTCGCACATGATCCTCTAGGCTCAATTCCATTTCTTCAGCTCTGAAATCCACAGCACACAGCTTGTCTCCTAGACTCAAGCAGGGTTATCCTACAGCAAATGAGCTCACTGTTGGTCATCTCAAGGTAATGGCATCTCCAAAATGCTGGGCTATCCTGCTGCAACTGATGCAATGCCTTCACAACCGACCTCTCCTTACCCTTACTCCAGGACCCCAGCCCTGCTACACAGTGCAAAGCTTCAGCTGCTCTCCAGGACCCTTCATGCCTTCAAAATCAGAACCTCCTGGGTGACTTTTACACTACCAAGTTTGGCTTCTGGCATGAGATATACCTGTGGCCCCCTCTGCACCACAGCTTCTGTTGCTTTTCCCTAGAAAACACTTCCTAAAAGATTTTGTGTCAAATATCCTGGTTTCTTCTTAATCGAAGGCAACACTTGAGCCCCATCTGACCAGTATTGATTGTCCCAACAGAGCAAATTTTTACTATGGTGGTTCTTAACTCAAAATACCAAATTGTCCAAAAGAATCTTTAAGGGACTCTGAGACTTCACAAGCCAGGACTTCTTCCTTCACACTGTTCTCAGCAACAGCATCTAAGTCCTCACAGCAGCTCAATAAGCTATGAACACTCAATGGCTTTTCTAGAACAAAGTTCCAAAGTCTATCCTCAGTTCCCCACAAAACATGGGCCAACACTGTCACAGCTACAGCTCATGGCCTATATTAATTTCTGTTTTAGTTAGGGTTTCCATTTTGTGGTTAAAAAAAACTGACCATGATTCATTTGAGTAGTAAAGTTTTTATTTCATATTCCAACTTGTAGTCCATCATTCAGAAATTCAGGGCAAGATACTGGAGATATGAACTGATGAAGAGGTCATGGGCCATGGAGGGGTACTTCCAACTGACTTGCTCCTCATGGCTTGTTTAAACTACTTTCTTCTAGCATACAGGAATTCCAACCCAGGGTAGCACCACCCACAGTGAACTGGACCTTCTTCTATCAAACATCAATGAAGAGAGTGTATGCTAGGCCTTTCTACAGGCTGTTCAATTGAAGGCATTTTCTCAACTGCACATATTAATTATATAGTAATGAGATGCATTGTCTTTTCATACATGTATGCCATGTAATTTTATCATATTCATCATCCATTACTCTTTTGAGGTCCTCTTTTCTAGTTAATTCCTTATTTCAAAAACCATGAGAGAAGGCTGGGGACCACATAAGCCCCTCCTCTCTGAGGGACTTATAGGGTTCCATGACCTTCCTAGCTTCAGTTAATGTCCAATAAAAATCCAGGGAAGGGTGAGGCCTCATGAATCCTCCTCCCCAACCACAGTTAACTGCCTATAAAAGCCCATGATGGCGGGGTGTGTGTTATGCCTCATGAACCACTATTTTCTTGCTACAGTTAACTGCCAATTACAACCCAGGGAGGTGTGGGCCTTCTTGATCACTTCCCCTCTCGCTACAGTTAACTGACCTCCCCCCAAAAAACAGGGAGAATGGGGCTCATAAACACCTTCTCTCTTGTTACAGTTAACTCTCTATAAAATCTGAGGGAGGGATGGATCCTTTTGAGCCCACCCCTAGGCCTACATCTAACTGGCTTTAAAAAATCAGGAAGGTATGGAGACTCATGAGTCCCTCCCTCCTTTATGACAGATGCTGATTGGCTGAATCTTGTGCAGATAATAGCAGCTGTAGTTCCAATAGCCAAATCATGTCCCAGAAGAAAGCATTCTCCAGTACTTCTGTTCATACCCTGTCCTTTAGACTCCTTTCCATGATGCTCCTGAACCTTGCTGCAGAGGGCTATACAGTTGTCCCATTTAAGAGTGATCAATCAATAGTAACTGATTCTCAGCATGTTGACCAGTTACAAGTCATTGCAGTTCCTGCTGCCACATCAAGTAGAAGCTTCTCTGACAAAAGCTGACAGCAGCACTAATTCAAAACCATAAATATGAAAAGAACAACTGAGAAGGGCACATCATATCCATTTAGAAAAGCAATATCAGTAGCTTCCTCTTTAGGACCTATTACCAACTCAGCCATAACCTTAGACTGGATTTACATTACCAAGCATGAATGCCTCCTTGTGCAGTGGGCACCCAATTCAATAAGAAAGTAGTTGGTTATCAATATAACCATTATGCCGCTATTGAACTAATAGACATATCCTGGTGCTTATTAATATGAACCACTACAAAGTCAATACAACAATACTCTATCTCAAATTCTAGGGATATTTTCTTTCTTTTGGTTCTTTATAAGGCAAAACTTTTCCAATCCAGTCAATTGTCTTACATTCTTTTCTGGATGGCCTAATACCTGAATTCTGGAATTATTAATTTCTATACTTTACCCTCCACTAGCCAGTGGTCCCATAGAAAGAAAAACCTACTTAATCTGAGGATGAAATTCCCTTCTTGATTCACCAAGAATGTCTCACTTTAGATGTACCTGGTCACCTGTAGGAATATTTTGGGAAAATGTGGCTGTCAACTGGTGAGAGCAAATATTAAATTGTTGATAGAGGTGTCTGTTGAACTAGAAATATATGTAGACACATCTCTCTCTCTCTCTCTCTCTCTATATATATATAGAGAGAGAGAGAGAGAGAGCAACTGTGAAAACATTTAATGAAGCTTTATAAGTAAGGAAGACTGTTTGCAATCTTTATTGCAGGATAGAGGAAAATAAACCTACATGCACACACAGCTTCCAAACCTTCGTTCAGAATTTGTTATCCCTAAGTACCATTTCCATCATTGGTACTTTTCCTATGACTCTTCTATGTTGCTTTGGCAGGAGACATTAAAACATGTGAAACAATATAAGATTGAAGGGCATTTACTGCTGGATGCTTCATCCTAGCAAACTATGTTGCTTCCTGGTGAATTACTAACCATTCCCAGTCTGTTCCTTTATTAGTCATCCATTAGCAAGTAGCACCTCATTCTCCAAGCACTCATCACTAATTGTAGTAAAACAATCTCATCATAGTGTCACTTTTCCTGCTACAGTGACAATTTTTGAAATTGTTTTAGAACATACCAGCTGCTTTCTTTCTTGTTTGTCAATAGTTATTTATGCACCTAGTTTACTTCCAGTGGAAAGAAAACATTTATGCTGATGAACATCCAAGACTCTGTAGCTCACCCTTTGGTTACCCTAATTATGTGCCCTCTATGTAGAAGAGCCATAGAAGCCATGCTCTATGCTATGAAGGCACACTCCAGTAGCTCAGACAGGATGTGCTTAAACATATGAATAATATATGTCATCCTTTTGTCAAAGTCAAATGACTTGACTGTTATCAATACCAATTATCAATATTCTCACTAATGTCATTTTATTAATTGAATTATCATGCTAAACAGTTGAGAGCTTGTTAAAGAAAGTATCAAATGTTAAAACAAATATTTTATGCTTTCAAAGACAAAAACTCTTTCAGAATTTAGATTTGCTACTAGTTATACTTACAATGTCTAAAGTAGTACTGTATTTCATATAGTTAAATTATGGGCTTGAACTCCAAAAAATGTCATGCCACCTCCCAAACAAATCTACCATAAAAGATTCTTATAGACATCAAAATGATATTTCACAATCTCTTTTATTGCATGGAAATACTTAAAACCACCCCCTCGATGATTGACTATCTCCAGAAACAGTGTCAAGAAATATGGACTTGGAAATTTTTGACGGATAACTGGTGGAGGTGGTATGTTATTAAGACCTGCATAAATTTCTTCAAGAGAAGGATAGTATAATCGGGCAAAAAATCCTACTCCCATCTTGGAGTCTGGTTCAGTAGATTAAGTTCACGTTCTCAAGTCCATGATGAAAAGAAGAGGCTCAAACAGGTACTTGGACAGTCCAAAGGAGTTTGTTGAGGAGTTCCATCAGTAATTTTCAATATTGTCCATGTTCAGTCTTGAGAGTAGTCTTAAAAGAGGTGAAGATTTAAATCCAGAGGCATCGGAAACTGATATGACATTGAAGACCCAAAGTACAGATGCTACTTGCAGACAGGACGGCAGGTTATGTCGGTAGTGTTCCAATGATCTTGTTGTGAAGCATAGAGGCTAGAAAGACTGGCTACCAGGGGCTTGCTTGGTTGAGCCAGCCAATACGTAGACCGACCAGAGTGAGACTGAGACTGCTTGTTGAAAGGAGGTTGCTGTGTACTACTGGGTCTGTCCTCATTGGTTGAAAGTCTGAGCAAAGATGATGTCAATAATAAGGTGATCTGTGACATCATGAGGCATAAAAGTACTGGTGCCTCTGTTACTCGCTAGAGTACAGGACACATTCCAGAGTACCCAGACTCTCCAAAGCTTTCCTGTATATCAGGGAATATAAAGAAAAACTGTGGTACAATAAATGTACTAGAATAGAGATATATGCAGTTTACATTTGGAAGACATAGTAACTGTACATGGAGTTTCAGAAATGGATTCCTAAATGAAGTACTATTTCAGCTGGGCCTTTAATTATGCATAGGAGTTTCTTTGGAAGAACATGAAGCAAAGGGCTATTTGATAGGTATCGGTATGGGGGAAAACAGCCAAAATCAATAAATACAGAGAAAACTCAAAGGGGAAAATAACCAAAGATGACACTAGAGTAAATTGTAGTTCCCTAAAATGTATGCCATACAGTCTAATGAAATCCTATAGATTTCATTTAACAAGGCTCATAATCATCACAGGTTATCCAGTTACTATTGGAGTCACAGCAAATTAAGGAAAGCATGTAGTGCTCTAACCCAAACTGGAGCCGTGCCTTGTGCATACTTTTGACTAAAAAAATCCTTCAATAATTTATCAAGTTTAATAGGGCATGTGTTATCATACATATTATGTGTAACAGATATTATCATATACACAATATTCACTATAAAATGTGTATGTAATGCATACCATATAATAAATGGTACCATACTTTATAGGAATTTCTTCCTGCCACTAAAATTAATGTGCATCCAACAGAAAATTTCTTTCCACTCTCATTTCCTATATTTGTTTCAAACATAGACACAATCTGCCTCAAGATGGAGGTACTAAAATACAAAGAGGGGAATTGTAACTGGTCAGGCAGAAATGAAGATATACTAAAGAGACACTTGGGTCTCAATTTGACTATCAGACTGTTGAAACAATAGACTCAAAACAAATGAGAATTTCCCTAGGAACCTCATGCTGAGAGGAGGAAGGGGGAACTAGTCTCCCAGAAAGAGATTTCTAACAGTTCTCACAACTTGACAGGATGAGACTGAAGCCCATAATATGATGGGTCAATGCTGGGCAGAAGCTGATGGGTGGCCAGACTTGACTTGGGGCACAGGTTGTGACAACCCACTCCAATATCCCTAACAGTGCTGAGGCCAGAACCCCTGGCATCCCAGCCACTGTCTCACTAGTAAGTTGTCCATAGTTTGAGTAACTTTTCAAATGAATTCCTTGAAGCCTAGTTTTTTTTAAAAAAAATCTTGCTACTGCTACCCAGACTTAATTTATTTAAGAAAGACACTCAAACATGAGTGTGAATACTAATCTCCATGGTGATTACATTTGTCTTGCTGCCATTCCTCCTTTTCTATTGATTCAACAATCTCTTTGCACTTCAACATCATCAAGTATTTTCTTTTCAGAAACCAAACTATAGCATGGTTAAAGTAATACGCTGGAGCCAAAGCCCCAAACAAGGAAATACAGAAACATAAAATTAAAGGCACAACCCTTATTCCCCTTTCTGTATCATTTCATTTTTCCTGCTGCTGAAAAAGTGGGGTTACATAGTACAAATCCAGCTGAAATGATCCTTTATACATACTCAGAAAGGCAGAGAGTACAAAGGAGGTTTGTGGTCTGTCCTTGTACATATGAAAACACTCTGAAACTAATATATGAATAGGGAATGAAAATATTTATCATCAGTCCTTAGGGAGTGGCTTGCAAGTCTGTTTAAATGAAAGTAGATTAACCCAAAGTCATAGCTTTTGGAAGAGGTAGAATTCCTTTTCCTTATGCGTGTGCCCCCTGAAAGGTCAATCACACTTCACACACCTGTATAAAGTGTAAAGGCAGGGCTAATGGGACTCGATGTTTTTTTGTTGTTGTTGTTTTGTTTTTTGTTTTTTGTTTTTTTTTAATGAGGACACAAAGTTGGATGGGTGTGGAATTGGGCCTGGGACCTGGGAAGAGATAAGGGAAGGGACTGAACATGATCAAAAGGCAATGTATATAATTCTCAAAATAATAAAAATTTAAAAGACATGTAGAAAACCTTAGAGTTGTGAGATTCTCAGTTGGAAAATTTACAGGGTGCTTTGAAATAATTATTTGCCAATCATAATAAACAAGCCAGGTATGAGTTCCTAGTGGAACTGTAGGGTCATAACTTTCAAATGCAGTGAAGTCCTCAGGGCTACACAGGCAGAATTTTCTCAGCTGAAAGAAGTCAATTAATACAATATGTCCCCACATAACTCTTTCAGAATTTTGTCATCATACTGTGAAGCTACAATCTCTGAACTCAGTGTGGTTCTTCAAACTACATTTTTGATAATTAATTAAATTTACCTTAGTCTGTGCTAGCATTTCCCAAAAGTGTATATGCAGAATACTCTCACTGCACTAGAATTTACTTTACTATAGTGTAATATGCCTATAGGACTATTATTTAAACAGTCAGGGTTGCCTAAACTTGGAGTGTATCTGGCAAGGGTAACAGATAAATTATCGTGGAACTTGTAATTAGTGTAAGAACTCTTTTAAAGGTCTGTAACAGATGATTGTTCTGAGATGTGGAGAATAATTGGAGAAAAAGGTGGTGTATTGGTTACCAGGTTTGTAGGCCATTCAGGTTATCAGTAGTCACTGCCATTTCAGCAGAAACAGAAGACAAAGTCTTCTTGTCATCATTTGTACAGAGATGCATCAATCAATGACAAGTTCCTCAACAGAGAACTGAAGTTCAAGGTGCAGCAGTTGACCCTCCTATGGACAGGGAGGTTGAACATCCTGCATAGTGCTGCCAGGAAATCCCTACTTCATACTAAGAGGGGGCTGGCTGGTTGCATATGTAGGATGTCCCATCTCCCCGCCCACTTCGTCATGACAGATACTGGAAACGCCATTCTGCTTGATTGAAGAGCAATAAAATCCAAGCATAGAAGAAACAAAGATATTGAGCTACGTCACTAGGAAGTGTGGAGACTCACTGATATAACTAGCTCTTAAGAGGACGAGGGTATGTGAATGCATCTGTAAAATTGTGGCCAGCGCATCTACCTGGAACCATATGACAAAAGGGATAGCGAAGTTTGCAGAAATTCCTATAGACCCATAGGCAGTGCTTCAAAGTGTGTCACTTCCTCTCAGTATTATGCCAACACCCAACAGGAGGAGCTTTGGTAGTTGGACATTTTTATGGATGATATTCGCAGGTAGAGTACCTAGAGAAAGAGAGAATTCAATACCTACTCATAGAAAGAATGCCATTTATAGACTTAAAGTAGAAAAAGTAAAATTGGATTACTAAGTCAGAAGTCATTTACCTCATATCAGGAATCCAGAAAGGATTTAATAATTGTAAATAGGATAAAAGCAGTCTAATTTCAGGCAAGAATCCAAGTTACAAAGTGGAGACAGGAATGATTCCAAGAGAGACAGTGGTATGTCACCCAATGTTTTTGAAAACATAATTGTTAGATATAGCATCTAGCCAGATCAAAGGGACTTATCATTATATGATATATAATTATACATATTTACAATTTGTTTTCAAGATTAGGCTTGCCTCTTGAAATATTTTGTGAAATAAGTACTGTATTTACCAAAAATTTGTATATGACAAATCTGCATCTTTCCAGGTGTATTTTCAGTCACATATAAACACATTTGATTCTTTTGTTTTCACGTAAAAAGAACAACAGTATGATTTCTTATATGATTAGACATAGATTTGCATTTTCTATAAGATTCATGATTAATTAAAGAGTAAAAGTGAAACAAATATAGATCTTGTATTTATCTTGCAAATTTTTAATTAGAATTTTATGAAATGTGTCACTGTAACAAATTATTTTTTCATTTTCCTGTTTCTAGTACTTGCTCTTAGACAATTAAAACCTCTAGATTGTTTTCTACTTACCTTATATACAGACAAACTATAATTTCTTCTTACTGAACCTATTGTTGCTTTTAGAAGCTATAGTTTTACTAGGCCTACAGTGGCAGGAATATATAGATAATTTTATTCCTTGTTTTCCAATGCCAAACAAGTTGCTTAAATACTCATCTCAGTAATAATGAACAAAGTGTCAACAGGGGCTTGTAAGATGGCCCAGCATATGAGAACACTTACAACTAAGATTAACCAGCTAAGTTTGATTGCTGAGATCCACCAATTAAAATGAGAACACAGAATAGTGCATATTGTCCTCTAACCTCCACGTTACCGTATCAAATGTCAGCCCCACATATACACACAATAACTAACTAATGAAAAAAATAAACAGAAACAATGAGTAAGCTCAGTCTTATTTACCTAGCACTCAGAGGGACCTAAGTTTAAGCATTATAACTGCAAAAAGAAAAAATGTTTAATAATGAAAATGAGAAAGTTATCATCTCTAGTTCCTGAATTTGAAGACTGCATTACCTAAATTATTGTATTATTTCTATTAGTTGTTGTTTTCAGGTAAACTATCAAATTGAAGAGAGTTCTTCATATCTATATCTATATCTCTCTATATATATTAAAATTTTAATTAAGAATGATTTTTGCTTATTCAAATTATTTTCAGTATCTACTAAAATAGCATAACATTTTCTCTATCATTAACATAATAGATTGTGTTGGTATATTTTACAGTGTTGGATCATGATTGTGTTACTGTAATTACTGTTGTTTTGTCTTGATGTATTGGTCTTTGGTACTTTTCTGAACCCTGTTTATTAGTATTGAAACTGAAATTTTGTATGTATATTAATGGATGTTATTTGTCTCTAACCTATTTAAAGGATTTCAAGTTTTGACGTTGACACTCTGTTTATGAATTTTAAAATGTTCTTGATTCCTTCAATTACCTGTTCAGCATTCACTTGTGTACTGTTTAATCTCAATTTGCCTGTGAATTTTCTGTAGTTTCTTTTGATGTTTGTTTCTAGTTTAATTCCATTACAAGACAGTGGTTGTTAAGATGTGTTCTGTGTCTAACACATGATGTATTCTACAGAAAGCTCCAGGGGACACTGAGAATGTTCTCTCACATGAAATGCTCTGTATGTGTTCTCTAGGCCCATTTGACATATCATAACATTTACCTATAATTTTCCTCTTTATATGTTTGTCTAATAACCTGTGTATTGGAGGAAGTGGAGGTATTTGAGTAATCTACTAGTATTGCTTTGAGGGTTGATCTGTGACTTTAGTAGTATTTCTTTTATGAAAATGGGTAGACTTTTTCTTCACTGAATATATGTTTAGGGCTGTAATGTCCTGATATTTGATCTTTCCAGTGACCCATTCTATTGACTAGACTTTCATATACATTTTCATTTCCAGCATTTTAGTTCATTTTTCTTCTGTGTTCCTCTTTTATTCAATTTTCATTTTAAAAGCACCGACAGACCTCCTTATTTTTTTCATTTATTTGTATCCTTTTGCAATTTATTCAAGAGTTTATTCACGGAGCTAGAGAAATTGCTCAGTGGTTCAGAGCACTGGCTGCTCTTCCAGAGGACCCAGGTTCAATTCCCAGCACCCACATGGCAGCTTACAACTGTCTGTAACTCTAGTTCCAGGGGAACTGACACTGTCACACAGACATACATGCAAGCAAAGCAGCAATGCACATAAAAATAATAATTTATAAGAAAAGGAGCTTGAAGAGTTTATTCATGTCATCTTTGATTTCTCTTAACACATGTATGAAAACTTTTTTGATTTTTCGTCTGGAACTTCATCTAAAGGAGGTCATTGGAGGCCAGTACTGTGGGATTTACAATTTTTTCAGGAGACATGTATTGGGGAATTTAAGTTTAAGTCAACTAATTTTTTAAGATTTATTTATTTTATGTATATGAGTGCTCTCTCTGCCAGTATGCTTGCATGCCAGAGGTGGCATCAGATATCTCTCATTTTAGATGGTTGTGAGCCATCATGTAGTTTTCTTGGAAGTGAACTCAGAACATCTGGACCAGCAGACAGTGCTCTTAAATGCTGAGCCATTGCTCCTAGCCCATAAGTCAACTATGCTTTTGTGTGTGTGGAAGTTTGATAACATTTAAGTGGGACCAGATTATACTATGGTTAAGGTAGCAATTATTTTCTGTTAGACTGGTGCTCAGGAATCAAACTCTATCCCAAGATCCCCCTGAAATTAGAATGCTAACTGAAAAAAGTCACTAGAGGTGAATCCACTGTGAACATGAAGTAATAGTCAATTAAAAGCAATTATCTTTCACATATCCATCATTAAAGACATGTTGATAGTACCGTGTATAATAATATATTAGATCCCCTCTTCTGGTGTGCAGGTGTGCAAGCAGACAGAGCACTCATATACATAAAACACATAAACAAACGAACCTTTAAAATTAAAATAAATAAATACCATATTTTAAACCCAATAATATTGTGGGGATAAACAAGCATAGAACAATATACACTAAAACCCTAGTTACTGTGAGTTGAAATGGAAAAAATAGGCATAATCAGTAATAGGAGAAAACAAAATAGAAAGCAGGAACAACAAAAAAAGAAGAGAAGAGGTAAGACAGCACCCGATAAAGGCAGAAAGAGGTAAAGAAATGCAATCAAACCCCGAACAATCTTAGTGTTATGGAGGACGGCACAGGGAGAACCCACACATCCGTTCACACCCCAGGTCAACCTATTTTCTTTAGGAAAGCCTATTCAATTAAGGCAAAAGTGGGCAGAGCAACATGGTTCACAAAACTGAAACTAGATATAGTCCGTAAGGAATATATAAAGGTGAAAGAAAGAGAACTTAGCAAAGCCTGGCAATCTGTTTCTCTAAATTCCCTCACATGAGTATCACATGGGCACAGTGGCTGAGCCTGTCTGAAGCCTCGCCTTTTTTTCTCCATCGGATTAGGTGTAGTTCAGTGAGATCAAAGCCTTTGTGGGATTTTGCTTCTTCTGGCAGTCTACTGTTTACCCACCACCAGAGGGTGTGGGACATTTGGCTCTCTTTCTCTAGCTACTTGGATAGGGCTGTAAGCTTTTCTCTGGCAGACCTCATACTCTTTTTAAAACATTTTTAAGCACTTGCCAGAGCTTGTTCCTTTTCAGGTGAGCAAGTGAGTCTCATTCTAATCTGTTCATCAGATGACGTGTCCACTGCATGGGATTCTGCAGAGATCTGACTCAACACTTTTCCATACCGTTGATGGTATTCGGCAGGCTCAGTCTCTGAATCTTGGCCCAGTACACTTGCTATGTATTCCCAGAATGGGCCTTGCAGAAAAGGACCTTTGTATTTACAACTTCAATCGGTACAAAAATCAGCCAGGATCTAAAAAACTGGCTTCATTTCTGCTGACCTTGTCATGATGAACATATCATCAAGTAAATGGCATGTGGATCCCAAGTTTCCTGTGTGGCTGATTATAAATCTGCTCAGTGGTATTGATTGATTTTGACTCTTGTTCTCTATCATCTTTAAGTTATCTCGTAATAAAAGTGCAGTGAGAATTTCCCAAGTTTCTCTCTTTGTCTTAAACACAATTCCAACCGTCTTCAAGGACATTCACTCCACACTGGAAACAAAGCACTTGCTCTTTGGGGCCTAAGATGTTGCACTTCCTAAGTTTTCCTTCCTTTCTTTGCTAGGAAAATTAATATTTGTCCACCATAATTCATCTTAGGACAGATGTTCTCCAATCCATTCTGCTTTGTCTCCAGAGAGTCTATTAGTAGGTGTATGGACATCATCTGCTGTCTTCTAAACCCTAAAGTGTCATCCTGTAAAACATTATATGTAACTTTGCTTCTAAAAATAAGATTTCATCTTTTCCAGCTATTCTTTTTTACTATGGAAATCTCTAAACTTTCCACATATTAACTGTATGGCAAATGTGCCTAGATCATGTAAATTCACTTATTGCTCTAAGAAATCTGCATTTATGGTAGAAAATAACAGATATAATAGTTTATCCAGTGGAACTTCTCCTCATCTGTACATTTAAAGCACAACTGGGAATGAAATTTTATAAGCAAAACATGTCAAGTACTGTAATCATCAATACAATCAACTTCCATGGCAGACATGATTCAAGGAAGCAAAGAGAAGTGATAACAGACTGAGGTTGTAGCTCAATAGTAGAGCACATACCTAGCATGCACAGGGACATAGGTTCAAGCCCTAGCTCTGAAAAACAAAAAGAAAAGTTAGCAATCAAAATTCATTAACACTCTGTTTAGAGGACTTCCTAGCAATGAACACTTGAATAAACATGACATTGGTCGAGTTTTCAACAGCCATCACTTTCATATAATTCAAGAGGAAGAAATACTTTGTGCCATGAGAGGTCACTAAGACTCTAATAAATAATCTTCAGTTTTGTGACCTAAATAACCGGAAGAAACTAGGCATGTTGGTTCACACTTATTCTTAGCACTCTGGAGGGCTGAGCCAGGAGGATTGTCATAGCTAAATGTCACATAATGATTTCCTTAGCTAGAAGGGTGAGATTCTGTCTCAACATCAAGAAGAAGAGGAGGGGGGAGGGAGGGAGGAGGGTGGGAGGAGGAAGGAAGGAAAGAAGGAGGGAAGGAAGGAAGGAAGGAAGGAAGGAAGGAAGGAAGGAAGGAAGGAAGGAAGGAAGGCAGACCTAGGAAAAAAGTCTAAATAAACTTCAAATTCAGTCGAGAAGTTGAAGGAATAGCTAATAGAACAGTGATAAAAAGACCACAACTTCTCCTGTGAAAAGCCATAAACTCCTCCTAAAAGTTCATTAATTTAAGTTATGCTTGCCAGTAAATGCTTCAAGTAGGTTAAGAAATGATAAGTGAATTGAAATGACATTTAAGCTGCAGCCCAAGGAATAAAAATTATGACTTGTTCCCAACTAAGTCAATAATGGCATACAAAACAAAACCACAAATACTCTTTGATGCAATACAAATAAAATCCAGCATCTCGACAATATAATATTCATAATGGTTAGGTTATGATAAATTTTCAAAAAATAACAAGGGAAAAGTAACATTCAAGCATGTGCACAGACCCACTTTTCAGAAGCATACCCTGAAAACATTCAGACACTGAAATTCAGAGATTATTATGATGATGATGATATAAAAGAAGCTATGTTCATAATCATTGGAAATTGAAACTTTCAAAAGACATAGAAACAACAAAGTAAATAAAGGGAATTTGAGAGCTGAAAAATAATACATGGAACATTTCATTTTGTAAGCAATATATTGACTTTATTTGCCTGAATTTGCTGAATCCAGAGCATTAATTTTTATTGCATCTAGGACTACAAAGACCCACAATATCTAAAATACTTAACATTCTTTTAAGACCATTCTTTTAGACACAATAAAGTAAAGGAATTTCAAAGCTGAAAAATAATACATGAAACGTTTTAAATCTTGTAGATTAAAAGATAGATATAAGAGCAAATGGTAAATGACAGAAAAAAAGCAGTGTATTTGAAGAGAAATTCAATCATTAAAGTCAGCACCAGATAGCAAAACATACTCAGAAAAGAAATAATGCATCCTATGGAATAAATGATCAAATCATATATTAAAGTTCTCCGACATATACATGACTTGAGACTCAATGGGTAAAAGAGGGAACATTCTATTTGAAAAATAAGGATTGAAAAGTCCTAAATTTGCTAAAAGTCATAGAACTTTTAAACAAACAAAAAAGCCCAACAAAGCACATAGCATCAACCCACAGGGAGAGAGAAAAATCTGATTTACAGTGGTGCTTCATCATCAAATTAAAAATATTCCCAAATACACAAGTTTCATTAATATTAAAAATCATAGGCCAGGTGGTAGTTAATCCCAGCATTGAGAAGCAGAGGCAGATCGAGCTCTGTGAGATCAAGGCCAGCCTGGTCTACAGAGAAAGGTCCAGGACAACCAGGGCTACACAGAGAAGCCTGTCTCCAAAAAACAGAATTTAAAAAATCATAAATAGTAATCAGAAAAGGTGTTCACCTTGAGAAAAAAAGCAAATACTGACTACAGGACGCCCAAGAATGGAATTATAAAAGATTTGGAATCAATTACTTAAATTATTTAAACTGCTAAAGGAAATAGTGAACAAAGAACTAAAGGAGACAAGGAAAATGATGTTGCAAAAGAGAACATACTTAAAAGTTTAGAAGTATAAAAAGGAACCAAGCACAAATTTGGAAGCACATTAACTGAAATAATATGTTCACTAAAGTGATTCAACCACTGAATGTCAACAACCTAACTTTATGCATTGAGTAACTAGAGAGAAAGAGCAAGATCAGCCCAACATGCAAAATGATAAACATAATTTTCTGACTGATTTCCTGTGTCAAATGGACACAAGGAGAGTCATCAGAGAGGAAGAAGCCTCAGTTAAGGAAATCTCTCCATGAGACCCAGCTATAAGGCATTTTCTCAATTAGTGATTGATGTGGGAGGGCCCAGCCCATGGTGACTTGGGTTCTATAAAAAGCAGACTGAACAAGCCTCAGAGAGCAAGCCAGTAAGCAGTAATCCTCCATGGCTTCTGTATCAGCTTCTGCCTCCAGGTTCCTGCCCTGTTTCAGATCCTGTCCTGACTTCCTTTGATGATGAACAGGATTATGAAAGTGTAAGCTGAATAAACGCTTTCCTCCCCAACTAAGTGTTTCTTCACAGCAGTAGAAACCCCAACAAAGACAATAATATAGACTAAGAAAATACACAATTTAGAAATCCAAAACTTCTTTGAAAATTTGACAGTTTTAGTGAGAAAAACTAAGGAAAGGAGAAAAACTAAGTGACACGATTGAATAAAATTAGGTACAAAAATGGGTATGTTTCCATAGAACTGAAAGATTAACAAGTAGGAGTGAAGAAATGGCTCAGGGGTTAAGAGTACTTGACATGTTCTCAGAGGACCTCATTTCAGTTTTCAGTACCCATATGAAGCAACTCAGCAAACACCTGAAAATCACATTTCCAGAGGATCTAAGGGCTTCTTCTGGCCTTTAGTAACACACATATGCATGTGTGCACAAACATAAAAATAGATAGATGATAGATAGATAGATAGATAGATAGATAGATAGATGATAGACAAATATTTTAAAAGATTAGGAAGTAATACAATGTCACATACCATATGACAAGTTAAATACTCTAGATAAGGAAAGAAAATAGAACACTGAGAGAAAACTGAAAAACAAACAGAAATATTTCTGATTATATAGCAAAAATCATGAGGAAACTACACACTGGATCCATAAACTAAAATTATTTCTATGTTATACGCAACAATAAACAATCCGTGAAGGGGAAAGGGACAAGATCTCCTGAGAAAATTGGGAGCATGGCAAGAGGGGAGAGGGAACTAGGAGAATGAGAAGGGGAGAAGAGGAGGGGAGAGGAGGACATGAGGGAGCAGGAAGATTGAGTCTGGGAAAGAATAGAGAACAAGATAAGAGACACCATAATAGAGGGAGCCATTATAGGTTTAAAGAGAAATCAGGAGAGGGAACTGGGATTGACATGTAAAACAATCTTGTTTCTAATTCAAATAAAAAGTGGGAAAAAACAATAAACAATCCATAAAGGTAATAAGAGCATTTGAAAAATCTCATGTGACCACCCCATTAGCTATTGATAGGAACATAGTAATAATGAGTCAATGAACACATAGAAGCCTCCAAACATAATTATCAACAATCCCACTATGAAAATAATTCCAGTTATATGAAATGTCCAAAGTATATAAATATGTAATGACAAAAAATAGTTTTCCTAGGAGTCAGGGAACAAACAAAGGGTTGTTGACTGCATAATGGATAGTATTTTTCTTCTGTACTAAAGAAATATTCCAAGCCTAGAAGGAAGACATGTTTGTACAATATTGGGAAGCGACTAAATGACCTGGGATTGCACACATTAAAGTGGTTACTTTTATATTATATGTCTACTGTGATTAAAAAAATTATAACTGATGTTATTTATCATCATCATCATCATCATCATCACTGGAAAAAATAATGAAATTTTACTGTCTTTAAAATGTTGTAGAGAGGGAGCAATAAGTAGACTACAATGGAAAAGTGTAGACGGTCAAATTGGATAACATGTTTTTTTTTTTTGTCTTCTCTTTTTTCTCTTTCAGATTATGTCTGGCCTTTACCTAGATATTTGTGCCCCGTCTGGATCTCACTAGATGTGCTATTTTCAACTGCGTCCATCATGCACCTCTGCGCCATATCGCTGGACCGGTATGTAGCAATACGTAATCCTATTGAGCATAGCCGGTTCAATTCGCGGACTAAGGCCATCATGAAGATTGCCATCGTTTGGGCAATATCAATAGGTAATTATACCTGGCCATAGAATTGCAGCGGCTATGCTCAATACTTTCGGATTATGTACTGTGAACAACCTACAGACATCGACTGGTAACATTGCGTTTGATCGGGAGACGAGTAATTATTCTTGACCTACATATCTGATATTTAGGTTAAAAATAATGAAAGTGGTATAATGCATATGGATATGAAGGCATAAGTTTTCCATTTGTATAGCTAAATTATTTTTTACATTAATAAACCAATGGATTCTGCAACACAGATACAAAATGTTATGAAGACTACAAAGATATAAAAAAGCCTAAATTTTAAAAATATAACCTTGAAATCTATAAAAAGAAAGATCTTTCCAGAATATTTGATCTACTAATTTTTACATATCCTATATGCAAGTTTTTAATGGAAAATTAATAATTCAATTTTAATTGGCATGAAATAAACATACATAAATTTGTGTTGCTATTAAACAAAATTGACTATTTCTCATCCATTTTAATTAGTTTTTTAGTTCTGCTTAAACACAAAAAGACAGCTGTTGTTTTTTGAAAGATTCAAATTATTTAAGGAGAGACAAATGACCATGCTATTTCACATACTTAAGATATTCATAAATGTTTTGACCATGCTGATATTAAAGTCAAGAATTTTAACTAGATGGAAGTTAGACGATTTCTAATCCTCTCCTCTCACCCAGTTGAACTTATATGTCTCATGAAATAATTTGTCTTCAACCTGTGTTTCTTTGGAACATTCAGAGGGAGACTATAACAAGATCCAAACCTCTCTTCACTATTCATTAATCATCTATAGTTTTATCTGTGGATTAGTCAAGTGATACATAGACTTGTATCACTTTTAAGATTGTTTTGTTGTAGCTGATTCTGTACATACACAGCAAGGCACTCTTAGATAACAAGCCATGAAGCCTCCCACAGAAGCATACCAATCTATATATGCCAATTGTGCTTATGAAGTTCAGTTCACATTCTGTCAACTCATAAATCAGCATATAAGGTGATAGATATAAGTATGAAAATTTTAAGATAAAATGATACTTTTACATTAAAATTTGATGAGAAAAGAATAACATGTACATAGAAAATAATGAAGATATGTAGAGTATATTAAGAACATAAAAATAAAAAGCCGAAAATTTTTTAAGGTCCTTACCTCATACGCCAACAAAAATATTATACAGCAACATTATTAGTAAGCATAAAATTTTGGTAAAAATATTCTGTAGAATGTTTACTACAGGATGGTGAGACATTAAATTCATCCAGAAAATGTAACATAATAAATTTGTAAGTACACAATAATTTGGACTCATCCAAAGAGGCTAGACAAAACTTCAAGGACAGACAGACAAATCTACAATGATGTTATAAGATCTCAACAAGCCAACCTTGGTGATTATGAGGACCAAGAACAAAACTGCTAGTGATTTCTTAGATGAATTATATATCAATTTTTGAATGTTTTGTTCTGAAGATTATATTATACTCTTAAACATACAGTGACTCATAGGACATCAATATTAAGTGTGTTAAAAATGAACATTTTAAGAGAAAATTATTTGTTCAGGTTTTTTAAAAAGGAACATAAGCTGACCAGTTGTGGCATACACCTTTATTTGGGAAGTAGACATAGGCAGATCTCTGTGAGTTCAAGGCCAGCGTGGTCTACAGAGTTTCAGGACAGGCTCCAAAGTTACACAGAGAAACCATGTCTTAAAAAGCAAACAAGAAAGAATTTAAAAAAAAAACACAAATCTATTGTATCTTAATATATACATAATTAGATCTAGGACAATAACTATGCTTGCAAAAATAAAATCAGTGAGAAGAAGGGCATTGTTTTGCAGTCTTTATCATTGGATTTGGTGAAGAAGTAATTCACTTCAATCCCAAGTATTGCTTTCTGTACTCTCTTCAGTGTTAGTCTGCTAATTTCATCTAATTTATTGAAATAGGCTATTTTTAATTATTTAATATTTAATTATTTAATGTTGTGAAAATAATACACAACATCACACAGACAACTTCAATACAGGAAAGTGTTTTTATAATTACTTCAGATAATTATGAGAGAATTGGCATTGTATGAGAACTTAGCAAGCGGTAGCTTTTTTTTTTTTTTACTTGCAATGTAGAATCTGAAACAGTATCTTGGAATTTTTAATTCCTTGCCACATTAAAATCCACCAAAATACATAAGCAAATTATTGACACTTGATTTCGAAACACAAAGCATAGGTCACTGGGAAAATATTGGTTCACTAATTATACAGACCTTCCAAAATTTGATTATTTCATTATACAATATCAAAATATTGTGGGTGCTAATAGTCACTACTGATATTAACAGAAAAGTCTTTAAAATTTCAGAAGATATCAAACTTTAAGGGATGGATATGAAGTTTTTAAAAATATCAATAGTCAGATAAAAGTTTACATTGTATCATTGGCATGAAACATCACCTATGCTTGTTACCTGACTTGAGCTCAATACATTTATTTTTTGAGAAAATATCTACCTATATACAATTCTGAGAAACTCAGGTGTGTCTGGCAGACATTATTTCAAGCAGTAAGCCTGATAAGTATGAAGTACAGTAAATCATTTAGCTGTAGTCTTCAAAATTATACATAGTACTCTAAAATCTTTTCATTTTCATAAAAATCAAAATTAGTTTATCAGTCTCCAAGTAAAATATCTTGTTTTTTTAAAAAGAATAATTGAATTGAGTAAAGTCAAACAATACTATGGTTTGCAATCCATACACATATCCATATGTACAAAGAAATATTTAATATTTCCTTATGGTGTTTAAATTTGATTTTACAGTTTTCAGTCTTCCATCTATCTTTTGTAGACACATCTCTGGGCATTTAATTTATTTGACTGCTATTGTAAATAGTATTGGTTTTAAAATGTTTATTTCAGATTGCTTGTTGGTGGTATACATAAATAAATACACCTAAAATTTTACGTATTTATTCTTTGCCCAGAGATCTGGTTAAATTCACTTGACATTTCTAAGAGATGTTAGGAGTTTCTGCCCTTTTCTATATATGCTCCATGATATCACTTATAATGACAGTTTCATTTGGTTCTTCCTATCTTTATTACCTTGATAGAATGTGCAAAGCAGTGTTCAGTCAAAGTGGAGATAGAAGACATTTTCCCTTCTTGTCTGAGTAGAAAAGTTTTAGTATTTCAATATTAAGAGTGTTGTTTGTGTGCTGGGGTGTGGCTTCAATGGTAGAAGGTTTGTCTGGCATAGGGAAACAAAAGAAACTAATGTGTGTTAGTTCAGGCCTTTTGAAAATTTCTTTCATTGGATTCAGGAATTTCCCTTTCATTCTATATTAGTTGTGACTTTTCATAATAGGTATGAATTTCCTCAAATCATTTTATCCGTATCTAGTGTGATGATTATTGGATTTATTTCCTCTTTTGTTCTCTTAGTATAGTTGATTATATGTTTTTGAATTGTAACTAACCTTGAATTGCTTACATAGATTCCATTTGGTAACAGATTTTTCATTTCTATGTCTTTGGATTCTTTTTTAATTTAATTAACCTTTTAAGCTAATTGTCCAGAGATATTTTTACTTTTTATTTTGTTTTCTTTGGTGGATAGTTTTAGTTGTGAGGAACTGTCTCTATATCTTTTTAAGTATTTGAAGATTTTTAGAGTATCACTTTTGCTTAGAACAATTAAATAATTTAGTCATGTAGCAGGACTTGAGTGTGTGTGTGTGTGTGTGTGTGTGTGTGTGTGTGTGTGTGTGTGTGTGTGTGTGTGAGAGAGAGAGAGAGAGAGAGAGAGAGAGAGAGAGAGAGAGAGAGAGAGAGATCTTAACTGTTGATTTAATTACTTCAAAATGAATAGTAATATTATCATTTTCTTTTTCATATTATTTTGGAACATAGTCATTTTCAAAGAATTGTGTATTTTACCTAATGTTTCTAATGTGTTGGCACTAAGCAGCATATATAAATCTTATATCATCCTTTTAATATCTTCCTAAAGGTTTCCTTTTACTGTCTCTCTTTTCTTTTTAATTTTGCAAATGCTATATTAGTTTTACTGAATTTCTCCAAGAAGCAAATTTCTTCTTTACCTCCCATTTCCATGTCATTGATACTTGCTCCTTCTGTATGTCCATTTACCTGCTTACCTTGGGCTTACTTCACCTTTTGACAGAAATTTCATTCAGTGACTCTTCTTTGGGTTTGTTTTACTGTCCATTCTCTACTTTTAAAGAAAAATCAGTTTAGTCATTTGATATCTTTTAAAATATGAACATTGCAACTGCAATTTTTCTTCTAAGCACTGCTTTCATTGTGTCTCATAGTTTTGTTATGGTGTGTTTTAATTTTATCCTAACATATTTTAATATATTATGGCTTCTACTTTGATCCACTATTCATATAGTATCAGACTACCAAATTCCCAATTTATTCCTATGTTTGAGAATTTCCAAAATTACCTTTCTATTAGTGAGTTCTCCTTTTATTCTATCATAGTTGGAAAACATACTTTGCCTATTTTCAGTCCTTGTAAGCTAATTGAGAATTGTTTCCTGACTATTTGAACATCTATTTGTAATAATATACTTGGGAACTCTTATGGGTGCACTTAAGAATATATATTCTGCTGTCATTGTTTGGAACATTCTGTAGACATATATTAGGTCTATCTATATTATAGCATAGATCAAGTCCTGTAGTTCCTTGTTAATTTTTTTTATTTACTCAACCTGTCAGTGAAAGTTATGTAGTAGAGTCTCCATTCTGATTTGGAACTAGCTACTTCTTTTTAAATTATGTTAATTATTCTTAGTGTATTTTATAGTTTTTTCATTAGATGACTATCTATGTGTTTGTCATCCATATGTCATCTTGACTTGTTGCCATTTTTATTACTTTAGCTTCTGTTTAGTGAGACTATCTCATTGTGAAGGCTACTGTACTTTTATTTCAGCTCAAAGTTTGAGGGGAGAAATTATTTAATCTTGACATGTCTGTTTCTGTAGTGAACTGCTTCTGAGAATTTTGCATGAATTTTGTAATTTGATTTTTTCCTTGTCAGTTTATTTTTATTTAGTTAGGATTTTTAATTTATTTTCCATGCTGACCATAGTTCCCCCTTCTTCCTCTCCTACGGTTCCATCTCCCACCCCCTCCCATCAACCTCCACCCTTATGATTACTGATGATGTGGAGGTTCTGAAATATCTAATCGGCTACTTAAAATTCCTTTGAGAAATTTTTTAATTGGAGCTTTATAGGTTTCTCATGTTGCTATTGAGTTGTTTGATTTCCTTGTACATTCTGGTTATTAGCTTCTTATCCGATGTACAGTTTGAAAGTTAATTCCTTGAATTCTCTAAGTTTCCTCCTAACACCCTTGGCTGTTTCCTATGCTATGCAAATTTTTTTTTTACTATTTTATAATGTTTTTTATTTTAATTAGAAATATTATTTTACATGTCAATCCCAGTTCACTCTTCCTCCCCTTCTCCCTGCCCCCCCAACTCACACCCTACCTATTCCATACTCTTTCTTCTCCCCAGGGAGGGTGAGGCCTTCCATAGGGGTTCTTAAGAGTCTGTCATATCCTTTGGGATAGGGCCTAGGCCCTCCCCCATGTGTCTAGGCTCAGGGAGTATCCATCCATGTGGAATGGGATCCCAAAGTCCATACCTATGCTAGGGATAAGTACTGATCTACTACAGGAGCCCCCATAGATTTCTGCGGTCTCCTAGCCAGTGAATAATTCTTACCATTGTGTTTTTGTTTCCATCAGTTATTGGATAAAGGCTCTCTAATGACAGCTGGGGTAGTTGCCAATCTGAACACAAGAAATGACAAGTTGAGACTACATATTTACTATCTCCAGGAGTCTTATTTGAGTTCATTCTTATAGAGTAATGTGAGTTTTCCTTGCATCAGGTTTCTACCTGACCTCTAAATGCTCCCACCCATTCCAATCATGTATTTCAGAATTATCTCCAACCATCCATCCCCCAACCTAATCCTTCATGTTCCCATCCCCACCTGTCCCCAGTCCACCCAGGATATCTCTTCTATTTCCCCTTTCCAGGGAGATCCATGGGTGCCCCTTGGGCCCTCCTTGTTACCAAGCCTCTCTACCCAATTATGAGGGAGTACATACCTTGTTTATATTTCTGGGCCTAGGTTACATCGCTCAGGATGACGTTTTTCTATTTCCATCCATTTGCTTTCGAATTTCCTGTTGTCATTGTTTTTAACAGCTGAGTAATACTCCAGTGTATAAATGTACCACATTTTCTATATGCATCCTTCCATTGAGGGGCATCTAGGTTGTTTTTAGGTCCTGGCTATTATAAATAATGCTGCTGTGAACATAGTTGAGCAAGTGTCATTGTGGTATAATTGAGCATCCTTTGGTTATGTGCCCAAGAGTGGTATAGCAGGGTCTTGAGGTAAATTAATTCTCAATTTTATGAAGAAGTACCATATTAATTTCCAAAGTGCCTGTGCAAGTTTGCACTCCCACCAGCATTGGAGGGGTGTTCCCTTTGTTCCACATCTTCTCCAGTATAAGCTGTCATTTGTGTTTTTGATCTTAGCCATTCTGACAGGTATAAAATTGAATCCTAAGGTCCTTTTGATTTACATTCCCCTGCTGGCTAAGGATGTTAAACATTTCTTCAAGTGTTTCTCTACCATTTGATATTCTTTTGTTGAGAAAAAACTAGACATCAAAAATGTAAATAATCCAGTTAAATAAACGTATATCAATGAATTTTACTTCTTCTAATGTTTTCTTCTTATCATCTAGAATCTCTCTGTTTGAAGAACATTTTTTACTAGTTCTTGTAAGATAAGTATGATGGTGATAAATATTCTCAGCTTTTACTTTTCTAGATTTATCTATATCTCTCCTTGAACTCCTATTGAAATTTTTATCCTATTTATTAACTCATTGCAGGTATGTATGTGGGTATGCACATTCTACTGCATTGTGTGGAAATCAGAGGATAACTTGTGGTAGTCAGTTCTCCCCTTTCAGTTATGTATGTTCTAGATATTGAACTCCAGCATTTCTCTTTGATTATAAAATATTACTTTAGTAACTTTAATCAGCTTTCTCAGAATGATTCCTGACTCTCTTACCTGTATTAAGGTTCTTTGTTTTACTTAAAACAAATATGTCACCCAGAAGTAAATATAAAATGGTATTTATTATGACTTATGATATGAGCCCTTTTTTCTCTTTCTCCTAATATTAAAATCTTCTACTTCTCTTACCTGTTCGGCATTTTAATTCTGAGGTATCTGTTTGGGGTTCTGTGGATTTGTGGGAATTAAGGTTGATTGAATTCCTAGATTTGTAGATTATTTTTTAAAAAATATTTCTTCTGTTCCTTTCTTTCCTTCTTCACTTCTTGCTATTTCATGTGTGTGTGTGTGTGTGTGTGTGTGTGTGTGTGTGTGTGTGTGTACGCGCATTTTGATTCACTTTATAGTGGATATTCTGGTCTATTGAATTTTCATCCTACTGGTGAGAAATCTCCACTATTTTTCAGTGTCCTGAGGATTGAACTTTTCTGCACTATACTGTAAATAACTCAGATTCTGTGAAAAGAGATTAAGAATATTAACTTTATTGTCAATTCTCTCCCAAGATAAAGTTCAATAACACAATTTTGGAAGTAGATTTGGGGGGAGGGTGAGGAATCCTAGTGGGTTTTTCTGAATAATAAATGCACTGTAGTCACTGAGTGCTTCGGGAACAGTTAGTCTTTTGGCTTCTCTCGACATGGAACCACTGCTTTATGATCTGTGAAAGTAGCAATTTAGGACTCTATACACTCAGCCACAGCATACACAGAATAGAACTTCCACCTAATAGTTTCCTCGACAGGATGAAAAATGCTGATTTCCTGCCACTTCAGACTAAAAACTAGGAGTGTGAGAAAGCCTTGTCCACTGGCTGTATTTTGTCAAGGGGAGATTTCCTGTCTTACTGAGTTGAAAGGCGGGAAGAATAAAATGTGCATTATTTAGACAATATAGAATCCCAGTGTTCATATTTGAGTACTAGTAACATTCCTGACTAAATTTTCCTTATGGTGCTTCATGCTCCCATGACTATTTCTAGAAATGTCTTCCTCAGTAACTAGGATGGAAACCAAGACATCATGGGTACACTTGGGCAAGAGCTATATAGTCCTATACCTACACCCCTATCCTCCATTGTGCTTTTGTAGTTTTTAGTAGTATTCCTGAGAAATAAGTTGGTTATTCCCGACTTTATTATTATTTATATGAACAATATTCTGTTCTATGGACATAGTATTTTTTGCCTTCAGTTTGCTTACCGTTTTTAAATAGCTTAGTTAAAGTTTTTATCTGATAACTTCCATATCTAGGTTCCCTGGGAGAAAGTTTTGACTGCCTGCTTTATTTATTATGCATGGGCCATATGTTTTGTTTCTTTGGATTAGTATATATTTATTGTTAGCCATGGCTTGCTGGTATTTAGATATTCTCTGTTCTTTAGGATTTGTTGTTTCCAATGTTTATTGTGATTTTTGTTGGTTTAGTAACTTTTCTGGAGTAATTGTACAAAGCATATATTCTTTGTCAATGAAGTCTCTGCCTCATTAATTTGGTGACTAGCTGGTAATTAGATAGAGATTGCTTTTTTGCCTGGAAACAATAAATCTACCCCCTTTCCAGGGTCTGTGTTATTGTTGGGTCAGGATCTGTGTTATTGTTGGGACACACTGTCAGCATTCAGCTAGGGAGTTTACATTAAGACTCCTGTGGACTTTACAGCCTGTTTGCACAGAGCCTCAGAGTCAGCCAAACCTGAGAGCTTAGGGCCACATGGAATCTTTACAAATCACAGTATTAGGAATAAATGCACACTTACACAAAGAGATCTAAATTATGAGAACTATGTTGGAGCTTTGGACACCCTTATGAACATAATTATTTCCCAGCTTCTCTCCTCATCTTTCTACTTATTCCACCCACATGCAATTGTTAGGCATTGCCTTAAGCAGCTGCATTGTTAGAACAGTTGCCAGAAATGTTTTCCCGAAATGTCCCTTGAAGAGAGGCTTTTAGAACTGGTTAAACTTCTAGGCAAATCCAACAAGAAAAACATTTAGTTGGTCTTCCAGGACAATACTAAAACTTGGCAAATAGATATATATCTGAATTCCTGCATTTGAAAGATCTGCTCCATGTTTCTACCATTGTACCAGGACCATCAGCTATTATTCAAGGCTGCCACTGGTATTGGTAGAAATGGTGAAAGCTTTGATTCTTGACAATGGCAAGAATTTCTTGTATTAATGTTTCCTCTGTTTGTTGCTAATCTTTAATTACTTTCTACAGTCCTAGAGTTCTAATTCTATTTTTCCTCAGGAGTTCTGTTGTTTGTACTGAGAAGAAAATATTTTGGAAGTCCTAGCTCTGCTATTTTTTTAGATGTCACTTCCAAATCTGCTTTCCACAATAACCACCTTCTTCTTCTTCTTCTTCTTCTTCTTCTTCTTCTTCTTCTTCTTCTTCTTCTTCTTCTTCTTCTTCTTCTTCTTCTTCTTCCTTCTTTGTTTTTCTCTTCCTTCTCTTCCTCCTCTTCTTCTTTGCTTCCTTCTCATCAATCTTATTCCTCTCATCATGCTCTTCTTGCTGTGTATAGGAGGCTAGATGCAAACTCACAATGATCCACCTGCCTCTGCCTCCTGGCAGTAACCTTCTTAATATGCCTTTTGAACTCTGGCATTGCCTTGTAGATATAACTCCCTGTATTTAAATTATTAAGATAGGAAATAAAGTGTACCTCGTTAATTGATTCCAATCAATCATTAGTTGTTTTCTAGACTCAGAAATATACTAAATTTATAAGAGTAGAGTCACTTTAATCCTTCCCACCATTTGTGTGTAATGTGTACATGTAGGCACAGGCAGGCAGAAAAGACACACACACACACACACACACACACACACACACACACACACACACACACACACACACACACACACACACGGAAGGGTCTTGCATTCACATAAGATTTATGTATTCTTCACTGTTTCTTGCTCATATCCTTTCTTTTTATCTTCAAAGTCTTGCTGAATCACTTTTCTCACACTGAAATCTACCAATATTTCTGTGTTTATTTAATAAAGATGTTGTCATCCCACTTTTAATTTTGAGAAATTGTGACACAGGAATTAGTTCTGTTGATCAACCATTTATTTTTTGTCCTCTCTTTGGATTTGGGTGTTTTGGTGACTTCATATTTTCTAGTAATATGAACAAATAGTCATGTTTTTCTTCTCTTCATGAAATATGCTTTTTCTTACTAATGATTTTAAATTTTTATTGCATCATCTTTTAAATATTTGTGATGTCGAGGCTTAAACTAAGACCTCAAGTATACCAGACAAGTCATACACAGTCTATTTTATATTTTAAAATAAGAAAACTATTTGTTCTCATGTGGCAGTTTGTCACTTGTGTTTGGAGTACTTGAGCTTCACAGAAATCTAGGCTGAGATTTTTTTTCACCAATTTGAGGAAGTATTAACCACTATTTCTTCAAATATATTTGTTGTTCCCTTTCCTCTCTGGCCATCCAGGAACATACAAGTTGCACCATTTAATATTATTTTATATATCTCAGCCTTTACTCTTTTTGTTTTTCATGATGTTAATCTCTAAACATTGGTGTTCCAGGCCTCTGAAATTTGCAATTTTGTCATCTAGTGGTCTTTTTAGTTGTTTTGAATATTATAAACACCAGAATTTCTACTTGTTCTTTTTATGGTTAATTTTCTATTGTCTTGCTGTCTTTCAAATTATACCATTTTCCTTTCATTGAGGTTAAAATACTTACTTTGAGATTTGTTTTATTTTTAAGCCCTGCAGCCAGTCCTAATCTATTTGCATTAACTTTCTACATTTAGTGCTTATTAATTTCATATTTTATTTCTTTGAGTTGAATAACTTTACTTGAAGGACTGGGAATTGTTACCCAGTAGTACTCTATAATTCATTTCATTTGATAAGATTATTGTGTTTCCCTTCCGGGGGGCAATTAATGATCAGTGTTCTAATTGAAAACCTATTTTCTTCACACTGTGAAGCAACTGATACTTCTGCTCAATTTTCTTGGTTTCTTGATACTTCTTTGTTATCATGTTCTAGAATTTCCTCTGAACCAATGTTCATTTTGGAAATATCTATTTATTTGAATATGTCTGGAAATATTCAAATTTCCAGCCATCTCACTTCCTGTCTGTCTGTACGTACATCCAGACCTCTATGGTTTGCTAGTGTACTGTTATTGAACTTATTCATTAGTTTGAACACCTTCATCTCTGGTAATATTCCTTCTCTTTTTTCATATTAAAATAGTCCTTTCATGTTTCTTATAATAACTATCCACATAATATTTTCCATACTTTTTTAATTGTATACTTATATGTCTTCATATTTAAAGTTTATCTTTTAAAAATGGCTAATAGTCTTATTATCTTATTCTTGTATCTATACTATTTATGCAGAAATTTAATATAATTTTAGGTAATTGTGGCATAATTATTGTTGACAACTTGTTTTATCTGGTCCTCTTATTTCATTAAAATTTATAAATAACAGATTTCTGATTTACAACAATTATCTCAATAGTTGTATGATTTCTTTACATTTTTGCTGCTGTCTTGCTGGAGACTTTATGTAGTATATCAGTTTTTATTCTTTTTATGAAAGATATGTTGATTTTTTTGATAAAATTCCTACTTGACAGATGTAAGTTCATTAGCTAAGCTTTTCCTTACTTCTCTTGAGACGATTATGTTATCTTCCATCTTCCTGGATTTTGATATAAAGTGTCCAAAGTTAATCCTCGTTTAGATTTGCCATTTTTCCACGTGCTAACTTTTATATTTTAAATTTTATAGTCTTGAATGATTTCCTGTGGTATTTCGTTCTGTTTCTTTTGAGTTTGTCTTACTAAATGTTTGATGAGCTACAAATTCCTAGAGATGCATATTTTTTCATCCGATTGAGTCAATTGTTGCCTTTATTTCCCTCAAGGGTGTTCATGTCCTATTCTTTGTCCTCTTGTTCCAAAACATAAATGGCTTCCTATAGCCTCACCAGTTATTAAAATTCTATTGATTTCTCTAATTTAGTTTATGGTGTTTTTTAATTTTTATATTTGGAGACAGAGTTTCTCTGTGTAACCAGACCATGCTAGCCTCAAACTCACAGAAATCTGATTGTGACTGTCTCACAAATGCTGGGGTTTGATGTGTGCTCCACCACTTAGCTGCAATGATGTTCTTCATTGGGCTTGACTTCAGATGATTTACATTGACTTTCACATTCCCCAGCTGTTGCTTTTACTGGTAACCCTATCCAGGGTTTCAGATAGGGTATCTTGCAGTTGTGAGATTTTCTTTCATTTTTATACCCATCCTGAAATGCCCATTTCTACAACTACTATAGTTATCATTTCTAAGTGAGTGATTATTTAGCAGATTTATGATAAAGTTCTTCTCTTCATTCTAACAGTCATGTTTATGTGTTGATAATTTTCTGTTGACTTATATCGCCTTGGGTGTATTCCTCCATTTCTTTGTATCTCTAGAAACCTTGTAAAAATGTTATTTAAGAAGCCTTGGATGGTCTGTTTTGTTTTAATAACAGTGAGCTGCAGGTCTGCTTTCAGCCTAAAGTTACAGATTTAAGAATAGGGCATTCTGAGCGTGTCGTCACATGTATATGAACCCAGCATGAGAGCTACTAAGGAAGAAATATTGTGAGTTCAATGCCATACTGAACTGCAAAGTGAATTCTAGGCCAGCCTGAGCAACAAGGCATGAAACCATGTCAAAAGAAAAGAGAAAAACAAAATCAAAAAGAAGGGAAACAACTTTTCCCCTTAACATTTGTTCTTTCCTACAATTAATGAAATGCTCAAGATGTGTACTTGGCCCCTTTTACTTTATATAATGCGGATTCCAAACTCTCTTTTCCCTGCAAGAGATGATATTAAAATCACTCTAAGTAAGTTAAACCTCTTAAATGATGCTCGCCCCATATTTTCGTTACAATCCTGCTCAAGGTGCCAAGCAGGAATTCAAGAGAACTTTGCATGGCAATTCCAGGCTTCCTCTACTCTGTGATTCCTTCTTTCTCAGGTTATACCACCCCTATTCTAGTTCTTTTGGCAGTCCTGAATTCTTTCTTCTTACTCTAAGTTCAGTTAGACATTAAATTTTTTAGTTCTATATAAGATCCTCAGGGAAAGTACATAGGAAGTGGAAATTCAGTTCCCATGATTCCCAACTTTGAATGGAAAGCCCGGGTTCCTTTCAATTTCTTCTTGTTTCTTGTTCAGTTTCAAGCACCTAACAGATATTTTGTTATTGCTGCTCAAAAATTTATTCTGAGTTTCTGAATGTAGGAGTGTGTATTTTCTATAAATTTCTCAACAACTAATATAAAATGCTCCTTTAAATATTTTTTAATTTTCAAATAAAAGTAGGTTTTCCATATACATATTTTTCATTTAAAATATTGTGATTATAGTTTCCTTTCCTGTATGTTCTCCAAGGTCCTCTTTAATTCTCCACCCACTCAAATTCATACCCTTTGTTTCTCTCATTATAATACACACAGGCATCTAAGTAATAAGAAGATAAAATAAAAATAAACCAACAAAGAACAAACAAAAACCCAGAAAAATAGAGCCAAAGAAAAAACACGGGAAACATATACAGACACTGAGTCACATGCTTGCACACACGGAAACCCCATAAAACAAAATCAGAACCCACAAAATATAAAGAAGCCATCTGTGAGGTTAAAGAAATGTTCCAAGTATTCGAGACAAAAAACAAACCAAAAAAACAAACAAAAATAAAAAACCACCAAAACTACTACTGAGTTTGTTTTGTGTTGTATTGCTATGGTTTTTAAAGGAGTTTCTGTAATTGTTTGTTAGGACCCGAAAGCTGGTTTTAATACTAGCTAGTATAGCATGACATTTGTTTTAAATTTTGATTATGAAAAAATATTTAATCAATGAATGAAATTTGAGATTCTATTGACTTAGCTATCAATATATGCAATACAGCGGAAAAATCATTTGGATGTTTGAATTATATCACCAGCATCAACTATAGATATTTTCACATCACTTTGAGTTCTGACACAAACAGCGTCATATGGTAGATGCTCATCAGCTATTTCTAAATTTCACTAGACTTTGTTACTTACTGTGCTAATTACAAATCATGTACAAAGCCTGGACTATTGGCATAGGTCTGGAATCCCAGGCACTCTGGAGGCTGAGGCAGGATAATCGCAAATTCAAGGCTTGCTTGGGTTATGGAGAAAATTCAAGGCCTTCCTGAGTAATTTAGTGAAACTGTCTCAAAATGTAAATATCGAAAATCGGACTGGGAATGTGCTTTAACACTGGCAAGGCCCTGAGGTTCATTTGTCCAAGCCACATAAAGAATGAATGGATTGCTGTTTCTAAGATTACCATTAGTATTAAAATAATTTGGCTCCTTTGAAGTCTCTTATATGTCATTCTGTTTTCTTTGAGGAGCAAAAATTCTTGAAGTACACAGTCACAAGAAAAAGGTCCAAACCTTTACCTCAGGACTTTCCAGGTTCCCCTTATGTCACCAACATTCCCCCTAAAGATCATGACTTTGTAATTTCCCCTTTTAAGAAAAAATATGGGGCTAACCTGCATCTATCTTCAGAATTTTGAATACAAATAGTCAAGAGTTTTATATTGATTCTCTGACAGTGGCTCTAACTTAACACAACTCAAGTTAAGTCCTGTAACAGTCCTGTCCTTCCCCCATGTACTCACAGTGGATTGCAATCCCAACTGCCCTGCAGCACTGGCTGGAAGCCTGCAGTTACCACTACATCCCTCTTCCTCTACATCACTGGTTCTCAACCTTCCTAATGCTGTGACCATTTAATACAGTCCCTCATGTTGTGGTGACCCCTAACCCTAAAATTATTTTTGTTACTACTTCATAACTGTGATTTTGCTACTGTTATGAATCATAATGTAAATATTTTTGATGATAGAGGTTTAGCAAATGGGGTCATATAGTAGGATTTTCTTTGGACCATCAGATCGTAAATAATGTCACAGAGACTTGTTAAATAGAAATGCCTGTCCTTAACTTAGGCTTGTTTCCAACTAGTTCTTATAATTTAACCCATTTTCATTAATCTAGATTCTGCCAAGTGGCTTGTTACTTCTTCTCCATACTGTATGTCAGAGTTCCACCATGTGACACTGTTGAATCCCTCATGCCAGATTCTTTCCCAGAATTCCTATCTCAGCCCAGAAGTCCTGCCTATCCTTCCCTGTCTAGCTATTGATCATCCAGCTCTTTATTAAACTGATCAGAAGGTGCCTTAGGCAGGTGAAATAAAACAGAGATGTGATCCTAGCAGGTTCAGGACCCAAAGGTTGAGAACCACTGCCCTGGTGCCATTTTCCAGAATCAGAATTGCTTTGTACTTTCAATGGAACTGTCTAAAGATCTCAGCAACTCATCCCTGGCCTTTAATCTCTGTTTCGCCTTTCATTTAGATTACCATTTCCCCTTCTATAATCATCTCTTTTCTGAGGCTACCTTCATTCTGAGGCTTTATTTTCCTCCTGGGACCTAAGTTTCCATCTTTTCCCAGGTTCTCTTGTCTGTTTTCCAACCTCTTCATACTTATTCTCCTGGATATTTTCTTTGTAGCATTCCCACGCTCAACTATCACATCGTCTACAAAAAAACCTCACTTTATTTCTGGTTGCTGCCTGGAATCAAGAAACATCTATGTCAACCACTTTGTGGCTTCAGTCAACAATTCAGCTAATTTTGCAAATTATTTCCTATTTCTGTTACTTTCTGACTTTCTGTGTAGGCCCTGACAGTTACTGTTACCTGTTCACTTTTCCTACAGCTCCCATAAAAAGAAATCATTCTTCCATTTGTCATTGTTTTCTGATTGTATCTCAGTTTGTCACCTTAGGGACCTTTGCCTATCATTTTTAAAGGTTCTTTTTCTGTGTTTTTGAGTTCTCTTAACCACACTGCTTACCTTTGACATCGAAGTTCCTTGTCATCCATGAATAGTTACTTTCCTCAAGCTACATTAGTTTGTGGTGATAATGTGGTCATCTGAGAGTGCTCCTGAAAATTCCTTTCCCCCATGCTGCCAGCCATATTGTGGCTAATATAAGATCCTCCCTCGCCCATTTCCACATACATTTCTGGCCAAGTACACTTTCTGTTCCCTGGGCAATCCTCTTGTAAGCTCAGCCTCTTCATGATTTCTTTCTTACTGTGTTCCTTTAGATCACATTTTTCAACATATCAGAAATTCTTAGCACTATAATGCAGCCACTGTCCTATAAATACATATGCACACATGTATACACATGCATATATGCCTGCATTCTTTCTTGGATCAAAGCTAAAAAGCCTTGAGGTTCCAATTTGACTGTGGGGTTCTTAAAGTTCCCACGCCACCAACACCATAACTTAAGCATACATACAAAATGCCACCTCTCCAAATATTAGTACCAATTTGTCATCTGACCCACAACTAATCACTCAACTGAATTGGAATCCAGTTGTAGAGAAGGATGAGTGATGAGCAAAGGGGTCCAGACCAGGCTGGTCAAACCCACAGAAACAGCTGATCTGAACATCGGGGAGCTCTTGGTTCTCAGACTGATAGCTGGGATACCAGCATGGGACTGATCCAGACCCCAGGAACATGGGTTTCAGTGAGGAAACCTCAAAAATCTACTGGACCTCCTGTAGTAGTTCAGTATTTAACCCTAGCATAGGTGTGGACTTGGGAGCCCATTCCACATAGAGGGATACTCCCTGAGCCAAGACACACGGGGGTGGGCCTAGGCCCTATCCCAAAGGATATGATAGACTCTGAAACCTCCCCCACCATGGAAGGCCTCACCATCCAGGGGGAGCAGAAAGGGTATGTGATAGGTAGGGTTTTAGCTGGGGGGGTGGTAGGGGAGGAGGGGAGGGAGAGGGAACTGGGATTGTCATGTAAAACAATCTTGTTTCTAATTCAAATTTTAAAAATCTGAAGAAAAAAAAAGAAAATTGAAAGAGCCCTGTTTTTCTATGTTCTTTTTAGTTGCTATTTATTTTTTTCTTCTCTCATATATTATATCCTGACTACAGTTTCCCCTCCCCCGTCTCTTCCCAGGGTCCCCCACCTCCCACATATCCACTTCTCTTCCAGTTCCTTTCATCACATGCTGTTATCTATGGTATTCAAGTAACTCACAGCGGGGGGGGGGCCAAGGGATTAGTCAAGTCAGTTTGGTCAGCTTAGATGTCCTTGAAAAGTACCTTCTCCATATTACATAGCAATTGAAAATAGATATATCAGAGGCTTCTCCAAAGATCCATAGCAATTTCTCAAATCAATAGTTCCATTTTGTTGGAGAGGCTATCCCAGGAAATTTATTCATATGCCCTTTTCATATTACCATTCTCCAGTCATTTGTTACCCATATCTTGACAATCTGTTTATTATTCCACAACAATGCCCTAAGTTTAAAAGGCAAAGGAAGTGTTTCCAACTCTAGAACTTTTTGTAACTATTGTAGCATATTCTTTTGTTTTCCATAGTATTGCTGCACTGCTATAGTGTAACCATTTTATGAATACTACTACTGGTGTCTACTGAAGGTTTTCAAACCCGATTTGCTAAATATGAGAACAATTTGACAACTGCTGTCTAGTCAACATTGATTATAATATATTATCACTTAATAGGTACATCATAAATCCAAAATTGATTAAAAAATAAATATTCACTTTAGTGTCACTGACAAATACATTATCTGATGGTTTGAAAAGAACTGATCTGTGTTGCTTGAATTCAAGGTTTTAGGAACTAATACAATGCATTTATATATAGACCAGTCTAGATTTACTTTTTGAATAAAATAATATCATTAAATGAGTTTTCTATGAGACTAGAATAAGATAATAACTATAGACAGTTTGTAATGTAAAGCAAGTGTAAGACCCAGTAATACTCAGGCTTACATTTTGCAGTGAAATAATTCTAATAAATGAGCATTTATTACATTAGAATGAAATAATGCATGCAAATATAGTATGTTTGTCAGTATATTAACTATTTATTAATGAAGATCTTTAACAAGTAAGAGTAGTAATGGCAGCAGTAGTAGTTGTTTCTATAATAATAATGTTAAGTTATATTTTACATGCTTATTGAAGATTCATTTTATCTTTAAATAACATTAATAATTAATTTGCAGTAATATATCATATTTCTAATAAAATGCACATAATAGTAATGTATAATGTTTTCAAAAACTTAAAATATATAGATATATTAATGAATTCAATGTTTCTATACTGTTAAATTAGATCTTATGCTTATTGAAGATTTTCTTTAAATAATTATTATTATTACTATTAAAACCATTTTTCAAAGTTTGCAAAACTTTATGAGATAATGCATGTGTAATATTTGACTATTAGCTTTAATAACACCTGCCATTTATAGCATTACTCAATTATAACTTGTTTTTTGTTTCTGTTTTTTTAAAGAAAATAATTTTTATTATAGACAACATTCTTGCAAACATATAAGATCCAAGCAAATACACATGAAATGCCTTTTGAAAATAGAATTATAACTTGTTTTAACTGTTTTCAATATCCTAAGATGACACAGCCTTACCAAAGTTAACTTCAGAAATATTAAATTAGCTCCATTAATAATTATTTTATTGTCTGTATTTAATTAAATAATATATGAACTATATGGAATTTTTTAAAAATTGAATTATATAGTAACATATAGGAAACACTGAGTAAAAAATTGTTTTGTCATTGAAATTATTGTTGGTATATGTCAAAAGCAGTTAGTTCATTTCTACCCTTCTTACTTGATCAAATCAAGGATGTTAAAATATTAAAGAGTGCATATTTGCTAAATTTAACATTTCTGAAGTTAGCTTGATCAAATAATATGTGACTTTCTGAATTTTTATGAAAATAAGTTAATGCATTTAAGGTATATTATTGGTAGTAGTACTGTTATTTATGCTTAATGGTATAATAACACATGAATTACTATTGCTTGAATTGAAAATGATAAGGAAGACTTTACATATTTGCTAAATAACTTACCGATGAATACAAAACAGATGTTCTCAAATACTTTGGTTTAAGGACCCTTGATATTTTTCAAGACATTTAAGTACTCCCAAGGACCTTTATTTATGATATATTGTATCAGTAGTATTAATATTAATGTTTGTGATATTGCACATTAAAAGTTTAAAAAGACCCTGATGAATCATTTTCTTTAAATAATAATAGACTAAGCCTGATTAATATTAACATATTCCACTTTTTATGACAATTGATACAATTTTAATTTTTCAAGAATAAAAGCATTATTTAGCAGGTTTTAATTTTAAAATTTCTACTGATACAGTAACAACTAAATTCCTAAACACATACATGCATTCAACCAGTTATGATGTTTCAAAGACAGAAATATGGAAAAGCACTCAGAAGGTGAAGGTAGTAAAATCAGAAGTTCAGCCAGGCTGAGTTACATAAGTTCATGTCTATGAAACTCCCGAAATATAATAAAAGTTGGAAAAGGAAAACTACACCCACAAAAGAATTATAAGAGTCTCAGAGGCTCTGGGTCCTTGAAGCACACTTTGAGAACTGCTGATACTACTTCTTAAGTTATTAAAGTATTAATAAAATAGTCTGTGAATGATATTTTGTTATTAATGCTGTTAAAATGATTGTTATTATTATTGTTATTGATAATGTACATATGGTGTTTTTAAAAAGTTAAATCCTCTCGTTTGTTGATTGCATTCATGGCTTCCAGAAACATAATTTATGATTGCACAGATTTAGTAAAGAGGTTAAACTATTTGACCAAATTATATCTATTGTACATGGTTTTAACCAAATTAAGATAAAGCATTTTTCATCGGTGCTATCCATAATACACATGGCTCCCCATGTGACACAGAGAATGGATGAGATGAAAGACAGCTATCAAATTTACCCTTTCTTCAATGTACCTAAAACTATACAAAACAATGCCAAGTATAAAATTGGCCTCACAGGGGCTGGTGAGATGATGGCTCAGGAGGTAAACACCCCTTTCTCTTAGCCTGATGACCCATGTTCAGTTCTGGAAAATCGCTGTCTTAACATAGGCATTCTATGGCATGCAGGACACAAACACAGAGAGGGGGAAACAATTGGCCTCATAGACTCAAATACATCATAGTTGTCATTGCCCCAGCCCCCTATTGTCTCTTGACTTGGCTTTCCTTAGATTCCTTAGGAAGGAGAAAAATCTGTTAACCTAAGTTCACAGTTCTCCAGAGCTGGGCTCTGAAAGATGCTAATGTGCACCGATCTTGTAGCCAGTGTACGATGCCTTGCTAGGCACTTCAGGTGACTCTCAGAAGGTCTCAAAGATTACACAAGCATTTCAGTGACAAGTTGGAGCTTCATGTCCAGGTATTCTTTATAGCCATGCCTGTAGAAGGATAACAAACTTCTCAGAGGAGTCTCCAGCCTCAAGATCTCGCCCCTGAAGTTCTGGGCAGCAGATGAGGCAGGGACTGGAGAGGGACTACTTTACTTGCACCCTCTGATGCTCTTACTAAAAGCTTCTGGGAAGATGTACAAATTTTCTTTCAGATTTTTCTCATAAAATGACCTTCTTCCCTGGGACCATAGCAAAGACCTGAGTGTTTCTACCCAAGCCCAAATTTTTGTTTGAAAAAGTGTAGTTTAAAAGGTGTCTCCAACTTTATATACCCCTCACTACTTCCACCTCACACATACCAGAAATTCAATGTCTGAAGAAAATACTTAACATCTTCCAAACACTCCCTTTCTTATCTTCCAAGAGATTAAATACTAATCAATGTTATTTGTGTTTTTCTTTTTTGATCATTCAGTCTAATACATTGCAGCTGACAAGCAGTACTTATGTCAATTAGTATGGCCTTGAGGTATTAAGTTCCTCATAGTTCCTAATGTGCTCACCAGTTAACTACCATCTTTGAGGGAGCACTTATACTTCCTCTCCCGTTTTGCAATGCAGATATCCAGCAGCCCATAATGCCACTAGCCTATGATAGACTCTCACAGACACAATCTGAGTTTGCCAAGGCTTTAACTTCTTGATGCAGAGAGGAAAAATGAATATGAAAATTCCCTTGGCAAATTGTCCCTATGTGTTGAGGGAAGAATATCTTTATGGTCTACCATAGTGAGTTCTTACAGTTCTCAGAAGGTTTCAGCATAAGATCACAGTCTGCCCCTTGCCTTTCTGCTGATATTTCCTGCCCCGAATCCAATTTATTTTTAGGGCTGATCACTTGTCAATACCCATAGGAGTAAAAAAATTCTGTCTCTCTGTCTCTATCTGTCTCCCGCCTCTCCCTCCCCCTTCCTCCTTCGCTCCCACCATCCTCTTTCCCTTTCTTCCTCCTTCCCCACTGTAATACCTTGAAGATACATCGTCAGCCTCATTCTGTTTCTTGACCTTGAAACCATGTTGCTGATGCTCAAGCACACAAATACATACACATGTACACACACACACACACACACACACACACACACACACACACACACACACCCTTGCCAAAAAGAAAAATGAATTACTTGCTTCTGTTCACAGGTTAGTTTTTGCACAATGGTGAAATACAATCCATTCATCCCTCCCAGGCTATTGTAGATGGTGTACTACAATTGTTACTGCACTTGAGTAACAGTATACTAAAAAAAATCAATGACTGGACTTAATGATATTACTGAGGACAAATGTGAAGCTACTTCGTGGCTTAATAAATAGTTATTAAGCACTTTGCACGAGCCAGGACAGTTCTGGGCACTGCACATGGAACAAAATGGAATCAGAGCACTCCTAGACATAATCTCCAATAGTTTGTCTCAAACATGGAGATTCTACACTGCTACAGCAATTCATGGAAAGCCATCATCTTCTGTTGGAAGTTCTATGAGCTTCCTGGTATGCCGTGAATAGCTTTCAACAAACATCATGTCTAAATGCCTTTTGGTAAAATGCTAATGAATGACTGTGCTACTGTACAAACCTGCCCAATCATTACGCATGCTGTAACGACTTCTCACCTTTTTGTTTCCCTAGGTGTTTCAGTTCCTATCCCTGTGATTGGACTGAGGGACGAAAGCAAAGTGTTCGTGAACAACACCACCTGCGTGCTCAACGACCCGAACTTCGTTCTCATCGGGTCCTTCGTGGCATTCTTCATCCCGTTGACGATTATGGTGATCACCTACTTTCTAACGATTTACGTCCTACGCCGTCAAACTCTGATGCTACTTCGAGGCCACACCATAGAGGACCTGCCTAAAATCAGCCTGAACTTCCTGAAGTGCTGCTGCAAGAAGAACGCTGGTGATGAAGAGAACACTGAGAATCCCAATCCAGATCAGAAGCCGCGTCGAAAGAAGAAAGAAAAGCGTCCTCGAGGCACCATGCAAGCTATCAACAACGAGAAGAAAGCTTCCAAAGTCCTTGGCATTGTATTCTTTGTTTTTCTGATCATGTGGTGCCCGTTTTTCATCACTAATATCCTGTCTGTTCTTTGCGAGAAGTCCTGTAACCACAAGCTGATGGAGAAGCTTCTCAATGTGTTTGTTTGGATTGGCTATGTGTGTTCAGGCATCAATCCTCTGGTGTACACTCTCTTCAACAAAGTGTACCGAAGGGCTTTCTCTAAATATTTGCGCTGCGATTATAAGCCAGACAAAAAGCCTCCTATCCGACCAATTCCTAGGGTTGCTGCCACTGCTTTGTCTGGGAGGGAGCTCAATGTTAATGTTTATCGGCATACCAATGAACGTGTGGCTAAGAAAGCTAATGACCCTGAGCCTGGCATAGAGATGCAGGTGGAGAATTTAGAGCTGCCAGTCGATCCCTCCAATGTGGTCAGCGAGAGGATTAGTAGTGTGTAAGCAAGAGCAGCCTTCCTACAGGAAAGCTCTTGTAGGAAAGATTCCCCCCTTGATTTTCCCTATGGATCATAACTAATGTAAATACTGCTGTGTGACAAAACAGTGTTTTTATAAAATAGCTTTGCAAACCTGTACTTTAAAATCATGCGCTAACAGTGAGATTTGAAGTTCTATATTTACTGTTTATGATAGATGGAGACTAAGTTATTTTGATTCCTTGCTGAATAATAGTGTTTGTTTCTCTCTCCCGTCCTTCCTTATTCCATCCCCTCCTTGCTCCTTCTTTGCTTTCTTCCTCCCTATCTCTGTTTCGTTTGTGAATGTGGAAATGTTGATGTTCATCTCAGGTGGCATTTGCAGGAGACCAGAATGATGCACATGACTGTGGTGATACTTCAAACCACACCTAAATTGACAGATTCAGTGGCATCTTTTCCAGGTTAACAGTAAATATGTGCTTTAAATTCTCGCTCTGCTCATCTACACATATAAATACAGTAAGATAGGTTCTGCCCATTGTGAAAAAACATCCATCAGTGAGTCAGAGACAGAATTTAACTTTGTCGTCACACATCGGGGAAAATTTGACATTGTCAGAATGTTGTGTCAGTTTTTTGCTGCAATGTCTGTCCCCAAACATAGTGGTATTTTAACATAGCAGCTGGTTAACCAGGACTACAGAAGTGGAAGGATGCTAAAGAGATATACACAACAAAACAGCTTTTCACTTCTTAAGGACAATGCTCAAATTCTGATTATTATGATAAGCAAACTGGAATTAGTGTTTTCATTCTGGTCCTTAGTAAATACCTAATTAATGACCAAACTGGGAAATGAAATCCCAGAGTTAATTCCCAATCCAGGATTCAACATCAATTGGATTTTGATCTCAGAATTCTGGAAAATCGTGTGCTACACACAAAGTGAAATTTACATTTTGAGCCTTATTAAAATATTTTCTTAATTATGGTACCTCTATCTATAGGACCCAATTTAGCAGTCCATTTTTAAGTAAAACTAGTAGGAGAAGGGTAGATAACCATGACCTTGGAAGTTTTACTTGATCAAGGACTACTGACTTAGGCCCTTAGAATGTGAAAAAAAAAGTAATTTAAAAACACACTTTTATTGAACTCTGGGAAGAATAGAAATACAGAGTTTCCATTTGGATTTTAAACAAAATTTATCTCATTTTCAGATCCTTCCAAACTCTCTAGTGCAGGAAAAGGCTGCAGCTAATTTGTGAACGTGGCAAGCTCTCCATTGTACTGCAATTATATACGCCAACTTTAAATCTTTATTCAGATATAGTGTTGTGTTCCAATAAGTGTTGGCCGTTGATTCATTCGTGGGCCTGCTGCTCTCTAAGAATTAAGTACCATTTTAATGAAATTGAAAACCATGAAAAGTTTTCAAACATTGCTCAAGTTAGATCATTAAGTCTATGCTTCGTGCAGAGTATACACATTCCCAGTAACTGTGTTTCCATGTGTGTCCATTTCACACAACTGTGGATAAATTTCTGAAGAATTCATGATGCTATATTTCATGCCCGACAGTTGCTTGCACACCTAGGAGTGTGCCTCTTAGGATCTTTAAACTGCTGAAGGCAGAATCTGAATTTTAAAACTCCTGGAGTGTGTTCTCAACATAGAGCATAGATAAATTCAACAGTCTGCCACAGCGGCAGTGGGAGAGCGGCTGTATTTGAGAAAACTCAAACAGTCTCTATTTGATTTACAACACTGCCAAATGTCAGTCAATTGCTTGAGCATGCCCAAACATGACACGAAAGTAAAGTCTACCCACCTGTTAGGTCAGTTGAACTGCATGTTAAAACAATTACCTGAAATTGAATGAGATGACCTACTTCTTACTGAAATGAAAAAAAAATGTCTGAAGACACACAGCATGCATTGAGCATGAGTTCTGCACATACAGATGGTGCTGTGCATGTACGCCATGTATGTTGCAAGAATCCGCTGATCCGAATCAATGTAGGGCAGAGGAGCTTATGCAGAAAGAGCTGGAGAAAACTCCTTCAGCAATCCATGAGAGACATTCAGATCTGAAGAATTGTATTAGAGAAAATGGGAAACATCTGATTTCTTTCTTTACTATCAGGGGCAAGCTCATAGCACATGTTTTACAGAGAAATAATGTATAAACCACGGAGTTCCAAAAGCACTAGCAATAAGTTGAATGATAATAGCTTATAGCACATTTGTTAATAATTCTTATGTCATCAAGTAGTAGTACTCAATAGTACCCAACACAGCAGTTATCCTCAACTTGTGTGCTATTCGTAAGTTCTGTGCAGTTTGGTATGAAACATATATAATCATTTGGAAATAAATCCTACAGTACAATGTTAAATCTACAAACTTTTATAAATGTTTTAAAACAATCCAAGTGACAAATGTAAACGTGGTGAATTTACTGTCAAATCATTTTGATGTAATATTATATACGTATACTGTTTAAAACACGTGCAACAGACTGCCTTATATTATTTCCTGTAATTTTTCTCCTTTGTCAAATGGTACTTTTGTGAATGGTTGCAAAGTGCTGTCTTCTTCCTGATTCCTGTATGTTACCTTCGCCTGAGTTTTGTGAGACTTCCTCTTAATTTATTAAATTCATTAAAATGGCCTAGAACGTCATGTGTCTTTTTTCCCCCGTGCACCGTTTCAGCATCAAAATCTACTCCCTTAATTAAAAAAGTTGGGTGGGGAGGGAGGGAGGAAGATCTGGAAGGAATCGGCGAAGGGGAAGAATGTGTTCAAAATTTGTTTAAGTTTAACCATTGCTTTCAATTCTAAAAATCAAATTCATGAGTAAAATGATTCTTGAAAGCTTATAAAGGCAAACACTATCAGAGAACATCACTTTCTCTGACTGATGATGTGCGTATACTAAAGGACACCAGAAGAACAACATCTAAGAGGAGTGGCTGACAAAGACAGCATCAACAGTAACAACTAGAAGAATGTATTCACATTCCTTAGAAGAATGTATTCACACTGACAAATTATGCCATCTTTCTTTCCTGGGCATCATGGTGGGGTGGAGTGGAGAAGAGGCTTGCTTGCCTTCTCTCCTCGACAGTTATCAGCACTGTCATCTTTCCACCAGATACATGCTCCCCAAAGACAGACGAGAGCATCTATCATTTTTTTTTTTTGTTTTGCTTTGGTTTGGTTTGGTTTGAGGCAGTGTAGCTCTGGCTGGCCTGGAACTCAATCTGTAGACCAGGCTGGCCTCAACCCCAAAGATCTGCCTGGTTCTGCCTCACAAGTGCTGGGATTAAAGGTGTGTGCCACCATTATCTAATTGATGGTTTTATCTTCAACATAGAGAAGCTATTATACTTTCAACAGATGCACAGCAGACACTAACAAATCATTGCTAAATTGTCTCTATCTATTGCTAAATGAGCTATAAGAACTCACCGTTCATTATGCCATAATGAAGTATGGCACTATCACATTAACTTTGCCTCTCAACTCAGGAAGCTTAGCCAGACACCTCTAAAATTATCAGAGCCAACATAAAATGCAACTCTGCTTCTAATAACTGGAGCCATGGCTGACAAAATGCATTTGGCTTTTCCTCCAATGTATATAATTTATAAGTGATGGGAGAACCAAAAGGATATTGGTCTGAGTTCAGTTCTAGAAGGAAGCACTGGCACTTCATCCCTCTGTAAATATGAATGGGCTGTTTCAACAGAAATTAAACAGCCTGAATCAGCAGAGACATTGCTATGTAGAGCTGGAATTAATTATTCAATTCAAAGTCTTGCTAAGCTGTCCAGATTGGCCTAGGATGTGCTACATAGTCCAAGCTGCCCTTAAACTCAGTCTCCTGAGCACTGTGATTACAAGTGTGCCCTACCAGGCCAGGCATCCAAACTGCCTTGAACTACTAAAACTGGGAGTTGCTTGTGCCCAACACAAAAAACAAAAAAGGCTAAATTTATGTGTGTGTGTGTGTGTGTGTGTGTGTGTGTGTGTGTGTGTACATGTGTGTATGCATCAGTGTATATCATGACATGCGGGTGTAAGTGAGAGAACCCCACTTCAGGAACTGGTTCTCTCCTTCTACCTTGTTTTGAGGCAGTCTCTCTTATTTCTATCTCTCCACTGCCTACTTCAGGCTGGTTGGATTGCAAACTTCTAAGATTCTGACTGATTCCTCCAACTCAACTTTCTATCTCCCATTGGGATTACAAATGTGTACTATGTTAGTCAGGGTTTTTATTGCTATGAAGGACCACAAACAACTCTTATAAAGAAGCCATTTAATTGGGCTGCCTTGCTTACAGATTCAGAGAATCAGTCCATTATAACCATGGTGGGGAGCATGGTGGTGTGCAGACAAGATGTGTTGCTGGCTACACCTTGGCATACAAGCAACAGGAAGTCAACTGAAACACTGGGCAGTATCCTGAGCACAGGAACCTCAAATCCCGCCTGCACAGAGACACACTTCCTCCAACAAGGCCATACCCACCCAACAAAGCCACACCTCGTACTAGCACTCCCTATGAGATTATAGGGGCCAATTACATTCCAGCTGCCACATATACCATCAGTTCTGGCTTCTACCATGGATTTCAGGGATAAAACTCACATCATTAGGCTTGCTCAGCAAGCTGTTACCCACTGAGCCATCTATCTATTCCAAGGTTCATTTTTTTCATATCCCAATAGTGGAGTCTCTACTACTAGTGAAGGGAAAGACAGGCAAAATGCTGAAGTAACTCAGTCTATAGCACTGAACTGCTCTTCTAGGAAGAGACATAGAAAGATGTCACTTACTATCAAATAGCAGTAGGTATCTTGTACCCACAGCTTCTGGTCTCCCACTTAACCTAGTGCAACTTCTACAACTGAAACCCATTTCTCCTTGCATATTTCTCCTACACATATGTTAAAAGATTTCTTAGAAAGCTGAACATGTTGGAAAGACATGTTCATACAAATCTACAGGAGGAGATTATAACAAAGTAATTCTCAAATATTACATGACTCATAGCATAGTTATACCACCAATAGCTCTAGCATAGAGCATTGGCTGTGTTCCCTTCGATCTTCAGGATGTGTTAACATGTGATCTTGGGATTTGTGTGCCTGCAGGAGGCAAGAAGAAAGTAGGACACCACACCACACTTACAATAAAGATTTAATTTTACTGAAATTTAATTAAATTCTGTAAAAATAAATTCACAAAGATAAACTCACCAGTGAGAATCACTTTCTGACTAATTTCGAAAGTACTCATCCACTATAATACCAGATATAGTGATAAAGATGCGATGTATATCCTTAACAGGTTCCATGGGCTGCTTTGAATTTGGAGGTGAGAGGCCTAGGCCTTGATATTTACACTGTCCTCAGGAGAGATGTGTGACATCTCTCAACTATTTGCAACTCCCTGAGAACTGAGAGCCATCAGCCCCCAAGCCTCTCAGCTCTAAAGGAATGAACCCTTCAACTCTAAAGGGAAACCATGACAGAAGAGTACAGTGTCCACAACAAAAAGAAGACATATTGGATAGAAAACCATGGGAGCCCAATCCACATAGAGGGATACTCCCTGAGCCAAGATACACGGGGATGGGCCTAGGCCCTGTCCCAAATTATATGATAGACTCTGGTTACCCCCCTATGGAAGGCCTCACCCTCCCTGGGGAGCAGAAAGGATATGTGATAGGTAGGGTTTTAGTTGAGGGGGGAGGAGGGGAATGAGTGGGAACTGGGAGTGACATGTAAAACAATCTTGTTTCTAATTCAAATTAAAAAAAATAAGATGAAAAAAAAAAGAAAAGAAAACCATTCATCAAACAGGGCCTGGTACCAGAGGGATTCAAGGCCAGCCTGAGATACATAGCAAATTTCAGATCAGCCTGGGCAACTCAATAAGACTCTATCTAAAAATAAAAATTTCAAAACAGGTCTGGCTAGAATCTGTAATCGAGTGCTTGCCTAACAGGCAGGAGACCCCTAGTTTAATCACCAGTACCCCTCCCCAGCCCTTCCAAAATCACAACTACAAAGATTTGCTTTTGCAACACACACCTCTGAAAACAAATGTGTGGAGTTTCCATATCACGCATCCCCAAATCTCGGAAGACACAAGGTGGGGTATCCTACAGTTTAGTTCATCTCTGAGGACCAAGAATAAAATCAAGTTTGGTGAAACAAATGTCAATGTGAGGTTAATTTGAAAGGACAAAGATTCAATTTTCCAAATGTACTCTAAGTTTTATAAAATGACACCCGCACTTGTAATTTTAAAACACAATTGGAACTGAAAATTCCACTTCCTGAGAATTGACTGGTGCTTGAAAAAGTTAAGCTGACCAATATGAAAAAAGATTGAGTGCTGATTCAGTCACCACTGGCCAGTTTTGAGAAGAGGATCCATTATCCAGAAGGTCAGCAGGTATTAATTCCCTTTCAAATGAAAACTTCCATATGGGAAGGAGTACAGCAGTATGGAATTTAATTAGCAGTGGTCTCCTAGCCTTGCTACATACTTCAAACATATATATATTTAGTGATATATATATATATATATATATAGAGAGAGAGAGAGAGAGAGAGAGTTATCACCAACTCCCCAGGTTGAGGATGCAGTCCAAACTGTCTCCTTCTCAATTCAAATACCACTTAAAATACTGAGTATCTAAGATACCCCATATTTTTGCCAAAATTGTTTATAAATGGGGGATTCTCACAGTCTGTTTCTTAGGTTTTACAAAATTGTATGATGGATTACAAAAATTCAGTGAAACAAATCATTCTTGCTTACTGGTTTATTATAAAGGAAACAAACAAGGATCTAAGGATATGGCTCAACGTCATGTGTATAGTGCTTGCATTATAAGCATTAAGATCTGAGTTCAAATCCCCAGAGCCCATGTAAAGCATAAAGCACACATATGTAAGCCCAGTGCTCCTAGGGGAAGATGGGAGAAAGAGTGGAAGGGAGAGGCTCTTGTGCCAGTTTACCTGACATAAACTGTAGCGAACTACAGAAACACAGACCCAGTCTCAAATAAGATAGAGGATGAGAACAAACATCTAAGTCTGTTATATGACCTCAACACACACTCTGTGGCACACATTCTCTCTCATCCACAAAAACAGTGGGGGGAGTGTGTATGCATACACCAAAAAGTAAAAAGAAATCAATAAATTGCTAACTCCCAACCCTACCAATATCCCTATTATCAGCTTCAGTTCTGCTTTTAGCACTCCATCAGGGTTAAATGTTTGGACTTATAACATTATGACTTAGACAAAGCACTAGTACTAATTATTTTGGAACATATTCTTTGTGTGAAAATCCTCTGAAGCTGGACAAAAGGACACAGAAGAAAAGTTCATGATGCTTTACATTTTCCGTATCTTCAAACTTTACACCAAAACCAGCTTCACTTGGCCTGATACTTTCTTCCTTGTTCCAGGGTAGAAGAACTTGTTTCTTCACTATTAAATCCATGATAATTGTCATCCACTGAGCAATAACAATGCACCAAACACAAATATGTTGTAAGGTAGATAGTATATCACTTTGACACACTAGGTACTTTCAGCTCAAGGAGACTGAAAGTCTTCAGAAACAAGAAGTTCTGATCTCTGACCTTCTCTAGCTAGCCTTTCTTCCCCAAAGTACATCATAGAATGTACAGTTCCTCTCTCCAGAAAATAGCTATGAACCCTACAATGTCAGTCTCTGACCTACCTCCTATGAAAAAAGGCTTTGAGACTTCCATGATGTAAAGGAATGCTACACAGTAGCCAAAAGGAAGCCAATAAAACTGGCCTTCTAACTTTCTCTTCCTTTGTTATAATTAGTTCATATTTTTGCCCAATTACATTTCTATGTGGCTTCACGTTTCCTGAGTGAACTGAAGCTTTAAAGGAAACCTCTCCAGGGTCTTTGAATCTCTATGTCTGAAGTCTCCCTGGTCACAGAAATCTTTAATTAAATAAGTACGTTACATTTTTCCCTTTTTACTCTATTGATTGTTACAGGAATGTTGGACCTAACTAAAGGCCCTTTCATCTAATCACTGTCCCTGTTTCACAGAACCTAAGTATAAAATAGGTGTTTTTTCATTTGTTATGTCATATGAAGTTATGGCTAGGCAAAATTTGCTATAATTTTTCTTTCATTAATCTGTTCTTTATCACAAAGGGACCCTTTATGGCTCTTATTATCAAGGGGATCTCTCCCTTCCTTAAAATGAGAGGGGGTTTCAAGGCAGTCTCCACTGACTCCAGGATTTACCTCCCCAGTTGATATTGCTACATTCTTCCTTTTAATCTGTAGCACTAGGGTTTTAAGCTGTACATGACAGTATTTCAATTATATTTTACATTATTTCATATGGATTTAAGGTGTAATCTCTGTTTTTAGTGTTTATAGAAGGAATGGAGAGTGACAGTAATTAGGTATGAGAGTTTGGGCTAATGGAGTTGTTCTAAAACTGGGTAGTGGTAATGGTAGCACAACTCCACTAATCTACTAAAAATTGTTCATATATACACTTAAAATGGGTGTCTTGATCCATGAAAGCTCTGTGAAGAATATATTATGATAAATACTGAATTCAAAGATGTGACAGTAATGGTTTGGGGCATCTTTGACAAAACCATAGCTATTAGATCATCAGGATAGCTAAATTTCTTCTTCTTCTTCTTCTTCTTCTTCTTCTTCTTCTTCTTCTTCTTCTTCTTCTTCTTCTTCTTCTTCCTTTCTTCCTCCTCCTCCTCCTCCTTTTCTTCTTCTTCCTCCTCCTCCTTCTTCTTCTTCATTTTATTCTTTGTAGCATTATTATTCACTTTTTGTCTTTAAGCACATGCTTGTTCAAATATGGGAGTACAGGTGCGCGCGTGCGCACGTGTGTGTGTGTGTGTGTGTGTGTGTGTGTGTGTGTGTGTGTGTACATGTGCCAATCAGAAGTTAACTTTTAGAAGCCCCTTCTCTATGCAGAAGAGAAGGCAGAAAGACTATAAGAGCCAGGTGGATGACATCAGGAAACGAGGTCTTCTAGATATAACACGACTGACACACATATGAACTCACAGAGACTGTGGCCGCAAACACATGGCCTGCACAGGTCCAAGCCAGATGGGGTTCCAGCAATGAGAGGGGGAAATGGACATGGGCTTCTACTCCTAACCAAGAAGGTATCTGCAATTGATACCTACTTGCAAAGGAAAACCTAGTTTTTTCCAATGCAGTCTTACTGGGTATACAAAACACACTTAAGGGCAGGCCCAATTCTCAGCAGTGGTTCTCTTACTTATTTTTGTATTTTGTTTTGTTTTATTTCAGGATGTTTTTATTTGCCTATTTTCTTACTAAAGAGAGAGAAAGAAGGTGTGGAGCTAGGTGGGTGAGTAGGTGGGAAGTATCTGGGAGGAGATGAGGGAGGGGAAACCATGATCACACTATGAAGAAATCTATTTTTTACTTTATCTAAATTTAAGTATTATCCCTAATTGAGAATTTCTAATTAAACAATTGCTATATTTTCCATTTTTAAAATGTTTTAAGTCTGAGATCTATAAAGATATTCTTATATTAAAAATTGGGTCTCTTCTCCCACATGGTCTCAGGGATAGAAATCAGGTCATCAGACTTGACAGTAAGGTTCTTTGCCCATTGAACCATCTTACTGGCCTTGGGTTTCTTTTCAAAATCAAAACTAAGGACTTTAGCATTTCTGTTAGTTTCTCCAAATAATTTAACCATTTTACATTTCCAATTCTGTGGCCCTTTCCACATCATTTTTGAAATAGCCTCAAGCCACCCAGCTGTTTCCTGGTTCTCATGTCCCAGTAAAGGAATAAAATATCAGGAATATGGAGAGTTTCATTACTGGAATGGAAGCCAGCTGCCTAAAAGGCACTTCTACTGAAAGTCAGACACATAGATACACAGCTTTTTTGTCCTTGTCTTCCAAGAGTTGCCATGAGCCAAAATTTAAGTCAAGAAAATACTGTACTTGGAAAAAACCCCAGGCCCTTCATTGTGTTGTATCAAACTTGCTTTGGCTGAATTTGTGAATGTCTTGGCTCATTACTCTGCCACAGCTCCATCAAGATCTCTTCTGTATCCATTTTCCTTCAAGCAATTAGAAATTTGAAAATAGCATATCATAAACTTCTTACAAGTTAATGACATTGTGTTTACAGCAGTTGTAATAGATTACTGGCAAAAAATTAAACTTTGTTGACCCTAGAGATGACTTCTAGGAAGCCTTGCTTAAAATAACAGGGGAAATACTGTTGTGGCACTAAGCCTAGCTAAACTATCAAGAAAAAATGACAAAGAAAAGAACCAACAAAAATAAGGTACTCCAAGACCAAAATGGCAATCAGAATCCTTAACTGCTATAGTGTATGCTAGAATATGTCCAGTTATTGATAAATATATGCACATGAATGTAAAGAGGGTCATGCAAACTCTGGTTGGAAAAAAGCAAGCAATTAAATTAAAGGAACAAATCAAACGGGCACTTTTAAGTTTAAAAGTGTAAGAACTGAAAGAAGTGTTTACTAGGGAAATGTGACATTTCCTCAAAGCATTACACGTTATGTTCTCCTATTGCTCCTAGGGGATCTCTCTCTGCCCTAACTTTGGAATTCAGATAAGGCACAGAGTGTATTATAGGACATCAAGTTTGTTATAGAGTGTAGTAGTGTACCCTTGGGTGATATGCATGGGTAGTAAGTAGTCAGAGGAAAACACTCTCATAAGATGAGATTGGACAATGGCCACAGAGATCATTGTGTTGACCTATATTTTAGGAAGACTTTTTTTTTTACTGTGTCTTAAAGTTTAAGGATAAACAGATTTCTTGAAGAATTCTTCTGTCCATATGATTGACAGACCCATTTGGATGAACTCTTACAGTATGGGACAATAGTATCTCTTTGTTCTTTACCAGTAAGCCTGGGCTGGATAGGAATTGTATGATCTTTTGGGCAGTATAAAATATCATATTGCCACACAATACCAGAGATAATATACTCAGATTCCATTCTTTCAACAAAATGCCATGTAGATTTAAAAGAAGTAGAGAAAGAAAAAATAAAAATAAATCTATAAATATAATCATGCTTCACAAATAGGAAATGCCCTTCCCTTAATGTGCCACAACAAAACCCCACTGCTGTTTCCAGGAACTGCAGGGCTCCTTTTTGTATCCTCTTAGTCTCATAGATAAAACAATTTTAAACTCAGAAAGAAATGCAAGAACAATATTATTAGCATTTTAGAGAAAAACAGAAAGGCAGATAGATGAAAGCAAGGAGCTAGATAAACAGAAAGAAAGGCATGCCTTTTGAGTTAGAGGTCAAGAAAGAACCCAGGTTCAGTCATGAAGACCTTCTAGGAGCTGTGTTGGGAGACAATGTCTTCACAGATAGGGTAAAATGTCTAGAGTGTCAGAGAAAATAGGTTTAAGATTTAGGTCAGTATTCAATAAAGAGAAATAGAAAGAGGGAAAGAAAATATTATACTTTGTGCATTAGAACTTAGACATTACAAAAGGCTTAGAGGTGGGGATCTAGAAGCAACTGCGTTGAAGGGGAAGCTTTAGGGTACAAAATCATATATCTCATTTAAAGGGATAATTATTCCTCCCATCTCTTTAACATGTCATCATGTGTACCATCTCCCTCAAAGTTATTGTCTTCCTGAGGGGTAGTCGCCTGTCCAGGTAATTGACAAGCTCATTTGTATTAACTCTGAGGCTTGAAGGCAATAGTATACCTTTGTGATGATTCAATTTCTACCCAATCAGAGGTGCAACTCAATAGCAATTCTTGTGAACAAAAAATAGGTAACAGAACAGATTACAAGCTTAAAAGAAAAAAACTAACTATGATTCACCAGGAAGAAATAGCTTTCCCTTAATGGGCTTCAACAAATCCCTGATGCTGATGTCTCCCTCTGTTGCATATAGCAGCAAGCTTGTTTCTAATTTGAACTAATAAAAAAAAGTTCCTCCTGTTGTGGTGACCCCTAATCCTAAAATTATTTTCTTGCTACTTCATAACTGTAATTTTTATACTGTTATGAATTGTAATGCAAACATCTGTGTTTTCTGATGGTTTTAGGCAATGCATGTGACCTCCAAAGGCATCATAACCCACATGTTGAGAACCTCTGTTCTAAGGGGAGAAAAACTAAGATTACATAAAGAGTAAAACTGGTTGAGCATCACTGTCATTTAAGCCCAGTCACCTGGAAGGAGACCAGCTGAAGTGCCTAGAAAGAACAAAAACCAGTCAGCTGCTTGGAGAAATAAAGAAAAGCTGCTATATCTGGAATATACTCTCCAATCTGTTGAGCATCCCAAATGCTGTACGGTGTGCCAGTTTCCAGCTTCCGTGAGCAGCCATTCATGCTGGGGTGGACTTCGGTGATGTAGCTCTCTGAGTCATTTTTGCTTCTGTAAGTAACTGCTCACCCATATCCCTGTAAGTAAATGCAATAAAAATCATTGGTTTACCATTATTGCAGGGAAGTTAAGGCAGGAACGTAAAGCATCATATCTTAGTCAAGAGCAATTTGACTCTTCAGTGGTATCTGTACTTTGGTCTGTCACTGGTTGCTTATCTGGAGATGTGTTGTCAGTTCATGTCATCCTTGTAGATCTCTGGAAATCTCCCTAGTGCCAGATCTCTCCTTCAACCTATAATGGCTCCCTCTGATATGGTATCTCTCAACCTGCTCTCCTCTATTCTTCCCCCGACTCAAACTTTCTGCTCCTCCATTTCCTCCTCTCCCCTCCTCTTCTCCTCTTCTCATTCTGCCAGCTCCCTCTCCCCTACCCTCATGCTCCCAATTAGCTCAGGAGATCCTGCCCCTTCCCATTCTCAGGAGTCCATGCATTTTTCTCTTAGAGTCCTTCTTGTTTTCTAGTTAACATAAGGAACTTTTATTTTAAAGGGTCACAGCACTAGAAGGTTGAGAACCACTGCCTTAGAAAAATCCCATTGTTTCATCTCCTTGTAAGCATCTTGTCTTACAAATGTATTATTGTTTCACCTCTCTTTTCATGTCCCCTGTCTTAAGAAATTTTCCTTCAAGATTAAAGGTTTTAAACTCAGAAGAAACTGCTACCCAACACCAGGGAAACAAGACAAGCAATCCAAAGTTAGTCATTATAAAGGGATCCATCTTTAATGGCCTCTAAGACTGTATGTAAATGTTTGACTAGTAATATGGTCATACATACCAACATTGTCTTTTATAACATAAAAGTGGAAAAATCCAAATGTCCAACAATGATGAATTTCATAAAAATAACATGTAGTATATAAATAAAATGGGCTATCATTTGAGAGAGAGAAATGCATGAGATAGTATTCATTTATAATGCTAAAACATGAACTTTGAAAATATGCTGAAAAAAAACCAAATACATAGTGACCAAATACTTATCTTAACTGTTAGAAAATCAATGAATCCATAAAAGGACAAGTTAATTAACTGTTAGCTAGGACCGGAAGTGCGAATTTTAATTAATTAAAAATGGAAAAGAAAGATCATACTGTCAGGAAAAAAATCTAAAACATTCTTTTTTATTTAAATTAGAAACAAGCTTGATTTACATGTCAATCCCAGTTCCCTCTCCCTCCCCTCCTCCCCTGCCCCCCACCAACCCCCTATCCCATCCCCTTTCTGCTCCCCAGGGACGGTGGGTGAGGCCTTCCATGGGGATCTTAAAAGTCTGTCATATCATTTGGAGCAGGGTCTAAGCCCCCCCCACCCCCGTGTGTCTAGGCTGAGAGAGTATCACTCTATGTGGAGTGGGCTCCCAAAATCCATTCGTATGCTAGGTATAAATACTGGTCCACTACCAGCGGCTCCAGGCCTCCTAACTGACCTACTTGTTCATGGGGTCTGGATCAGTCCTATGCTGATTTCCCAGCTATCACTCTGGGGACCATGAGCAACCCCTTGTTCAGGTCAGCTGTTTCTGTGGGTTTCTCAGTCTGGTCTTGACCCCTTTGCTCATCCCTCCTCCCTCTCTGCAACTGGATTCCAGAGTTCAGATCAGTGTTTACTTGTGAGTGTCTGCTTCTGCTTCTACCAGCTATTGGATGAAGGCTCTAGGATGACATGTAAGGTAGCCATCAATCTCATTATCAGAGAAGGGCATTTAAGGTAGCCTTTCCTCTGTTGCTTAGATTGTTAGTTGGTGTCATCCTTGTAGATCTCTGGACATTTCCCTGGTGCCAGATTTCTCTTTAAACCTATAATGACTCCCTCTATTATGTTTTTTTTCTCTTCTCTATTTTTCCCCTGACTCAATTTCCTACTCCCTCATATCTTTCTCTCCCCTCCTTTTCTCCCCTTCTCTTTCTCCTAACTCCTTTTCCCCTCCCCCATGCTCCCAATTAGCTCAGGAGAATTCAGTTACATCCTTAGAACAAATAATCAGCAAATTTTATGGCATGTTGTTGGAACACAGTCCTTGAATGAAGTTGTGTGAGGAAAATTTTTGAGAACTCTGTGCACAACATCTCCAAGAAAACAAAGCAAAAGTCTTGCAATATCTTTTTCTCCTTAACATGTCAAAGCAAAGCATACAGCTCTCAGTTCAAAGGAAGTAAGTGGCAGCTTATTCTTGGGCCAAAATATGAATCACTACTGTGTTACTGGTGGTCTGGTGAACGTCCAGGCTTTTGGTGTCTTACCAAAGAATTCAAAATAAGGGCTCACATAGATTTGTGAATGCAACAAAAGATAACTTTGTTCCAAGTGCAGCAACAGAATGTATTAGTAAAAGACGCACTGGCAGGATTAACAGTGGGCCACATGTTGTTTACTTTGTTTTGTTTTCTTTCCTGGGGAGGGATGCAACAAGGATGAGGGGGGAATATGGGTGACCAGGAGGTGAACAGAATTGGGGTGCATGCTGTGAAATCCTTAAAGATTCAATAAAGAAGTTAAACATAAATAAAGAAAACAGTGGAGCACATGAATGAGGGTGCTCGTGGGTCACGAATGCTATTGGTGCTTCTTCTGATGAGGTTCAGAAGAAGGGAAAGTTTGGTTAAGGCACATAGCAAGGGTGGTTTTCTGTTTTGAATGATAGACAAGGTCAGTTTTCCACTGTGCATGTTCCTTCTTATAAAGCATCTGATTTTAATCATAAGCATGCACAATGATGCGTAGGCATAGGTAAACAAGGCATTCTTACTATAGCTTCATTTTAGGACACAGTTTTGCTTTACTACATATGAACTCAAAACCAATTCAATCTGGAACAGCCTTTCTAGTCATCATACCCAGGTACACTGGGAATATATGTGAGTAGAAACTGTATAAATTTGATTGATGGTAGAGTTAGTGAAAAGTATACGATTATTCAAAATGGATGTTCCTATAGCCCAAGTACAAAAGAAGTGTGCATAACTGAAAACACATAGAGTCTGGGCTACTAAACTATTCTTTATACTTGCTTGACATAGATGTGTAAGAACACAAATTTAGGTTACCTTAAATATAGTACAATGAAGAAACAGTATTTTGGAAGGTTTTATGCTTAGAGAATGTGGTGGTTTAAATAGGGATGACTCCCACAGGCTCATACATTTGAATGCTTGGTTTTAGGGAGTAGCACTACTTGAGAGAGATTAAGAGGTGTGGTTTTGTTGGAGGAAGTATGTCACTGGGGGTGGGCTTTGGGGCTTTCCAAAGCTGGATCTAGACTCAGCTCTCTCTCTCTCTCTCTCTCTCTCTCTCTCTCTCTCTCTCTCTCTCTCTCTGCTGCCTGTAGATCCAGATATAGAACTTCCAACTGCTCTAGCACCATGTCTGCCTGTGTGCTGCCATGCTTCCCACCATGATGACAATAGACTAAATTTGAACTGTCAGTGAGCCCCAAATAAATGCTTTTCTTTATAAGAGTTGCTATGGTCATGGTATCTCTTCACAGCAATAAAACACTAATTAAGACAGGGAGTAAAAGAAAGTCACAAATCAAGTCACTTTTCCAAATACATTAGTAGAAATATCAGGTGGGCGATTTAACTGGGAAATTGGGTTTCTCTGTTGTGGATTCTTAGTCTTATTGACAAGAGAATTTAAAAACAGATTCTGGAGCAAGCAAGGGGCATTTTATTGAGGCTGAAGGGAAATATGAGGCAGGGAAGCTGCAAATCTTGGTAGCTATTGGGAGGAGTGAGATGGAGATGAAGATGAAGATAGAGAGTCATGTCTTTTAAGTTAGGCACAGAACGTTCAGCAGTGGAGGGCGGCCCAGAGCTGCATTGGGCAGGAGGGGGTCATCAGAAAAAGACTGAGAATATCCCCTCATGGCCTTCCATATCCTTGGAAATTGCTCTGTACATGGCCTGAAAACAAGATAAGACACAGGGACTCCTCAAATAAAAGCTAAGAGACATTACTAGACCCCTCCATACCTTTCTATACATGTTTTTAAAAAGTATGAATATAAGCTATAACAGCTAAAGATAGATGAGCCTGGCATCTAGGCATCTTGGTTTGGGATGATTGTAATTGTAGGTTTTTATACCTGTTTTTTTTTACTTTTGTTGGGTGGGTTTTCCATTCCTTGGGGTCTGTTGCCCTCCCTTGATCTTAGAAGCACCCAGTGGTTGTGCCTTGCCTGGAGGGGAGTGCTTCTGAATCACTGCCAGATGTGGCCACTGGGGGTCTAGGGTAGAATGTGTGTTTCTAGGTATTGGGTGCTGACAAGAAGGAATCTGGATGGTTGCTGGGGGTTGGGGGTCTGAAAGGCTTCACAGGAGAGAAGAAACCTGGGTGAGCCACCCCAGGATCTGTGAACTCTGGGAGTGGGAACAGAAAGGAAGAGGAGACCACAGTAAGTGGTCTGTTAGTAAGCTGGGGATAAGATGGGGTGGGGATGGAATTAGAGGGGAGGAGGGAGAGTGAACATGTCCTAGCAAGCATGCCTGCCATGCAGGTATCCAAAGTGTGGCAACTGGTGGCTGAGAGAAGGGATGGGATGGTGGAGGAAGGCTGTAGAAGATGAGTGATTTGCTGGGAATCTACCCCAATATCTCTTAAGCTTTAAGTAATATTTATGCAGGCAATGTAGTTCATTGTCGAGATACATCAAGATATTTTTCCCAGGCCTGAGAATATCTAATTGGTACTCTTACATAAGAATGGCAGGTCTGTTAACAGAGCTTTTGGCCTAAATCTTGGCTCTGAGTATGAATACTTGCCAACAAGAGAAAAGATAGAATGTAAGAAAAGATGGAAAATGAATTCATTTTCCTTTAAACTGAGATTGAGGGCAGAGAAATGCTACCCTGTCTCCATCTTGCCTGTAGGAATATTACAATTTCATAGAAAAGATCAATCAAAATCCAAAAAAGTAGTCATCTGTGGATTTAGCTGTGGGTCTATTACCAGACTCTCTTTTTTAAGATGTGGAGGTATTTCATGAAGAAATCCTAATCCTAAATATAACCAGGTTTTAAAGGTACCTCCAGAGGGGTTCCATGTTCTTGTGTCTCAGAACAGGGAATTAGAGACTTTTCCCTAGTAGCAAAAGCAGAGGCAGATGACCCAAAAATAAATACCCTTAGGGTGGGTGTGTCTCATAAACACCTTATTTCAAAAACATAGACAAATGTGTTCATTTCTTTCCACAATGTTAGGCTTCATTGAATAACAAATTTGTAAGGCAGAAGCAAATACAGGCTTTCTTGTTCCAATTTGAAGTAATAACAATAGCTCTCAGATCACACATCACATATCACTTTGTGTGTGTGTGTGTGTGTGTGTGTGTGTGTGTGTGTGTGTGTGTGTGCTACACGATGACTACAAAGGGTTAAACAGGCAAGGAGTTTCAAAGAAGCCTGAGAGGCCTGGGCTGGCAAACTAACAGAACTGCAAAATGGTCTCTGTGGGACTCAGATAAGGAACTAAACTGAACTGCAAAAGAAGCCTGGTGGCTGCTGCAGCTCCTGTGTGCTTTCATACAGTTTGAAGAGTCACTCTCTGCAGAGAGCTAAAATACCACCAGAAAGAGGGGAGAAATGAAGAGAAGATTGGATCTGGATGGGAATACAGAAGAACGGCCAGATGGCAATTTATCTGTCACACACACCAATTTATCTTGACACACACACCAAGTGGTCAGAGGATAGGTTTCTCAGTATTAGATGTCTGCCTTTTTACAGGATCCAGGTGAGGGAATTACGCCTTTCCCTTGATCTGATGTATGTAATACTTCTCAGGCATTTCTATATAACCCATGTCCCTCTGCAGTCCTAATTCATGCCAATAAATTTTTAAAGTAGTACCTTTTCTCCTCCAAGAATAAAAGTAATTGGTCAATTTGTAGTGTCTGAATAGTGATGGGCAGACGTTGCCATCCCCATGTCTACCCATGCGTGAAATCACTTTCCATCCTCAAAATGGAGTCAAACACTGCACATAAAATGGAGACCCTTGGGCAATACACAGCTTGATATCCGAAGGGGCCAAAGCAAGAAGAAAAGTTAATATCTCAAAGGACAATTCTGAACAAGTGACAAAGACTTTTATGTTACATATTTTGGGATTTATTTGAAGAGGCAAATCATTTAAATAGCATTGTAGTTCACAGCACATCTGAATGGCATGGGCTGTCTTGGGCATTTTCTGTTACATGTAGTTCTATATATAACTTCCACATAGCATGTTTCATCAGCATCTTAAATCTCCCTGAAATGGTATTATGCAATCATTATGAGTCAGAGATTGTCTTTACACATTCCAGAGTGCTCCTGCCTGCCCCTGTGACTCTAGCCTGGTCTAATTGGCCTCAACAGAGTAAGGCAGGTAGGGAGCTTCCAGCCTTCCTTCCTTTGTCAACATGTTTTTCTCATATGCTAAGTTTAAGGTCTTTGTGTGAGGATTTCTGGACCTTGCCTTCCATCCTATTCTTTGGCCTCACCAGGGAGTCCTTTCTTCTTCTCTTTGCTATTCCTCCAACAAGAGATTTGTCATTAGGTTGGCCTACTGTCACATGATTGGTGGGTGCATTCTATTGAAAGCATCTGAAGCACAGAAGTGAAAGAAAGAAAGAGAGAGAGAGAGAGAGAGAGAGAGAGAGAGAGAGAGAGAGAGAGAGGAAGAGCTGCATGCTGAAAAGAAATAACATGAACAGAATTCAAGTAGGGTCCAAGGTAGAAAGCATTTCATTGTGCCACCTGGTGGAATGAAATAGACGGGACATCTTTTCTTTTCCTCTAGAATGCCTTGTTGGCTCTGTTACTCCTCTTGACAAGATATTTGTCTTCACAGTTTCACCCTCCTTTCAAAAAGAAACTTTTTTCTCTAAGTTGTCACTGATTAATCATTATATCTGTTGACATCTTATCCTGAGGATACAAGCAGGACATTCCTGATTCCACTTTGGGAAACAGATTGTGAAGAAATAACCTCAACCACCCACCCCTTTGGAGCAAAACCTGAGCAATTTTGTTTAGACAAGCAGAAGTATAAGTATATGTCATAGAAATACAGATTTTGAATATAGATCATGAAAAGTATTGCTTAATTACCAATTAAAAACATACATATAAAGTGATCACAAGTGTGATTGAGAAAAGACTTGGAAATCATCAATCTCATAGAAATTTTACATTAAAACCTTAATTTTAACTTTATTTTGAAGTGAACATAATTACTGCAAAACCATCCCTTACCAAGTTATGAAGACATAGCCTCACTTAGGTCAGGCTGGCCTTGATCTCACTATGTTGTCTAGGTTGGCCTTGCACTCATAGGAGAGAAGGCATGGAGGCAGGAGCTTGAGGTGGTTGGTTACATTGTATCTGCTGTCATGAAACAGAGAGAAACCTGTTACTATCCGTTTTATTCAGTCATGCCCACACTTGGGGGAGAATTTTCCTACTTCAATTAATACAACCTAGAAATTCCCTCACAGGCATGCTGGAGGTTTATTTCCATGGTGATTTAAATCTTATCAAGGTGACCAACAAGATTAACCATCCCACTAAAGGGCCCAGACCTTTGCCTAGCCCCCTGCTTTTGACAGGTTGTAGGTTGCAGAAAAGATCCAGCAAGATGTAGTCCCTTGACTCAGAAGGAGGTGCTGAGTGCACCCCTCCTTGCCCCACCTTACCTTATAATTATTGGGAAGAAACTGCCAGATACCATCCATGTGGTGAGGAACCAATCAGAAGTTAGCTGCCCTGGGGGTCTTTGGGTGTGCTTTACTGATAATAGTGGAATGCAGTAGGTAGCAATGGCCTTTGGATGGCTTCCAGGCATAGCAACCTTTCTGCAGCTGTAGCTGACCAATCAACTCAGGATAGGTTCCCAACCGGAAGGTGTGCCAATCCTGAGACTGTTACTATGCAACTAGCAGACCCCCAGACCTCCCCCTTTGCTCTACCCCAATGTATGTCGTGCCCCACTGCTTATTTTTTAACGAATGATCTTTTTATTAATTTCTTTTTTACATTCCAATCCCAGTTCCCCTTCCCTCCTCTCCTCCTGCTCCCCCATCTTCCCCACCCTACCTCCCATCTGCCCCTCGGAGAGGGTAGGTCTCTAGGAAGTCTACTAAGTCTGTCCCATCATCTTCTTGAGGCGGGAGAACAAAGGCACCTACCCACCCCTGTGTCTAGGCTGAGCAAGGTATCTCTCCATATAGATTGTGGCTCCACTAAATCAGTTTGTGCATTAGAGTTAAATCTTGGACCAACTGCCAGTGACCTCATATATTGTCCCAGCTGCAATTAATGGGTGATCTTATATCTCAAGCCTGTTTTGATTTCTTGATTTTATGCTCTGAATTCACCAGCTTGTTTTGAATACATTTAAAGTTTCGAATTTTTAATCTAAGCTTCATTATCTCTTGTTGTGATTTTAGAAGACAGTTAACATCAGCTTCTGGCCTGCACACACACACACACACACACACACACACACACACACACACACACTCACACACACGTGCACATATACACAATAATAAATGCATTACATACCAAAGTAAAGTTTACAAACACATACCTGATAACTAAGCATTATGATATTGAACTTTCTAAACTTATTTGACTCTGTATTGATAATAATTAAAATGACTTTAACATTTTATATTTCATATTCATGCAAAGCCTTAATGGAATTTTCTATACTCTACAATGGGAGCATTAAAAATTTATATGCATGAATGATTTCTGAGCAACATTGCAGTTAATAACATTGCAGTTATGTGTGTGCATGCATTTGTTGTCATTATTAAGAGTTTTTACTTTTACTTGTATTAAATATTCTCTCTGTGTGTATGTGTGAGTGTATGCACATGTACATGTACACATATGCATCATGGAAGTCATGTAGAGTTTCAGAGCACTACTCGAAAAGGGTTTCTTTCTTTCCTTCCACCATGTGAATTCCAGGCCAGCAAGTGCTATAGTAGGAAACTCCCCCTTTGAAACATTTTTTTAAAACCTCCTTTTTTTCCTAGTCCCTGAATTACCTCCTTGTAAACTTTCCTTTGTTTTAACTTCAGCACACATAGACATAAAAGTCATAGCACAATCCCCCTACCCCGTGTTTCGTTACATTCCTTATATGTATTTTAGAAAATTGAACTTGTTGGAAGCCTTCCTTACTTTCTAATACCTATGAAGAATTTGCTCAGATTGTTATATGCCTTCAATTATTTTTATAGGAATTCAAGAGCAAGAATTGTTAAATATGTAGGATATAATTGCCATCTTGAAGAGGAAGCCTTAAATGATTTTATTAAAATAGCCACAGAAATTAAAATTAATAAATAGCACAATTTGCATGAGAATTATATTCCAAATATATTTATCCTTACCAAGTTTAATATAATTTTTGAAAACTCACCATAAAGTTTTATATATCTGATATATTTGTACAATGTTAAATGAAACAAAGCAGTTATGGCAAATTTAGCAAACACAATAAATATAACTCACTTTATAGTACTGAGATAAAAATATAAAGTATAAGACAGCTGGAGGTGTGTCTCAATGGAAGCATTTATCTAGTATTTTGGAAGCCCAGAATTTGATCCCTAACATGATAAGGTGGGAGGGGAGCATGGGACTATATATATTCATAACTTCTGAATGCAATAGGTTACATTTTGTTCAGTTTTCATTTTTGTGTTCTTTATGTGTATTGGTGTTTTAAGTGCATGTATGTCTTTGTGAGGCTGCTGGATCCCCCTGTAATGAGAATTACAGGTAGTTGTAAGCTGCCATGTGGGTGCTGGGACTTGAACATAGGTCTTTTGGCAGAGCAGTCAGTACTCTTAACTGCTGAACTATCTCTCCATTTTTTATATCACTAATAAATAAATCTACTATGCAGCATTGCCCATTCAAAAGAGGATCACTGAAGCATAGTTGACAAGATTATGATTAACAGCAAATGTTTGCTAAACCCTTTAAGTACTGAGCAATTAGAATTCCTAGAAAAGTTCATCTTAATTATCGTCACACTACTTAAAAGGTCTCTATGGTAAGTAAAAGATGATAAACTTTATAATTGTCTAAATTTTTTCCATGTGAATCTTGAGGGAAGTTGACAGACATTAGTAACAATTCAAACTTAATAAGCACTTTGTATATAGCCAAAGTCTTACAAGGCACCTAAAGCAGTCCAATCCATGACACTTGCATGATGACCCTAACCCTAAGTTCTCATAAATTCAGCAGTTTCACATTTTATGGGGTAATCAAGGCTCATACTTGACAGTTTGCATAATGAATTCCACGTATGCCAGAGAAGCAGCATTTCAACAATGTTCTTGGCACAGCTTGTTCAGTTGCCCTTGGTTCCACCAACACACACAGCCCGACTACTGAGAAAGGCTGGAGAGGCCTGAAGGCCCTTGGAGGAAGTTCCTAAGGTCTTTAACTGTGAACTCCCCCAAGAACCAATCTCAATTGCCCCTTCCCTCCTCTCTCTCCCTCCCTCTCTCCCCGCTTTCTTCCTCCAACTCCTACCAAATCTATCCTAAGAACTATTCCCTGATCTTAAAAGTTTTAAAACTAAATGAGTATTTTCTATTTAGCTGGGTAAATCTGAATATGATCAACATTTAGCTTAAATTCAATAGGCATTCATTCATTTAGTATTTAATCAGTTAATACTAGTTGGCAAAATGGTTGGTTCAACACAAAACAGAAAAACAATTCTCTGTACTCACAGAACTTGAGTTTTCCTGAGAATAGACTTGAGGGGAGTACAGGAGATGGATCCCAGGGTTCCTAGTATGGAACACAAGTGCCTTACGACTCAAGCCACATCCCTTCAAAGCTAGCTTATGCAATAAGCTACATGCTAACAGGTGTGAGCGCTATGAAAAAAAAATAGGGAGTGTGGTGAAAAGCTAGACTGCTAAAAAGGCTGAAACTTTCTTTTAAAGTCAACAAGAGCATCACTTGAGAAAGCAGTATTCAAGCAAAGATCAACGGCATGATCCATGTGCATATTCCAGGAAAGAAGTTCCTAAGCAAGGGAATAAAACAAAGACCCTTAAATATTAATGTGTCCAAGGGAGAACTGACAGAGCCTAAAAAACACAGTATATTGAGTTCTCAGTGGGCCAGAGGGACTCTAAGGTCATGAAGTTAAAGATGAAACAAAGAACTGGATTAGGCAAGCCCTCAAGTGGATGCTTAGTTGGAGTGGCATGGAAAGTCTTTGCATTCTGATAAAGTTTGTCAAGACACCAGTGCTTTTGAGTATTATACAACATGAACCTTCATTAAATAACTTGTAAGTTATGTAATATAAACATATATTTAGTAATGTATGTATTTATAGTATATAATAACAAATTAATAAAATCTTGTCATTTCAGGAAAGCTGGTGGAACAGAAGGATGTCACACTAAGTGAAATAAGTTAGACTTGGGAAGACAAGTATCACATGCCATTTTATGTATGTGGAAACAACAGTATCAAAAGCAAAGATTCCAGACTTGAGCATAGAATAATGATTACTAGGGACTGTGAGGGTAGAAATGGAGCATGATGATAGATGGAGGGTGGCTGGAGTCAAGGAACGTATGTTGAAAATATATATAGAAATATATAATAAATTCCATTAGTGTGTATAATTAACATGTGTTTATTAAAATAAATATTTTTAAAAAGAAAAACTACAGGGACAGTGATCTCTATTTGAGGAAACAATGCCCAATCGCTAAAAGAAGCTGAAATTAGACTTACTTATATTGCTAAGTAAAAGAAAAAATTCTGTTGTATCATTCACAGGTCATCTCCTCTCACTTGTTTGTAGGATTATGCTGAAACAACACCTAACCTAAATGCATTGGCAGATTTTTAAAAATTTATTTTCTCCTTTTTATTCTTTGTGTCTTTCACATCATGCATCTACATCCCATTCATTTCCCAACCCCTTTGTATCCACCCTTTGCAACCTCCCCCCAAAATAAAATAAAACAAAAAAATTAAGGGAAAAATTCAATCTCATCATGGAAGCTGTAGTGTGGCACGGTGAGTCATGCAGTAAACCCTTTTAACCATGTATCCTTACTTGCAAGTGGTCATTGCATAGTCATTGGTCTGGTTCGAGGGCTCTAGTTTCTACTACACTATGAATGCTGAGCCAGTTCTCCTGCTTTCATGTCCTCAGAGTCAGTTCTCCTACACCTATACCTTCAGGATCAGCTCTACTATGTTGCTCAGGTCTGGCATTGGGGCCACTCTCCTGAGTGATGCATCTGTTGAAAGGTAAGGCCAGCTCCCCTGCTTGTATGACCTCAGGGCCAGCTCTCCTGCCTAGCTCAGACTTTGGTGAGTTGTGGGGGCATCTGTCCACCACCCATGCTGCCACATGACAGATGAGTAATGGGGACAGCTCTCCCCTGTTTACAACTTCAGGGCTGCCTCACTCACACCTCTGCCAACAGGATTGGCTCTATTGTGCTGCCCAAGTGAGGTGTAGGGCCTGCTCTTGCTGTTGCAGATGATGGTAGGAAGAGTAGCTCTCCCACCCTTAGGACCTCAGGGCCAGCTCTCCCACCCTCCTCAGGTATTGATGGATGAGGAGGGAAGGCATCTCTTTCCCGAATCAGCAGATTCTTAAAAGGAAAAAGAACTGACTTCTTTTCAAGATTGACGTGCTAATTTCTTAGGATACAGTTTTCAAATGTTGTGTAAGTAGAACAGAAATCATGAGGTGCTACACCAACATAAAGCTATTGTGTCTCATTGGAGCCACAAAAATACAACTAGAGGAACACAGAAAGAGAACACAAAGGAAACAGAACCTCTTCTGATAGATTCAGTGGCAAACATTATAAAATGCATATATCATAAAGACCATAGAGGCAACCCCTGAACGAGTAATGAAGAGAATTCCCACAAGGATCTAGAAATAACAGAACAATATGAAAGTACCTATAGAATGGATGTTTTTATGTCTTAGAAACATTTGGAATAAGGTTTACAAAATAAAAGTAAGAAATATATTCACTTTAATCTTTAAAATTATAGATTGGCATATAAGGTAATGTGTTTCCACACAACAATTTATGTACATGTCATTATTTTATTTTGTTCCCCTGCTCTACAGCCAAACCCTATGCTCCTTTCTCCCTTCAATTGATTCCCTTGCCTAGTCTCAATTTTAGTTCATTCTTCTGCTTTCTTATTACATATATCCCCTTAGTCTTTGAAACTAAGTTTTCATTACCTTAGAAAGCCTTTCTGGATACTTTACCCCAAGCTCTTTGAACTTTGTATACTTAAAATGATTAAACTAAATTGATTACATCAAACGTGATATGATTTGTATAACTTATTCCTGATTTCCATGAGACAATTCCAATCCTGCAGTTTTCTGTATTTCTTACAATTTATTTTTATTTGTATTTGTGTTATGTGTATGTATCTGTTGGTGGGTATGTGCACATTAGTGTGGGTATCTGTGGGGACCAGAAGGTGTGGGATCACCTGGAACTGGAGTTATAGGTGGTTGTACTTCTAGTGACATCAGTTCTAGGAACTGAACTCAGGTCTTCTGCAATAGCAACATGCAATCTTATTTTCTGAGCCATCTGTCCAGCTTCATATTTCATGTATTTAAAAATATATTTTTATAATTATTTTATGTGTATGGGTGTTTTGACTGTGTGTATATCTGTGCACCAGTTATATGTTTTGTGTGCTTAGAGGCCAGAAGGCATTGGATGTCCTGGAACTGGAGTTACAAATGGTTGTGAGCTTTGATGTAGGTACTGGGAATCAAATCCAGATCCTCTGGAAGAACAGTGAGTACTCATAATTGTTGAGGACCTACTCTCCAGCCACCATATCTTATGTTTTGATGAGAAATTGAAAATAAAATTTAAATAAAGACAACCGTATTTAACCATGAAAAAAAACTCTTATTCCAGAAAGGGGTTTGTCCTTTAACCATTAAGTAGAGATTGTGCCCAGATAAGTGTCCATCTCATAATTTTTATTGTGTCCAACACTGTTTACTAAGGGTAACATCAACTCAATATGGTGCTATGTTCTACCATAGATGTTTTTCACCTTTTTATGTAATGCTAATGGAACATGAGGCAAGGGCAGAGAAATTACTGCAACCATCTAAGAGGAACAGGGATAAATTTTTGTATGGCTTCGTTTACCTTTGGGTTCATTCTATTTTGGAAATCCACCAAAGCATCCAGACACCAGACCTAAATTAGATTTTTGTGGTTGCTTTTCTTTCTTTTTTTCATTTTTCTTATTTATCATTTTTTTTATTTTAAAAACAACCTTTTCTCATTTTACCTACCAATCCCAGTTCCCACTCCCATCCCTCCCCCTCCTGCTCCCCCTCCTTGTCCACATTGCACTCCCTACCCACACCTCAGAGAAGGTTAAGGCTTCCCATGGGGAGTCAAGGAACTCTGGCACTTCGAGGCAGGACTGAGGCCCTCTCCCCATATCTAGGTTGAGAAAGGTTTCCCTTCAAAGAGAATGGGCTCCAAAAAGCCAGTTCAAACACTAGGGATAAATACTGGTCCCACTGCCAGTGGCCCCACAGATTGCCCAAGCCATGCTAGCTAATGTCACCCACATTGAGAGAGGGCCCAGTATGGTCCTATGCAGCTTCCCTTGCTGTCAGTCCAGAATCAGTGAGCTCCCACTACCTCAGGTTAGCTGTTTCTGTGGGTTTCCCCCAAATGGTCTTGACCCCTTTGCTCATATTATCACTCCTCCCTCTCTTCGAGTGGACTCTAGCTACATGAGGAACTCTATTGAATCTAGTAGCATTAGCAAGGTTGAGAACGGCCGCTCTAATTCATAACAGCCAACACTCTCAGATCTAAGATCTGCTGACACATGATACCGCATACGCGCAGTGCAAAAGGAAAGTACGCATGCTTATGCTGTGTATACAGAAACACTGCAGTAAAGTCACCTGCGATAGCATGTGTAGGTGCTGCCCAAAACAAGTTGGATTCACAACACATTTTCATTAGAACTAATTCTTCATGGCTGTGAATTCAGTCAGACTTTCCTTGATATCACACTTCTCATGATAGCTCACATTGGGTCATGCTGCCTCACATTGTCATGCTTATGGCCCATAGTTACGGAACAAGGCTGTAAATATGGGTGATGTGTTAGCAAGAGAAAGATACCATTTAGGTGATTTTGTTTAGAGTGCCAATAAGCAAAGGTTTATAAACAAAGTTGTAGCACGTAAAAGAAAAGACCCAGAGACAGATATTGGGGTTCCAGCTTCAAACTGAAGATCATAAAAACAAAGCAGCCAGACGGTAGTTCTTACCTCTACCTCAGCGCAAACCAAAGGGGCGAACCTCAATCTGCTCCTGACTTCACTGCCCCTCAGATTCACTCAGATTTCTCTGCTCTCCTCAGCGTGGCTAGAGACATCAATGTCTTCCTATCCTCAATGTGGCTGGAGAAAAAATGCCAGCTCTGAGACCATGTTCCTGTCTTAGATACCTCTCATGAGTCCTGGGATTAAAGATGAATGATCCCAAGTGCTGAGATCAGCTTTGTGTAAGCTGTTTCTCTTTAGGGCTGGATCAATTTCGTGTAGTTAATGTGGCCTTGAACAAAGAGGGCAAGCTTTAATAAATCATAAATAATATATCACCACAGAAAGCACAAAACATAACCAAAGGAACAATACTATTTATAGAAAATATAATTTGCATAAAATAAGTACTCGAGTCACTATTATGAATTTTAGTAAAATACTATACAGAAAGACCAAAATATGGAAATTAACCACTTAAAAAGCAATTGCTATTCTCTTCTCCAAAAGGTCTTAATGACTAACAAAACAATCTAGATATTTTCATTGCATATAGCAATTTTAGGAATCCTTTTTAACTACAAAGTGTCACTGCTTGGATTGTGAAATCTTTGAAAGCATTTTATCTATCAACTGTACACTTAAGAGAATGCCGAGAAAAGAAACCTATAGTAATAATCTAATAAAAAGATTTTCAATATAAATTATTTCATAATGTTGTGACTTTATTCTTTTTATTGTTGTTTATGTTTTATTTTACTTTTTTCTTCGTTTTTGAGGCAGGATCTCATGTAGCCGAGACTTCTGTGAAAGTCTTTGTGTAGCCAAGGATGACTTTGAACTCCTCATCCTACTGCCTGTACCTTCCAAGGACTGAGAGTACAGGTGTGCACCTCTGTATCAAGGCTGAATTATTTCTGTAATTATATAAATAAGATGTTGTTATATTTCAGCAAACTCATGCTTGACAACTTGAATTTACATTAAGAAATTCTCACAATGCCATTATATTATTTTCATTCTTTGCATACCACTTTGAAGTATCCTTAAAGTGAATCTGTTTGACTAGCAAATCACTTCATTTCCTCTCACTTTCTATTATTCTTGAAGATGCAAGAAAAAATGAAGAAATTTTAAGCTCCTTTTTGAACACCATTTTGGAGAAAAATCCATATCAAAATTTTTGTAGATAATAGAAATTTTCACTTGCCATTCAAAGAATTGGAGTACATTCTTAGATAGTGGAGCAAGTCTGCAGTAATTCTCCCTTAGGGTCATCGAGTTAGCATCAGCTTACTTCTCATGCGCACAAAAATGTTACTAGAGATCTCTCAAAGATTGATTCAGGCTCAAACACAGGCAAGTGAGTTTCCTGAATATTTAAGCTTTCAAATCCTTGTTCTACAACAAAACAGTACCTCAAGGCTATTCAAGTCTTAGATAGTAGAGATAATTTATTTCGTCTCTTGGTGATACTGCAAAGTGACCAAACATGAGTCCAGATAGCTTTCCGGCCCCAAATATGGAGATGAAGTTTAATGCATAGTCTAAACATATGAATGCCTAATCAAGTGACATAAAAAACAAAAACAAAAAAAAATGATTACTCTGACTAACAAAATCAGAATGGTTTTGCCAGGAAACAGTACAACCATCAGCAAGGGGTTCACCTGAATCTTTAAGCTGACAGGCATTTCAAATGTGCCTCCTTAAGAAACTGGTAACAGGAGCACAAAACAAACCATGGTCTGGGCCATCAAAACCTACCAGGAAGTCTCCAGATTTAAAACAAAAACAGCTAGAGTTTGGAGCTGGTGTCATAAATGACACCAACTCCAACTCAGAAGCTCTACTCCTTTCTGAATTTATCAAACTGTGTACAGGGAAACCTGATACACAACTATCAGAGAAACAGAGACAAAAGTAGAAACTGGAAATTACTATACATTTCAATTGTGGGTAACCACCATCACCATATCTCACTGTCGGCAATATGGGCAATATCAGCAATATGATGGAAAATACTGACTGTCAACTTGCCTTAAAGACAAACCTCTAAATATGTCTATGAGGGAGTGTTTAGATTGGAAAACAGAGATGGAATTACCCACCCTAATGAGGACAACACTGTCCAATGTGTTGGGAGTCATAGAATGATAAAACAAAGACAATGAATTGAGAACCAGGATTCATTTCTCTGCTTTATGAGTGCAGATGTAATGTGTCTCTCTGAATCCCTTCTTCCCTCCTAATCTCCCCTCCCATTTTGATTTCTTTCTGTGTATGTTTTGTGACCCATTGAATTTACTTTTAGTTGCCTTTACGAGCATGGGTGCTGACATTCCCAATGCTAGGTTTTTTCAGGGAGAACACATACAGATGTCCCAATATTGACAAATTCTCCTAAAAACTAGGCTCTAAATTTTTTGTTTGAACTTTTAATGCAAAACCAAAAACCAAGAAAGGAAGAGTACAACAAAAAGAAAAGTGATTCCAGTGTACTGTGTCATTAGAGAAAAATGTATGTTCTTTGCTGGATTCTTTGGGGGATTATTCTGGTCCTCGGATTACTCTATTCCCCAATAAGAGCCAACTTCACTTCCCTAAAACAATGACTGTGACTATTTGGGAATGAAGTTCCCTAAGGCCTTAGTTTAGATTGGCTGGTCTCATGTGTTTGTACCTTGTAAAACTGTCTGACACACAGTCTTACTTTGAATAATAGTTTGGACGGATAGCTAGCAGTGTTGTCAGGCGTTGAAGTGGATAAAAACTTGCTTTCACAGTATATACTCTAGGTTCTATGCTTTCAATGCGTCCCTCACCACTTAAGTCAATTTTTCCACATCCTCTACCTTTTCACTCTACTGTTGACATACTGATTGACAAAACTGAGCACAGCTCCTCATATGAATCCCAGGCACATTTCTATTGTTAATTTCAAGATAAAATTCTTTCTTTACTACGTGAATGCATTCCCCATTAAATGGAAATTGGTGGCGTTGTTATTCATAAGTCAGGAAGGAACTAATTTCACTCTTTATCTACCAAAAAATCTAGGGCAAGCTGCATGCTTCAGGGGACAACTGTTGACTCTTTAGATACAATGAGAAAAAAACAATGGAGACAATCCAGGCAGTGAATCTCAAATGCCTGTGTACAACCTGTTCTGGATCAGTGCTTTCATAACCACAGGGGAATTTGTTTTTAAAAGAACCAGTATAGCTGGAATCCTATGCTAATCACTCATTCCAGTAGATAGTCATTTACTAGGGCTGCTGTTTATGTTTCAATAATCTCCTGTTTCTGGTACTAAGCCAAACATGAGAAAGAACATTCCAGAATATTTCATACAGTGGTCAGATCATCTTGGTTTATTTCAAAGGAACTGTCAGAGTCAAAAGAAAGTTAATTTTCCATATATAGCATAATTTCTTTTAAAAAACATTCAAGTAGCCATAGTGTGAGAAATGTACAATACTGACTTATAACCTTAGTAATTCAAGAGACATTGTGGGTGTGGGTTTACGGGAACAGGATACCATTTATTTTTTAATATTTGGTCAATATAAAACTATTCTACAGGAAGTAAGCTTATTTTAAAATCTGGGTTGTGAATGGAATAGCCCAGAGATTATAAAATACTTAAACTAACATTATCCAGTTTAAATTGACCAAAACATGATAGATGGACTGTTTTGCAAATGAGGAATTAAAGAGAACTCAAATGACCTGACTGATCCTGTAGCCAATCAATTCCAGAAGATTTTACCTGTCAGATTTTCTCAAACTCCAATGTAATTTCTCCTATTATTAACGTATTCATTGGGTATTCCATATTAATGTAATTAAATGAGTCATTATTGATATACTACTATTAACTAGGGTTACATTTTATTCATATCTCCTAGCATTTTCCCAAATATTTTCTAATACCTTTTCTGTTTTATAGAGTACATTTAGTCACCATGTCTGTTATGACCTTAATTTTATTTGATTGCATCTCCAAAGATGAAATTTCTAATTACTGTCACAATCATAAGTTCTGCATGGACATAAATTGGGGGGTCAATATTCACCCCACCACATAGCCTGTATTTTCTGATACATATAGTGATTCTAGGTTTCATTCTCACATTATCTTACTTCTTTCAGTCTGTGTCTGTGAATCTTAGTTGTCTGGTAGACACATGGCATAGGATCATTTCTTTTGTCTATTCTGGTAATCTCAGCAATTTAAATGAGTTTTCAGCCTATATGCACTTAATGTAATTGCTGATAACTTAGGCTATACATGTACCAGTCTACAATATGTTTTCTCTTTTGTTTTTTTTATCTGATCTATTCCTCCAGTATTGTTATCTGTGTTTACATAGGTACAGTTTTAAATGACATCTTAACCAATGTGCTTCTATTACTATAATTTGCTTTAGTTATTTTTTATGGTAACCTGGAGGAATCCAATCAGTTGCTTAATTATTATAGTCTAATTCAGTTTAATACCACCTTCACTTTAATATTAAACAAACTGTGCTCCTATTCAGTTCTATTTCTTCTTTCTTCTATGCTGTTATTGTCAAATTACAATTCATATGAATTCAATGGCCAAAATACAGTTTTATAATTATATGTTTATAATATAAATAACTTAAATCATAAAAAATAATATTTTAAACAGTAACAACAAAATTTATTTTAATTTCATTTACATTTACCCCTGTAGTCATTGTGTTTATCTCTGTTTATTTGTATGGCTTTAGCTAATGTCTAGTAACCTTTCAGTTCTGTTCTAAAGATGTCCTTTTTTATTTCCAATAGGACAGGTATACTAGGGAATGATAATCTCAGATTTTTCTTCATTTGGTAATGTCTGAATTACTGTTTTACTTTTCTCTTATTCTTGAAAGGATTTTTGTCAGTTTTGGAATTCTTCCTGGACAGAGTCTTCTTTAACAACTTTGTCATGTGACTTCGTCCTAGCCTCATATTTTTTTCCAAAAGAAATCAGTTAAACCTAATGGGTTTTTTTTCCTTCGGTGTCACTTCTTTCTTGTCATTTTTCAACAGTCTGACTCTGATTTCTATGTTAGCTGCTTTATGTTTACCCTCTTGGGAACTTGTTGAAACTTTTGGATTAGAAACTAATATTCTTCTCCCTGTATCTTGTATGCAGATACTCCTGGTTGGGTTACACAGGTTGCTTTGTTTTATCTTCTGTGTTTTAACCCAACGAATTTTTTTTAAATAGTTTCATTTCAGTTTGTTTGTTTGCTTATATGTCTGAATGTGTTTGCATGCCAAGACATATGCATAGAGTTCAGAGGACAACTTGGAGGAGTCTGTTCCCTCCATCCTCCATGTGGCTCTCAGGGATTGAACTCAGGTTATCATCCTTGGCAACAAGCATGTTTAATGGATAAGCCATCTCACCAGCCCAACTTCAATACATCAATCACAATTTTCATCGTTGTACTTTCTTCTGAATTTACTCTTGAGCTCTTTATGTTGTGAGTGGCCATGAGCAAAGATACCTATACTGCATTAAGTGGCAGAAAATCAGGTGGAAAGCATTAGTCCTGGTGGGGAACAAATGAATACAATGAGATGTGAGAAGATGAGTCCAAAATGCATGAAATAAAAGCAATCTATTATTTCCAGTATCAAAAAGGATAAGGGCACCAACAGGAAACTAACAGATAGTCGGGCTGTGGCAGAGATTTCAACCAGAAAATGAGTGACAAAAGACCCTGTGAGTGTATGGATTTAGGCATTGTCCCTTACTTTTTCTTATTTCTTACAGTGGTCATGGATTCTCTAGTTTAAAGTAAACAGATTGGGTAGAGTGGCTTATTTACATGATTCTAGTCTCAACCATTAGACTTTATGTCATCAACAGCTGTGGTGTGTGTTAAATTTTGAATGAGCGGAAACAGGCCACAAAATATCAACCACTTGGCAGGAAGTTTGAATTAGCCTGAAGGCAATGGAATACAAGTAGATTTTATACAACTTAGATGAGGTCTGAAAGTAGATGCCCAGACAAGTACTATACTTGGCAAACATAAGATATATATCTTTATATCCTTAAATATTTTCATCTCTCCCCCACCACATTTGCTGTTAAGTCCTTTTCATGAATTATTCTATCTCAGTTACTAGACTTTTAAAGTTTCAAATTCCGATCATTCTGTATTTTCTGTGTATTTTCTGTTCTCTATTTGGTGAATCACTATTCTCACAATATTCTGTAATTCTTTTTTTTTTTTTTTTTGGTTTTTCAAGACAGGGTTTCTCTGTGTAGCTTTGGAGCCTATCCTGGTACTCGCTCTGGAGACAAGGCTGGCCTCGAACTCACAGAGATCCTCCTGCCTCTGCCTCCCGAGTGCTGGGATTAAAGGCGTGCGCCACCAACGCCCAACCCTGTAATTCTTTATACATGCTTTCACTTAGTACTTTGAGAGTACTTTAAAGTAACTGACAACTGAGATGGGAGAGATGACTCAAGACAATGAAGAGCTTTTTCCTCTCTTGCAAGAGGACCCAAGATTGATTCTCAGCACCAATGCTCACAACCACCTGTAAGTCAAGTTCAAGGGAGATCTGACACCTGTAACTACTGCTGGCACCTGCAGCTAATAAGCTCACACATAGCCATGCATAGATTCACACACATGCACATAATTAAAATAACAAAAAAGTCTTTAAAAAAACAATGAAACTGACAACTGTGTGTAGTGCTGCACACCAATAACCCCAGCATTTGGAAAGCTAAAGCACAAAGAACATGGGTTTCAGAAAGTTCAAAAAGAGACTGGGCTGTGTGGTAAGGCCCAGTTAAAAAGAATAGGTAATTACAAAACACAGCAATGAGATAATCCTGGGTACTGGAATCTGAAATTTCATCCTCTGCAGCAGTAATACATACTCTTAATCATGGTATCCTCTCTCTAGCCCCTATACTTGATATTTTTAAATTTGGTGTATGGTTTGAAATTTTTTGGTTTTGCAGATGATTTATGATCTTGAAAACTACATTTTAAATCATATAAATTGTCAAATGTATAAATCAGATCTCCTGGATGGTTTCTGTAGCTCTTTCATTTTGTTACTTTCCTAGATTCTGTAGAGTGTTTATACTTTGTCCTCTGAGGCTACCATGAATGTCTGCTTACATACAATAACTTAGAAGAGTGGGTAGAACTAATAGATTGGATCGAATCAGTAGCTATAATAAATAACTTAGTAGATTGGATAGAATTTTCCTTAAATTTCTACTACTAATTTAACTGCTAAAACAGTCATAAATTAATTAAATCAGAAGAAATTAAATAATAAATAGGTGAGATGTAGATAGCAAATGACAACATAAATTTAAAACAACGCAAAAATCCTCTTCTTTTTTTGAAAATGATTTTTTCACACAGCGCATTAATCAGTTTTCCTTCTCTGATCTCCTCCTAGGTCCTCCTCTCCTCCCTCCCCATCTTTCCAGCTCTATGTCTTCTTTCTCACAATCAGGCAGATAAAACATGAATAAAATAAAACAAACAACAAAGAAAAAGCAAGATAAATACATATATATTCAAGCTCTCTCTCTGTCTCTCTGTCTCTGTCTCTGTCTCTGTCTCTGTCTCTCTCTCTCTCTCTCTCTCTCTCTCTCTCTCTCTCTCTCTCTCTCTCTCTCTCTCTCTCTCTCTCTCTCTCTCTCTCTCTCACACACACACACACACACACACACACACACACACACACACCATAAAGGCACAAAACTGGGAGACATCATATACGAACAAAAGACCAGTGAGGAAAAAAATACCCAAACAAAGCAATACGACACAAAAAAATTCAAATTACCATTTAGTTCATTTTATTTCAGGCATCTAGTGCTGGGCCTGGGGCCTCCTGTGAGTATCCTTTGTACACCCAGTAAGACTCCACTGGAGAAACTAATTTTTCCTTGGTGAGCAGATTTCAGTTGGAGATAGATTCTTGGTTAAGGATGGGAGACAGTGTCCACTTCCCCATCTCAGCACTGGGTGGGCCCCAGTCTGGCTTGAACTTGTGTAGACCCTGTACATGCTGCCACAGTCTCTGTGGGTGCATATGTGTGTCAGACCAGTAGTGTCTAGAAGATACTGCTTTCTTGGAGTCATTCAATCCATCTGGCTTTTACAATATTTATGCCTGCCCTAAGAGGAGGAGGAGTTGATGAAGACATTTAAGACTGAAAGTTCATTGATGTCTAGTTTCTATAGTTCGTTTTATATTTTGGAGATCAGCCCTCTGTCAGATATGGGGTTGGTGAAGATCTTTTTCCATTCTGGAGGCTGCTGTTTTGTCTTATTGACAGTGTCTTTTGACTTACAGAAACTTCGGTTTCATGAGGTCCCATTTATTAATTTTTTATCTCAGTGTCTGTGCTACTGGTGTTCTATTCAAAAAGTTGTCTCCTGTGCCTGTACATTCAAGGCTACTCCGATTTTCCATTCCATCAGGTTTTCTGTAGAGGTCTTTGATCCATTTGTGAAGAATGATAAATATGGATCTAGTCCCATTTTTCTGCATGTTGCAATCCAGTTAGAAAAATAACATTTGTTGAAGATGCTTTCATTTTCTATTGTATAATATTGGATTCATTGTCAAAAATCAAGTGTCCATGTGTATGTAGTTTTACAAAATATTCAAATTTAAAATGACTTACACAAAGAATTCTCAACAAAAGAATCTCAAATGACAGAGAAACACTTAAAATTGTTCAACATGTCCTACGCTGGTCTGACCCCTACCATTGTGAGTGTACCCTCTGCTCCTGTCCTATTCCTACCCAACTTCCCATTCACCCCGGATCTCTCTGGGCCTGTGCCTGCTTAGAGTGAACCCCCCAGACAGGGAGGAGCTCCCTGCGTCTGGAAACACCTCACTCTTCCTTCCCCTTTCTGCCAGCCCCACCCTTACTGAGTGAGGAAACTACCAGGAGAGGCAAGACCATCCAGAGTTGCAGACATTGAAGTCTTGGCCCACACACACCACTGGGTAACAAGAGGAGATAGAGAGACCCCCCACCTGCACCCACTGGAAGAAGACATGGGAAGAAGACTGAATAAGATCTCCCATGCTCTTATATAGTTAGAATCAACATAGTAAAATTGGCAATCTTGCCAAAAGTAATCTACAGATTCAACGCAATCCCCATCAAAATCCCAACACAGTTCTTCACAGACCTTGAAAGAACAATACTCAACTTTTTATGGAAAAACAAAAAACCGAGGATAGCCAAACAACTCTGTACAATAAAGGGTCTTCTGGAAGCATCACCATCCCTGACTTCATGCTCTATTGTAGAGTCATAGTTCTGAAAACAGCTTGGTATTGGCACAAAGATAGACAGATAGACCAATGGAATCGAATTGTAAACCCTGATATTAACCCACACACCTACAAACACCTTATTTTTGACAAAGATGCTAAATCTATACAATGGAAAAAAGATAGCATCTTCAACAAATGGTGTTGGCACAACTGGATTTGGACATGCAGAAGATTGTAGATAGATCCATATCTGCAAAGATCGCAACATAAATCCAGCCACAATGAATCTTCTAGAAGAGAAAGTGGGAGATACCCTTGAACGAATTGGCACAGGGGACCGCTTCCTGATCATTACACCAGTAGCACAGGCATTGAGATCTGCAATTAATAAATGGGACCTCCTGAAACTGAGAAGCTTCTGTAAGGCAAAGGACACAGTCAGTAAGACAAATCAACAGCCCACAGAATGGGAAAAGATCTTCACCAACCCTACATCTGACAGAGGGCTGATTTCCAAGATATACAATGAACTCAAGAAGCTACCCACCAAAACACGGAACAGTGAAATTAAAAAGTGGGGTGCAGAATGAAATAGAGAATTCTCAACAGAGGAATTTGAAATGGCTGAAAGACACTTAAGTCCTTAAATCGTTGTCCATCAGAGAAATGCAACTCAAAACAACTCTGAAATACCATCTTACACCGGCCAGAATGGCTAAAATCAACACCAATGACAATCTATGCTGGAGAGGATGTGGAGAAAAAGGAACACTCTTCCATTGCTGGTGGTAGTGCAAACTTGTAAGACCGCTTTGGAAATCAATATGATGGTTGCTCAGTAAAATGGGAGTCAGTCTACCTCAAGATCCAGCAATTCCTCTCTTGGGCATATACCCAAATAATGCACGTTCATACAACAAGGACATATGTACATAAGTCAACCATGTACATAGCAGCATTGTAATAGCCAGAATCTGGAAGCAACCTAGATGCCCCTCAACTGAAGAATGGATAGAGAAAATGTGGTACATTTATATAATGGAGTACTACTCAGCAGAAAAAAGCAATGGAATCTTGAAGTTTGCAGGCAAGTGGATGGAACTAGAAGAAACCATCCTGAGTGAGGTAACCCAGTCACAAAAAGACAAACATGGTATGTACTCACTCATATGTGAACTTTAGACATAGAGCAAAGGATTACCAGCCTACAGTCCTCTTCACCAAAGAAACTAGGAAACAAAAAGGACCCTAAGGGAAAAATGCATGTACCCCTGAGAATGGGAAGGGACAGGATCTCCTGAGCTATTTGGGAGCATGAGTGTAGGGGAGATGGAGCTGCCAGAATGAGAGGTGGAGAAGAGGAGGGGAGAGGAGGAAATGGAGGAGCAGAAATGTTGAGTTGGGGGAAGAATAGAGGAGAGCAGGATGAGAGATACCATATCAGAGGGAGCCATTATAGGTCTGAGGAGAGATCTGGCACTAGGGAGATTTCCAGAGATCTACAAGGATGACTGACACAAACTGACAATCCAGGCAATGGTGGAGAGGATAGCCTAAATGCCCTTCCCTTATGATGAGACTGATGAGACTTTTTATGCCATGCTAGAGCCGTCATCCAGTGGTTGATGGAAGCAGAGGCAGACACCACAAATACACACTGAACTGAATTCTGGAACCTTGTTGCAGAGAGGGAGAAATGAAGATCAAAGGGGTCGGTACCAGGCTGGCCTGAACAAGGAGGAACACATCAACCCCAAACTGCTGCCTGGGAGGCCAGCACGGGACTGATGCAGTCCCCTGAACATGGAAGTCAATGAGGAGGCCTCTGCACTCTAGGAGGCCCCTGCTAGTGGATTAGTATTTTTCCCTGGTGTAAGAAAGGACTTCGAGAGCCCTTCCCATGTGAAGGGATGCACGTGAAGGCCTGGACACTTTGGGGAACCCCCGTTGAGGGCCCCACCCAGCCTGGGGAGTGGAAGTGGATGGGTTGGGGAGCAGGTGGGAGGTCGAGTGGGAGAGCTGTGGGGGAGAGGAGGGAGAGGGAGGAGGGATTGACATGTGAAGCAAGTTTGTTCCTAATTTGAACTAATAAAAAATTGTAAAAAAAAATTTCAACATCCTTAGCCATCAGGGAAATGCAATCAAAACAACTCCAAGAAACCATCTTACATAAGTTAGGATGACTAAGAAAAAAACATACATGACAGCTCATGCAGGGCAGGATGTGGAGCAAGGGGAACACTCCTCCACTGCTGGTGGGAGTACAGACATGTACAGCCACTTTGGAAATCAATATGTGTTGCTTCATCTATTTGCAGGGCTCATAACAATGGGAGCAGCGGCTTTCCCTAATGCTTTGGAGTGCTTTGGGGAACTTATTCCTCATACTGGATTGCCTTGCCCAGCCTAAATACAAGATTCCATTGGTTTTTTTTCCCGCTGAGTAGTACTCAATTGTGTAAATGCACCACATTTTTTCCTGTCCATTCTTCAGTTGAGGGGTGTCTAGGTTGTTTCCAGGTTCTGGCTGCTACAAATAATGCTGCTATGAACATAATTGAACAGACGTCCTTGTTGGAAGAATGTATTTCTTTTGGGTATATACCTAAGGGTAGAATTGCTGGATCTTGTGGTAGACTGATTCCCATTTTCCTGAGGAATCACCATACAGATTCCCAAAGTTGCTGTACAAGTTGGCACTCCCACCAGCAGTGAAGGAGTGTTCCCCTCCTGAAACTGAGAAGCTTCTGTAAGGCAAAGGACACAGTCAGCAAGACAAAACGACAGCCCACAGATTGGGAAAAGATCTTCATCAACCCCACATCTGACAGAGGGATGATTTCCAAATATATACAAAGAACTCAAGAAGCTAGTCTCCAAAACACCAAACAATCCAAGTAAAAGTGGGTACAGAACTAAATAGACAATTCTCAATAGAGGAATCTAAAATGGCTGAAAGACACATAAAGAAGTGCTCAACATCCTTAGCCATCAGGGAAATGCAAATCAAAACAACTCTGAGATACCCTCATACACCTGTCAGAATGGTTAAAATCAAAAACATCAATGACAGTTTATGCTGGAGAGGTTGTAGAGAAACGAGCCATTTTCTAGTTTCTTACTTTTGACTCACATTTACTTCCACCAGCTACATATATTTGCCAATTACAATCTAGGATCTGCATATGAGAGGGAACAATGCCATTTGTCTGTATGAGGATAAGTTATAGCATTCTCCATTTGCAATCATTTTCTTTAATATTTTTCCTTATGGTTAAAAGAAGTCCCATGTACAACATATTCTTTCATTTTTAATTTAAAATAGATTTTCCCATTCAATATCTCTTTAATTGCAGATTGGCATCTTGTAGGATTCTATTCCCTTGCTGCTGGGAAGCCATTCGTAAACAGCATGAATGTGCAAGCATCTCCATATTAGGATGCAGAGGACTATGGAGCTTTATTTTTAAAAGCCTGAAATCCAAAAGTCCATCATTTGATGCAATACAAAAATAAGTTTGAAATTAATGATAAAATGGTATCTAAAACAGGAGTTCCCCAGACATATGGAATTTAAATAAGAAACTTTGATTCTGAAGATTTCAAGTTCATTTTAAACAAATCATAGAATTTTTTAGATAACATAATCCAAGTATAACAGTTCTGCAAACACATGTACGGTATAGCCCAAGGTTAAAGTACTTGCAAATTGTATTCAGATGTGTGTAATCTAAGAGAGGTATAATCCAGAAACATCTCAGTGTCTGAGGAATGAAGGGATGCTGAATCCCACATGTTGTGTATCTAACATGAGTTTTGGGTGGATTGCTATATGTTCTTTTCATGTTTCCACAAAACTTGAATACTTTGAAAAATTAAGGCATGTTTGGTACCCCTGAGCTGATAAAAATCAGAAATGATAGTGAACTAAACAGTTTTTAGGTACATACCTAAAACAGTACTATCATTTATGGCCTGGGAAACAGATGAAAACAAAGTTATAATATTTATGTCTCAGAGCTACTAGGTAATATGGCACATACCATTCTGCTTACTCAGCCATCTTATCTTGCTTTCCTAGTGAAACATGCCAGGCCTGGACTGCATAGATGAAGTCCATGTTTATCTACATGTGGAAAAGATAAAAATTTATTCACAGTCCACCAGTCAAAGGAAATAGGATAAAGCCTCTCAAATAGTTTCAAGCCCAATTGTTCATTTAAACCTGGATCTGAATAAGTCATAATTCAGAGTCTTTATAAAGAACAACTGTCGGTACAGTAAGATTTTAACAGGCCACAAAAAACAGTTCCTCTAACCATACTTTCCATATCATATGTAATGTTCACTCTAGTTCACTGCTGACCAGGGAAAGGACAAGCAGTGTGACATTTCTTTTTTCTTTTCTTTCTTTTCCTTTTTTTTTGGGGGGGGGATTAAAAGCAGGTTTTCTCCTCAACACAATTCCTCTAAAATCAGGAAGAAGACAAGGCTGTCCACTCTCTCAATACTTCTTCAATATTGCACTTGAAGTTCTAGCTGGAGCAATAAGACAGCAAAAGGAGATCAGGGGATACAAATTGGAAAGTAAGAAGTCAAACTTTCACTATTTGCAGATCATATGGCAGTTTACATAAGTGACCCAAAAAACTCTATCAGGGAACTCCTACAGCTGATAAACACCTTCAGTAAAGTAGCAGGATACAAGATTAACTCAAAAAAATCAGTAGCCCTAATATATGATAAACGATGATAAACGATCTGAAAAGAAACCGGAGAAACATCACCCTTTACAATAGCCACAAACAACATAAAATACCTTGAGGTAATGCTAACCAAACAAGTGAAAGACCTGTATTACAAGAATTGTGAGTCTTTAAAGAAAGAAATTAAAGAAGATACGAGAAAATGGAAAGATCTCCCAAGCTCTTGTGTAGGTAGGATCAACATAGTAAAAATGGCAATCTTGCCAAAAGTAATCTACAGATTCAGTGCAATCCCCATCAAAATCCCAGAAAAATTCTTCACAGATTTGAAAGAACAATACTCAACTTTATGGGAAAACAAAAGTCACAGGATAGCCAAAACAACCCTGTACAAAAAAGGAACTTCTGAAGGCATCACCATCCCTGACTTCAAGCTCTATTATAGAGCTATAGTCTTGAAAACAGCTTGGTATTGGCACAAAAATAGGCAGGTAGACCAATGGAATCGAATTGAAAACCCTGATATTGACCCACACATCTATGAACATGTGGGTTTTTTTTTTTTACAAAGAAGCTAAAATTATACAATGGAAAAAAAGCATCTTCAACAAATGGTGCTGGCATAACTGGATGGTGGCATGTATAAGACTACAGATAAATCCATATCTATCACCATGCACAAAACTAAGTCCAAATGGATCAAAGACCTCAACATAAATCCAGCCACACTGAACATCTTAGAAGACAAAGAAGGAAATTCTGTTGAACAAATTGGTACAGGAGACCGCTTCCTGAACATTACACCAGTAGCACAGACACTGAGATCAACAAATGATAAATGGGACCTCCTCAAACTGAGAAGCTTCTGTAGGGCAAAAGGCACAGTTAACAAGACAAAACGGCAGCCCACAGAATGGCAAAAGGTATTCACCAACCCCACATCTGACAGAGAGCTGATTACCAAAATATACAAAGAACTCAAGAAGTTAGTCTGCAAAACACCAAACAATCCAATTAAAAATGGTATACAGAATTAAATAGACAATTCTCAATAGAGGAATCTAAAATGGATGAAAGACACATAAAAAAGTGTTCAAAATCCTTAGCCATCAGGAAAATGCAACTCAAAACAACTCTGAGATACCATCTTACTCCTGTCAGAATGGTTAAAATCAAAAACACCAATGACAATTAATGCTGGAAAGGGTGTAGAGAAAGGAGATCACTCCTCCTCCCACTGCTGGTGGGAGTGCCACCTCATACAACAACTTTAGAAATCAGTATGGCGGTTCCTCAGGAAAATGGTAATCAATCTAGCACAAGATCCAGCAATTCCACTCTTAGGCATATACCCAAAAGATGCACATTCATACAATAAGGACATCTGTTCATCCATGTTCATAGGAGCATTATTTGTAGTAGCCAGAACCTTGAAGCAACCTAGATGCCCTCAACTGAAGAATGGATGGAGAAAATGTGGTACATTTACATACTTAGTGGAAAAAAATGGAATCTTGAAATCTGAAGGCAAATAGATGCAACTAGAAGAAACCATCCTGAGTGAGGTAACCCAGTCACAAAAAGACAAAAAATGATATGTACTCACTCATATATGTATTTTATATCTAGAGCAAAGATGTAGCAGCCTACAATCCACAATACCAGAGAAGCTAGAAAACAAGGAGGACACTAAAAGAGAAGGGGAAAGGGAAAAGATCTCCCAAGCTAATTGTGAGCATGGGATGAAGGGAGATGGAGTTAGAAGAAAGAGAAGGGTAGTAGAGGAGGGGAGAGGACATGAGGGAGCAGGAATATTGAGTTGGGGGAAGAACAGTGGCGAGCAAGATAAGAGATACCATAATAGAGGGAGCTATTATAGGTTTACAGAGAATTTTCACACTAGAGACATGACCAGAGATCTACAAGATTGACCCCAACTGACAATCTAAGCAATCGTCCTGGAACTCACTCTGTAGACCAGGCTGGCCTCGCTCTCACAGAGATCCACCTACCTCTGCCTCCCAAAAACTGGGAGTAAAGTGGTGTGCCACCACTGCCCATAATCTTCACATACTCTCTTCCACTGCAAATCCCTCCTTCCCCCAAGTCTTCTGCTCTATACTGTTGAGAAAACAAAAGGCCTCTTATGAATAAGTACAGCATGACGAAGAGAAAATCCTCTTCAGTGAAGCCTGGTTTCCAGAGGACAAATGGCTCCTCCAACTATAGCCCTAAGAGCAAGTGTACCAGGAAATCTTCTGACAAACATTCTCTCTTGGAATGGACTTCATAACATGAACAATAGCAAGTGGCATACTAACGTGGATGGGAATAATTTCACGGCATCTCACCCCTCAATAAAGAACTATAGGCAACTGATGACGATGGGAATGTGGAAAATTAGCCTTTCTCAGATATGATTCCCACTATTGGTTATCCAGTACAAAGTGGTCAGCCCTTAAACCATATACGCGTGTAAACAACAAAGAAATAGGTTCAGTAGGTTTTATTTATATGTTTGTGTATGTATATATAAATATATATGTTTTTGTGTGTGTGCGTGCGTGCATGCAACAAAATAAGCAAAGAAAAAGAGACTATGAATTTGAGATTGGGTGGCACGGGAAGGATTGGTGAAGTGTACCTGGGATGGGATAAAGGAAGGAAATGGAAGGAGCAAAGTGATGTGTCCAGACCTGCAGGACATCAGCCTGGGGCAAGAGAGTCAGGGATAGGGAATGGGGACAAGAGACGCAGAAAGAACGACCACAAGACAGGATTCTGATCAAGTGGCAAACTTTACCTTTTTCTCAGGTTAGCTTATATACTCAGGATATGGGGAGGGACAAAATGGGTTGTTCATGAGTAAGAGGTCCAGGGAGGGTTGCCTAGGTGACCAAGCCTGTGGGGGAAGGACTGGGTCAGGTTGTTTCTTTTCTTGAGCTGAGGTTCTAAGGAGCTGCTATGTAAAGGTTAACTATGTGGCCTGCCAAGCATGGCCTAGGATCTCATGCCAAGCACTGAGATTTGGCTCCCAACATATTCCCCCTTCCTTGTATAAAAAGAAGTGGCCAAATTTTTCAGCAGAGTGGGATAGATGCCTGGCCCCCAGTTGGAGAATCTATGTAGATTTTATAAAGGCATTTTTCTCTGACCTCTGGGATGGCTTCTCAGAGCCATCTGAAAGGCAGGACCGTCCGGATGCTTTTTATGGGGGTGGGGAAGCTTTAGGACATCGACCCCATTATGCACAGGCATATTCCTCAGAAGACAAGGTCTCCTTGCAGTACCGTCCAGGTCTGCATCTCTGAAGCTGGCCATGGGGAAGTGGCTTAGTATTGGACCAGGGCAGGCTGAGTGGCAGAGTCCACTTGTTGCTTGACAAAGGCCACAAGTTGATTAAAAACTCAAGGGCCGAAGGAAAATAATAATTGGAGCCCTATCAGGGGTCCAAGGAGGGGAGAAGGGTGGCTAACCATGGGGAAGTCGTGGGAATGGGTAGAAGGAAGCAAAAGGAGTAACAAGAGGTTATTTTCCCATAGGAGGGAAGCCAGCCAAGCCAGTTGTTGAGTTGGTGTCATCGAGGTCATTTTCAGGGGATGTGCAGAATGGGTTGATCGGGACATTGGACAGCAGTGTCGGAGACACAGGACTGTCAGCATGTGTTCAGACATACAGCCATCTTCTCCTGACATTGAAGTTATATCACAATATAACGATATTGAAAACACTGTACTTGCTGTAGAGCCAGAAACTGCAACTTCAGCAGCAGAAATAATTACTGAAGCGGAAATTCCAGCACTTAATAAATGTCCCACAAAGTACCCCCAAACAAAGAAGCACTTGGTCAACGAATGGTTAAAGTGAGAAGAATGAGAAGACAGGACAGCTTTCAGACAGCTTTCAGAAAGGCCTCTGCGCATAACTACAGATCCAGAGGTGTTAACTACACTGCTCAGTTCTTTGTCAGGTCTCACTTACAGCCCCCATGTATATACTCTATTCCTAAGCATTATATTAGATTTACATCACCATTCCTTTTGGGAAAAAAGAGAAGAAAAGATATTACTGAAAACATTTCTGGCTTGTGCAAAAGCGAAAGTGGAAACGCCAAGAGCTGCAATTTGGACAGGGATTTTTTCAGGACCCAAAGTCTCATAATAGGAATCCCTCTGAGATCCACATCTCCTTCCCCTCCTGCATTGCAGAGCCAGCTTCGTGTCACTGTCAATCTTAACCTCTCTAACTCCATGACCTCACTTGCAACTTCCCAGAATTCCCCAGGAATTCACAAGAATGTTGAACTCTCCCCCACCATTGGCCATTGTAATAGTGGACAAACTCACAAGCCAGGTGCAGAAGCAAAGAAGCGCTGGCATCTTCAAACATAATAGCATTAAAAAGATTGTGTGAAGCTTTCTTTTACTTTTTAAACCAACCTGCCATGGGCTTCTCACTAGGGACCCTTCCCTAACCTGGCTCCATCCCACACTGTACTGCTGCACTTCATGTCTTACAAACCCATCTGCTCTGCCATGTTGTCAGACGATCAACTCTTGGAGGCAGCTGCCAACTCTAGCCCATTTCTTTTCTTTAATGGTTCCTTCCTGGGGGAACCATGGACAAAGATCCCCGATAAAGAGGAAGAACTTTTTTGTTTGTTTCTTTTTTTGTAACCTGAGTTTTTCGAGCCTTGAGGGATTCTTTGATCCCAGAAAGATGTAAATCTTCCTTGTTAATTTTATCAATTGTTTTTCTTAACCCAACTTCCCTGCATCTTGAGGGATTCTGTGATCCCAGAAAGAAATAAATCTTCCTTGCTAAATGCTTGTCCCATTACTCACCTTTTCCACGTAGGTGGTGCTCATGAACCGAAAGTCCCAAGTGCTGGGCAGGCTGCTGGGTTTTCCTCCAACCGAGGCTCACAATCGACCTTGTCGTGGATGCCTCCCTGCATGGACAGGCCCGTCCCTCTAATGAGCATTGAAGTTCCCAGATCCCCAACTCTATCCAGCCCCATATTAGGCGCCAGTTGTCCCAACCTACAGGACGTCAACCTGGGGCAAGAGAGTCAGGGATAGGGAATGGGGACAAGAGACGCAGAAAGAACGACCACAAGACAGGATTCTGATCAAGTGGCAAACTTTACCTTTTTCTCAGGCTAGCTTATATACTCAGGATATGGGGAGGGGCAAAATGGATTGTTTGTGCACCAGGTGTTGGTATAGGCAGGATATTAGGAAGCCACAAAGAGGATGTTTGGCAGGGTAAAGAGTTCATGAGTAAGAGGTCCAGGGAGGGTTGCCTAGGTGACTGAGCCTGTGGGTGGAGGACTGGGTCAGGTTGTTTCTTTTCTTGAGCTGAGGTTCTAAGGAGCTGCTATGTAAAGGTTAACTATGTGGCCTGCCAAGCATGGCCTAGGATCTCATGCCAAGCCCTGAGATTCGGCTCCCAACAGTGATGTAACACTGGTTTAATTATAAATGTATTGAAATATAAATAAATTTTCTAAACAACAAAAAGCGCTCTTTTTGTCACATTAGTGTGTAATTACTTATCACCATATTTTGCATAAAGTTTGCAGGTGGTTGCATACATACTTATCCTCCGTTCTTCATTTTTCAAGTCATAACACAGTATTAGAGACCATGCTTCCCACATCAAAAGCTCACGAGTCTAAGTCCTACTGTCTTTTTGTTCAGCCTCAGACACCTCCACACTGTTAATACAGTTTCCGTAGTATTTAATCAACTGGTTCTGGAGCTGAAATACTAAATGCTTCCCTTTCCATGACTCGGGTTCATGAATTCAGCCTTCATTTATATGTTTGTAAACCCAAAATCGTGAGCCAAAATATTTGCACCATGTGGCAAGCATGTATCCCACCTACTATTGGATATGTTCAGCTGGAAGAACTTCAAAATTCTCTTATAAATCCTTAGAAGTAACTATTGATTGTCAGTCCAACACACTAAATAATTTCACTGTTTCAGACTGCATGCTTACATTTGCAAATGCTGTCAATCTGGAAGGAAGCTCCAACTCGATGGCTATCTACTCCTCATCAAGTTCTGTTTTTATTATCCCTTACAGCAAACATGAATTAAATGAGAACAATATTTAGTGTATCGTCAGTATTTTGTGCCCAATGCTTCAAAATAACATGCTTCATTTGTAAAACAGCCCTGTAAGATAGATACTATTTTTATCATTATTGTCTAGATGGAGAAATTATGACTAAGTAAGGATAAGTATTTTTTATCGCATAGCAAGTAAAAACAGGGACAAGAATCCAAAGTAGCAAAGCAGAGTGCAGGATTCCAAAGCAAGAGCACTTAATCTCAATACTACACTGTCTCTCCTTTACAGAATCTATTTTATATGCTGGATACAGTCTCATGGGCCTATACTGTAGTCCAGCTACCCAGGACAGAAAGGCTGAAGAACATGCATTCAGGGTGTGGATAGCAACCAGTACCACAAAATTACACACACACACACACACACACACACACACACACACACACACACACACACGCAACCACATAATTCATTTTCTGTAGATGCTGCCATACTTGTTGCCAGATAATCTCTGAGCAGTTTGAAAGAAAACACGATGCTCATCTTTATCCTCTATAAATGAACAATTCCTACAATACAGGAAACATTCTATAAATATGCTTTGAGTGTGTGAACATGAGGTTAGATCAGTGTGTTTCTGAGCAATCCTGCCCAACCCAGCATATAATTATTTAGAGGTATAAGAAACAAATTGCAGCAACAATTAAGAGAACAGTTTGATTATACTTTTGAAACACCTTCTTCGGATTGTTGCCAGTTTACATAACAAACTATATATATTTGATTATATATTTCACAATATTTTGATGATTATGGTGCATTCTTACCTAGAGAATAAAATGGTTAGTTAGAGATAGCTAAAGATTGGATTACTAATAAAAAATTTCCCCAAATATCTGGTTAAATATTAGCAAAATGCAGGTCAGGGAACTGCCATTCAACTGTGCATGGTGACCAGGGGTTAAAAGGCATACATTGCTGACACCCAGTGGAAAACAGGTATAAAACATGTCATTCCAAACCTCAGAGAGCTTTTTACTATCTTTAGTTTCATTTGGTGTCTTCCTATATTTTCTAATTTTATATCTTATATCCAATAGTCATCTAAAGAAATTTATGAAAGTCTAGAAATTTCTAAGAAAATATTGCTCACTAGCTTTTTATCAAAAAAAGAACAGGGTTTGACTCCAAACACTGGAGGTGGTGGTGGTGGGAGGCTAACAAATTTTAGTGCAATTTAAAGCATAACTGAGATCATAATAATAGTGCTTTGGAAGTAATATCACACATATGGCAGGGTCGTTTTTCTCCCACATGTAAAGTTATATCCATGTAATTATTGAAAGAATGAAAGAAGCCAAAAACAGTGGGGGTGAGTAATTTTCCCATGGAACCCAGTATTTTGTGTTTTTGTGGCACATTAATCTTCACAGGCATTTTAATACCTTAGGAAACTTGAATGCAGAACAAGTTCTTGCCGAGAACTTTTTTTACTGCTAAGATTAGCTTCCAAGAGTGTAAGACGAGATCAATATCCTTTTGCCTTAATTGTCTAACAACTAAAAAGCGCAGTAAGTCGTAAAAACTCCCAAGGTGACAACTGGAGGTCACTGACACCATCACCATGAATCTTCTTGTCAAAGTGGCAGCTGCTCTGGGAAATTTGTCAACTGAAAACCAAAACCATGCCACAGGACAGCTGGAGGAGATATGTATTTTTGCTGGTAGTGAGCCAGCAGAAACAAGAAGTGTGGCTTTGATGTTTCAGTTTTAAGGGACTGGCAGAGTGATCACAGCCCTTAGCATGGTAGTTCTTTAAATCTTTGATTTTCACAAGGCAGTAAGATTTTTAAGAACAGCCAGGCTTCTTGAATAGGTGTGGCACAGTATTTTTTCAAGTACAAATTGGTCCAGAATCTTATGACTTGTTATGATGCTTCAATCAAAATGTAATATTCAAGTAATTAATGGAGATAATCAACATTTTATTAGGAAATAGGATTCTTGCAGCTAACTGTAGCCTATGAAGTTATTCTGAGAACATTAAGGTAGGGTAGGTGATGCTATAGTACTTACTAAGATAAGCGTACTGGCATGAAATGTTTCTTTTAGGGTTTATTAGGTGTACCCTCTATCCCTTTTTGTAAATAGAGGAGCACCTGCATGAAAAAGTCCAAAGTCACACAACAAAGCATTATGCAATATCCTTCCATTCTGTTTTGGTTTTATATTTTGTTGTTCTTCACAGGTCTCTAACATGTGTTCCTCTTGCCTATATACTTGTCTAGTGCTGGGATTACAGGCGTGTGCCACTGTCTCATTAGTTATTCCTGAAAAGAGTAATTTTAATCCAAAAATGTAGAAAGGAACTGGGTAAAGTGAATTCTGTTATAAAAAATGAGAATCATCACATCTTATTTTTTTTCCACTTGACACAGCCTAGGGAAAAACACAATCAAGTACCGGTAACTAGAGACTTACCTTCTAGAACATATTGTTAAATCTTGCCATCTCTAACTATGTGGGGAATGTGGTTTCTATTTGAGAGGTTGATTAATTTACCAACTGTATATTTCAATGAATAGGAACAGAAGTCTATGGAAATTGGGATATATTTATATAGAAAATTCTTTGTTAATTATAATGACATGTGTAATTGAACAGTACATCTTGTTTGTCAAAAGCCAAGAATATCATATTCATCAGTTCTTAAAACTGTATGAAATAGAAACTAATGTTAATACCCCTATTATATTTGGAAAAAAATGAGACACACAATGGTTGAGCAAATTCTCTAAAGTTAGATAGTCAGCAAGGAGCCGTGAAAATATATGAATATAATGAACATGAGCTCATAACACACAATGTTAAGCAAAATACAATAACCTTGATTTTGAGTAGTTCTTTTTCCCTTTCTTTAACAGATAAAAGGTACAAAAAAAGAGGAAACAGATAAGCAGCTGTGGGACTGTATTACTAATCCATGTGGGTTACTCTGGGATTCTGTCATTATCAAAGAGCATACACTGTATATTTATAGCATAGGGCACTGGGCAGTCTCCAACTCCCCAGGAAAACTATTGGAATTGATTCTCAATGGAGGATCACCTGCCTACCATGCAAGATACCCTGGACTCAGGCTACAGCACAGCAAATCAAACAGCATATACATCTAATAACTTCACAAGCTTTTCCAAAGGATTCGGGAACAGAATATCCTATTGCCTTGCTTCTTGTTAGTATGATATAAGAACACATCATACTAACATTATAGGAGAGGGTGAGGGAGAGAGAGAGAGGAAGAAGAAAGAAAGAAAGAAAGAAAGAAAGAAAGAAAGAAAGAAAGGAAAAGGAAACTTTTACATTTTTTTTGTGCCACAGCTCAGATTTTCTCTAATAAAAAACACCAAGGATATTTGTATTTAGCAACTTCCTGGTGTTTTAGGGTATCCAGGGCTGTAGAGCACTGACCTTCTTGGTAGCACCAAACAGAGTTTTGTCTGTCACTTACAACTCTCCTCATTTCCAGATACTGTGAACTCCTACTAACCTTTTTTTCAAACATAATCTCCCCTATCACAGAAAAATTGGGAAATATAAAGGCAAGATGGAATGAACCATGTAAAACCTTGCTTAGGTACAGGAATATTTGTTTTCTAAGTGAGCCATTATGTCTGAGGCCATAGCTCAATCATAAAGGACTTAATAGTATGTGCAAGACCATACTAGTTTGATCCCTACAACCACAGAAGCAAAATAAGTGCTTCCCAATTTTAACTATGGATTGCTTTTACTAAAAAGGAATTTTCAAAACCAAGTTCTAAAGTGTGCTGAATCGGTATCTCTAGGAACAGAGCATGTATCCATCTATCTATCTATCTATCTATCTATCTATCTATCTATGATACTGGGTCTTGTTATATTCACCAGGCTTGCCTGAAACTCTATATATCTGCCACAGCGTCTCGAAAAATAGAATTGTGAGTAGTAAAATAAAATAAAATAAAATAAAAATTGTCAGCAATTTTATTTATCTGATTTTTATAATATCTACATAGGTTCTGAAAAAATCATCCACAGAACACAACTAGGGACCCACTGCATCCTAAGATTTGGTGGATATGCTCCACCAATAAATTGCAGACTTGGTCACAATTCAACCTTAATGGCTCTGCCCTGGGTTATAACAAGACAATGATGATAATTTAATAATAACAAGGGCAGGCTCAAATTGAGCACTATGAGTAAAGTACCATACAAAGTAATTTACATTCACATTTGCAACAAATCAGTGAAATGGATACTATATTTAGGTTCATGACATTGAGATGGAGAGAGGTTAACTAATTTTATCATGTTAGTAGAATTCAGAAGGGGAAGACTTAGAATTTAACTCCAAGCTTAATATAGTAAAAAGAAAATCAATCCTTTGTTTCTACTAGTTTGCCATCTATTAGAAATTCATGGGGACTTCGGGAAATAGTGCGTTTTGCCTTCTTACCATGGATTACACAATCAAAAGGGAAATTTGCTGAAGATATAGGAACAAGTAGAATAGTCCTGTTAGCAAGAGGAAGCAGATTGTTTGTGCCTGGAAGTTTCAGAGATTGGCTGAACGAAATGAAGTAAGGATGAGGGAAAGATAAACATTCGACATCAATCAGCTATCCAGGTAACCATGGTTAGCAGTGAGAGAATAAGGAAGACGAGGACTAAAACACCTCTTACAGTTCACACTGAGAAAGAGAACACCCTACAGTAGACAAATTCACTTGAAATTTGAACACCTTTTAAATCCTTAAATGAGAATTTACTTTCTCTCATTACTCAGTCTATTTTTTGTTGTGCTGTATAATAGCATAAGCGGGGCAATTGGCTATCAACAAAAATCTGGCATCTGGCAACAGTCTTTTTTAGGTGCCGTCATGTGACAGAAGGTGAATAAAGAAAAGGCTGAGACTACCACTTTATACAGACCCAGTCCCACATGCAAGTATGGAGTTCTTGTTTCTTAATCAGCTCTTAAGGGTCCTAGTTTTCACATGGTTACACAGGTGTTAAAAATTCAACATGACTTTTTTGAGAATACAAACATTCAAACCTAAGCACCCTTCAAAGAATGCTATTCTCCCCTAAATAGCACATATGAGAAAATTTCAGTTTGTGCGCCATAGTAGTAGAGAAAGGCAGAAGTCTGATAACAGAATTCTTGGGTTCTCATTTACATAATAACCATATGACATTGTTTTAGTCTTTGTGTTCCTTGGTATTCTTATTTTTAAATATATATAATATAAAATATATATATTATATATATATATATATATATATAGAGAGAGAGAGAGAGAGAGAGAGTTAGGCTGGGGAAATGGCTCAAAGGGTAAAGTGCTTGCACACCAGTGTAAGGGTCTGAGTTTGAATCCTCCAAGCCCGCATAAAAGCACAATGCAGTCAGACGTGTCTGTAGGCGAAGTGAGGTTGTGGTAAGATGGAAGGTGGAGACAGGATTGAAGGAATCTGTGGAGCACATACCCTAGCACGTAACAGGGAACATTAAAGAAATCTTCATCAAACACGAGCAAAGTCTTAGGCTGACAACTGCAGCTGCCCTTTCACATCCGCATGTGTCCAGTGGTTCCCATGTGCCAATAATCACACATGAGCATACATGGGGCAAAAGCAGAAGAAGAAAGAAAATGAAATAAAAAGAGTTAATACTTACTTCTCTTTTAATAACAAGGATTAAATAAAGTATTGCAAATAAACTTATTAGAAAACTTGCTGACGAACAGTAGATGCTGTATGTGAAACACTACCAATTTTGTCTATCTTTTTAACTTCTACATCACTATTATTTATATTTGGGAAGAAAGCTTCACAGTCATAGTAAAGGACAATAAACTTATAACTAATACCTTGTAGTCACCATATAAAAATGATTTAATTAAGACCATCAATGAAATAATTCCCTAGTGAAGTCTTTATACATTGATGCACTATAATTGATATTAATTTCAGGTATGGTGTTATTGTTACTGTATTTTCATCCAGTTTGAATTTGCATGGCCTTAAATGGTACTTCATGTCATTTATACATTTGTTATATCTTTTTTATGAATTTTATTTAAATTAGAAACAATCTTATTTTACATATCAATCCCAGTTCCCTCTCCCTCTCATCCTCCCATGCTCCCCACGGATTCCCTTATCCCATCCCCCATCCACTCCCCAGGGAGGATGAGGCCTTTCATGAGGGATCATCAAAATCTGTCAAGTCATTTGGGGCAGGGCCTCGGTCCTTCCCTGTGTATCTAGGCTAAGAGAGTATCCCTCTATGGGAAGTGGGCTCCCTAGGTCTGTCCGTACACTAGAGATGCATCCTGGTTCCACTGCCAAAGGCCCCACAAACTGCCCTGTGCTCCTAGCTGACACCCACATTCAGGGGGCCTGGTTTGGTCTTAAGTTGGTTCCTCAGCTATCGGACTGGGGTCCATGAGTTCCCACTTGCTCAGGTCAGCTGTTTCTGTGGTTTTTCCCAGCATGGTCTTGACCCCTTTGTACGTCACTCCTCCCTCCCTTCTTCTCCCTCCCTCCCTCCCTTCCTCTTTATCCCTCCCTTACCGCCCCCTTTCTTTCTGAAACTGGATTCCAGGAGTTGGGCTCAGTGCTTGGCTGTGGATCTTTGCTTCTGCTTTCATCAGCTGCTGGATGAAGGCTCTAGGATACCATATAAGGTAGTCATCAATCTGATTATAGGGAAAGGGCATTTAAGGTAGCCTCTCCACTATTGCTTAGATTCCTAGTTGGGGTCATACTTGTGGATCTCTGTACAATTCCCTAGTGGCAGATTTCTCTTTAAACCTATAGTGGCTCCCTCTATTATGGTTTCTCTTTTCTTGCTCTCCTCCATTCCTCTCCCCACTCAATCTTCCTGATCCCTCATGTTCTCCTCCCCCTCCTCTTCTCCCCTCCATTTTCTCCTGCCTCCTCCCTCTACCCCCATGCTCCCAATTTTTTCAGGGGCTCTTGTCCCTTTCCCCTTCACTGGGGGACCATGTATGTCTCTCTTAGTGTCCTTATTGTTTCCTAGCTTCTCTGGTGGTGTGTATTGTAGGCTGGTAATCCTTTGTTCTATGTCTAATATCCATATATGCATGAGTACATACCATGTTTGTCTTTCTGTGACTGGATTATCTCACTTAGGATGGTTTCTTCTAGTTCTATCCATTTGCCTGAGAATTTCAAGATTCCATTGTTGTTGTTTTTTTCCACTGAGTAATACTCCATTGTGTAAATGTACCATATTTTCTCTATCTACTCTTCAGTTGAGGGACATCTAGGTTTCTTCCAGGTTCTGGCTATTACAAATGATACTGCTGTAAACATAGTTCAACAGATGTCCTTCTTTATGAATGTGCATCTTTTGGGGATATGTCTAAGAGTGGAATTGTTGGATCTTGTGGTAGAGTGAGTCCCATTTTCCTGAGGAACCGCCATACTGATTTCCAAAGTAGCTGTATGAGTTTGCACTCCCACCAACAGTGGAGAAGTGTTCCTCTTTATCCACATCCTCTCCAGCATAAAATGTCATTGGTGATTTTGATTTTAGCCATTCTGACAGGAGCAAGATCTCAGAGTTTTTTTGATTATAGGTATGCAACATCACATCAAACATTCCATAAGATGTTCAACACGAGAAACATTAAGAATAAGATGATTTTCCATGAAGAAGGTCCACTTAAATTTGTCTCCTCAGAGTTTCTTTTTCTTTTTTCATTTTATTTAAATTATTTAATTACTACTCATATTTACATATCCATCCCCCCATTCCCTCACCCTCCCATCCTCCCATGTTCCCCACCAACCCCCAAACCCATCCCCCAACTCCTCCCCAGGGATAGTGAGGCCCTCCACAGGGGAATTTCAAAGTCCATCATATCATTTGGGGGAGGGACTAGGTCCTCCTTGATGTAATTGGGCTGCATTAGTATCCCTTCATAGGGAATGGGCTCCCAAAGTCCATTTGTGCTCTAAGGATAAACACTGGCTCCACTGTTAGACTTTCTTGGTCTCCTAGTTGGCACCCACATTCAGAGGGCTTGGTTCAGTCCAATGCTATTTCCCCCACCTTTACGACTAGGGTCTCCATGCTCTCACTAGGGCAGGTCAACTGTTTCTTCGGGTTTCTCCAGCACCATCTTGGCTCCTTTGCTCATCCCTCCTCCTTCTCCACAACCGGATTCTAAGAGTATGGTTCAGTGCTTAGCTGTGGGTGCCTGTTTCTGCTTCAAACAGCTACTGGATGAAGGCTCTAGGAATGGTAACCAAGGTAGACATCAATCTCATTATAGGGGAAGGGCATCAATGGCATTCTCTCCACCACTGCATAGATAGAGACATAGTTAGAGACATCCCTGTGGATCCCCTAACCATTTACTATGTGCCAGAACTCTCTTCAAACCTGTACTGTCTCCCCCTTATCAAGGCATCTCCATTATTGCCCTCCTCTTTTTCTCCTGTCTCAGTTCTCTTCTTCTCCTCCCCCTTCTTCCCTTTCCACTCTTTCCCCTTGCCCCCACTTTTCTCAGGGGTTCTTGTCCTCCTCCCCTTCTTCAAGGGACTATGCAATCTTATCTTGGTATCCTCCTTGTTTCCTAGCTCCTCTTGTAGTGTGAATTGTAGACTGGTAATCCTTTGTTCTATGTCTAAAAATCATATATGAGTGAGAGTACATACCATGTTTGTCTTTTTGTGACTGGGTTACCTCACTGAGGATGGTTTCTTCTATTTCCATCCATTTGCCTGCGAATTTCAAGATTCCATTTTTTTCCACTGAGTAGTACTCCATTGTGTAAATGTACCTTATTTTCTCTATCTATTCTTAAGTTGAGGGGCATCTAGGTTGCTTTCAGGTTCTGGGTATTACAAATAATGCTGCGATGAACATAGTTGAATATGTCCTTATTGTATGAATGTGCATTCTTTGGGTATATGCCCAAGAGAGGAATTGCTGGATCTTGAGGTAGACTGATTCCCATGTTCCTGAGAAACTGCCATACTGATTTCCAAAGGGGTTGTACAAGTTTGCACTCCCTCCAGCAATGGAGGAGTGTTCCTCTTTCTCCATGTTCTCTCCAGCATAGACTGTCATTGGTGTTTTTGATTTTAGTCATTCTGACAGGAGTAAGACAGTATCTCGGAGTTGTTTTGAGTTGCATTTCTCTGATGGCTAAGGATGTTGAGCACGTTCCTAAGTGTCTTTCAGCCATTTTAGATTCCTCTGTTGAAAATTCTCTATTTAGTTCTGCATTCCACTTTGTAATTGCATTGTTTGGTGTTTGAGTAGCTAGTTTAAGTTCGTTGTATGTTTTGTTGATCAGCCCTCTGTCAGATGTGGGGTTGGTGAATATGTTTTCCCTTTCTGTGGGCTGGCGCTTTGTCTTGTTGACTATGTCCTTTGCCTTACAGAAGATTCTCAGTTTCAGGAGGTCCCATTTATTAATTGTCAATCTCAATGTTTGTTCTACTGGTGTTTTATTCAGGAAGCATTCTCCTGTACCAATTTGTTCGAGGGTACCACCTACCTTCTCTTCTAGGAGGTTCAGTGTGGTTGAATTTATGTTGAGATCTTTGATCCATTTGGAGTTAAGTTTTGTGCATGGTGATAGATATTGATCTATCTGCCATCTTCTTCATGTCCAAATCCAGGTATGCCAGCACCATTTGTTGAAGATGCTTTCTTTTTTCCATTGTATAACTTTAGCTTCTTTGTCAAAAATCAGGTGTTCATAGGTGTGTGGGTTAATATCAGGGCTTTCAATTCAATTCCATTGGTCAACCTGTCTATTTTTGTGCCAATACCAAGCTGTTTTCAGGACTATGGCTCTATAATAGAGCTTGAAGTCAGGGATGGTGGTGCCTCCGGAAGTTCCTATATTATACAGGATTGCTTTGGCTATCCTGGGTTTTTTGTTTTTCCATATGAAGTTGAGTACTGTTTTTCAAGATCTGTGAAGCATTGTGTTGGGATTTTTATGGGAATTGCATTGAATCTCTACATTGCTTTTGGCAAGATTGCCACTTTTACTATGTTGATCCTACATATCCAAGCACATTAGATATATTCTTTAATTTCTTTCTTTAGACTCAAAGTTCTTACTATACAGGTCTTTCATGTTTTTGGTTAGCATTACACCAAGATATTTTATGTTTTAGCTGCAATTGTAAAGGGTGATGTTTCTCTGACATCTTGGGATAAAGCCTCTTAATCATAGTGGATTATTTTCCTGATGTGTTCTTGGATTCGATTTGCCAGTATTTTGTTGAATATTTTTTATCGATGTTCATGAGGGATATTGGTGTGTAATTCTCTTTTTCAGTTGTGTCTTTGTGTGGATTGGGTACTAAGGTAATTGTAGCCTCATAAAAAGAGCTTGGCAATGTCCCTTCTGCTGCTATTGTGTGGATCAATTTGAGGAGTCCTGGTATTATCTCTTCTTTGAATTTCTGGTAGAATTCTGCAATGAAACCATCTGGCCATGGGCTTTTTTGTTTGGTAGACTTTTGATGACTGCTTCGATTTCATTAGAGGTTATAGATCTGTTTAAATTGCTTATGTGTTCTTGATTTAATTTTGGTAAGTGATATCTATCCAGAATATTGTACATTTACTATAGATTTTCGAATTTTGTGGAGTACAGGGTTTCAAAGTATGACCTGATGATTCTCTAGATTTCCTCACTGTCTATTGTTATGTCCCCCTTTTCATTTCTGATTTTTTAAGTAGCATGCTCTCTCTCTGCCTTTTGGTTAGTTTGGATAAAGGTTTGTCTCTCTTGTTTACTTTCTCAAAGAACTAAATCTTTTTGTCATTGATTCTTTGTAATGTTTTCCTAGTTTCTAATTTATTGATTTCAGCACTCAGTTTTATTATTTCCTGGCATCTACTCCTCCAGGGCAAGTTTGTTTCCTTTTGTTTTAGAGCTTTCAGTTGTGCTGTTAATTCTCTAGTGTGACTCTTGTCCAGTTTCTTCATGTGGGCACTTAGTGCTATGAACTTTCCTCTTAGTACTGCTTTCAATGTGTCCCATAAATTTGGATATATTGTGTCTTCATTCTCATTAAACTGTAGGAAGTCTTTAATTTCTTTTTTTCTTTCTTCCTTGACCCAGGAGTAGTGCAATTACACATTATTCAATTCCCATGAGTCTATAGGGTTTCTGTAATTTGTGTTGTTGTTGAATTCTAACTTTAAAGCATGGTGGTCTGATAAGATACAGGGGGTTATTCCATTTTTTTGTATCTGTGTACATTTTCTACGTTGCCATGTGTTTGGTCAATTTTAGAGAAGGTTCCATGTGGTGTGAAAAGAAGGTATATTCTCTTGTGTTTGGATGGAATGTTCTATAGATGTCTGTTAATCCCAATTGGGTAATAACTTCTGTTAATTCCTTTGTTTCTTTGTTAAGTTTCTGTCTGATGGTCCTATCTAGTGGTGAGAGCAGGGTGTTGAAGTCTACTACTATAAGTATGTGAAGTTTTATGTGTGATTTGAGCTTTAGTAATGTTTTGTTTATGAATATGGGTGCCTTTGTATTTGGGGCATAGATGTTCAGGATTGAGACTTTATCTTGATGGACTTTTCCTGTGATGAGTATAAAATGCCCTTCTTCATCTCTTTTGATTGATTTTAGTTTGAAGTCTATTTTTTTTTTTAGAAATTAGGATTCCTACACCAGATTGTTTCTTGGGTCCATTTGATTAGAAAGTCTTTTCCCAACCCTTTATTCTGAGGGGACGTCTGTCTTTGAAGTTGAGATGTGTTTCTTGTATGCAGCAGAAGGATGGATTCTGTCTTCGTATCTATTCTGTTAGCTTGTATCTTCTTATAGGCAAGTTAAGACCATTGATATTGAGGGATATTAATGACCATTGATTGTTGATTCTTGTTTGTTTTGGATTTATTGTTCGTGTTATTATGTGTGGATTCCTCCTCCCCCCCCTTTTTTGGTGTTTGGTAAAGTGGGATTATCTATTGCCTATGGTTTTTTTTAGCATATTTATCTTCGTTGCTTTGGAATTTTTCTTCCAGTAATTTCTGTAGGGCTGGATTTGTGGATATTTATTGCTTAAATCTGGTTTTGTCATGGAATATCTTGTTTTCTCCATCTATAGTGATTGAAAGCTTTGCTGGATACACTAGTCTGGGCTGGCAATCCATGTTCCCTTAGAGTTTATAAAACATCTATCCAGGATCTTCTGGCTGTCAAAGTTTCCATTGAGAAGTTGGGTGTAATTCGGGTAGGTCTGCCTTTATATGTTACTTGGCCTATTTATTTTGCTACTCTTAATATTTTTCTTTATTCTGTAAGTTTGGTGTTCTGATTATTATGTGGCGAGGGGAACTTCTTATTGTGTTCCAATCTATTTCGTTTTCGGCAAGCTTCTTGTACTTTCATAGGCATATCCTTCTGTAGGTTGGGGAATTTTCTTCTATGATTTTGTTGAATATGTTTTCTGTACCTTTGAGCTGTATTTCTTCACCTTCTTCAATACCTATTATTCTTAGGTTTGGTTTTTTCACGGTATCCTATATATCCTGGATATTTTGTGTTAGAGATTTGTTGGACTTGAGATTTTCTTTGTTCGATGACTGTGTATCCTCTAACGAGTCTTCAACAACTGAGATTCTCTTCCATCTCCTGTATTCTATTGATTATACTTACATCGGTGGTTAATGATCATCTACCCAGCTTTTCTATTTCCAGCATCCCATTATTCTGTGTTTTCTTTATTGTTTCTAATTTGGCTTTCAAACCATGAACTGTTTGAATTGTTTCCTTCACCTGTTTTGGTTGTTTTTTCTTGGCTTTCTTTAGATTCTTTAAGAGATTTGTTTATTTCTTGAATTTTTTGGTTCGTCCTTTCCTCTATTTAATGTAATTTTTTACTTTTTTTCTTCTATTTCATTAAGGGATTTTCTTCTTTCCTCTTTAATGGTCTCTATCATCTTCATGAGATAATTTTTAAGGTCCATCTCTTCTTTATCCTCTGCGTTCAGCTTTTCAGTTCTTGCTGGTGTGGAGTCCCTAGATTCTGGTGGTGTCATATTGGTCTTTCTGTTATTAAATGTGTTCTTATTCTGTTGTCTTCTCATCCCTTCTTCCAGTGGGTGCAGGTTGGGTCTCTCCCTCTCTTCTAATCTCCTCAACCAAAGGGTGGAGGGCAGAGGGGGAACCAAGAGTGAGGTGTGTTGGGATTCAGGGTGGGTCTTCCGGTCTGGGCAGGCCCACTTTCCTCGAGGGGTAGTTTCGGGAAAAGGAGAGTGTAATGGGGGGAGTTGGGGACAGAGCAGAGCCCAGACTCACCTCAGGCAGTAGGTGGAGGGCAGAGAGTGGAGGAGGGACAAGGGTGAGGTGTGGCCAAACTCAGGGTGGGCCTTCTTGTCTGGGCTGATCAACTCTTGTTGAGGGGCAGGCTCAAGAAGAGGCTAGACGGGGGTGATGGAGGAAGTTGGGGGCAGAGTAGCACCCAGACTCACCCCAGGTGGCAGGTGGAGGGCAGAGGGGAGACCAGGGTCCTTGGAGGTTCTTTTAAAATAATTTTTTCACAAAAGTGGTGTAACAAGCCCCCCACCCCCACCATCAAAATGAGCCTATCCATGAGAAATCTAAAATCATCATGGGGGTTAGAAAAAAGTTTTAGAATGAGTTGCTTAAATAAATTATATTTTAGATTTTCAGGAGAAGCACTTGTGTTTAACAGGAACATATTCCTTGGGGTTATTTTTGACATCTTTAAAATTCAAGAATTTACAGTCTAAAATGAAACACTATCACCTAATAATTTGTGTGAAGTTTTCCAATATTTGGGCTGCTTATACATAAAAGTCTAAAAATAAAAGTACATTTATTACTAGGGTGTGGTAAACATTAAATAATTTAGCTACTTTGTACATATCAGTCATTTGTGAAATGCTAAATATAGCATAGCTACAGTTCGCCTTAATAGAAACAGTAAGATCTCAAGGGCCATAATCAGGGAATCATGGTAGGAGAAAAGAGCAGGCTCAACATGGTTTCAAAGCAAAGAAACACTATATTTTACAGTACACACCTTTAGAACACATGCTGCAGTTTCAGATATGCTATTGTTCAATATGTGATTGAAACTGAGCTTTTTAGATTTTCTCTTAGAGCCTATAAACTAAAAACACAATAAAGTAATTTTGTTGAGAACTACAAAATCTTTTGTTATTAAGCAGCCTGAACACTCAGTCATAGTCCAATCTTGGCCACACATTCTTTCTGGAAGTTTCCCCAACTTGGAGGGCAATATTTTCTCACCTGGAGATTATTAAAATTTTGCATGACTCTAAGCAAACTGCCACTCCTCTTTACTTCATTTCTCTGCCAAATTTCAAGGCCTTGTTAGGTGACTTTCTTTTCAAAGAAGAGGCACAATTCAGTCTGACGTGATTTTAAGGATAAATAATTTGGTGGATGAAAACAAAAGATTACATGATGTGATCTGCCTTGGAGCCAGAATATCTTGCACATCCCTAAGGATAGTTGTTATTGTGCTAATGCAAAAGATACAGTTTAATATCTGATGCTTTTGTGACCGAGAATGGAAATTCCCAAAACAAAATACCAAGAAGGAAATAAGGCATGTATAGAGAATGGTGGTTGATTAACTTTGAAGCAAATATCTTTTCTGGACATGGCAGGGAATAAATAGGGAGACAAGCCAATCTCTTATTGTGGAAGGCTTTAATGGAAGATCAAGAAATATGGTACCCACTAAGCATTTTAAGTAGATAAATAATGTTATTTAATGCAGCTTTGGGAAATTGAGCCTAGGAATGTGCTTTGGCGGGAAAGGATACAGAGGACAGAAGCTATGGCTCCATGCATGCTATGCATACACTTTACCACTGAAACATGTCCCTAGACCCAGAATCATATCATTTGGTACACAAGAAAGGAAAAAAGACCATTTGGAGGAAGTCTAGTTCAAAGTCTGCTAAAATTCTTCAGGAGAAGAATGTCAATATTTTGTCTTGATAATAGAAAGGAGAAATAAAGATAGAATCTAGAGGGAACACAAGAGGTCTTATAATTTATTAGGGATTTGGCTCAAGAAAGAGGAAAGTGTTAAAGTTAAGATCTGTAGGCACTAGGGAATTGTACAGAGATCCACAAGTATGACCCCCAACTAGGAACCTAAGCAATAGTGGAGAGGCTACCTTAAATGCCTTTCCCCTATAATGAGAATAATGACTACCTTAATTGCCATCCAAGAGCCTTCATCCAGTAGCTGATGGAAGCAGAAGCAGAAATCCACAGCTAAACACTGAGCCCAACTCCTGGAATCCAGTTTCATAGAGGGAGGAGTGACCAACAAAGGGGTCAAGACCATGCTGGGAAAACCTGCAGAAACAGCTGTCCTGAGAAAGTGGGAACTCATAGACCCCAGTCTGACAGGTAGGGAACTAACATAGGACCAAACCAGGCCCCCTGAACAGCCTTCATCCAGTAGCTGACGGCAGTAGAAGCAGGCACCCACAGCTAAGCACTGAACCATACTCCTGGAACCCAGTTGTAGAGAGGGAGGAGGGATGAGCAAAGCATCAAGACCATGCTAGAGAAACCTACAAAACCAGCTGACCTGACCTAGTGAGAGCACACAGACCCAAGTCATATAGCTTGGGAATCAGCATGAGACTGAACCAAGCCCTCTGAATGTGGGTGCCAGTTAGGAGGCCTGGGCAGGCTATGGGACCTCTAACAGTGGAACCAGTATTTATCCCTAGTGCACAAATGGACTTTGAGAGCTCATTCCCTATGGAGGGATACTATTTCAGCCCAGATACATGGAGGAGGGTCAAGGCCCTCCCCCAAATGATGTGACAGACTTTGATGATCCTCCATGGAGGGCCTCACCATCCTTGGAAGTAGGTCGGAGGTGGGTTGGGGAGGGTAGGGGGCATGGGAGGATGGAATGGAGAGAGAACAGGGGGATTGATATATAAAATGGTTGTTTCTAAATAAAAAAGGGGGGAAAAGTTAAGAACTGTAGATATGAGTATGTATGATGGTACCATGTCAAGTGAAACTGAAATCAGAGGACAGACCTACAAAATGCCAGAAAAAAAAAGACTTGTTTTACGGCAGATAGTGGTGTTTGTAGCTATTACTGTTTGAACCTGAAATGACCTTCCTTTGGGGCTTTTATTTTGAATGCTCAGTCTATACATTTTTTGTGCTATTTTCAAGACTGTGAAGCTTTTTGAAGGTGGGTGCTGGCTGCCAAATGTAGATCACAGTAGGGCAGACATTAAAGGTTATATCTGTCCTTGATGCCAGGCTCAAGTTACATCTCCTGGTCCATGGTAGCTGAAAAATATCTTTTCATGTGACCTGGTGCTGTGGATGTGGCTACTACTGCTTCTATGCATTCCCTGCCACAGTGAATTTAAGTTCTTTTTTCTGGGGCAAGAGAGATGTCTCAGTGGTTAAGAGTACTGAGTGCTCTTACAGAGGACCAGAGTTCAATTCCCAGTACCTATGTTGGGTGGCTCACAAGTACCTGTCACTCCAGCTCCAAGGAATTTGATACCTCTGGTACTCACATGCACATATTCATACACATATTCATAACTAAGAATAATAAAAATAAACTACTAAATAGCTTTTGCTACTATGGGCTCAAATATACCTTAGATTGTCTCTGTAAACTGTTTTGGTTACAGCAACACAAAATTAATAGATTTAGAAAGTCAAGACCCGGGGACATTGCTGTGACTAGCATGATCATGTGTGCTTGGAACTGATCAGCAGAAGGAGTTAGGAAGTGTTTGAACCTGTGGGCTAGGGGAGATCTAGAAAGTTGTAATCTCTATTGAATGGGCATTGTGGTGACAGTTCAAACCAAAATGTTGGTAGATGTGCAGATGAAAAGGACTGTGCTTGTGAGGTTTAAGATAGGAATAAAGACTATATTGGGTATTGGGTATTGGATATTGGGTCAAAGGCCGTACTTATTACTTCTAGCAAAGACCACATTGACATTTTATCTGTGGCCTGAAAATCTGAGTAAAGCAGAATACAAAGTAAGGGTGGATTTATTTTGTGAAGGGAAATTTGTGACAGCATAACAAATAGACTATGACGTGGTTATTGCTCACTCCTTTTACCCAAGTATACACAGAAAATTGGGAGGAAAAGGTGACATGCAAAGATGTGGGGAAATAAAATTTGGCAAGGGAATAACTATGACTGTAACTGTAGATAAATCAAGTATAGGTAAAGAATTGTTAAAGAAATTGACTTCATCTCCTGAGCTAATTGAGAGCATGAGGGTAGGGGAGTGGGTGCTGCCACAATAAGAGCATAAGAGGAAGAGGAGAGGAGAAGAAATGGAGGAGCAGATATATTGAGTTGGGGGAAGAATAGAGGAGAGAGAGCAGGATGAGAGATACCATATCAGAGGGAGCCACTATAGGTCCGAGAAGAGATCTGGAACTAGGAAGATCTCCAGAGACCTACAAGGATGACACGATCTGACAGTCCGGGCAGTGGAGGAGAGGATGGCCTAGAAGCCCTTCCCCTAGAATGAGATTGATGACTACTCTCTATGCTATCCTAGAGTCCTCATCCAGTGGCTGATGGAAGCAGAGACAGACATCCACAGAAATACACTGAGCTGAAATCTGGAACCTAGTTGAAGAGAGGGAGGAATGAAGAACGAAGGGGTCTGTACCAGGTTGGAGAAACCCACAGAAACAGTTGGCCTGAAAAAGGGAAAGCATATCGACCCCAGACGCTCTTTAGGGGAATTACATGTGAAACAAGCCTGTTCCCTACCTTGAATTAATAATAATAATAATAATAATAATAATAATAATAATAATAATAATGGAAAAAAAGAAAAAAAAGAAATTGACTTCATTTAAAAAAAACAATACATATCCTATTGGTACAATAAAAAGGTACCTTGATGGAAAGACTCCACTACCCAAAGTTTCAAAGACAAACTCATTGCAATTTTTTTTTCATCTAAAAGGATAGCGCCTGAAAACATAGAGCAACAAGTATGACATGACAAAAAATGTTCATGTATGGAAGTATATTTCTGGGTCCAAATATTCAGGCACTTGAAGGCCACTGTACATATGTTCCAAGAGGACCTGGTTATTTCTTAGATGACGACAGAATGCAGCATCAACAATATGGTGCTAGTTTTGCACACATACAAAATGAAAAACTCATGGTTTGTGATAGATTTCACCAAAAAATCTGAAAAGAATTCTCTGAGACTAAACAATGTATAGCAGGGTTAGATTCCATGCAGACAGCCTTGGAGTGGGTTACACATAAAACTTTGAGGATGAAGCCTAAGTTGCAATGGATATGAGATTCTACGAGCATGGCATGCCTGTCAGGACAAGTTGTTGATGCTAAGTGGAATTGGCCAAAGAGAAAGCACATATGTTTTACAGGAGACAGAACCATTAGGGCAGGGCTACACAAGTCCCTTGAATCTGTGTTGTTGTATCTTGAAACTTTGTAATTTTATTCTTTAAAAACACAAGAGCTAGAAGCTAAGAGTTTGCCATAAATTCCAGAAAAAACTTTAGATTTGTAAAAGGTGCTGGAACTGTTAAGGTTATTGTGATCCTTGAGGATAGACTAAAAGAGCCTATGAGGCCCAGAGACAGAAAGTTACTGTTTGAATCTAATTTGCCTCCATAGCCTCAAATTCTAAATGCATATTCCCCAGATTGTGATGATATTTTAAATATTATGTAGTCTTCAAGGGGTAGAATCCAATGGGCAAAAGATGGTTTCTAAGGAGAAGCCTTTAAAGAGTGATCTTCCCTTCCTCCAAAAGGGAGAGTATCATTCTCATCACCACACCTTCTTAACTACAATTAGCTGAAATCTCTATGAAAATCTGAGTCCAGGTAAAATAGCCTCATTTCAGATATTTCCTTTAGAGATAATATAATAGAGGGAGACATTATAGGTTTAAAGAGTAATCAGGCACTAGAGAAATGTTCAGAGATCTACAAAGATGACACCAACTAACAATCTAAGCAACAGAGGAGAGGCTACCTTTAATGCCCTACCCTGATAATGAGATTGATGACTGACTTATATGTCACCCGATAGCCCTCATCCACCAGCTAATCACTGAACTGAACTGGAATCCAGTTGCAGAGAAGGACGAGTGATGAACAAAAGGGTCCAGACCAGGCTGGTGAAACCCACAGAAACAGCTTACTTGAACAACAGGGAGCTCTTGGTTCCCAGACTGATAGCTGGGAAACCAGCACAGGACTGATCCAGACCCCAGGAACGTGAGTGTCAGTGAGGAGACCTCGGAAATCTATGGGGCCTCCTGTAGTAGATCAGTACTTATCCTTAGCATAGGTGTGGACTTTGGGAGCCCATTCCACATAGAGGGATACTCCCTGAGCCAAAACACACGGGGGTGGGCCTAGGCCCTATCCCAAAGGATATGACAGACTCAAAAGACCCCCCTATGGAAGGCCTCACCCTCCCTGAGGAGCAGAAAGGGTATGTGATAGGGAGGGTTTTAGTTGGGGGGGGTGGTAGTGGAGGAGAGGAGGGAGAGGGAACCGGAATTGACATGTAAAACAATCTTGTTTCTAATTCAAAGAAAAAAAGGTATTTCCCTTACTTATTTTGGTCATAAGAACACAAAAATAACTTACGCAGTAGCCATGGGCTCCATACAATAGGAACCTGCTCCATCAAATTGATTCATCCAGAGTGTTTTTTTCTAGGCTGTTAACAGTTGATAAGGTCTCTGGGTCGACCTCAAGCAAGAGACAGAGCTGTAAGATCCATACGCTTTAGGTACTCACTTCATGGATGCAAAACAGCATATTAGCAGAGGATTTGTGACAAATATTTGGTTTAGATTGTTCTCCGGTGCTGAGATAATGACACGGGAGCAGGAATAGACTCCTGGTAAACTTGGACTTAGGTCCTCATCTAATACTGAAACAGTAGAAGTGATGACAGACTGCTATCATTAAGATCAATGGTAACCTTCTTTCACTTCCAAATAGTTTGTCAACAGTCAACATATTTTTTTCCCAGGGCCAGTAAGTTGGTTCAGGAGGAAGAGGCACTTGCATGCAGATGTGATGGCTTGAGGTCAATCCCTAGATCCCACAAGGTCCAAGGAGAGAACTGACTCCCCAAAAATGGTGTCTGATTTCTATATTGAACCATGCAATATGCACCTGCACTCATACCCATCTGTGCAAACACACATACGCTCCCTCCAACAAAACAAAACCAACATTTTCAATTGATGGTTTTTTCTAAATCATATAAGAAACACAAAGCAAAAGTCAACAAATGCAGCAAAAATGATGCAGCAGAACACACAACACAGAGGAAGTCTATTGTAAGAGTGGCAAAAAACTGAGCTCTAGTAAAGCTAGAAAATAAGGCCATCAAAGTCACAACACAGGGATGAGGAGATGGCTCAGTTGGTAAAGTACTTGCAATGCAAGTCTGAGGACCTGTTTTCCATCACCAGCCCCCCACACAAAATAGTTGGACATAGCAGTATGGGCCCACAATCTTAGAGCCAGGTAGATAGACGTAGGAGGATCTCTGGGGCTGGCTAGCTGAGCCATCTAGCTTCATCAGCAAGTTTCAATTTCAGGAGCAGAGCCTGTCTTTCAAAATAAGGTGGAAAGGAAATTAGGAAGGCACTCAACACTGACCTCTGGTCCCTACATACACTGGAACCCCATGCATGCTTGTGTTTGTGTGCATTTGTGTACATGTACACACAGACATATACACACTGAGAGAAACAGAAACATGCAAGTCAAGGGGGAAACAATTGGCTTTACTAGAGACACAAGGCAATTCTAGGTATACTGTAGGTCTAAATATAAAAGCATAAAAAGTATAGCGGAAGTAACATTCAATAAATCTGCATGACATGGAATGAGAAAAGCTATCTTGTTACTCATTTTTGCATCGTATTACAAATAAAACAAAATACCCAAGAAAATCAACTTAAAGGATGATTAGAATTATTTTAGCACAAGGCTTGCAGGTTTATTGCCATGGTTATTTTGTTTCATTGTTTCTGGTCCTGAGGTGAGGCAGAAGTCCATAGTGAAGAACATTTGTGGACGGAAGTTTCTAACCTCATAGTAACCAGAAGGCAGAGAAAGAGGGGAACAGAGGAGCCCCTAATCACATCCCTCAAGCCAGGAGTCCAACCTACCAAGATTTCCACCATCATCCAATAGTACATTAAGCTGTGATTTCATCAATGGATTAGTCCATTGACGAGGTCAACACCTTCATGAACTCCCAATGTCTTCAACTCTGAATATTACTAGAATGGTGTCTTAGTTACTACTTCTATTGATGAAGAAACACCATGACCAAGACCACTCTTATAAAAGAAAGCTTTCAGTTAGGGGTTTGTTTACAGTTTTAGAGAGTTAGTCCATGATCATAATATAGAGAAACAGACAGAGATGGTGCTGAAGCATGGCTGAGGGCCTTCCATTCTGATCTGAAGCTAGCAGGCAGGGAATGTAAGAGACACCATGCTTGGCCCACGCTTTTGAAACCTCAAAGCCCACCCCCATGGGCACCTCCTCCAACAAGAATGTACCTCCTCCAACAAGGCCACACCTCCTAATCCTTCTCAAAAAGTCAAAATTATAAAAAATTATTAGAAAGAGAAAAGCTGAAAAGAGTAATAATACCAAATGCAAGTATCCAAATAGAGTAACTAGAACTCTTACAATGCGCTGGTAGAAATGTCAAACATTACAAATTCTTTGGAAAAATCCTGAGATGTTTACACAAAGTTAAATATACATTTACATTGTGTCTCTAAAATCTGCTCCAAGGTATTTACTTGAAAAACAAAAAGATGGTTGCATTAAAATATTTGCATATGAATGCTTATTGCTGTTCTGTTTTTAACAGCCAAACGCATTATTAACCAAAAAAAAAAAAAAGGCCTCTAGGCAATGCATGAATGAACAATTTATTGTGTGTCTGCTATAGTTTCAATCTGGAATGTTTCTCAGTTTAAAAACTTGCTTCCCAGCTTGGCACTATTAAAAGTGGTAGAAACTTTAGGAGGTGAAGTTTAGGAGAGATGTTTGCTTGTGGGAGAGGAGACATGCTGTTAAAAAGAGTTATGGGACTCAGTTTCTTAATTCTTTGCCTTTATTTTATACCCTGCCATTAGGAGAATGAATTTTTTTCTCCCATATGTTACTGTCATGGGATGCCACCACAGGTCTAAAGCAAGGTGCTAGTCCTGGATAGAAACTCTCAAAATAATGAGCCCAAATCAACCTTTGTAAGTAGAACATCTCTGGTATTTTCTTACAACAAAGAAAAACTGACTAACACAGCTTACGAATAATGGAAGACTAATCAAAAGGAAAACTAAATCTCTCAGTCACTAAGAAAACTTATGGTAACCAAATCTAAAAGGCTGTGTAGTCAAACAGTCAACTGTAACAACATTTTGGAAAAGGAAGAAATAAAAGGACTGGAATATAGATTCAAGAATGTCATTGGTTAGTGAGGGTGTAAGAGTTGGAGTGCAAACAAGCATAAGGAAACCTTGGAGGACAATGAAAATAAATGTATACTAATTGTGATGGTATTTATACCACTTTAAAAAAATTAAAGAGAGGGATTTAAGAATATGGATCCAAGGTTGCCGGCCACATACTCATGGCCTATCCTTCTGCCTCAGTCTCCCAAGTGCCAAGATTACAAGAATGTTCTACTTTGCCTGGCAATATTTTAAGCCTTATCTGAATGTATTCTGTTTGCAAAGGGATGAGAATTAAACTTTATGAAGCTGATTTTTAAAGGCAAATGACAAAGTGTTAAAGAAGATTAAAATCACTATTGAAAAGTTGATATTAAATGTTCTTTAATTAACAGTAAAATATTCAGTGCATGAGAACAAAATATATTTCAGTAATAAAAATATAATTATGACTGTTCCTCAAATATATTGCTAAGTATAAAATGGTACGCACCCACCCCACAGCTGCTCAGAAGCCAAGTGCCCAGCCTCTGAAATATTGCAAACCTCAGTCCTTTAAATAGTCATAATTAAGGAACTAAAAAGGTCAAAGACACGTTGTAGAAAAAAATAATTATAAAACATAACTAGATGGGAACAGCATGAAAAATTATCTTCTCTGTAAAGCAATAAGGAAACTGTCAAACATAAGAATCAGCATTGTCCGAACTCTTGCAAAATAACAGACTTGCAGCCATCCGGGGGAGATTTTTTAAGTTGGTTCTTTTGAAAAGTACTTTAGAAAGATTTTAGTTTGCTGAGAGAAAAAATTTTGAAAGATTTTAGTTCACAGAGAGAAAAAGTTTCCCACAGGCCTTGGCCTAGGACAAGGAAATTGGCCCCAACTCGAGGGCAGACAAACAATCCTTTTGGGGTCATACCTGGCCAACAGACAATCGAGGACTTTTCAGGGTACATTCTGTGGCTTTTCCTTTGTAGAAAAGCAGGTCACAACTGGGTGACCACTTTAACATGAGATCATACTTTGTAATCAATCACTTTGTGCCCCTTGCCTGTATGCTGATCTGCGTTTTTTTCCTATATAAGGAGCTTGCACCTCATGCTGGGGTGTGCAGCTTCCCCGATATTGCTGACACCCGAATGCACATTCGTTTAATAAGCCCTCTTGCTTTTGCAGCTCTTGGTCTGGTTTCTGAGTCTCGGGGACTCCTTGGGACCCTGTGCCCCTTAGAGGACTGGGGGTCTTTCACTTTCACTTACACTGTTCCTATCCCTGTCTTTCTAGTTCTAACACACGTGAAGATGAATAGTCAGCTGTCATGTGGACAAGCAGCAAATGGGCAAGCACTAGAAAGACAACACAGGACTCACAGTCCTTCACAGCCTTGTTCCCAGAGAAATGCCATGGCTCTACAGGACTGCTAGTTCTCCAGAACACTCAATTGACAACTAGATTGATTGGACAAGATTCAGGGCTTGCTCAAAGCTAAAAAAGATGTTCGCCCAAGGAAGTCTGATGAAAGAAAGCATCAGGAGCAGTTTGAATTTTAGGGTGTCTGAAGAGGCCGAGAAGTGTTGACACAAACATTAAGCTGAAAAATCCAAAACTAAAAAGGATAATCTGAGGAATGAGTTACCCATAAGGGATTTGAGAAGCTCTAGCAAATATTTGGATGTTGAGAAAGCCACAAGCAAAACGTGAAGAATCAAGCAATGTTGTCAGTTGTCTGAGTATTGTAACTATTCCACCAAAATGCACACAGAGGTTCTCAGTAACCACTGGCAGAATAATTGATTCCAGGAACTTAAGGAAATGTCTGTCAGTCTGTCAGTTTATGGCTAAGTGAGAGGAGACGTCAGAGCACATAGCAAATAATACACACTCTGGAGAAATAATCATCAACAACAGTAAAAATAACAAATTGGTGCATTGGTGGCACATGCCTTTAATCCTAGCACTCAGGAGGCAAAGACAGGTGGATCTCTGTGAGTTCGAGGCCAGCCTGGTCTCCAGAGCGAGTGCCAGGATAGGCTCCAAAGCTACACAGAGAAACCCTGTCTCGAAAAAACAAAAACAAAAAATAACAACAAATGCTAGGGCTGGACAACCATCTAATTTCTGGTGCTGACATATTAATTAATAATATTTAAAATGTCCAGTTTGGGATGAAAAATATATGAGATACACAAAGAAACAACAATAAAATGTACGCAGCTCATATAAAAATTATGGAAACCATTCCGAGAGACATACTGGATAAAAGTTTTGCAATAAGCCATTTCAAATATGGTCAAAAAATTCAAGGATGTTGTGGCCTAAAAAATTAGATATAAATTATCTTAAAGAAATTAAACAACAGGAAAATCTAATACTCCAAATGAAAAAGCTACAAAAGTTAGCAACACCACAGATATGAGCTACCAAGGACTAAACAAAAATATAAAATAACATGGGAAGACACATATTTCTGGTTTCAAAACTTGCTACAAATCTACACAGACTAACACAACGTGGTACTAGTATAGCCTGTTGTGCCATTGAGATATGGTTGACAAAAAAGTCTTACTTTTCAGATCCACTGATTTTCCACAAAAATTTCAAGATAATTCATTGGGGGAAAGAATAGTCTTATCAATAAATGATGCTGTGAAGGAAAAGAATAAAGTACTACCTTCATACACAAAAAACTAAGTCAAATTCAGTTAATGATCTCACACCAGAGCTAAAACTAAAGTCTCCTAAATGAAAGTATTAAATTCAAACTCAGTGACCTTAAATATGACAGTAAATTCTCAAGTAATACTTGACTCATGATGAATTGATTTTTATCAGCATTGAAGATGGTTCTGCTCCAAAAGACATGACTGAGGAAGTGAAATGAAAACCCATGGAGAAAAGTTTTTATCAGTATTATGTATTTAGTTTGAACATCTCTTTTCAGTTCCCATGGGTATATAATTAGGTGTATATATTGGCACATGTAAACAATGCTTACTGCTCTATAGCAAAATGAAAATTCTCTTAATTTAAAAATGGGTTAAGAACTAAAGTAGATATTTTACAAAGAAGACACATCATAGTCTAACAAGAACCTGAGGAAATGTGCAACATTATTAGGCATTGGAAAATGTAAAGTAAAACACAAATAATTCCATACTCACTAAGACTATCTCCATTCAAAAGGCAACATGTAGCAATTGCTAGTAAGGGTTGGATACAGTAAAAACTTTGGGGAGATTTCATAGATGAGCACAATTTTTACATCATTTTCACTCAACTCTCTCTTGTCCTGTCCCCAACTCTATACACATCATCAGTGAGAATATAAAAGAATTCAGTGGTTTCTCAGAAAAAATAGTTATCACATGACTTAAAATTGTACCTATGCAAAAATATAGATATTTTATATATGTACCTATGCAAAAAATTCAAGTGAAAACTTGTTTATAGAAAGCATAGATATTTCTAATAAACAATGACTGGAAATGACTCAAATGTCCATCAATTGATGAGTAGATAAACAGGATGTAGTAAAGACATACAATAGAATATTAATCCCTTATAAAACGAATGAAGTACTGATAAATGCCACAACTCAGGTCAATCTTAATTTTTTTTTTTTTTTGGTTTTTCGAGACAGGTTTGGTTTCTCTGTGTAGCTTTTGGAACCTATCCTGGCACTCGCTCTGGAAACCAGGCTGGCCTTGAACTCACAGACATCTGCCTGCCTCTGCCACTGCATCCCGAGTGATGGGATTAAAGGTGTGTGCCACCAACGCCTGGCAAATCTTAAAATTTTTATTGTAAATGAAAGATGTCAGGCCCGAAAGGCCACATGCTAAATGATAGCATTTACATGAAATCTCTGTAATAGAGAAATCACAGGGATACAGTGTAGATTAATAGGTGTGTTGGATGGAAAAATAGGAATGCCTACTAATTTACAATGCTTGTCTGTTCATCATGTACATGCAGTACCCATCAAATCCAGAAGAAAGCACCAGAACTCAGGGCACTGAAGTTAAAGATGGTTGTGAACTACCATGTAGGTTCTTGGAAATGAACCCAAGTCCTCTGTAAAAGCAGCCAGTACTCTTAACATCTGAACCATCTCTCCAGACCTCTATGAAAACTTTATTAGTACAATGTCAGTGCTTAATGATACTTAGTTTGCTTTAAAATAAAGAAACTTTAAAAATAGTAGGCTATTATCTAAATGTACTACATTTTTTATCCATTCTTCACTTGAGGGGCATCTAGGCTGCTTCCAGTTTCTGGCTATTACAAATAATACTGCTATGAACATAGTTGAATAGATGTCCTTGTTGTATGAATGTGCATCTTTTGGGTATATGCCTCAGAGTGGAATTGCTGGATCTTGAGGTAGACTCATTCCTATTTTCCTGAGGAATCGCCATACTGATTTCCAAAGCAGCTGTATGAGTTTGCACTCCCACCAGCAGTTGAGGAGTGTTCCCCTTTCTCCAAATCCTCTCCAGCATAAACTGTCATTAATGTTTTTGATTTTAGCCATTCTGACAGGAGCAAGATGGTATATCAGAGTTGTTTTGCTTTGCATTCCCCTGATGGCTAAGGATGTTGAGCACTTTCTTACGTGTCTATCAGTCATTTTAGATCCTCTATTGAGAATTCTCTATTTAGTTCTATAACACACTTTTTAATTGGATTATTTGGTGTTTTGGTGACTAGCTTCTTGAGTTCTTTGTATATTTTGGAAATCAACCCTCTGTCACATGTGGGGTTGATGAATATCTTTCCCCATTCTGTGGGTGGCTGTTTTATCATGTTGACTGTGTCCTTTGGCTTACAGAAGCTTCTCAGTTTCAGGGGGTCCCATTTATTAATTGCAGATCTCAATGTCTGTACTACTGGTGATATGTTCAGGAAGCAGTCTCCTGTACCTCCTACTTTGTCTTCTAAGAGGTTTGGTGTGGCTGGATTTATGTTGAATTCTTTCATCATTTTGGACTTAGTTTTGTGCATAGCAATAGATATGGATCTATCTGCTGTCTTCTACATGCCAGCATCCAGTTATGCCAGCAACGTTTCTTGAAGATACTTTCTGTTTCCCATTGTATAATTTTAGCTTCTTTGTCAAAAGTCAGGTGTTCGTAAGTGTGTGGGTCCATATCTGGACTTTCAATTTAATTCCGTTGGTCAACCTGTCTATTTTTGTGCCAATACCAAGTTGTTTTCAGAACTATAGCTCTATAATAGAGCTGGAAGTCAGGGATTGTGATGCTTCACAAGTTCCTTTATTATACAGGGTTGTTTTAGCTATCCTGGATCTTCTGTTTTTCCATATGAAGTTGAGAATTGTTCTTTTTATGTTTTCTTTTTATTTTAATTAGAAAGAAAATTATTTTATATGTCAACACAGGTCCCTTTGCTGCCCTCCTCACCTGCCCGCCCCACGACCTAACACCCTAATTATCCCATACCATTTCTGCTCCCAAGGGAGGGTGAGCCCTTTCATGAGGGGGTCTTCAAAGTCTGTCTTATTCTTTGGGATAGGGCCTAGGCCAACCCCCTTATGTCTAGGATCAGGGAGTATCTCTACATGTGGGATGGGCTCCCAAAGTCCATTCCAATGCTAGGGATAAGTACTGATCCACTACAAGAGGTCCCATAGATTTCCAAGGCCTTCTCACTGACACCCACATTCAGGGGGTCTGGATTACTCCAATACTGGTTTCCCAGCTATCAGTCTGGGGACCAAGAACTCTTCTTTGTTCAGGTCAGCTGTTTCTATGGGTTTCACCAGCCTGGTCTGGACCCTTTTGCTCATCAGTCCTCCTTTTCTGCAACTGAATTTCAGTTCAGTTCAAGGTTTAGCTGTGGGTGTCTGGTTCTGCTTCCACCAGCTGTTGGATGAAGGCTAAACAATGTCATATGAATTAGTCATCAATCTCATTATCAGGAGAGGGCATTTAAGGTAGCTTCTCCTCTGTTGCTTAGATTGTTAGTTGGTGTCATCTTTGTAGCTCTCCAGACATTTCCCTAGTGCCTGCTTTCTCTTTAAACCTATAATGTCTCCCTCTATTATGTTATCTCTTATCTTACTCTCTTCAGTTCTTCCCCCAACTCAACCTCCCTGTCCCATCATGTCTTCCTCACCCCTCCTCTTCTCCCCTTCTCATTCTCTTAGTTCCCTGTCCCCTCCCCCATGCTCCCAATTTGCTCAGCAGATCTTGTCCCTTTCCCCTTCTCCAGGGGGCCAGGTATGTCACTCTTAGGGTCCTCCTTGTTTACTAGCTTCTCTGGCAGAGTGGACTGTAGGCTGACAATCCTATACTCTATGTCTAAAATCCACATGTGAGTGAGTACATACCATGTTTGTCTTTTTGTGACTTGGTTACCTCACTCAGAATGGTTTCTTCTAGTTCTATCCATTGGCCTCTGAATTTCAAGATTCCATTTTTTTCCTGCTGAGTAGTACTCCATTGTATAAATGTACAGAATTTTCTCTATCCATTCTTCAGATGAGGGACATCTAGGTTGTTTCCAGGTTCTGGCTATTACAAATAATGCTGCGATGAACATCATTGAACAGATGTCTTTGTTGTATGAATGTGCTTCTTTTGGGTTTATGCCTAAGAGTGGAATTGCTGGATCTTGTTGCAGACTGATTCCAATCTTCCTGCGAAACTGCCATACTGATTTCCAAAGTGGTTGTACAAGTTTGCACTCCCTCCAGCAATGGAGGAGTGTTCCTCTTTCTCCACGTTCTCCCCAGCATAGACTATCATTGGTGTTTCTGATTTTAGTCATTCTGGCAGGAGTAAGATGATATCTCAGAGTTGTTTTGATTTGCATTTCCCTGATGGCTAAGGATGTTGAACACTTTCTTATGTGTCTTTCAGCCATTTGAGATTCCTCTGTTGAGAATTCTGTACCCCACGTTTTAATTGGATTATTTAGTGTTTGCAGACTACCTTCTTGAGTTCTGTGTAAATTTTGGAAATCTGCCCTCTGACAGATTTAGGGTTGGTGAAGATCTTTTCCCATTCTGTGGGCTGTTGATTTGTCTTACTGACTGTGTCCTTTGCCTTACAGAAGCTTCTCAGTTTCAGGAGGTCCCATTTATTAATTGCAGATCTCAATGCCTGTGCTACTGGTGTAATGATCAGGAAGCAGTCTCCTGTGCCTATTTGTTCAAGGGTATCTCCCACTTTCTCTTCTAGAAGATTCATTGTGGCTGGATTTATGTTGAGATCTTTGTAGATATGGATCTATCAGCAATCTTCTGCATGTCCGAATCCAGTTGTGCCAGCACCATTTGTTGAAGATGCTATCTTTTTTCCATTGTATAGATTTAGCATCTTTGTCAAAAATAAGGTGTTCATAGGTGTGTGGGTTAATATTAGGGTTTTCAACTCAATTCCATTGGTCTTCCTGTCTATTTTTCTGCCAATACCAAGCTGTTTCAAGAACTATAGTTCTATAATAGAGCTTGATGTCAGGCATGGTGATGCCTCCGGAAGTTCCTTTATTGTACAGGGTGTTTTGGCTATCCTGGATCTTTTGTTTTCCCATACAAAGTTGAGAATTGTTCTTTCAAGGTCTGTGAATAATTGTGCAGGGATTTTGATGGGAATTGCATTGAATCTGTAGATTGCTTTTTGGCGAGATTGCCATTTTTACTATGTTAATCCTACCTATACAAGAGCATGGGAGATCTTTCCATTTTCTGGTATCTTCTTAATTTCTTTCTTTAAAGACTCAAAGTTGTTGTTATACAGGTTTTTCACCTGTTTGGTTAGTGTTACCCCAAGATATTTTATGTTGTTTGTAGCAATTGTAAAGGGTGATGTTTCTCTGATTTCTTTTTCAGCACATTTATCATCTGTATATAGTAAGGCTACTGTTTTTTTTTTTTTTTAGTTAATTTTGTAGGTTATCAGCTGTAGGAGTTCCCTGGTAGAGTTTTTTTGGGTCACTTATGTAACTATTATATCATCTGCAAATAGTGAAAGTTTGACTTCTTCTTTTCCAATTTCTATCCGCTTGATCTCCTTTTGTTGTCTTATTGCTCTAGCAAGAATTTCAAGGACAATATAGAAGAGATATGGAGAGAGTGAGCAGCCTCATCTCGTTCCTGGTTTTAGAGGAATAGCATAGATTTTCTCTTCATTTAGTTTGACGTTGACTGTTGGTTTGCTGTATATTGCTTTTATAATGCTTAGGTATATTCCTGTTATTCCTGGTCTCTCCAAGACCTTTATCATGAAGGGGTGTTGGATTTCGTCAAAGGCTTTTTCAGCATCAAGTGAGATGATCATGTGTTTTTTCTTTTTCAGTTTGTTTATATGGTGGATTACATTGATGGATTTTTGTATGTTGAACCATCACTGGTATGAAGCCTACTTGATCATGGTGGATGATTTTTCTGATGTGTTTTTTTGTATTCTATTTGCCAGTATTTTATTGAGTATTTTTGCATCAATATTCATGAGGGATATTGGTCTGCAGTTCTCTTCCTTAGTTGTATCTTTGAGTGGCTTAGGTACCAAGGCAATTGTAGTCTCGTAAAAAGAGTTTGGCATTGACCCTTCTGTTTCTATTGTGTGGAATACTTTGAGGAGAATTGGAATCTTGAAATTGGCAGGCAAATGGATGGAACTAGAAGAAACCATCCTGAGTGAGGTAACCCAGTCACAAAAAGACAAACATGGTTTGTACTCACTCATATATGGATTTTAGACATAGAGCAAAGGATTATCAGCCAACAATCGACACTGCCAGAGAAGCTAGTAAACAAGGAGGACCCTAAGAGAGACATACATGGCACCCTGGAGAAGGGGAAAGGGACAAGATCTCCTGAGCTAATTGGGAGCATAGGGAAGGGGAGAGGGAGTTACTTGAAAGAGAAGAGGAGGAGAGGAGGGGAGAGAAGGACATCAAGGAGCAGGATGATCTAGTCAGGGGAAGAATAGAGGAGAGCAAGAAAAGAGATGATATAATAGAGGAAGCCATTATAGGTTTAAAGAGAAATCTGGCACTTGGGAAATGTCCAGAGATCTACAAGGATAACACCAATTAACAATCTAAGCAATAGTTGAGAGGCTATCTTAAATGCTCTTCTCTGATAATGAGATTGATGACTACCTTATATGCCATCCTAGAGCCTTCATCCAGTAGCTGATGGAAGCAGAAGCAGACATCCACAGCTAAACAGTGAGTCAAACTCCTGGAATCCCACTGCAGAGAGGGAGGAGTGATGAGCAAAGTGGTCAATACCAGGCTGGAGAAGCCCATAGAAACAGCTGACCTGAATGAGAGGGAGCTCATGGACCCCAGACTAATAGCTGGGAAACCAGTATAGAACTGTTCCAGACCCCCTGAACTTGGGTGTCAGTTAGAAGGCCTGACAACCTATAGGCCCTCTGGTAGTAGATCGGTATTTATCCTTAGTGTATGAATGAACTTTGGGAGCCCATTTCACATAAAGGGATACTCTCTCAGCCTAGACAAACGGGGATGGCCTAGGCCCTGCTCCAAATGATATGACAGACTTTGAAGATCCCCCATGGAATGCCTCACCTGCCCTGGGGAGCAGTAAGGGGATGGGGATAGTAGGTTGCTGAGGGTCAGGGGAGGAGGGGAGGGAGAGGGAACTGGGACTGACATGTGAAACTAGCTTTTTTTCTAGTTTAAATAAAAAATAATCATATAAAAAATAAAAACATAATGGCTCTTGAAAAGAGTCTTGGAAAATAAATAAATAAATAAATACATAAATAATAAATAAATAATAGACTAAATCATCTTATGCCAGTAATGTTCAGGACTGAGTTGCTAATTACATTACATCAAAACTATGACTTACCAAACCAATTAAATATGATACTGAAAGTCTGAATAGTCTTATAATTTTCCAAAATATGGACACTATTTTAAATTCCTCATAGAAAGTAAATACTGGATTTAGAGTAATTTTGATGTCTAATGTCCTGCTAACCAGCAAAAGATTACTAAAATATTATTTGATATTTCCAGAGACCAGAGAGAACAAATGATTAATTTATTTATCATCTTAAAATAAGACAACTTGACTGAGACACTTTCCAGACAAGTGTCACGAATGAATGTAGATAAAGTAGCAAACAGCAGGTTTGAGAGATAACTCAGGACTTAGAAGCTCTCGCTGCTCTTCTAGAGGACCAGGCTTTGACTCACAGCATCAACATGGAGGTTCATAGTCATCAATATCTCCAATCCCAGGGATCTAACACTGTCTTCTGCCCTCCAACGACACAAGAAACCCACTTTGTGCATATATACATATGCAGACAAAATACCTCTCCACATGATACAAATAAATACATAAAATTTGAAAAAAAAGCAAACAGAAACTAGTGACATATAAAAATACATTAGTAGAGGCATATTTATCTTAGCAAAGAAAGGCTGACTTAATATGAGCCAATCCATAAATATAATTCACTCTTTTGATACATTAAAGAAAAAATACATATCACAATCATTTAATCAGATATGTCTTCTTTAAAATCTTATGGAAGAGATGCCTCTTCTCACACTCAGGATGCCTCCACCCTGCACAAATTCTACCAGCAACAAAGCAATGGTGAAAGTAGAAGAAATAGTCTCCCCCATGGAAAATCACACCAATTGTCTACCAATACCAAATGGCCAGCCCTGAAAACATACACACTAGTAACATTATACAGACTGAGTTGGTTGTATTTAGAAATATATATGTATAGGCATGTATGAATACAGATATGTATGTAACAACAATTATTGTAAAAGAGGCCATGAACTTGAAAGAGAGCGAGGAAGGGCATATGGGGATTTGAAAGAATGATGGGAAGAAGAAACTATGGAATTATATTTAAATATCTAAAAATAAGAAATAATTTTTAAAATCTTACCAAATGAGAGAATTTTCCTAACATGATAAAATTATATAGCAAACCCTATAAGAAATGCCATTCTAAATATTTTAAACTTTGAAATGTTTCTTGAGAAATTAGGAAGAATACAATGATCCTGTTTCTGCTGCTTTCATTCAAACATACAGTGAGCAAGTCACAGAAATAAAACAAAAACAGAAGTCATCATGTTAAAAAGGAAAAACAAAGAAAGAAAAGAAAAATGATACTGCTAGTACTCACAGTAACATACAGTTGGCTGCTTTGCTGTTGAGAAAGACCTATGCAGTTTCACAGTAACTTCACAATTGGGTAAAATCATGAAACTATGTCTCTGTAAGAAAATGTGAGTGTTAGTGATATCTATTAATTTTAGTCACAATAATTTAGGTGAGTGTGCTTACACACTCATTTAGCTGAAAGCCTAGCCCCGGGACATGGTTGGACTTTAAGGAGAAAAGTTCCCTGTGTCCTCAGCTCACCACGTCAAAGGCTAGTCCCTCTCAATATGTACATTGCTCTTTCCATTTAATGACAAACTACTATTGAGTTAAGACACTCAAATGTACTTGGTATTTCTATCAGAAAACCAACTCTTGATTAATATATTTTAAAAGATATAATTACCAATAAAGAAAATGCAAAGAAGAGGCCAGAGAAACGGCTCAGTGGTTAAGAGCACTTATTTACTCTTGCAAAGAACCACAGTTCTATTCTCAGAACTTACATGAAGGCTCACAATGTTCTGCAATTTAAATTGCAAAAGATCTGACACCTCTTCTGATCTCTGTGGGCATGAAATGCATGTGGTGTGCACTCACATGCAGGAAAACAAATACCTTATGACCAGCCTATACAGCTATCCAGAAATGGACAGTTTTCTGGATAGGTACCACATACCAAAATTAAATCAAGACCAGATTGTTACAATAAATCTTTCCACCAAAAGCCGACTGAGCCCCACTGCCACATGTGAGCTTTAAGCCAGCCACCCGCCTGAGTTAGGCCCAAATGAATACACAGAAACTTGTATTAGGTTTAAAGTTGCTTAGCCAATGACTAGGACTTCTCATCTGTTAGTGCAGTCTTAATTATCATAAATCTATATATTTTATAAGACTTATCTTATCGGACGCCTTATTGGCGTCCCTCCTTGCTGGTGGCTCACATCCTGCCACTGGAGGAGGAAGATGAAAAGAGGGCCCTTCCTGTTTCTCCTTCGCTTAAATATGAGTCTCCTTGCTATGTCACTTCCTGCCTGGATCAGCACTTCTCTACTACATTTCCCAGTATCCTCTTTGACTCCTAGTCCTGCCTAACTTGCCGTTTCATTGGCCAAACAGTATTTTATTTATCAATAAGATAAACATACACAGTACATTCCCCATCATCAGATAAACAATTTTAATAGGCCTATAACCCCCAAGGAAATAGAAGCAGTCATCAAAAGTCTCCCAACCAAAATAAAGCCAGGGCCAGATGATTGCAATGCAGAAGTCTACCAGAATTTCAAAGAAGAGCTAATCCAATTAAAAAATGGGGTACAGATCTAAACAGAGAATTCTCAACAGAAGAAACTGAAGTGACCAAAAGATATTTAAGGAATTGTTCAGCATCCTTACCCATTAGGGAAATGCAAATCAAAATGCCTCTGAGAGACCATCTTACATCTGTCAGAATGGTTAAGAACAAAAACACTGATAACAGCTTATGCTGGAAAGGATATGGAGAAAGGGAAATGCTCTTCCATTGCTGGTGGGAGTGCAAACTTGTAGAGACACTTAGGATAACTGTATGGCAGTTTCTCAGAATATTGGGAATAGATCTACCTCAAGACTCAGTAACACCACTCTTGGGCATATACCCAAAGTATGCACAATCATACCACAAGGACATTTGCTCAACTATGTTCATAGCACCATTATTTGTAATAGCCAGAATCTGGAAACAACCTAGATGTCCATCAACCGAAGAATGGACAAGGAAAATGTGGTACCTTTACACAATGGAGTATTATTCAGCAGTAAAAAATAAACAATGACATCTTGAAATTTGCACGCAAATGGATGGAACTAGAAAAAATCATCCTGAGTGAGGTAACCCAGACCCAGAAAAACAAACACCCATATATATTCATTCAGAAGTATAATAGTGGATGTCCTTCTGTATGCTGTGAATATATGTTTCTCTTATTGGTTAATGGATAAAGCTGTTTCGGCTGATGGATAGGTAGGATGTATCCAGGCAGGAAGTATAGGTGGGGCTACCCAACTAGGAGAATTCTGGAAAGAGGAACTCAGAGAGTGACTTGCCAGGGAGATGTCATGTAGCTGCCGAGATAGCAAGAAGCTATCACCAGTAGGCCAAGACCATTTAGAGATAGAGTAATAGAAATGGGTTAATAATTAAGAGAGAGTTAGCCAATAAGAATCCCAAGCCATCAGCCAAACAGTTTATAATTAATATAAGTCTCTGTGTGTTTATTTGGGACTAAATGGCTGCAGAACCAGGTGGGACAGAAATATCAGTTAGGAAAGGCTAACCAGACTATAATCCATAACCTCAGAGAAGCTAGGTAACAAAGAAAACCCTAAGTGGGACACACATGGAAGGCCCCAGGAAGGGAAAATAGTTAAGATCTCCTGGGTGAACTGGAAAGGGTGGGGGATGGGAACATGAGGGATCAAGAAGACCAAGTTGGGGAAGGGAAAGGAGGAGAGTGATGAAAGACATTATGTTTTTTTTTTTATTTAAGAAGCACTCTTATTTACATATCAATTCCCCATTCTCTCGTCCTCCCATCCTCCCATGCCTCCCCACCGACCCCCCAACCCACCTCCCACCCACTCCCCAGGAATAGTGAAGCCCTCCATGGGAGACCATCAAAGTCTGTCTTGATGGGGGAGCCATTATGAGGTTAGGGAGAAACCTGGTGCTAGAGAAATTCTCAGGAATCCTTAAGGATGACCCCAGCTAAGACTCCTAGCAATAGTGAATAGGGTGTCTGAACAGGCCTTCCCCTGTAATCAGATTAGTGACTACCCTAGTAGTCATCATAGAACCTACATCCAGTAACTGATGGAAGCAGATGCAGTGACCCAAATCCAAGCACTGGGCTGAGCTCCTGGAGTTCAGTTGAAGAGAGGGAGGAGGGAATCATATGAACAAGTGGTGTCAAGAGCATGATGGGGAAAACCACAGAGACAGCCCATACTGTCAACTGACAGCTGGGGAACCTGCATAGGACTGAAATATACCCCCTGAATGTGGGTGACAGTTACATGGCTTGATCTGTTGGGGGGTGGCTGGCAGTGGGACTAGGACCTATGCCAGGTGCATGAACTAGGTTTTTGGAGCCCATTCCCTATGGAGGGATACCTTGTTCAGCCTTGATATAGCGGGGAGGGCCTTGGTCCTGCCTCAAGTTGATATGCCAGATTTTGTTGACTTACTCCCTCTGAGGAGGTGATGGGAGGGTGGGAAGGCAGAAGGGAAAAGAGGCCGGGTGGGGAAACTGGGGTTGACATGTAAAATGAAAAATAAATTTTTAAAGAAAAAACTAGTAGATAAACAAAGGAAAATTGATGAGGCACTTTCCCCGGTGTTGTTAGATTATTTTTTTTTTCAACTAGACCTGTAGGTAATTACAGTTCAGACCAAACTTCATCACTACAGGCTTTTCTTAGATCTCCACTCCCTCCACCCCCACCCAGGTAATCCAGTCTGTTATCACACTCTTTTGAAGTTTACTAGGCCTCCTCAGCTGTTAGCCTTTAAGCCCAGCACTTCTGGTGATAAGGTACTTGGTGTTTCAGAAGAAAGCCTGCTGTTTGTTTTTCTGTGCCTAATCTTTCTAAATCTAGGAGAGGGAACATAAGCCTTCAGGCATCGGAGTTCATGTGCATTGTCAAAATTTCCATATTTCTGTAGGTGATTTCCCAGAGTATTTTCTCCAGAAAGGTTTTCAACATGACCTCCTAGATTGCATAACCAATTACAAACACAGAAACAACTAGTCAAAGCTAGTCACTCTCCTCCAAATGCTGCATTCCAAAACTATCCAGTCACTTGGAAAGATACAAAGAGTTTAATTGTGAAGATCATATACCAACAGCTTTATAGGGTGTGTCGATAACATAATCATCTATGAATCTGGGATAAATGCTCAGGGCTGCTTTAGAAAAGTGTCAAAACAATGCATAGGGACAGAATATCACCAATTTCATGAAAATGTGTTAGAACTGGAAAGCGATCCCACATTTAACTGAGTTCAGCTATATTAAAAGGACAAATAAAACTCAGGGTGGAGCTCAGTGTCAGACCATGTGCCGAGCATAAAAAGGGCCTTGGGCTTAATCCCCAAAACCAAAACAACCAGACAAACAAACAAAAGACTACAAGAAACTTTAACCAGAGGGTTGTCCAGACTATTACAAGTTAAAGAAAAACATACTAAATTCCCTGCTAGAGCACACTTCATGCCATTTGAATATTGCCTGATGAGTGAAAGAATCCTGTTGAATAATGCATCCCGAGTACATCTAGCCAAGGTCCATACTTTCATAGAAACATGTGGCCAATATTAGTGTACTTCAAACATACTTCAAGAAATAGGAGACTAGTTGAATTTTTGCATGTTAATAATGAGTAGGAAAAACTAATAATCATGTATGAAATGCCCCATATTAACAGAAGTAGGACTTTGGCATTTCAAATGTGACACCAGTTTGTTAGTTTCTCTGAATCCCTGGGGAGAAAAGTCGTTACAAACATAACAACAAAACAGTTTCCTAGCATTCTTGCTCACTCCTTCTTTAATGAAAATTTACCTTCCTAGAACAGTGACAAGTGTGATGGCAAGGAACATCTTTGGGAATGGATGACGATGGGATCTGAAGGGTGAGCAGGGAATGGTTTTTGAAACACATAATATGTTACACTACAATTGGAAAGCCAAGGGTTTTAAATTGCAGAGAAAATGGCACTGTTCACCTAAAAGACATATTGACTTTAAAAGTTTAGACACACCACTAACAATAAAAACATGTACAAAGGGAAAATAACTTAGCCTTCCATAAGGCTGTCTGAAATAAATTACATTTTATTCTACAAAGAACAGATGATAGCCAGCCAAGGCACAAGAGTAGTTGAAAGATGTTCCAGGAATAGGTAATAGTGAAATTTAAGGACCATAAGCATGAGAGGCCATATCATCACTAAGGAACTACAGCTAGTTCTGTGTGATAGAAGGATGGGGGAAGGATAAAGAAGAGAGATAGGGAGGAAGAAAGTGAAATCAAACAGACAAGAAGAGGGAGTGGAGTAGAAGCATAGGCATGCAGCATAGTGAAAACTTACAGAGAGACCAAATCAACATTCTATACAACAAAATTGAACATTGCTATAATAACAGTAATAATGCACTAAAAATTAAATCTTTGGATTTATAAAATATCATTGCAGAAAACATTTCCAGGGCAAGAAATCCACACTTCTTTGCAGACCAAAGTTTTTCTTATGCCCAAAGTTTTCTATTACTTGATTTCTGCTGTCCTAACGATCGTGATCTATTTTGATTGCGGAATAATTAATCTACAGGGTCTTAGGAGAGCTGCTGGCAATCTAAATCACTCAGGAATTAAGATACAAGAGTCAATAAGCCAGACTGAGACAATGATTCATAAGAGTCACATAAATTCCTGTTGTCAGCTGTGTCAATTGAGAGCACAGTTCACAAAGAAACTTCAAGTTGTTATTTCTGTAAGGAAATCACGTCCTTGGGAGTACTTTATTTTTAAACCATCTTGAAGTTAGTAATTCTTCAATTAAAGTAGAGTTGGGTTTTCGTTATTCAACTTTATTCAATTTGTCTTAATTCATTGCTGTTCTGGAATTATTTATCAAGAAATTGAAGAAGTCCCCCTCTTACTGTAAGGTACATATGAAAGAAATTCATAGTTAACAACATTTTAGAAGATCTGCAAACAACTACAATGTAGCAACTTCAGTGACTCTCATGCCTAATCCACCAGGATATTATTTACTATATAAGAAATTATTTAAAAAAAACAAAGAAATTATTTTAGTGAAAGCACCATATAATATTAGAGCCCTGCTCCAATTAATTACCCTGGGACCTACATTAATTCAATACCCTATAGCAATTTTTGGTGCCACAAATTATTATAAAGTCTATATAAAAATATAACTAGTAATCATAATAAGGAAAATGCAAATAGTTCAATACCCTCTATGTGGTAGACCCAATATGCATTACATCATAAGTGTATAAAATTCTTCAAAATTCTATTAGCAGACTGGAAATTTCCTCCAGGCTATCTAGCTTTCATATTGCTAGAAGGTGGCATGCAGGCTGCTGGAGGAGAAAAGGCATTCTGAATTACAATACCTACATGCTAGTCGAGATGAAAGTTATGGGGGTAAACAGGTCTTCTTTACAGGAAGGAATTCATTTATAGTACTCTAAAGCCAGGGGAAAAAATACATTCAAAGAAGTCTTAGGCGTAAAACAACTGTTTTGTAGCTAAATTTGACATGACACTAAACTGCTTTCTAAATATCTGTTTATATTCATACACTAGTGCTACTCTCAGCCTTGACCAAGAAGCTTTGGTTTGCACTGGAAACCATTAAGCTAGAGATTTATAGCCCATATTACTGATAGCTGAATTCTTAGCTCTAAACAGAACATTCATGTTACCCATCTAAGGCTCAGAGAACATCACAAAAAGAGGGGATGTAAAGAATGGAAGAGATGTAAAAATGGGTGCAAAAGCTTAAAATACACTCTTCTGGGCATGATATAGACATTGCAACCATGAACTCACTGCAGTTAGGACTTCTTATACTGGTTTTATACAAGACTAGAGATTCCAGTAGTAAATCCTGGATATGGAAGGGATTCATAGGGTACTACTCTGTCCTACTAAACTCGGAGCTAATGATGGGCTCTGGAGGAGGGGCAATCATTGTTTTTAGTTGTATACCCACTGATAAGGTCGCTGGCCTCCAATGTGTTTTACCAAGTCCATGGTCACACAGACAGCCTTGGTGAAAGTCAGTGAGTCAGAAAAAAAAAAAACAACATGAATGTGGAAAAGGGACTTGAAGTGAGGGAGTAAGATGGAATGATGAGGTAGAAGTAAGAAAAGAAGTCAAGGGTTGACAGTAATCAGAACTCATAATATACAAATAGGAAATTGTCAAAGAATAAGTTTGATAAAAGTTATTTTATGTGGGAGGGAAAGGGAAGAGGAGAATGAGAGAGGGAATACAGGAAGGTACAGCTAAAATTAAGGAGCTATTTGGAAGACCATATGGAACTCTGATATAGTAGAAGCTTCCTCAAATAGATACATATCTAAAGGAGAGCAAAATAAAATCCCCCAAACGATGGGGGAGGTAGAGCCTCAACTGGGTATTTCACATCATCCAAATGAAGCCTTCAGCTCTCGAACGCATTATATCTAATGGGGCTGTTGGCTAAAGAGGCCATATGGGAACCACCAAACAATCCAGGCTATTGCCAAGACTGTTGATTGCTCTCTACAAACTGGTGGTGAGGCCCTATTGTGAAAACAACACCCACAGAACTCACAGAACATGGCGAAATTGAACTGGTGCCTACCTAGAACCTTCACCACTACGGAGTAGTGCTAATGGTACTGGAAAGTACATTGCACACTACAGGTAAACACTAACCCAGCTACAAAACCTTCAATACACCATGTTGATACGCCTGCAAGATGTGCCAATGCAATAGTGGCACAAAACTTGTGAGAGTAACCGACCAATAACTGACTGGATTTAAGGCCCACTCCATGAGATGGGACCCATCCCAGACACTGGTTGGCCCAGTAAGATCCTGAGACTAGAAAAGCTGGGAAGTTCCGGGCATTGGTGGCACATGCCTTTAATCCCAGCAGGATTTAATCGGGAGGCAGAGGCAGGCGGATCTCTGAGAGTTCGAGGCCAGCCTGGTCTCCAGAGTGAGTGCCAGGATAGGCTCCAAAGCTACACAGAGAAATCTTGTCTTGAAAAACCAAAAAGAAAGAAAGAAAGAAAGAAAGAAAGAAAGAAAGAAAGAAAGAAAGAAAGAAAGAAAGAAAGAAAGAAAGAGAAAGAAAGGCTGGGAACTTATCAGAAGACCAAATACTACTGATCTGCTAAAGGAATGTAGCAAAAATAACTGTGGTGACATATTTATGATTTAATAAAACTTGCCTGAGGTTTCAGAAAGAAAAGCCAGCCACAGGCTATAGAAGTTAGCCAGTGGTGATACACACCTTTAATCCCAGCAGCCATGTTAGCTATCTAGGCAGTGGTGGCACACACCTTTAATCCCAGGACTCAGGGGACAGGCAGATGGATTGCTCTAAGTTCAAGGCCACACAAGAGTGGAGAGTAACAGAGCCCACACCTTTGGGTCAGCACTTGGATTACACACCTTTAATCCCAGCACTAGGGAGATGGAAACAGGAGTGATATGGTTTGTAGAGAGAAGAATATAAGGAGGAGACAGGAACTCAGAGCTTTTTGTCTCTGAGGATTCATGGAGACAGGATTGCCATTTCAGTTTTGATAGAGGTGAGATCTATTGGCTTGGCCGCTTTGCTTCTCTGATCTTCAGCTTGAGGTTTGAACTCCAATATCTGTCTCTGGGTTTTTTATTGATTGTGTTACATAACTCCTAATGACATTTTCTTATATCCATAGATCATTGTCTCGGTCAGCCAACCTCTGAGAAGCTGCCTCTGCAGTATATGAAAATAAATACCAAAAGTCACAGCTGCACAACATGCAGAAAGTGAAAACGTCTTGGGACACTCAGTCCTAAATGGGATGTCACTGTCAAATCACTCCTCCCCCCAGGTCAGGGTGCAAGAGGAATTGGAAAGATTGTAAGAGCCAGAGGAAATGGAGGACACAAAGGAAACAAGGCTTCTAAACTCAGCAGAAATGACTCACATGTGAACTCAGATAGTGAGGCAGCATGCACATGGCCTGCACAAGTTTGTGCCTGATGGAGTCCAGATGCTGAGAGGGGACATGGACATGAGCTCCCATCCCTAACTCACCAGTTATCTTCAATTGGTAGAAGCTTGGAAAGGAAAAATTGTTTTTCTCTATCAGAGTCTCACTGAGTATAAAAGCCAGTCTTAAGGGCAGGGCCATAGCAAGCAGTAGATGGCAACACAAAACAAACTGAATGGCATTTTTGAAGGTTCATTGTCCCATTGTCAGGAAATTTTTTAAAGCTTGCAAGTACTTTGTGTATATGTTATGGTTTCTGGTTTTGTATTTTCATGGGATTTCTGTGTATGCAAACACGTGTGTCTCTGTATCTTTTTTCGTGTGCTTTTACTTTGGTTCTTTTTCTTTTGTTTGTTCATTTTCTCCTAATCTGGTCTGTTGGTTTTATATCTTATTTTATTTTCAATTTTCAGATGTCTCTTTGTTTTCCTTCCTTCCTTCATTCATTCATTCTTTCTTTTTTTCCTATCTTCCTTTCCTTCCTTTTCTTTTGTTTTTTTGAGACAGAGTTTCTCGGTCTAACAGCTCTACCTGTCCTGGAACTCACTTCACAGAACAAGCTGACCTTGAACTCACAGAGATCAGCCTGCCTCTGTCTCCTGAGTGATGGGATTAAAGGCATGTGGCACTACTGCTCAGATGTCTGTTTACTAAGAAGAGTCAGAAGGGGTGTTGATATGGATGGGAGCAGAGTTGGGAGGAGCTGTGGAAGAGGAAGCCACAATGAGAATATATTGTATAAAAAATCATTTTCGATAAAAGAAAAATTCCTTAAGTCCCATACTGATAATTTCTCATCTTGATAGCAGAGAAGACTTAGCCTTTTAGACATTAAGTGAATTGTTTAAAGTCATACAGCCATCACAACCACTGACTATGTGGTGTGAAGTGAGCCCTATGCCATTTGAATATCAAACCTGCTCAACAAAAGACATTATTGTGAATGTTTTGCAGATGATAAAAATGAAGCTCAAAAAATTTACAGTTTCCCAATAGCTAGACACTAGAGAGAAGCAGAAGTGATCTGGGCATATCTCTATAGGCACAATGCTTGTCTGGCATTCCTAAAAACCTGGGGTCTATCTTCTCCAGCATTACATAAAACAAACCTTCACAGTACAAGCCTGAAATTGCAAACTTTGGGAGGAAGATGGAAGAGGAACAGAAGTTTCTGAGGACACAAATTAAAAAGAAGCATCCTAAAGCTCACAGCTAAAATATAACTTTCCTGCCTCCTAATGATACCAAGCAAAAGTCAAAACGAGTCCTCCAGCTTACTATCCTAACATGTTTGGTAAGTATACCATCAGTCTACTGGCTGCTTTTGTGTAGACAAAGTCTCTGATGTAAACAACCTAGGAAGTTCAAAATTATTCTCTAGCAACATTTTCTCCCTCAATCCTCTGAGGTGAAGTTGCATTTCTCTATCTTCCATGTTCCTTGGGGAAACCAGAATTTTGCAAATTTTCCCCTGTTCTCTAAGAAAAATGCCTTCTGTTTTCTAGCAACTATCTGTAGATGTAGCCATCCCTTGAAAAAGAGAACTAAAAAGACATGGATAGTAAAACGGTCTAATCAGTAACTTGTCTTTAGATTTACAGAAACTACAACATTCCTTGACCTAAAGATATCGGGAGTCTATACATCAGCAAAGCAAGCTACCTAATATCTGTAGCTATCTTGGAATTTATGACTACCGTGGTGCCTGCTATCTGATTTGCCTTCCTATGACTCCCTTTATGATCCTTTTGGCTACAACCCCAAACCAAGATTGTCTCTTGTCAGTAATAAACACAATATCTTTCATTTTCTGGTTTCCCAAGTAAATCTTTCTGTAACAATATCTCTTTCTGCCAGCCGCCTGAGTTCTGCCTTCGAGTTAAGGTCCCCAAATAACACACAGAGATTATATTAGTTACAATGTTGCTGGCCAATGACTAGGATTTCTTATTTGGTAGCTTTGTCTTAAGTACCAACCATAATCATTAATCTATATATTTTATAAATCCTTATCTTATCAAGGATGCAAGCAGCATGCATCCTCTCTTCATGGGATCACATGGTGACTGTCTCTCTTTCCTACATTTCCCAGAATCCTCTTTCTCTCCTAGTCCTGCCTAACTTGCTTCCCTATTGGCCAATAACACTTTATTTATCAACCAATAAGACAAACATATACACAGAAGGACTTCCCCCATCATCTCCTCTTTTCTGTCTAAATAAAAAGATTTCACTTACCAAAATTAAATCAAGTAACCTCTAATGAATTAATGTCTTCTCAAAATGTAGCCATAAAATTTAAACAAAGTATTACTACATGCTTTCAAAGAATTGGTTTCTGTTTGCTTGTTAGCTGGTTTTGAGAAAAAAACTTAAAGTTGGGTAGGTAGAGAATGGTAGAAGACCTGTATGTAAATGTGGGTTGGGAAAAATATGGTCAAAACATAATTAAGTTTGAATGATGTCTTAATAAAAATATAAAAGAAAAAGAATTGCCAAATGCAGAGCCTGGAGATTAGTGGTAAAATTGTTCCCTAGTGTGGTAGGTTGTTTCTCTAGTGCTGTGAGAAAACACAGACCAAAACAATTCTGGGAAAGATTTTATTTGGCTTACAGGTTACAGTTCATGGTGGAGGGAAGCCAAGGCAGCAATTTCAAGCCATAAATCTGGAGGCAGGATCAGAAGCAGAGATCATGAATGAACAGTGCTTTCTGCTCTGCCTTAATCTGCTACATTTATCGTATCTTCTATGCCCACCTACATAGGGATGGTACCACACACAGTGGGCTAGATCTTTCCTACATCAATCAGCGGTCAAGAAAATGTTTCACACACCCGCTCAAAGGTCATCGAACAGAGGCAGTTCTTGAACTAATGTTCTTTCTTCCCAGGTCTCTAGTTTGTGTCAGCTTGACAAAAACGACAAAAATTAGGCAGTATTTCTAGCATATACAACAGTGTGGTGTTGAATTCTAGTACTAGAAGTCAAACATGAAAAGAAATGATCAACTTTTTAAAATTAGTATCAGTTGCTTGTGAAGATGCATAGCAATGGGGACACGCATCTATTTCTAATAGAAAGGCAAAATAAGAAAGCCACTTTAGGAATGGTTTGATACTTCCTTACAATGCCAAACATTGACATACCATTCTCCTAAATACTGGCACACACACACACACACACACACACACACCACTACAAGGATGGAGGTATGACAACAAAAAGAAAAGTCTCTAATTATCAAATTGCAGCATATGAACAATGAAATAAATGTAGAAGTATTGGATTATAACACAAAGTATATCATAAATATGCATTCATCCACAGTGATTAAAAATGAATGTAAATGTCATAACTTGGATGTGAAATTGCTCCCCACAGGCTCATATGTTTGGGAACCTGGTTGTCAGATGGTATAGCTGTTTTGAAAGGTTGTGGAACCTTTGGGAGATAAGGTCTCCTAGCTGGTGGATATAGGTCACTAGGGGTGGATATAGCCTAGCCAGTTTCAGGTCCCCTTTATGCTTTCACGTATTGCTAAGACATGAACACATCTCAGTCACATCTTCTCCCACCATAACATTCTACCTAGTCTTTTCAGTCATGACCTGACTGCTGTCTCTGAAACTAGAAGCCACAAATTAAAATTCAATCAAATGTTTTCAATGACAGGGATGATCTTTGAGGTTTTCTCCCACCATCAATCGGGGTTTTCTTAGCTGCTTGATGTTCTTGTTTGTAAAGAGGAACTGCCCGTCTGTTCTCATGTGTCACCAGCACTATCGTGGCTGTTCTCTTGGTTGCTTGCCACCAAGATCTGCATTTTAATAGGATCCTGATATTTGCATTTTCCTATTCTTCCTTCAAAGAAAAGTAAGTCCCTTTAGGAAGCATTATAGAACTCTCTGTTCTAATAGCCAACTCTTACCATTGGCAGGCTATTGCTCTATGGATGGAGGCACAAGTCTGTATTATTCTTGCACCCGTAGCTTTTAATGGCAGGAAAACTTCATCCACAGACTCCCTGGCTCCTCTCAGTATAAAGTCTCTTCCTTATAAGCCAGGTGAGGTAAGGTGTAGTGGGACCAGCATTCTTGGCCAGCAATGTGTGGAGTCAAGTTTCCATCCTCCCTATTGTACCTATGTAGATAAGCAAGTGTCAGATGTCACTTCTTATAATACATCATCTGTTATATAGAGTGAGTGAATATGAGAAATATAGATCACCATGCCTCAAAGGAGAGAAACCTTAGTCTTCTACTGGTAGCTGGGATAAAGTGAAGCCCTGTGTTATAGGCTACACTTGCCCAGAAAGAGTTTCTATTTTCCTGTGCTAAAGCTGGATAAAGAAGGCTCAAGTGCTACAAACTCTCCATGTTCTGAGATACAGTTGGAATTTTGGGAGTAAATATATGTCGGCTTCTTGTAAGCTTTTAGTAAAGTTACATTGGATCTAAATTCATTTTTTTAAAATATGCCGCAACTGTTTTTGTTGTTGTTGTTGTTGTTGTTGCTTTCTTTTTGGCAGAGTAGGTCAACAGAGATAATCCTGCCACGAATCTGGAAGTGTTTTTCAAATGATAGGGAACCTCCTCGCCACAGATTAAGATTTTAAATTAATCTATCTTATTTCCCCTTCTCAGGGAGATAGAAGCAGCTGGGGATAGGAACAAGGGGGACCAGGAGAGATGGAGGGAGAGAATACTGGGAGAGACAACTGGAATGGGGGCGCATTTAGGGGACAATGTGAAAAGCTAGTATAGTGGAAAATTCTTGGAACCTATGATGATGACCCTAGCAAAGACTCCTAGGAAAGGAGGATACAGAGCCTGAACTGGCCACCTTCTGTAAACAGACAAGGTTTACAGTGGTATGACGGGGACACCAACCCAGCCACAAAACCTTTGACTTGTCCTGCCTGCAAGATATGCTGGGAAAATGGTGACTCGGAGCTTGTGGAAGTGAGCAACCAATGACTGGTCTAACTTGAGGCCCACAAGAGGAGAGGAATTCATGTCTGACACTGCCTGGATGGCCAGCATCCAGAAGTTGCGGGGCCCAGAGATGTAAGAGTAGAAAGAAACATGACTGGCAAAAAAAAAAGAAAGAAAAAAATGTCAACAAAATGTTTCCTAATGATACTCTGCTATAGTTATAGATAGATCAGTGACTAGCCCAATCATCATCAAAGAGACTTCCTCTGGCACCTGATGTGAGCAGAGGCAGTGATGCAAATCTACACATTGGGTGGAGCTTAGAGAATCCCGTGGAAGATGAGGAGAAAGGGTTGTATGAATCGGAGACCTTAAGGACTCCAGAAGAACACGGCCCACAGAATCAACTAAGCAAGACACATAGAGGCTCACAGAGACAGAAGCAGCAATCACAGAGCCTACATGGTCCTGCACAAAGTCCTCTGCAAGTATGCTTTGGTTGTTTAGCTTGGGCTTCCTGTGGAATTCCTAACAGTGGGAGTCTAGGTATCTCTGACTCTTTTGCCTGCTTTTTGGACCCTTTTCCTCCTTCTGGGTTGCCTCGTCCAGTCCTAATATGAGAGGATAGGCTTTTTTTTTTTTTTTTTTTTTTTTTTTTTTTTTTTTTTTTTTTTTACATTTCTGGAGATTTTTTTCTCCATTTTTTAAAATTTGAATTAGAAATAACAGGATTGTTTTACATGTTAATCCCAGTTCCCTCTCCCTCCCATCCTCCCCTGCCCCGCCCCAACTAGCATCCTTTCTACTCCCCAGGGAGGGTGTGGCCTTCCATAGGGGGTCTTCAGAGTCTGTCATATCCTTTGGAATAGGACCTAGGCCCACCCCTGTGTGTCTTGGCTCAAGGAGTATCCCTCTATGTGGAATGAGCTCCCAAAGTCTACATCTATACTAGGGATAAGTACTGATCCACTACAGAAGGCCCCACAGATTTCTGTGGTCCCCTCACTGTCACCCACATTCATCGTTCACTCTGTCTGGATCAGTCCCATGCTGGTTTCCCAGCTATCAGTCTGGGGACCAAGAGCTCCCCGTTGTTCAGGTCAGCTGTTTCTGTGGGTTTCACCAGCCTGGTCTGGACCCCTTTGCTCATCACTCCTCCTTCTCTGCAACTAGATTCCAGTTCAGTTCCGTGTTTAGCTATGGGTGTCTGCTTCTACTTCCACCAGCTGCTGGAGGAAGACGTGTTTGTCTTTTTGTGACTGGGTTACCTCACTCAGGATTGTTTCTTCTAGTTTCATCCATTTGCCTTCGGATTTCAAGATTTCACTGTTTTTTTTTTCCACTGAGTAGTACTGTATTGTGTAAATGTACCACATTTTCTCTATCCATTCTTCAGTTGAGGGCCTTCTAGGTTGCTTCCAGGTTCTGGCTATTACAAATAATGCTGCGATGAGCATCATTGAACAAATGGCCTATTTTTATTGGAACTTGAGGTGCCATGTTTGGTTGATTTCCCTGAGAGGCCTGAACTTTTATGAATGGAAAATGAGGAGCACTGAACTGGAGGAAAGGGGAGTTGGATTTAGGGAAGGCACTGGATGCATGGAAGTAGAGGGAGGGAGAACTGTGGTAGGGATGTATGAGAGAAGAAGGAATAAAAAGAGAAATGAATCTAAATTAACAGACTGGAGCTTGGAGCCTTGTATCAACAGCAAACATTGTCAGGCGTTTCCCTAGTGCAGAGTAGCCTCCATTAATTAGTGACTATTCGAATGAAGAAAAATTAACATTTACTTTGGAAGTTTTGAAAGTCAATAAGTGTTTCAGATAAATGAACTGTTTATTAACTAATTGCCTGAACTCACTGAAGCAAAATATCTAGTCTGTAGGCTCATTACGCCCTTAACTTCACAAAACTAACTCTCATTCTGTAATCCAATTTGGATATCTGAGTTTGCGTTTTTAGTTTCTATACCATAACATTAACTTTAATAATCTCTGATTATATAAATGTGCCTCCAATTTGGCACAAGGAAGCCATCAACTACCTGCACCTACAAAGCCCAGTAAGTTTGTCTCTGGATTATAGAACTATATAGAAGAGTTATTCAACTGAAAACTTTCTCACAAAAGTACCTTTTCTCTCTCTTTGGGAATCAGTACAACTAGTTTTACCTGAAATTTTTATCACATAGTTTTAATGAAGAAAATTTATATAATCCTCATGATACCAATTTTCAACGAGGGCGTACACTTTATGGAGAAAGTTGTCCAGTTGCAATAGGCCAAGCGTCCCAACCACAAGCTCCCTTTGGCACCACATTCATTTTCTTCCTGCTCTCTGCAGTTCCTAGAGTGCACCCCACCACACACAAACTCATACCCACTCAAGTGCCGCCACCAGCCCTAGGCACTGTCTGATGTTCTTTACAGAGGGATTCTTCCACACACTTCCCATCACCCCCACAGGGATCCTAAGAAGAGCTAATGATCAATTTACACTTAAAATGTGAACTTTTTATGGTTAACGATCTTGATCTTTGTATAAATATTTTTTATAAAAACAAAAACGAAAAAAACTTATATGACATTTTGGTGCCTTCTATCACTCATGACCATTATTATTAATGATGGTATTTGGAATTACAACTCTGGTTTAGCAGTTTTTCTCCTCTAAGAGATGATCAGCAGCAATGAAAGTTAGTTATGGTAAATCTCCTCTCCATTAAATGATCTCAGAAACTCTCATTCTATAACACTTAGACATCAGTACCTTTAATATTGAGTGTGTAAATGAATCCCTAAAGAATGCTGTTCAAATGGAAACTGAAGGATAGGTATTGAGTAGAGAACTCTAATATGCTCAAAGGGAATCCTTCACTTAGAATAATATTGCATGAGCTGTTTATTGTCGCTGCTCAGAGTCATCTGACACAAGCGACCTGCGTGCCGGACCAAGTTCGGTGCCGGGATCCGACACACCAAAGCCCGGGGAAAGCTCTGCCTCCAACTGCTGGCCCAGCGGGACCCAGCATGCCCGAACACTGCCAACACCAGGGTAACAGTGACACCTCCATCCATGAGAAGAGCACAGACATCAGAGTATTGGATCCGTTTGCATCTACCAGAAGAGAACTTTGATCCCACACCCGCCAGGAGAGCAAGAAACTCTTGCTACACCCACCAGAAGAAAGGATGAGAAGAGAACAAGGTAAAAGCACATCCAACAACAGAAAACCCAATATGACACCACTGGAGATTAGGAACCATACACCAGCAAGACCTGAACATCACGATGCAGATGAACCAGAAGAGAATGACCTTAAAAGCATCTTCATGAAAATGATAGAGGACCTCAAAGAGGACATGAGAAAATCCTTTAATGAAATGGAAGAAAAGAAACAAAAAAAAAAACACAAGATATCAACAAATCTCTCAAAGAAACAGTTCAAGCCTAAAAACTGAAATAGAGACAATAAAGAAAGCACAATCTGAGGCAATGCTGGAAATAGAAAAGCTGGTTAAATGATCAGGAACTACAGATGTAAGCATAACCAACAGAATACAAGAGATGGAAGAGAGAATCTCAGGAGTTGAAGACACACTAGCAGAAATAGATTAATCAACCAAAGAAAATCTTAAGTCCAACAAATCCCTATCACAAAATATCCAGGAAATATTGGATATTGTGAAAAGACCAAACCTAAGAATAATAGGTATAGAAGAATGTGAAGAAATCCAACTCAAAGGCGCAGAAAACATATTCAACAAAATCATAGAAGAAAACTTTCCCAACCTAAAGAAAGACATGCCAATGAAAATACAAGAAGCCTACAGAACACCAAATAGACTGAACCAAAAATAAGGTCTCCTCGACACATAATAATCAAAACAACAAACATACACAACAAAGAGAAAATATTAAGAGCAGCAAAGGAAAAAGGCCAAGTAACCTATAAAGGCAAACCTATCAGAATCACACGTGACTTTTCCATGGAAACTCTGAAAGCCAGGAGATCCTGGATAGATATTCTACCTACACTAAGAGACCATGGATGCCAGCCCAGAGTACTATACCCAGCAAAGCTTTCAATCATTATAGATGGAGAAAAGAAGATATTCCATGACAAAACCAGATTTAAACAATACATATCCACCAATCCAACCCTACAGAAAGTACTGGAAGGAAAACTGCAACCCAAGGAAGTTAACTACAACCAGAAAAACTTAGGCAATAGATAATCCCAACTTACCAACAGCTAAAAGGAAAAAGGGGCAGAATCCCACACATAATCTCACCACCATCACCAAATCAAAAACAAACAAGAATGAACAATAATCAATGGTCATTAATATCCATCTACATTAATGGTCTTAACTCCCCTATAAAAAGACACAGATTAGCAGAATGGATAAGAAGACAGAATCCTTCCTTCTGCTGCATACAAGCAACTCACCTCAACTTCAAAGAAAGACGGTACCTAAGAATTGAAGGTTGGGGAAAGATCTTCCAACCAAATGGACCCAAGAAACAAGCAGGAGTAGCAATCCTAATATCCAACAAATTGGACTTTAAACTAAAATCAGTCAAAAGAGATGAAGAAGGTCACTTACTACTCATCACAGGAGAAATCCATTAGGATGAAGTCTCAATTCTGAACATTTATGCTCCAAATACAAAGGCATCCACGTTTGTAAAAGAAACATTACTAAAACTCAAATCACACACAAAACTGCACACACTTATAGTGGGAGATTTCAACACCCCACTCTCACCACTGGACAGGAACACCAGACAGAAACTTAACAAAGGAACAAAAGAACTAATAGAAGTTATGGCGCAATTGGACTTAACAGATACCTATAGAACATTCCACCCAAATACAAAACAATTTACCTTCTTCTCAGCACCACATGGAACCTTCTCTAAAATCAACAACATATTTGGCAACATAGCAAACCTCAACAGGTACAAAAAATTAAAATAACCCCCTGTGTCTTATCAGAACACTATGCTTTAAAATTATAATTCAACAACAACACGAACTACAGAAAACCTACAAACTCATAGAAATTAAGTAACACCCAATTGCACAATTCATGGATCCAGGAAGAAATAAAAAAAGGAATTAAAAATTTCCTAGAATTCAATGAGAATGCAGACACAACATATCCAAACCTGTGGGATACTCTGAAAGCAGTGCTAATAAGAAAGCTCATAGCACAAAATGCCCACATGAAGAAACAGGAGAATAATCACACTAGAGAATTAACAGCACAACTGAAATCTTTAGAAAACAAAGAAGCCAATACACCATGGAGGAGCAGATGCCAGGAAATAATCAAATTGAGGGCTGAAATCAATAAAATGGAAACTAGGAGAACAATACAAAGAATCAATATAACAAAAAGTTGGTTCTTCGAGAAAATCAACAAGACAGACAAACCTTTATCTAAACTTACCAAACAACAAAGAGTGAACAAGCAAATTAATAAAATCAGGAATGAAAAGGGGGACATAACAACAGATAAAGAGGAAATCCAGAGAATCATCAGGTCATGCTTTGAAAACCTATATTCCTCAAAATTTGAAAATCTAAAGGAAATGGACAATTTTCAGGACAGATTTCACTTATCAAAATTAAATCAAGAACAGATAAGCAACTTAAATAGACCTATAACCCCTAATGAAATTGAAGCAGTCATTAGAAGTCTCCCAACCAAAAAAAGCCCAGGACCAAATGGCTTCAGTGCAGAATTCTACCAGAAATTCAAAGTACAGCTAATACCAATTCTCCTCAAAGTATTCCACACAATAGAAGCAGAAGGGTCATTAGCAAACTCTTTTTATGAGGCTTCAATAACCTTGATACCAAAGCCACACAAAGACACAAATAAGAAAGAGAACTACAACCAATATCACTCAAGAACATTGATGCAAATATTCTCAATAAAATATTGGCAAATCAAATCCAAGAACACATGAGAGAAATCATCCATCCTGATCAAGTAGGCTTCATCCCAGGGATGCAAGGATGGTTTAACATATGAAAATCCATTAATGTAATTCACCATATAAACAGACTGAGGAAAAAATCACATGATCATCTCACTAGATGCCAAAAAAGCCTTTGACAAAATCCAACACCCCTTCATGATAAAGGAGAAATCAAGGATAATAGGAACATACCTCAACATAATAAAAGCAATATACAGCAAGCAGACAGCCAACATCAAATTAAATGGAGAGAAACTCCATCCAATTCCTCTAAAATCAGGGACAAGACAAGGCTGTTCACTTTTTCCATACCTCTTCAATATTGTCCTTGAAGTCCTAGCTAGAGCAATAAGACAACAAAAGGAGATCAAGGGAATACAAATCAGAAAGGAAGAAGTCAAACTCTCACTATTTGCAGATGATATGATAGTCTACATAAGTGACGGGAAAAACTCTACCAGGGAACTCCTACAGCTTATAAACACCTTCAGCAAAGTAGGAGCATAAAAGATTAACTCAAAAAAAATCTGTAGCCCTACTATATACGGATGACACATTGGTGGAGAAAGAAATAAGAGGAGCATCACCCTTTACAATTGCCACAAACAACATAACATACCTTGGAGTAACACTAACCAAAAAAGTGAAAGACCTGTACTGTAAGAATTTTGAGTCTCTAAAGAAAGAAATTAAAGAAGATACCAGAAAATGGAAAGATCTCCCATGCTCTTGGATAGGCAGGATCAACATAGTAAAAATGGCAATCTTGCCAAAAGCAATCTACAGATTCAATGCAATCCCCATCAAAATCCCAACACAATTCTTCACAGACCTTGAAAGAACAATTCTCAACTTTATATGGAGAAACAAAAGACTCAGGATAGCCAAAACAACCCTGTACAAAAAAAAAAAAAAAACTGTACAATAGAGGAACTTCTGGAGGCATCACCATCCCTGACTTCAAGCTCTATTACAGAGCTTTAGTCCTGAAAACAGCTTGGTATTGGCACAAAAAAATAGACAGGTAGACCAATGGAATAGAGTTGAAAACCATGATATTAACCCACACACCTACAAACACCTGATTTTTGACAAACAATCCAAATATATACGCTGGAACAAAGAGAACATCTTCAACAAATGGTGCTGGCATAACTGGATGCAAACATGTAGAAGACAAAGATTGACCCAAGCCTTTCGCCCTGCACAAATCTTAAGTCAAAATGGATCAAAGATCTCAACATAAATCCAGCCACACTGAACCTATTAGAACACAAAGTGGGAAATACCCTTGAATTAATTGGAACAGGAGACCAATTCCTGAACATTACACAAGTAGCACAGACACTGAGGTCAACAATTGATAAATGGGACCTCCTGAAACTGAGAAGCTTCTGTAAGGCAAAGGAAACAGTCAGCAAGACAAAACTGCAGCCCACAGATGGGGAAAAGACATTCATATCTGACACATCTGACAGAGGGCTGATCTCCAAAATATACAAAGAACTCAAGAAGCTAGTCTCCAAAACACCAAACAACCCAATTAAAAAGTGGGGTACAGAACTAAATAGACAATTCTCAATAGAGGAATCTAAAATGGCTGAAAGACATATAAGAAAGTGTTCAACATCCTTAGCCATCAGGGAAATGCAAATCAAAACAACTCTGAGATACCATCTTACTCCTGTCAGAATGGCCCAAATCAAAAACACCAATGACAGTTCATGTTGGAGAGGATGTGGAGAAAGAGGAACACTCCTCCACTGCTGGTGGGAGTGCCAACTTGTACAGCCACTTTGGAAATCAGTATGGTGACTCCTCAAGAAAATGGGAATGAGTCTACCACAAGATCCAGCAATTCCACTCCTAGGCATATACCCAAAAGAAGCACATTCATACAACAAGGACATATGTTCAACGATGTTCTTAGCAGCATTGTTTGTAATAGCCAGAAACTGGAAGCATCCTAGATGCCCCTCAACCAAAAAATGGATAGAGAAAATGTGGTACATTTACACAATGGAATACTACTCAGCAGAAAAGAAAACAATGGAATCTTGAAATTTGCAGGAAAATGGATGGAACTTGAAGAAACCATTCTGAGCAAGGTAACCCAATCACAAAAAGACAAACATGATATGTATTCACTCATATGTGGATTTTAGACATAGAGTAAGGGATTACCAGCCTACAATCCACACTGCAGAGAAACTAGTAAACAAGGAAGACCCTAAAAGAGACAAACTTTGTCCCTGGAGAAGGGGAAAGAGTCACCATTCCCTGACCAAATTGAGAACATGGCGGGGAGGAAGCTACGAGAGTGAGAAGGGAAGAAAAGGAAGGATGCAGAGATCACAAGGAAGCAGAAATTTTGAGTCAGGTGTAGATTAGAAGAAAAGACATATGATAGGTAGGATTTTAGTTGGGGGGATGGTAGAGGAGGAAGGGAGGGAGAAGGGAACTGGGACGTCATGTAATTCAATCTTGTTTGTAATTCAAATATATAAAAAATAAAAAACAAACAAAAAGAATAATATTGCATGAAAATTAATCTAAACTAGACTTGGTTCTTGATTGAGATTTGTTGTCTGTTATTCCATCCATGTTTTACAAATTGTCTATTACACCCAGGCAGCTAAATTACTTAACTCTGGGATGTTCTTTTAAAGTCTTCTTACTAATTAAAGATGTGTTCTTTGACCTGTCTGTCCCTTCTTGCCCTCTGCCCCCCACAAGCCATCACACTGACAAAAATTAAGAAAGGCAAGGCAGCAAAAAGCTTAGCAGGTAAAGGAGTTTGCTATGCAAGCCCCACGACCTGAGTGTGAGTTCAAAGTCCCAGGGTGGAATGAGAGAACTAACATTTGAAAGATGTCCTTGGACTTCCACATGAGGTCCTTGACACATGTGTACACACACACACACACACACACACACACACACACACACACACACACACACACACATTTTTAAAAGAAAGTTTACCTATAAATTGACATAGAATTCCCACATTTTTATTGTGGTGTGTATGAGTTCTGAACTTTTCAAGTATAGTCCCTGGTCAGTTCATAATTTTCAACGTGATAGCATCTTTTTCTTTTGTGAAATGGGATACTCACAGAACTGGGGATGTATTTAAAGCTTCCTTCATTCTTATATGTGGTGAATATTTTCACCGAGAATTCAATTTAAAACAACAATCCACATAATCATTAAGTCTCATTTTCCGAGATTGTGAGGTATCTCCATAGTTTTAAGATCCTGTTATTTTATCAATGCAACATTGAATAAAATCTGACCCATCTCTTGATTTCTCTACATATTGGACTTTCACCATATGTTTATATGAAAACAAAACGATTACTAGAATATAATAAGTTTACTATTTGCTAACAGTTTGTGTACCATAAAGTGTACCTAAATGTAATAATGAAGGTGAGCATTGCGTCACACATGTGTAATGCCAATACTTGAAAGGACTATCACATGCTAAGCCAAATTGAGATACAGCAGCCCTTGAGTCAAAAACCCAACAATATCAGGCCAAACACTGTGTTGCAATAAATTTCAATATATTTGGAATTTGAAGAGAAAATGAGTTTAATATGATTCATGCTGTTTGGCTCTACACCTGGAAAAGGGTAGCTTAACAGAGGGTCTCTTCATAAGAATAAACTTCCTTGTTCAGATCCATATGAAAGTTCTGAAATACAAAAAGAGCTCTGTCACTAACAAATCATTGATAACCCGATTTCACCAGTATTAACAACTCAGACTATAACGGGCAGAGAAGTAAAACATTTCCTGCATATCCCCAATCTTACCAGTATAAAACACAGAGTTAGGAATCTTTTTTTTCCTCACGCACACTTGTCCTTAAAGTCTACTTCATAGTTAGTTTTAAGTTCAACTGGATATGATTTTGAATCATCTAGGAAGGGGATCTCAATGAGCTAGTTTTCCAGGTCAGGTTGACTTGTGGTCATATTTGTGAGCAATTATCTTAATTACATGAAGTGACATGGGAAGACCTATCCCATTGTGAGTAGCAGGGTTACTTTGGCTTGTGTCATGAACTGTGTAGAAATGGAGAAGGAAAGCTGACTGGCAAGCACACAAGCATTTACTTCTCTCCGATTCACTGTAAGTGTGTGTGACCAGCTGTTTGAACTTCCTGCCACCTATGTCTCCTACTCCCCTCCCAATCCTGTTTTTCTCCTGGAGTTCAAGTCCTGTAATGTTTTCTAATCTAAAGATCTCTGAAATTTCATATCTAACATATTTTTCTTCCATTTTTGACAAAATTAACTGCCACCCCCAAAAATGTGGCTTTTCAATATCAATTTTGAATGACTATTTTCTGATAATATCATCATAATGAATATAGTCTCAGTCATACCTCATAGTGAGCAGGCAAAGGTACAAAATGCAGTCTATGAGCCATGAATGCATTACTTTTTCTATGTCTACTGTTTAAGACAAAATATAACCTTAAACAACTTACCAATGTTGGTTTGGGTTTGTTCTCCACAATCAGGCAAAGAATTAACAAAAGGAATACAAAGAAAATATAAACTGGTACTATGAAAATAATGCATGTCTATGAATTCTAAATGCATTACTTTTGTGGGTCTATTGTTTAAGCCATAATATAACCTCGAACAACTTACCAGTCTTGGTTCAGGTTCTTCTTTCTCCACAATGAGGCAGAGAAGTAATAAAAGGAATACAAAGAAAAGACAAATTGGTACTAAGAAAATGACCTTTGAGTCTGGCCCCGTGTAACCTAGGATTTAAAAAAATAATAATAATAAAAGGGAAATGTTAAAGTTTTATAAAGACCTTTAAAATTGAGTTATTTACTAAATAAACGGTCAGTATTGCAGAAATGGAGTTACGCTGATATACTTCAATGCACAAACACCACAGATGGGTCTGAGTTGGGGAACATTTCCTACAGAACTACTTTGCTGAGCTGTGACATCTATCCCATTTCAATTAGAAAACTAAGTCCCAAAGCATGTACCATTTTGCTTCCAATTTGATATTATGACATTTTTCATTAAAAGCACAGTATACAAGAGTCAAGTAATTAAACAAATAAGTCCCATGTATCTCCTAATTCTCACGAACAAAGTCTGGTCTTGAATAAAGACACACATGAGGGTAATGATGCTAACATTGCAAGGTCACCCTTTAAAATGTGTCTCATACTTTAGAGACTGAACTAAAGAACAAGAGATGACTTTGATGTTTGGCATTTAGATGTGACACTTTTTCTTTCTCTCTCTCTCTCTGTCTCTCTCTTTCTCTGTCTCTCTCTCTCTCTGTCTCTCTCTCTCTCTCTCTCTCTCTCTCTCTCTCTCTCTCTCTCTCCCTCTCTCTCTCCCTCCGTCCCTCTCTCGTAGTTTTTCTTTTGTTTCAGCAGAGGTAGTTGCTCTAACCACAGGCCTTAAGCATGCTAGGCAAGCACCCTAGCACCAAGAGTTCAGCAGATCCAGGAGTGAAGAGTTAATGCTGCCTCTGCGTAGCAAGAACTGTCAGTGGCAGTACTTAAACTCTAAACAAATCTGTCCTTCCAAGCCTAGTATCTCTGAAATGTTATTGGAATAACATACAGCATGTCAACTTTTAGAACCAGACCTATAAATCTACCCCCCACCTCAAGTTGTATTCATCTTATTCCCTTCAGATCTTAATCACTTCTAGAAAACTTTAGCCAAATTGTAATGCTTAGCATAGTAAAGATTTACAGGGGTAATTTCCAGAGAAGTAACCGACATGGAAAATTAACATGTCTCCTGACATGGAAAATTAACAAGGTCAGGGCAGAAAGTTCCTTTCATGAGGCTGTTTGTGTTCTCTAGTCAAGACAATTCCTAAGAAGTTATTTTATTGCCAAAATATTGTTGTACCACTCCCCCCCACCATAAAGTCCAGTGTGTGTTGCCAAAGTGCTGGTGGGAATGGGCCCTGACCTAGAGTGTAGTCAAATGATCAGGGCTCCTATTATTAAAGAAAGCTGACTCTCACTCTCCCAGCAGTTATGAAATGCCAACTCAAAGTTGGGAGGGTAGAAACGTGAGGGTGGATATGGAGGAGCTGTGGGGTTTAATATGATCAAAATGTATCACATAACATTCTCAAAAATAACAAAAATAGTATTAAAAATTTAATTGTCCTAAAAAGACACTTTGGAGAGCAGAGCCTGAGTGTGGTCAGTAACCTGAGCTCAGGTTTTCACTTTCCAGAACTGTAGGAGAATAAATATATGCTTGTAAACTAAATATATGTATTATGTATAATATATACAAATATGCATACTTGAAACTGGCCTGTTTTGCTATAATGTGAAGTGGTCAACAAAAAAAAAATGTAGCCTAAAACCTAAAACTACAAGCAACTCAAAAAATTGTTTGTTCCTAACTTGTAAGTCTATATTAGGACCCTCCCAAGAGATACCTGTCAGGACAAAATAAATCTAAGGGATTCCAGAGGTAAGCTGATTCGGCCCCTAACTTGGGCCCAACTTTCGCCTGTGCACCCTGGCAAATACCACCCCAGGATCTGCAGGCAGACTGAATCGGTCCCTGAGGACCCTGGGATCCTGTCTCTGCAGAGATCAATGGGCCATTCCAGGCCCCCACAGAGTGCAGAGAGTGCAGAGGTGAGCTGATTCGGCCCCTAACTTGGGCCCAACTTCCATCTGCCCACCCTGACAAACCCTGCCCAGGAATATTCGACAGGATGACTCGAGCCCTGAGGACCAAGTAACCCAGAGTCAGCTGACATCTCTGAGCCAGTGCTGCTCTCACCCACCTGGAAAGCAAGTGCCTCAGACCTACCTGCACCCAACTTGAAACCCATCAGAGTATCAAAGTCAATTGCACACACTTGAAGAGAACACCGGACCCATACACACCAGGAAAGGAAGTGGCACCAACTGTACCCACTGGAACAAGAGATGGGAAGACGACAATATATGAACACATCCAACAACAGGAAAACCAATATGACACCACCAGAGCCTAGGGACTCTACACCAGCAAGACATGAACATCCCAACACAGAAGAAGCAGAAGAGAGCAACCTTAAAAACAACTTCATGGAAATGATAGAGAATCTAAGAAAGGAAATCAGAAAATCCTTCAGAGAAATGGAAGAAAAGACAAACCAAAAGATGCAAGAAATCAAGGAAAGCCAAAAAAGCCAAGAAAATACAATTAAACAGCTGAAAGAAACAGTTCAGGACCTGAAACCTGAATTAGAGACAATAAAGAAAACACAAACTGAGGGAATGCTGGAAGTAGAAAAGCTTAGTAAACAATCAGGAACCACAGATGCAAGCATAACCAAAAGAATACAAGAGTTGGAAGACAGAATCTCAGACGCTGAAGACAAACTAGAGGAAATAAACTCTTCAAGCAAAGAAAATCTGAAGTCTAACAAATCCATAACACAAAATATTCAGGAAATTTGGGACACCATGAAAAGACCAAACCTAAGGATAATAGGTATAGAAGAAGGTGAAGGAACCCAACTCAAAGATGCAGAAAACATATTCAACAAAATCATAGAAGAAAACTTTCCCAACCTAAAGAAAGACATGCCAATGAAAGTACAAGAAGCCTACAGAACACCAAATAGAGTGCATCACAAAAGAAAGTCCCCTTGTCACATAATAATTAAAACACCAAATGTACAGAATAAAGAAAAATATTAAGAGCAGCAAGGGAAAGATATATATAACATATAAAGTAACATATAAAGGCAAACCTATCAGAATTACACCAGACTTCTCCATGATAACTCTGAAAGCTAGAAGGACCTGGATAGATATTCTACCAACTTTGAGAGAACATGGATGCCAGCCCAGGCTACTATACCCAACAAAGCTTTCAATCACTATAAATGGAGAAAACAAGATATTCCACGACAAAATCAGATTTAAATAATATGCAACCACTAATCCAGACCTACAGAAAGTACTGGAAGGAAAACTTCAACCTAAGGAAATTAACTACACTCGAATAAACATAAGCAATAGATAATCCCACTCTACAAAAACACAAAATAAAAGGCAGGGTAAATCCACATACAATACTAGTACCAACAACAAACCAAAAACAAACAAGAGTAAACACTCAATGGTCCTTAATTTCCCTCAATATTAATGGTCTTAACTCGCCTATAAAAAGACACAGGCTAACAGATTGGATATGAAGACAGAATCCATCCTTCTGCTGCATACAAGAAACACACCTCAAATTCAAAGACAGACAATACCTCAGAGTAAACGGTTGGGATAAGATACTCCAATCAAATGGACCCAAGAAATGAGCTGGGGTAGCTATCCTAGTATCTAACAAAATAAACTTCAAACTAAAATCAATCAAAAGAGATGAAGAAGGTCATTTCATATTCATCACAGGAAAAATCCATCAGGAAGAAGTCTCAATTCTAAACATCTATGCCCCAAATACAAAGGCACCAACATTCGTAAAAGAAACATTATTAAAACTCAAATCACAAATAAGGCCTCACACAGTTATAGTGGGAGACTTCAACACCCCACTCTCACCACTGGACAGGACCACAAGACAGAAACTTAACAAAGAGACAAAGGAACTAACAGAAGTTATGACCCAATTGGGATTAACAGACATTTATAGAACTTTCTATCCAAACACAAAAGAATATACCTTCTTTTCAGCATCACATGGAACCTTCTCAAAAATGGACCACATTCTCGGCAACATAGCAAATCTCAACAGGTACAAAAAATTGGAATAATCCCCTGTGTCTTATCAGACCACCATACTTTAAAGATAGAAATCAAAAACAAATCAAAGTGCAAAAATCCTACCAACTCATGGAAATTGAACAACATGCATTTGCAACATTCCTGGGTCAAGGAAGAAATAAAGAAAGAAATTAAAGACTTCCTAGAATTCAATGAAAACGTTGACACAACATACCCAAACTTATGGGACACTTTGAAAGCAGTACTAAGAGGAAAGTTCATAGCTCTAAGTACTCACATGATGAAACTAGAGAATAGCCACACAAGAGATCTGACATCACAGCTGAAAGCCTAGAAAAAATGGAAGCAAATTCACCCAGGAGGAGCAGACCCCAAGAAATAATCAAACTGAGGGCAGCAATCAATAGAGTCGAAACAAAGAAAACAATTCAAAGGATCAATATAACAAAGAGTTGGTTCTTTGAGAAAATCAACAAAATAGACAAACTGTTATCCAAATTAACCAAAAGGCAGAGAGAGATCATGCAAATTAACAAAATCAGAAATGAAAAGGAAGACATAACAACAGACACTGAAGAAATCCAGAGAATCTTCAGGTCATACTTTGAAAACCTGTACTCCACAAAATTGGAAAATTTAAAGGAAATGGACAATTTTCTGGATAGTTATCACTTACCAAAATTGAATCAAGAACAGATAAGCAACTTAAACAGACCTATAACCTCTAAGGAAATAGAAGCAGTCATCAAAAGTCTCCCAACCAAAAAAAGCCCGGGGCCAGATGGATTCACTGCAGAATTCTACCAGAAATTCAAGAAAGTGCTGATACCAATACTCCTCAAATTGTTCCACAAAATAGAAGCAGAAGGGACATTGCCAAACTCTTTTTAGGAGGCTACAATAACCTTGATACACAAGCCACACAAAGGCAAAATTAAGAAAGAGAACTACAGACCAATATCCCTCATGAACATTGATGCAAAAATTCTCAATAAAATCCTAGCAAATCGAATACAAGATCATATCAGAGAAATCATCCACCATGATCAAGTAGGCTTCATCCCAGGGATGCAAGGATGGTTTAACATGAAAATACATCAATATAATCCACCATATAAACAGACTGAGAAAAAAACCCCACATGATCATCTCACTAGATTCGGAAAAAGCCTTTGACAAAATCCAACATGCCTTCATGCATGATAAAGGTCTTGGAGAAATCAGGGATAACAGGAACATACCTCAACATAATAAATGCAATATACAGCAAGCAGACAGCCAACATCAAATTAAATGGAGAGAAACTCCATCCAATTCCTCTAAAATCAGGGACAAGACAAGGCTGTTCACTTTTTCCATACCTCTTCAATATTGTCCTTGAAGTCCTAGCTAGAGCAATAAGACAACAAAAGGAGATCAAGGGAATACAAATCAGAAAGGAAGAAGTCAAACTCTCACTATTTGCAGATGATATGATAGTCTACATAAGTGACGGGAAAAACTCTACCAGGGAACTCCTACAGCTTATAAACACCTTCAGCAAAGTGGCAGCATACAAGATTAATTCAAAAAAATCCATAGCCCTACTATACACCAATGACACATTGGTGGAGAAAGAAATCAGAGAAAAATAACCCTTTACAATTGCCACAAACAACATAACATACCTTGGGGTAACACTAACCAAAAAGTGAAAGACCTGTATCATAAGAATTTTGAGTCTCTAAAGAAAGAAATTGAAGAAGATGCCAGAAAATGGAAAGATCGCCCATGCTCTTGGATAAGTAGGATCAACATAATAAAAATAGCAATCTTGCCAAAAGCAATCTACAGATTCAATGCAATCCCCATCAAAATCCCAACACAATTCTTCACAGACCTTGAAAGAACAATTCTCAACTTTATATGGAGAAACAAAAGACCCAGAATAGCCAAAACATCCCTGTACAATAGAGGAACTTCTGGAGGCATCACCATCCCTGACTTCAAGCTCTATTATAGAGCTATAGTCCTGAAAACAGCTTGGTATTGGCACAAAAATATACTGGTAGACCAATAGAACAGAATTGAAAACCGTGATATTACCCCACACACCTATGAAACCTGATTTTTGACAAACAATCCAAATTTATACGATGGAACAAAGAGAACATCTTCAACAAATGGTGCTGGCATAACTAGTTGCAGACATGTAGAAGACTGCAGTTAGACCCAAGCCTATCTCCTTGCACAAATCTTAAGTCAAAATGGATCAAAGATTTCAACATAAATCCAGCTACACTGAACCTATTAGAAGACAAAGTGGGAAATACCCTTGAATTAATTGGTACAGGAGAAAGCTTCCTGAACATTACACCAGTAACACAGACACTGAGGTCAACAATTAATAAATGGGACCTCCTGAAACTGAGAGGCTTCTATAAGGCAAAGGAGACAGTCAGCAAGACAAAACTGCAGCCCACAGACTGGCAAAAGATATTCACCAATCCCACATCTAACAGAGGGCTGATCTCCAAAATATAGAAAGAACTCAAGAAGCTAGTCTCCAAAACACCAAACAACCCAATTAAAAAGTGGGGTACAGAACTAAATAGACAATTCTCAATAGAGCAATCTAAAATGGCTGAAAGACACATAAAGTGTTTAACATCCTTAGCCATTAGGGAAATGCAAATCAAAACAACTCTGAGATACCATCTTACTCCTGTCAGAATGGCCAAAATCAAAAACACCAATGACAGTTCATGTTGGAGAGGAGGTGGAGAAAGGGGAACACTTCTCCACTGTTGGTGGGAGTGCCAACTTGTACAGCCACTTTGGAAATAAGTATGGCGACTCCTCAAAAAAATAGGAATCAGTCTACCACAAGATCCAGCAATTCCACTCCTAGGCATATACCCAAAAGAAGCACATTCATACAACAAGGACGATGTTCATAGCAGCACTATTTGTAATAGCTTGACGCTGGAAGCAGCCTAGATGCCCCTCAACCTAAGAATGGATAGAGAAAATGTGGTACATTTACACAATGGAGTACTACTCAGCAGAAAAAAACAATGGAATCTTGAAATTTGCAGGAAAATGGATGGATCTAGAAGAAACCATTCTGAGCGATGTAACCCAATCGCAAAAAGACAGCATGGTATGTACTCACTCATAAGCAGATTTTAGACATAGAGTAAGGGTTACCAGCCTACAATCCACACTGCCAAAGAAGCTAATAAACATGGAGGTCCCTAAGAGAGACATACATGGTCCCCTGGAGAAGGGGAGAGGTTCAAGATCTGCTGAGCAAATTGGGAGCACAGGAAGAGGGGGGAGGGAGCTAGGAGAATGAGAAGGGGAGAGGAAGAGGGATGCCGAGGACATGAGTGATCAGAAAATATGAGTCAGGTGAAGAATACACGATAACAAGAATGGAGATATCATAATAGAGGGAGACATTTTTGGTTTACAGAGAAATCAGGCACTAGGGAAATGTCTGGAGATCTACAAAGATGACACCAACTAACTATCTAAGCAACAGAGGAGAGGCTACCTTAAATGCCCTCCCCTGATAATGAGATTGATGACTGACTTTATGCCTTCATCCAGCAGCTGGTGGAAGTAGAAGCAGACACCCATAACTAATCACCGATCTGAACTGGAACCCAGATGCAGAGAAGGACCAGTGAAGAACACAGAGGTCCAGACCACGATGGTGAAACACACAGAAACAGCTGACCTGAACATCCGGGAACTCTTGCTCCCCAGTCTGATAGCTGAAATTACAGCATGGGACTGATCCAGAAACATGGGTTTCTGTGAGGAAACCTCAGAAATCTATGGGACCTCCTGTAGAAGCCCAGTATTTATTCCTAGCATAGGTGTGGACTTTGGGAGCCCAGTCCAGATAGAGGAATACTCCCTGAGCCAAGACACACAGGGGTGGGCCTAGGCCCTATCCCAAAGGAAACAAAAGGCTCTGATGACACCCTATGGAAGGCCTCACCATTCAGGGAGAGCAGAAAAGATATGTGACAGATAAGGTTTTTGTTGGGGGGGCCGGGTAGGGCAGGACGGGTGGGAGAAGGGAAATGGGATTGTCAAGTAAAACAATCCTGTTTCTAATTCAAATTTAAAAAGTTGGAAAAAAAAATCTCAGGTATCAACATTACATGTACTGCAAAAATATATACATTTTGATAATGTGGTAAAGAAAACTCACCAAATGTGCTTTATACAATTTGTGGATGAATGACATAATATAACTCAAGATATCACACACACACACACACACACACACACACACACACACACACACACACACACACACACACACACACACGAACGCACGCACGCACGCATGCACGCATGCACGCACGCACACATATACTTCAGCTATTTGATAGTGGAAACAAAAATAAAAACTGTAGAAACAGTAACAGTATTCTCTCTGATTATACACATCTCTTGCTTGAATTCCTCTTTACCCTATTTTCCTCCACAATCCCTAGTTGTTTTATAATACATTTTTCTTGCTTATGATTTATTTCTTCCCAATTTGGGAATACATGGACTTGATGAGAATAATAATTACTGTTGTATATCTAATCCCTGGAATCTGATACATGGATACAGAATAATTAGTCTCCTGTATTTGCAGGGAGGTAGAGTCAAAGATTCCAGTCTAGTTGAATCATGTGAAAGAGTAACAATTGATAATAGGTTATTGTTTATATTTACACCTTTATTACAAATACATCCATATATAAATATCTAAATATGCAATGCTGAAGTGATTTTCTTCAATTTTGAATAATTATCAGTAGTTTGGATTTTTTGTTTGTTTGGTTGGTTGGTTTTTTTTGATTGTTGCTGTTGTTTTCTTTTTTGGTTTGATAACACCTCTGGCTGTCCTGTAACTCACTCTGTGGACCAAGCTAGCCTCAAACTCAGAGATCTGCCTGCCTCTGCCCCTCAAGTGCTGGGCTTAAAGGCATGTGCCACCATGGTCTGGCCTCAGTTATTTGTAATATGCTAATATATTCTGAAACAAATCATATTATATGTTATCTTCTGAGCTTTTAAGTTTATATCATTATGAAATTTGAATATCTTTTTATCATAAATCATGTTCCATTAGCAAGGGAAGTGATCATTTTCCCTAATTATAGATTGTGTGTTGGTGGGTTGTAACTGTCAGGTTGCTGTACTGTAATATCACCTGGGAAGACAGTCTCAATGAGTTGTTTGGAGTAGGTTGGCCTATGGGCATGCCTGTGATGCATTCTATTTGTGGTAACTGAGGTGGGAATAACCACCCTGGACATGGCAGCATTATTTCATGGGACAGGCAGTGGACTGAATGAAAAGGAGTTGCCTGAGCAGTGGTTAGATTCATGAAGGTATTGCTTACTTCTCTTTACTGCTGGTGTGAGGAGCTGTTTTAAATTTCTGCCAACTTGACTTCCCTGCTATGGTGGACTGTAACCAGGAGCCATGAGGTAAATAAGCCCTTTCTTCCCTGAGTTGCTGTTGGGCAGGGTATTTTTTATCACAGCAACAGACATGAAACCAGAAAATCTCAATGAGAAAAATACCAGTAGCTAGCATTAGACACTGGGAGTCAGTTGCATCCCTTACTGTTAAAGTTCTGTTCTGGTGAAAATGGAAAGCACAAAAATATTGATTAAAATGGACTCTCTACCTTCCCGCAAGAAGGACCATGAAATGTTCACAGCAGACAAACAAACATTCCTAGTAAAGTAAAACAGGACTTCTACTTCCAAATGAACACTAATTTTTAGTAAGCCTGTCATCTACTGAGGTACTTGCTTTCCCCCCAATTGTCGATGATGCACAAGACTCTTAGATCTCAAGTTTACTAGCACAATGAGAGCAAACAGCCCCAAGTGACTCAGTTCCTATCCTTTCAGTGCATACCTTCCCAGCATTCCTCTTCACTCCATTCACTCCAAATTCCATCATCTGCGCAATATATATTGACTTTGCTTCTTACAAAAAAGCACAGTTCTTCACTCTCGTTTGTTCTCTTTTTCAACTTCATGTCGTTTTTTTCTGTGGCAGACTGAAAGCCAAGAGAAAATATGGTGTGTTCATTTGACCTAAATGCAACTGCAGTGGTTTCCTCTCTCAGCTTCAAAATGTTCTGGGACATAAAACACCTGCATTGAGATACTAGAATGGTATAATACTAGCATTGATCATCTCTGTACACTGGTTTTTGAAGGCGTTTTTTTGTTCCACTTTGTATTTGTATTTAATTTTATCTTTTATCCTATCAAGATCATTGGTTACTTGCAATAAGGAACAGTATGTGGAGTGTGTCACAACTCTACATAATTTGATGTACATAGTGTCCAGATTAGTGTCTGAGATTCCAGGTTCTATAAGTGGGAAAAGGAAGGCTACATAAGATAAGTTACTGAAATAAAAATCATCGTGTGAATGCAGACTTTCTGCAAACTGGAGAGTTCATACTCAAAATGCATCCCCTCCTCTTTTAGCTCTGATTAACCTTTGAAGGCCCAAGTAATAGTCCTTGGTAATTGGCACAAAATTCCCACTTCAGATATGAGATTATCACAAAATATGTGGAAGCACTCACAAGGATAACAGTGGGAAAAAGTAAAGAAATTACTTCAGGTTTCCACTTTAAAGTTCTACAAGAGTTCTTCTCATACACTATGGTTGCTTTCCATTTATTTATCCTCTCTTCAGAGCCTAGAGAATATGTAATATAGACTTAAGTGGACTGGGACTCGGGTTTTGAATATACTTTGGTTTGACAGTGAAGTCAACTCAACTTCCTGGAACAAGGATATTAACTCAGTTACCATTTTTCTCTTTGTATATGAATTGAATCATTGAGGACAAGTAGTTCACCTTGTCTCTACCAGTCTCGAAATTTGAAACACATAAATCAAAGCAATATACACCAAAGTGGGGTTAAAGAAATCACCAAATCCCTGACACTTGGAAGTAATTGGTCTCACAACAATCATCCCTCTTACAAGCCTCTCTTGTCTAGAAAATCTGTTGTATCCCTAAGGACTCTTAATTTTGACCTTATGGTTGTACCTCAGGAAAATGGGAATCAGTCTATCTCAAGATCCAGCAATTCCACTCTTAGGCATATACCCAAAAGATGCACATTCTTACAACAAGGACATCTGTTCAACTATGTTCATAGCAGTATTATTTGTAATAACCAGAACCTAGAAGTAACCTAGATGCCCCTCAGCTAAGAATAGATAAAGAAAATGTGGTACATTTACACAATAGAGTACTACTCAGCAGAAAAACAATGGAATTTTGAAATTTGCAGGCAAATGGATGGAAGTAAAAGAAACCATCCTAAGTGAGGTAACCCAGTCACAGAAAGACAAACATGGTATGTACTCACTCATATATGGATTTTAGACATAGAGCAAAGGTTTACCAGCCTACAATCCACACCATCAGAAAATCTAGGAAATAAGGAGGAGAAGGGGAAAGGGACGGATCTCAAGAGCTAATTGGGAGCACGGAGGGAGGGTAGGGGGAGTTAGGAGATAGAGAAAGGGAGAAGAAGAGGGTTAGGAGGACATGAGAGAGCTGGAAGATTGAGTAGGGGGAAGAAGAGAAGGGGAGCAGGAAAAGAAATACCTTAATAAAGGGAGCCTTTATAGGTTTAAAGAGAAATCTGGCACTAGGGAAATGTGCAGAGATATACAAGGATGAACCCAACTAAGAATCTAAGCAATAGTGGAGAGGCTACCTTAAATGCCCTTCCCCTATAATGAGATTGATGACTAACATAAGTGAGCCTTCATCCAGCAGCTGATGGAAGCAGAAGCAGACACCCACAGCTAAACACTGAGCCGAACTCCTGGAATTCAGTTACAGAGAGGGAGAAGTGATGAGCAAAGGGGTCAAGACCAGACTGGAGAAACCCACAGAAACAGCTGACCTGAACAAGGGGTTGCTCATGGACCCCAGATTGATAGCTGGGAAACCAGCATAGGACTGTTCCAGACCTCCTGAACGTGGGTGTCAGTGGGGAGGCCTGGGAAATCTATGGGGCCTCTGGTAGTAGATTAGTAACTATCCCTAGTATACGAATGGACTTTGGGAGCCCATTCCCCAAAGAGGGATACTCTCTCAGTGTAGACTCAAGGGAGTAGGGCTAGGGCCCTGCTCCAAATGATATGAAAAACTTTGAAGATCCCCATGGAAGGCCTCACCCTCCCTGGGGAGCAGAAAGGGGATGAGATGGGCGATCAGTAGGGGGCATGGGAGGATGGGAGGGAGAGGGAGAGGGAACTGGAATTGACATCTAAAATAAGATTGTTTCTAATTTAAATTTATAAAATGAAAAAATATTTTCAGACAAAGAAAGAAATGATCTCTCTCTCTCTCTCTCTCTCTCTCTCTCTCTCTCTCTCTCCCTCTCCCTTTCCCTCTCTCTGTCTCTCTGTGTGTGTGTGTGCGCGCGCGCGTGCATGGTTTTGTAACTTAATTTACTAAGACATAATTAGAAACAAGTAACTAGATTGTATCCAGGGTCTTTTGCAACTTTAAAATTGGAATGATTTAGTTATACTTTTTTTAAATATTTCCTTTGTCCACTGGATATGGCCTTCTGGAAAGTAAACAGAAATACTTGTCATGGTCCATTCCTCTTTTGAACCGCAACAGATTTTGATTCTCTAGTAGCCTGTTATTTTTACATACTACACTTAAGATTTTAGCAAATAATTACAACATACCTCCCAGGAAAAATCGTCTTCTCGGACCACAACTTCATAAGTATAACATCTTGGTGGAATGGGCCCTCCAGGTGTGCTCCATTTTACTCTAATCTCAATGGAATTCTCCACAGTAATATGAAGGAATTCTGGTGTCAATGGTTTAACTGAAAGGCAGAAGGAAACCGTTTCAACATGTAAGTTGCTAAATTAGCAGCAGCCCTCATCCAAAGCTAGGGACACTCTGTAATAGAAATTTTCAGGGACAAAATAAATGGCTCAAGATTATTCTCAGGATGTGACTGAAAACCAAAGTTGCTTGCCAATCAAGATGAACTTCTTGAGAAATTTGGTTATTTGGAAAACTCATTTTTGTTCATTTGTTTTTGATAAATTCCACATTGATAACTATTTAAGCCCAAGAAGAAAAAACACAAGTCATTGCAACCATGTCCTTATTTTGCAACTTTAGAAACAACAACCAAACCATTACTACTACTACTGTGAATGCTTTCTAACTAATCCTTGCTCTGTGGTTACCATACATGTGAAATTGCAACAAGGTGTTTCATGGTCTTCCCCATCTTCATTTATATGATAAGGACATTGAAAAGAGACCTTAAGCCAATCACCCAAACTCATACAATAGAAAATTGTAGACTCCTGGGCGTGATGGCACATGCCTTTAGTCCCAGCACTTGGGAGACAGAGGCAGGCGAATCTCTGAGTTTGAGGCCAGCAGGGTCTACAGAGTGAGTTCCAGGAAAGCTAGGACTACACAATGAGACCCTGTCTTTAAAAATGGAAAGTAAGGAAGGAGAAAAGAAAGAAAGAAAGAAAGAAAGAAAGAAAGAAAGAAAGAAAGAAAGAAAGAAAGAAAGAAAGAAAGAAGAGGGATGGAAAAAGAAAGAAAGAAAGAAAGAAAGAAAGAAAGAAAGAAAGAAAGAAAGAAAGAAAAGACAAAATGGGAAACTCAAGGTTCAAAGCTAGATCTGCCTAATTCTAGAACCACTCAATCTTACAACTGTTAGAATGAAGATTACAAATTCAGAAGACATAAGAATATTTTGGTTTTCAATCGTTTGCCATCTGAAGCCAAGATTAGTAGATTCTATAATTAGTAATCTGCATACACTAAACTACAGTACTAAATAGCAGAGACTCCTTCAAGCTGGAAAGTGAATTATGACCTCTAAAATCAAGGGTATTTTATATTTAACTCAATATCTTCTCTCCTTCCTCATATATTCTGCTGCCTTTATGATTGTGGCTTTGCAATTCCATTGCTTTCATTAATCTCACTCTCTCCTCTTACCTCTCCTGCTCCCTGAGAAAGAGTCAAAATTAGAATGAATAGATTTGAAGTTGACATTGTTTATTCATATCACCTATATTTTGAAGTTGAAAAATGGTATAGCTGGCTTGGATAGGTTCCATTTTTGATGATCCATTAACACAGATAAAGAAGTCTTTATAATCTGATGATTCTAAGTTGGAAAGTTTGCATCCAACATTTTTTTCATTATCCTGAAGGTAATTGGTACACTGCAAGGCATGATCCAAGCCCTCATACCTATAACAAAAGAAATATTTCAGGAATTGTTTAGTAGCATCTTTTTATCTCAATGATCAGTTTTAAATCATCATATGGTATTATATGAAATATACATATGAGCACAATATATAGATTTAGTAGATTATATATATTTGTATATAGATACAAAACCACACATATATACATATGTAACAATACTAATTTTTAAAAGAGGACATGAATTTGAAAGAGCAGTTGAAGGGAGGAGGGGGGGCAGAAATAATGTCAATATGGTACACATGTACAACATTCTAAAAAAAGTTAAGTTATAAAAAGGATACAATATGAAGAAAAAATCAATTTAACAGCATACTATGCTTTTTAGTACCTGCCATTTGCTACATGCACCAGAAGGAAAACAGACATAGCTGATTTCATGGAGATTCAGTTCAATATGAATCTTCATAAAGTCTCAAAGAAACTCAAGTATTATTATTCATGAATTTAGATTTTGTTGACTCATCAAAGTTTGTGAGTCAAACATTTGGAATAGTAAGGTAGCATTGATAATATGTGAGAAAATTATTTGAAGAGAAAGCATATTTAAACGCAGATATAAAATATTCCTAAGTTTAATAAAATAAAAAGATGCCTTCTGATGTTATAACAAACTATGATGTAAGTATGAGAAAAACCAACTAGAGAAGGGAGTGAATTTTTTGATTTTTTTATTATTAGTTCAAATTAGGAACAAGCTTGTTTCACATGAGAGAGCTTCTCCCTCTCCCTCCCCTCACTCCCATCCCTCCTCCCCCACCCCCAACCTACCCCTTACTCCATCCACCCTCTACTCCCCAGGCAGGGTAGGGCCTTCAACCAGGGCTCTGCAAAGTCCACCACATCATCCTGGGCTGGGGCTGGGCCCTTCCCCATGTGTCCAGGGCAAGAGTGCATCCCTTCACGTGGGATGGGCTCTCAAAGTCGAAGGGGGTGAATTGAACAAGGTAGTTTGTCAAGCACAGTGTAATTTTACCTTCGCCTTAAGCAAGGAATTTTACCATGTCATTTAAAGTTAATTTTGCTTCAGCAATACAGCTGATGGAAATAGAAGGGGTTGTTAACAACTGATTTATAAAGCAACAATTCTTGATACAGTTTTCTTAAAGACTACCTTGTAGTGCAAATTGTGACTTTGACTTTAAAAACAGCCAAAAATCCCTTCTGAAATCAGACCAGTATAGCAGCTGATAAGAAGCTACTAAACAATCACTAGACCCTATGAAATGAACTTTATACTAAGCACTCTACTTTAGGAAAGTTTAGATTGTAGTCTCTTGGTAACGTTGTCTGCTTACAGCCTGGGAGACTTCATATCTATGCCCATTTATTATGCTTTGACACAGGACTTCACTATACACTATTCTGTAACATATTATGTAGCCCAGGGACCTAGTGTCAAACTCATGATTGTTATACATTACCCTTCAAGATTCTGGGATAACAAGAATACATCACTATGTCCAATTGATGCTCAAGTTTACAAAGACTGTCTGTGTGACTTAGTGTCAGTGAAAAAAATGATTCACAATCTGTAAAATGTTAATCTGTATTCCTCCCCATTCCACTAAGCAAGGATAAGGTTACGTTAAACATGAAGGAAAACATGAAGCCTGTCTTCCTCTTTTGTGTGTTATGTTTTTCTAAATCAAGAGCAGTGCCTTTCATTCAATAAATGTTGAATATTTATTGACTTAATGACCAAAAACTTAGAAATATATCCATCCAATTCAAGATATGGAAAGCCAAACATCCCCCCCCAAAGGAATTGTCTGCCCCAATCTACCCAGATACATGATACCAGAGCACTGTTTACAGCCCAATTCTCAAAAGCACTTTATACCCACTCATTTATATTTCTTTTAAAAGATACAATCACAGTTTGAACTTAAAGATCACAAATACTACAATTTTGTCTTCTCTTTCTTTATAAATGCAAATTTCTGATGTTCTCCCATTTATCAATGCTAAAATTGTTCTTTTCATTCATTTAGTCAGCATTTAGATTTAAACTGTTGTGAGTGTGGCCTTCTGTGGGTAGGTAAGAGAAATGGAAGAATTGGTTCACACCCACCAATCTTTAAAGAAATTGAGGAGACAAACTATATGTATATGTGAACTGAAGCTGGCATGATCAGCAAAGAGTCAATGAATTTAGCCATTTACATAGGCCTGGAAGGATGAAAAAGAATTGATAAAAGGGTGAGCCAGAGGCCATTCTAGGTCACAGAATGCATCGAAAGTCATGACATGATAAGGAAAAGAACGTAGAGATGGATCAACACAGAATAGAGTACTGATATTGGCCATAGCAACTATAGTTTTGGAAAGGTAGTGATGCCATGAGACAAAGAAACAGGAAAGGCAACCTTGATTTGATTCTGGATAGCCACTGGGTGTATATGGTCTCGGGCAAGGAAGAAAAATGTAGCTACAGTGTGCAGAATGAGCAGGAAGGAAAAATGCTACAATCAGAGCAACCACCATTTGGGCAGTCATCCAGGTGAGGAATGAGAGGGATCTAAAGGAAGGTTCTAACAGTAGAGCTGGGAAATGAAAACAGATGTGAAACTTAGCAAAAGAATGTCAGAATGTGGTGATTGTCTTACCACAAAGCAATTAAGGAACTGGCTGCTGGCAGACTGGGACTGTCTTTTCACGGATCAGTCATTCGTGCTCCCCACTCATACCCACACAGATGGCTCTAGTTAAACTCAGCTGACCACAAATGAGAATTAAAACAAAACAAAAAGACACGATAGTAGGAGGGGGCTCCTTGAGAGGGAGGGAAGGAAATAAAGGAGGGGGAGTGTGACCAGAATGAATCAAATATACATAGGAAATAAAATCTTTTAAAGGTTCTGTGTTTAAAAGCTTAAGGACCAGGTAAGAAAGAAACAGCAAGAAGATCCAGTTCAACAGATAACTGCTTTTAAAAAGCTAAGTGTGTGAAATATGTGCAAACTTTTCAAGTTATAAACCCAGCTATCTATAGGATATAACATTTCATCCTGTATAGAAATAGTCACAGGATGCCTTGCAAAGCCTTCAGCCTGAAATTCTCACATAATTATGAATAATTATCTTCATGAATATAACTCTGTTGAAGATAGTTGTTGTAATTCAGTTGAAATATAGTTGCTTGCACCATGGGCTAATCTTGACAGCTGTTTGCCCAACGTGGGACGCTAACTATAAAAATACTTACCAGAAAAACATAGTATAGTTGGTATCAGAATGTACTACCTTGCCAGGCTTCCAAGAGCAAACCAAATACTGCCAGTTATAATATACACACTTCATATCCTGAATTCTAGTTTCCAGGCTTCCTAGGAAATGAACAAACTATGAATACTTGAGAGACTTGGTGACAAATCTTCTATGTAATCACTATGCAATTTTATTTCCTTAGGCCTTGCTACTTCATTTAGCAATCAGGATAATGAGAAACATTGGAATAGGAAGTTATCAGAAATCACTTCACTGGAAAGAGGATATCACAAACCTGAAAACATTTGAGGGCTTATTTACTGACACTAGTGTATGCCAAAGTATTAAATTAATTATTCCAAGGTGTTCTCAGCAATTGAGCAAATGTTCATTCATGTTTACTAATATGACTCCATGCTGAGGTGTCTACTAATAAGATGCAGATTTAGTAAAAAAAAAAAAAATGTTTGTTGGTTTAATGAGTTCAGAAAGCCAAGACACTTGTACTAAGAAAGATTCTATTTTGTGTTTAATCATCACATGATTTACTGTGTATATAATCAATTATATAAGGGTTAGGAAATTTACTCTTTACATGGATTTTTTCTGGTAGTATCATATGTAAAAATGAAACTTTGTTTTAACCTGCATCTGATATCCGATAAGAAGCTTCCATCCATGAACTATGAACTTCTGATCCATTTGTACATTGCTCTGACAAATGTGTACGTATCTTTCCTTCGACGCCTTTGTTAAGATCAAACCCATCCTTGTAAATTAGATTCCTAGTAATGATGGTCTGTTTGACAAAAAGATGAAATACAGTCTATTTTAGAAATTCATGGAATGGTGATCCACACTAGTAAAACTAAACAATTATTAAAAATCTAAGATAAATATTCACTATAGTACCCCAGATATACTTCTGGCAGAGATCACCTCTGTAGATGATATTTTATAAGGTCATTTGAGACAAACAAAACAGAAAATATTTAGTGAGGGAGAAGGCTCTGTGACAGGAACATAAGCTGTTAACAAGTTGGAGTTAAATAAATAAATTTCAACAATATGTATTTTGCATGTCACTTTCAGATATACTATGAAACTTTCAGGAGTCCCATAAAATAAAAAAAAATGTCAAAGTTACCTGAAGAAAACTGAAAAAAATTGTAAGCTTTTAAAGGATGAAATCATATGTGATAAAGTCTTATGTTTCTGGAATTTACTTGAGTATTTAGTCTAAATCATCGTTAAATAAATATTGAACTTGAATTGCTCGTTGAATCTACCTAGCTGAATTACAGAGTTAATGGAATACCTTCTGCAACAGAGCTCTGAATAACACAATAGTTACTGTATAAATAGCTGACAATTCAATAAGAATCCATTGAAAATTTGCTACACAAGTAAAGAACAAAGCTGTTTTCTGTGATGTGTATGAAAGATTTTCAACATCAGGCATTTTTTTAGAGTTGTAGAAAATTAATTGATATAACAAGAAACTGTAATTATACAGCCAAATGCATAAATGTTCTTCAAGTTCACATTCTATGAGACATGGTTTCCTATCTTGTACTTCCAAGGGTAATCTTAATACTGGAAAAGGTGAACATATATTTATGAAGATGCATGGAAGTTCACATGACAGCTTTCCATATACTAATTAGAGCAGTTAGGGCACACAAAGTAGTGGATACTAGAGTCAGGTTTATGAGCAATCATCAGCTTGCTCTGATGTAACAAACCATGCTTTACTTACCTTCCAAATGTCACTATCAACATTCCGGTATTTTAACTCATATTCTAGTGTGCATTCCTTAAATTTTTCAATAACCACGGGAGGTTTCCATTGCAAGTAGAGATAACCTAGTAATCCAGGATCCATTATTTCAAAATCCTGAGGAGGATTAACTGAAATGAAATTAAGAAAATATTTATAGTTGTCCTGTATTTTATGAGGAATATTGTTGAATGTAATTTTCAGATGCCCATCACCTGGTTACTGGTTATAAATTCTAGCACATATATATGGTGGGATGTTATTTAACTAGAAAAAGGAATAAAACACTGATAAAAGGCTATAATTGGAAAAGCCTTGAAAAATTATGCTAAGTGAAGGGAACCAGGGAACCCGTCTCATAGAACCATATATCCACTGATTTCATTTTTACCAAATACCATAGACAGACAGTAGATTAATGATCACCAGAGTCATGGGGTTTCTCGGGAAGAGAATGAAGGAATTCTGGAATTTGATGGCAGTAGCACTTTCATAACTTTAGGGATATACTAAAATAATCTCCAAGCACTACATTGGAAAAGTGAGACATTTCTGCTGTATAAATAAATCTGTTGAAGCCCATAATTTTTCTGTGTAGCTGTCATTTAAAAAAAAAACACATAAGCAAAATATGGGTTTTTTGCCTCTCTAGGAACTATGGCTACACAGAAATACACTTGCCATGGAATCTTCTTGGTGGACATATACACCAGAATTTGTATAATATTATATAAATGATAGTTATAAAATGTCTTTAGTAGCAAGAACCAATCAATACTAATTCAGTAAGTTGTTATGATTGGCATAAACCATTGTGATAGACACAAGACTAGAAAAGGTGAAAAAACATATTTACTATGCCTAAGCAACTTAAGAATTTGGAGAATAGGCATGTATTGTGAGTAGTCCATGAAGTTAATTGAATATGTAGTTCCCCAAAGTTCAGAACTATCTCTGGAGTTTGGCAAAACAAGTCTTTCCTATAAACTTTCTAAGTAAAAAGTCAAGTAGAACTATAGTACTGCCTTCGTGTTTGCATTTGGCTAATTCTCTCTGTTGAATGTTGTTCATTTCAATACTTCATCTTCACTAGGGACTCCCCTCATGTACCTATAAAGAAGCTCTCTACTGAGAATGATACAACATCCTTGTTTTTATTCTTAGGGCTAGAAATTTGTGTTGAATTCAATGTTCATTGGACACTGAAAAACTCAGATTATTCATATACTTTAAACATCCATTTTCTATTTTGTCTAATTGTCATAAGATTCAAGTTGTGCTATAAGAATATAATTTTCAAACACTTAAAGGTATTTCATCAAAAAAATCCTATACAAGAGATCTTGAAATTATTTTATGATTTGTATTTTACCTAAGAAAATGTGATTGTTAGTTACCTTATACATATGAGTAACTACCAAGAACGCATTTTTTATATAGTGGAAATATTACTAATAATGCCATCTACTAGTTTTACACGTTCATGAAACAGTCAGAAAATGCCATTCATACATTCATATACTTTAAGACTACTCTATTAAAATAAACTTAATTCATTAATTTACCTTTTATCTCCAAAGAATATCCAATTATTGAGCAAAGAAGAAAGAGACCCAGGAATCTGGTATCCACTTCCATAAAAGCCATGCCTCCAGGATTTAGTGTGCTGAAATCCCTACTCTAAGAAGGGAGAAGATAACAGTGGGACTTTGTCATATTTAAATAATCATGCGGGTAAATGTAACTAATAATATTTCTAGGAGTTCTCTGTGTACCTTCTAGTGAGACAAGAAACTGTGCCCCTTGAACCGTGGAAATGGAAATCAACTTTGGAGTCAATGCAGTTGCAACAAGAGGACTCTGGTCCCTTAAGAATCAAAACTAACCCAAATAAATAAAACTGTAAAAGTTCAACCATACACTTATTGAGTAACTTCCAGAAGGCTTCATCCTGAAATCAAGCACAGCAGAATGTCCCTACGAGTGCTTAGGAGAAACTTGGACACCACTGTATTCATAGTAACCATTCATTTTAGATGCAATCAAAACATACTGAGGTATGTCATTTTCTAAGGGAAAAGGCAGTATTTGAAAGTAATCTATCTCCTAAACAAATTCAATAATCTACATGAACACCTCATAGAACTAAGACCTTCATTCTAGTTTTTCATAACTATCAAATCATCACTGGCTGCTCTAACTGGCTGCCCATTTTTCCTATCAGTAAATATGATCGACACCTCCCAGCCTTTAATTCCCCACCTCTTCCCTCTTCCATCCTATCTCCTCATTACAACTCTTAACTCTAATTGATCTTGTCATCAAGGATCTTATCCAGCCTTTCCTGTCTCCAACACATTGTCCGCATCAGTCACAAGAGGAGTGATACATCTAAAGGGCTTCTTCCTTCTCTTCAAAACTGTAACAGAATTTCATTGCCACAGGACACAGTGAACTTTTCTAGATTTGAAGAACATTTTTATGACCAAAATTTAGAGGATTAACACCTACAAATAGCTATTTCATTTTAAAAACACTTTTTCATTTTAAATGATTGGAGTGTTCAATACGCATGCATGATAAATTTTAGTCATTATGTGTCTCCATTGCCCTCTCCTAACCTCCCTTCCTCCTGCTGAAATACTTTTTTCTCAACAGCTCCTCCTACATTCATGTCTTCTTTCTGCTTATGACAAGCTGAGGTTCATTAGTGCTGTATACGTGAGCATAGATAGGAGATTATTCACTGGAGAAGGGGCAACTTATCAGTTACATTACCAGAGAAAATGATACACTCTTCCCCAGCCATCATTAACTATTGGGAGTTGCTCATGCAAAGCCGATTTCCCCATCTGTGTGGCTCTTATTCAAATAGCCACATCATCAGTGAGTCCAATGTCTATGTCATATCCAGAAGTCATTTTACTGAATGCCTCCATGTCTTGCCATATTCATGCTCATACTTCCTTTTCACTGTGTTTTCTGAGCTTTGGAAAGAGCTGTACATATATGTATGTAATAACAATTAATGAACAAAGAAGATATGAAGTGAAATAACAAAGGGGAGTTCATGGGAGATTTTGTATGTAAGGAAGATAAGGGGGAAAGATGGAATTATTATAATCTCAAAAATAGAAAAAGAAAATTGAATTAGACTTTAAGAGAAAATTGCTATGATTAATTTTGCACATTCTCTTTAAATCTGTATTCCTGGGGCCAATTTTCATGGAAAGTTGAGAATTAAAGCTTATGCATCTTAAGATTTGTGGACCTCCTTTCTGTCCTTCACAGTTTAACTGGAAGGTATAGCTCTTCTCTTATTCCACTTTCTTCAACCAGCTCTCCTAAAACATTCTAATACTGGTAAACTTCAACAGCAACCTATTAGAGTCTTGCTATCAAATTACTGGATCTTAGTAGAAAGTTTTAAAACCATCTGTCTCATTTATACCTGTAGGCTACTGAAATTGGGCTCCAGCCAGCCATTAAATACCATTTCCTTGATCACTCCAAAACACTTAAGCATAGAAAATAGGATAGATGGCTCTTACAGCCATTTGTGGATAAGTTCCCAACCTAAGTTACTGAGTTACACCTTGGAGCCAACCCAGACCTTCCCAAAAGAACACAAAGATAGTTCTGTCATTGGCTTCCTGGTTTCAGGACTAGAGCACCGAGACTGGCATTAGTGCACTGGTTCCAGGAAGTTTTCACAAGGTATATGAAAACCTGAAGACAAAAGGAAGGAGAAGTAGTGAATACATCCATACACCATTTGAAAAGTCTCTAACATAGTGGACACATATAAAACAACTTGTCTGGAAAGAAATCCAATTGTTTTAAATGAGGAACTCACGGCCAATAAGGAAGACTAGTTGTCCAAATTTTCACAACTTATCAGTGTCAGAGGTAGGACTGAAGACCAGGGCTTTGGACATTTTCTCAAACACTAGCCACTTCAGTTTCTTGTCCCAAGAAGTCAGTCTGTACCTACTGTATCAAAAACCTCCCCACATTCAATTTCCTGCAACCTACTGTCCCTACGAAAGCCACATAGCATACAATTTACTTTTTCTATTATATTTCTCAGAGGAGAAAAATTCTGCAAATATGCATTGAGTACAGGAGATTCTGTTTGTATTGTTTTTCTGGTAATACCTAAATAAATCTTTTTATCTTGCATAAGAACAAAACAGTGCCGGGCGTTGGTGGCACACACCTTTAATCCCAGCACTCGGGAGGCAGAGACAGGAGGATCTCTGTGAGTTCGAGGCCAGCCTGGTTTCCAGAGCAAGTGCCAGGATAGGCTCCAAAGCTACACAGAGAAACACTGTCTCGAAAAACCAAACAAAAGAACAAAACAGCTAGTCACAATATCTGTAGTGATAATAATATCTCCTACAGTACATCCTGAGCACTATTGATATTATAGATATTGCTTCACACAATTCTTAAAATAATGTTTGTCCATGTGTGCTATTTTTATGACATCTTAGAAACCAGATGCTGAGACACACGGAAGTTAAACAACATGCCTCAGGTCACACAGACTTTAAATGCTGGAGCAGGGATTTAAATCTAAATAACATAGAACCAGAGCCATGGATAGCAATCACTACTTGGTATTTTCCATGCCCAAGAGCAATAAGAATGGCAACTTCCTGTTTCTACCCACTTGGTTTTATGTAACACTATTGCTGACACAGTTTCCCATTGGCAGTCTTCTTTGGAATGGCAAACATACAAAGACTTCCTCTTTTCACCCTTCCTTCCCCACTTCTTCAGAATAATACAACAAAACTTTGCTCTAAGGTTTGACTGAGGCTGAGGCTCAAGATTGAACTCAGTGGTAGAATGTCTCCCTGGCTTGAGTAAGGCTCTGGGTTCCATCACCAGTAAAACACACACACACACACACACACACACACACACACACACACACACACACACAGAGAGAGAGAGAGAGAGAGAGAGAGAGAGAGAGAGAGAGAGAGAGAGAGAGAGAGTCACTCATGCATTCACATGTACACACACAAAGAATTGGCTGGATAATCCTTGCATTACTGGAAAAGCTCCAGGTACTTACCAATAATATGGTTTCTCAAGAAATGTATTATCATAGGCAGTTATCACAAGCCCTCTTTGTCCTCTCCTCTCCACATTAGACACTAAATTGCATCTCTCCTGTTTTCCTTCCTGCCAGATAATGAAGAACACTAAAAGACTTAAGATAGGTGTTCCTGAAATAGCCAGAGGGCCAGGACAAGGATTCTGCAAATCACAAGTAAGAAAATCTTATGGGTGGTGCTAAATGTCATCTAAGGCAAATTTCTAATTATGACAAAGTCTTTTAAAGGCTGGCAACTATTATTTGGGGGAAAGTAATAAGTTTATAGCCCAGAAGTTTGCAAGCATAAATAACCATCTATGTTTTATTGGTGCTTAAACTATTGGGCTTAGAAGCAAATTATATCTTCCATCTATAAAATAGCCTGGCTGGGCTTTCTCAATGATCAAATCATATTATGTATATGCAAGTACTCTGAAAATAATAAATTCCTCTATAAACATGAAAGAGGCTTACTTGCAAGGATCTTGTGACTACATACACACACACACACACACACACACACACACACACACATATATATATATATATATATAAAGAGAGAGAGACAAATAACTTGAAAATAGCTTGCTTCTATCTATATATCTGCCCCATGCTAATTGAGATTTTTATATCCCAGTGTTGATAATTAGGCACTTATATAATTAATCTCCAGTTTCAAGTACCCTTGCTGATGCATTATTCTGCCTTTATTGATATTTATTTACAATAATTCTTAGTATTTGTTGAGATTCCAGTAGTTTATGAGTAGTTTATTGAATTAGTTTAGCTGATATGTTTGGATAATTAGTGTCACAAAAGAGTCAGAGAGTGAGAGAGATGTGATGTAACCATCACAAGGACACAGAGTTGACAAAAGCCATAGAAAAGGATCGGGAGAAAGGGACAGGATATATTCTAAGGCAGCAATTCTCAACCTTCCTAGTGTTGCAATCCTTTAATAGAGTTCCTCATCTTGTGGTGACCCACAACCACAGAATTATTTTTGTTGTTACTTCATAATTGTAATTTTGATACTGTTATGAATTATAAGTATTTGTGTTTTCCAAATGGTCTTAGGGGACCCCTGTGAAAGGGTCTTTTGACCCCTCCAGGGGTGACTCACAAATTGAGAACCATTGTTCTTATCCAATAATATATAATATGGTATTTTTCTTGGTAAAAGAAAATAACCCGGGCGTTGGTGGCACAAGCCTTTAATCCCAGTACTCGGGAGGCAGAGGCAGGCGGATCTCTGTGAGTTCGAGACCAGCCTGGTCTACAAGAGCTAGTTCCAGGACAGGCTCCGAAGCCACAGAGAAACCCTGTCTCGAAAAACCAAAAAAAAAAAAAAAAAGTAAAAGGGCTGGAGAGATGGCTCAGAGGTTAAGGGCACTGGCTGTTCTTCCAGAGGTTCTGAGTTCAATTCCCAGCAACCACATGGTGGCTTACAATTATCTGTAATGAGATATGGTGCCTTCTGGCCTCCAGGGATACATGCAAGCAGAACACTGTATACAAAAGAAAGAAAGAAAGAAAGAAAGAAAGAAAGAAAGAAAGAAAGAAAGAAAGAAAGAAAGAAAATAACCCTTTTCTATGTTGGCAAAAATAAATAAGTACCTTTTTCTAAACTACCTAAAATCACCATAGGTTTTTTTTCATTGTAGTTGTTTACAAAGGAAGTGACTAAGTTACAGAGACAAATAATTATTTATTATAAGAAAACTAATGGAATTTTATGATGTCAATAAGTAGCTTTTTGTTTCTTTTTGGGGGGGGGTTCAAGACAGAGTTTCTCTGTGTAGCTTTGGATCCTATCCTGGCACTCGCTCTGGAGACCAGGCAGGCCTCGAACTCCCAGAGATCCACCTGTCTCTGCCTCCTGAGTGCTGGGATTAAAGGTGTGTGCCACCAACGCCCGGCTGTCAACAAGCAGCTTTTTAAAGAATATTTTAGGGTTAAATAGGATTAGTGTTACAAAATTTGATATTTTCTATTCACATTTCAAGGTATCTAAAAATATAAGCCAAGCAATTTAGAACAGCACTTGGGAAGAAGGAAAATGTTAATATAAGAAAAAAGGCAGAGGGGGGAAGGGAAGACTTTGATTCCTTGATTAATTGTGAGCTGAAGGCGAAATGAGAAGCAATTTGAGGCTCTAAATGCCAACTTTGTTGTATGACCTTAGAAAATCATCATAGGTTCTGTAGTTTATTTAGCCCTCACCAAGGGTCAATCTCTTTACCTGATTGATGCCCTACATAAAAATGTAAAGCTATGATCTTTAGTGGGTTACTACCAAAAGTTCTTTGCTGTTTTGTTGGGTGGGATTATAAAATGATACAGATTTCATACAGATTGCCACACTTAAATTTCTCAAGTGTTGTTAGCTGATTTTATTACCTCAGTATTACAAAGGAGGCATTTGAAGTTTAGAAAGCATACATTTCTGAAGGTCATACAAGCTAAACAAGCAAAGATATTTATCTTTTTCTAAAACCCATGCACCTTTTAACCATAGAACACAGTCTTCCAACCAGTCTTAGAGATGGTCCATTTTCCTTCTTACAAGTTATCCCTGGGATGTTGTTTTCAAATGCATCAGTTAGTCTGCAGTGCTTAAAGTGCTTTTAGTCATGGTTTTAGGATGTGACTCAAGAGTACTACATTGCTGGATAACTAATCTTCTTTCAAGGACAGCATCCAACAAGTGTAAACTATTCGTAGCGTCTGGAATATGACCATGACTCAGCACCAGCATCAGAATGTCTGAAGTTGCCAGGGTTTGAGACCTAATAGCGTGCTGAAATTGATTCATGCCTCACTAATACCACAATAAGCCTATGACTTAGAGGTGAGTCAAATGTAATTTTGATAATAACATGTAAATAACATGCCCCGCAGCAGATAAGCAGTTAAGGAATTCTGATTACGATTTCATATACATAAAAACAAATAATTTTGAACCACACAAATTTATCATGGCTGTCACCAATCAGTCAAGTACATAATTTCACACAAAAATAAGACATAGGGATAGAGAAACATGCTTAATGATTAAGGTAATTGCATGAAAATGAAATATAGGCAGGAACTCTATTTTAACATATAATTGAAGCACTCAGTTAGATATAAATTATATTAATATCCCTGCTAAGATTTTATGCTCATACCAATGTTTACTGATATTTACAAAATATGTTCAATAAATCTTATCAAAACATAAGGAGTCATCCTATTCTTATTCCCCCTTTAGATGGTTTCTGATATGGTATTTGCGGAGTTCATCTGGCAAGCAAGTCTCCTAAAGTGCTATCCAAGCTACAGAATTCGCCTTTGAGCTTCCATAGTAACATCTAGGTTCAATACATACATCCAAAGATCACCTCACACATTTCAGTATCTATGCATGGTTTACACAATTCAAAATTTGTCTCTAATTTGAGCAGATCAGAACTTTATCATTTTATAATCCCACCCAACAAAACAGCAAAGAACTTTTGGTAGTAACCCACTAAAGATCATAGCTTTACATTTTTATGTAGGGCATCAATCAGAAAAAATTCTTAAAATCATTAAATTGTTATTTTTTAAATATACCTTAGAGCTGATGAGCAAAGCACTGTCCTGAGGGAGATCCCTGTTCAGGATGTAACAAGCAATCTTCCTCTCCCCTTCCCTCTCTTTCTATCTTTCTGTTCTCCTCCCCTCCTCCTCCTCCTCCTCCACACTCCTCTGATGCTTTCAAAGACTGGTTTGTAAATAGTGTGTCCTGTACTCAAAACATTCACATCATGTAACTACTTCAAAGGCAAGGAATAGGCTGTCATCCAGCACCTCAATACTCATTACAAACATAATGCACAATGTGTAACAGTAGATTTTAGAATCCTTGCTGACTATTCTGCCAGTCTGTTCTTTCATGTATATAAGATACAGGCTGAAAGAGCATGGGACTGGTATTTACTAGATCATAATATATTGCATTGTATTATGCCTTCAGTTATAGAAACAAACGTTTGAAAATATAATTAAGTATTTATATCACATATTTATTATACAGAAATTAATTTTAGGAGCCCATTATCTACCACATACTGTTATAAGTACTGGAGATACAGCATTGAACATTAAAAACAATAAAAAAACTTACCACCTTAATTTCTAGTGTTAATTTCTAGTGGATTCATCAAATAATTACAAATTATGCAAAAGAAAGCAAAGCAGGATATCCAGAATGAGAGTGATGGTGGTTCATTTTTAAAGAATGATGAGGGAATTAGCCAGGGCAAGATACACAGAATTTTCCAGGGAGAAGAAATTGCACAATCTAAAGCCCTATAGCAGTAATAAGCTTAGTAGTTCCAGGAATAGCAAGACCAGTGAGGCAGAATAGGTTTGGTATTGTAGTTTGATATGAGGGGTGTGTGTGTGTGTGTGTGTGTGTGTGTGTGTGTGTGTGTGTGTGTGTGTGTGTGCATGCGCGCGCACGCAAGCACTTAATGCTGTTTTGCTTTTGGAAATAAGGTTCCATGTAGCTGGAACTGGTATTACAGTTGTTATATAGTAGAAGCTAGCTTTGAACTCCTGATACTCTTATTTCCACCTCCCAAATACTAGAATTAGAGGAGTTTGCCACACACCAGGCTTGAGAATAGGAAATGTTGGAAGATAATTTCATCTATTCAGGCATGGCAAAAGGTATCACAGTAGTGAATATATCATTTATTTATAGTGAAATATGAAGCCACTGGACAATTGTGAGCATATTGATAGTATACAACTATATTTTGCTTTAATTATTCATGTGCTAGTGTATGCATGCATATGTACAAGCTATACATGCATGTGTGGAGGCCAGAAGTTGACATCAGTTATCATCTTCAATGACTCTCCACTGTACTTTTTAAGACAGGGTCTCCAAGTTGATCTGGATCTTGCCAATTTGTCTAGTCTGGCTGGCCAGCAAAACCCGGAGTCCTCTTCTATCTGCTTTCCCAGTACTAGGATTAGAAACCCATACCCATGTACCAACATTTTACTTAGGTGCTGGGTTGTGTACAGCAAGCATTTCAATGATGGAACCACCTCCACAGCTTCATAAATTGTATTTTAAAAGACTATCACATGAAAGGAAATGGAAGAAGCAATGACTCAGAGTAAAGCAGATAGTGAATTGGAACAGGTTGACAGCAATAGTGATGCAGGAATAATTTACTGGTGGATTGGGTGTGGACTATCAAAGGAAAATGCATCTATTTTGGCATAGGTAATTGACAATTATTTCTGGGGCCTGCAGATGATAACTAAGAGTTCATTTACAATAGTTACATTTAAACTGCTAGAATCATAGAGGTAGAAGTAGCTGGATATATTACAGAGTAAGGGAGGATCATTGTTGTAAGTACAAGTTTGAGAGCCATGAAAACACTGGAATTTACTTATATGATGGTGTAGAAGAGATAGTGTTGACATGTGTTGTATAGGAGGCATATAGCCTAGTGCCTTCAAATATAGAAAAGGTCAGTATATAGGGAGGAAGGTATAAAGGAGACAAAGCAGGGGTCAGCGTTGTAACATGAATAATGAAAACCCAGAGACAGATATTGGGGTTCAAGCTGAAAATCAGAGAAACAAAATGGCCAGACCACCAGAGAGCTCTTACCTCAACCAAGGCTGGGGTGATCCTGACCTCAGTGTGTCTGGAGACTAATTGCCTAAGACTAAATAATGCATGTCCTGCTTCTATCTTATATACCTCTTTAGTTCTGGGATTAGAGGCATGAGCTGTTTCTCTTTTAGACTGATTCACTCTCATGTACCCTTGGGTGGCCTTGAATTCACAGAGATTCATCTACCTCTGTCTCCTGAGTCCTGAGATTAAAGGTGTGTGCCAGCACTGTACAGCTTCTATGGCTGTGGCTAACTTTTCATCCTGAACTGCAGTGGCTTTATCAGATCATAAACAATATATCACCACACAGCATGTCAGAGGTGGTGGTGTCCCACTTTTTCCCAAGTGGAGAAACTGTTTCCAGGACCAGCACAATGACAGACAGTGTGAGAAGCTCTTGTTAGACAAAGTAAGGTGAAGCTTGAGAATAGTCTATTAGACTTAGCCAAGAGAAGGTAAATGAATGGTGCTATCTATAAGTGAACTCATCCAGTAGAACATCTGAATTACAGAGAGCTCAAAATAGAATTGTGAAGCAAAATTACAGAGAGTTCAAAATAGAACTGTGAAGCAAAATTTGAAGACCACAAGTACGCATAACTAACTATTAAGAATCGAGGCCAGGCATCCTTTTAATCCCAGCACTCGGGAGGCAGAGGCAGGCAGATTTCTGTGAGTTCAAGGCCAGCCTGGTCTCCAGAGGGAGTGCCAGGATAGGCTACAAAGCTACACAGAGAGAATCTTGCCTCGAAAAAAAAAAAGAACAGAAATGAAGGGATGGGGAGATTCGTGGTATCAGGATACATGATGGGAAATCCACACAGAATCAATAAACATTAGGAAAAAAAATAGAAAACACAAACAAAGGATTTTCCACACAATTGGCACCATATGAATTATTTCATCTCTGGGCATCCAAATATGTAAGCATTTCTCTCTATCAGTAACCAACTAATTCCTGAACAGACAGCATCTGGGTGTCCTCTAATTTATTTCAAAAAGCACGGCAGGTTGAGAGCTGATACAAGCTTAGCTACAAATGTGGTCTCTGATACCCTCCTTCTTGAATTACATTCATTTTCTATGAGAGCTCACAAAACTCAAGAAACATTGTTTGAGTGTCTCTATTAATTATAAATAATATTACAGACTATGCAAATGAATAATTCAGTGATTGGAATGGTTAGTGAGACAGGTCACAGAGCTCCTGTGCCTTCTCCGGGCACCTCCACATATTCAGCTACCCAGAATCACCCTGAACCCAAATCTTTGAGCCTTTTGAAGGTTTTAGTGCAGAGGCATGATTGATTAAATCATTGGCCATTGATGATCAACTTAACCTTTAAATTCATCTCCTTTCCCTGAACATAAAACAATAGCATCTGTGTGGAGGAGGCAAGACTTACCTTTTAGGAGAGCCTAAGAGTTGTGCTCCAGGAAATTAAGTCCTGAAACAAAGATCCTTTACATCAAAATGACCAGGTATGTCAGAAAAGCAAGCTTTCTCTCACATGTGAAATCTAGAACAGAAAAAAATTTCATCAAAGAGGAAAGGTGATTATTAGGTGAGTAGAAGGGAAAAGGAGAAGAAGGAGGGTAAGAAAGGGTTAATGGAGGGTAAGTAAGATCAAAGTATGCTATACACATGTATGAAAACAGCACAATGAATCCCACAATTACATACAACTTTTATATGCTAAAATTTTTTAAAGATAAACACAAAGTGTCATATTATGACAGTACCATTCAGTCACTAGTAATGAGAACAATTCATCTTCATATCATAACAAAAGACTAGGGCAAGGTCACACAAATTTGCAGATTTTCAAACCACACAATGTCCTCTTTGACAAGTTTTCTGAGTATTACAGACTTTGCTTATGGGAGGAGATCTCTTTAAAATATGGACAGAGAACATCTCATGTAAAGGCTCGCTCCCATCCTGCCCTTCCTTAGATTGTTGCCACGCACATTTAATAGCAGAGCAGCATTATTTGAGAGATACATGTCAGGGTAATTTAGGATTATTTATCAAAAAGTATCATGAGTATTTGAGGAAATTAGAATCTTCCATACTTTGAGTTGCATGGCTGGCTCGGTGTGTAAGTGCTTGCCACACAAGTGTAAAGACCAGAATTCAAAACTGTAAAAGTTGGCTTTGCAGTTCTCTAATACCAATGCTATTACAGAAAGATAGTAAATGGAAACAAGAGAATCTTTGAATGCTCCAGGGCTAGCTAGCCTGGTGGCTGTAGTACCAAATGACAAAAGAGAGACTCAGATCTCAAACAAGGTGGATGGCAAAAGTTGAAACCCAAGGCTGTCCTCTGACCTCCACATGTGTACCCTGGCAAATAAGCATCCACAATCACAAACATGAATGCACACATCTATCATACATATTAACATATCACACACTCATGTACATACATATAATGAACATATGTAGACATCTAGACACACACAGAAAAACTACCAAAGTTTAGTTTCGCCAATGATTACTGTTTCCCATTTGTTCAAATTGTCTTTTTAAGCTTTGTTCCAACTTATTAAATTTTTAATAAATACTGTTATTTTTGAAAACCTGGGACCAACATGATAGCTCAGTGAGTAAAGGTGCTCACTGCCAAACCTGATGACCAGAGTTCAGGTCCCAGAACTCATATAGAGGAACAAGAGAAATGATTACAGCAAGTTGTCCTCTGATCCCTGTAGGAGTACTGTGGTACATATGACACTCAAAACACCTATACACATACAAAATACAGATTCATGAAAGAGAGAAAGAAAGAAGGGAAGGAAGGAAGGAAGGAAGGAAGGAAGGAAGGAAGGAAGGAAGGAAGGAAGGAAGGAAGGAAGTTTCGAAGGAAGGAAGAAGATGAGACTGAAGGGATGGCTCAACACTTAAGAGTGCTTGATGTACAGTCATAAGGATTGGAGTTTGGCTCTCACCACCCATGTTACAAGGTAAGCATCCTTCAATAGACGGTAACAATAACTCGGAATCACCAAGGTATATATTCACACAGGCACAGAAAGACAAATAACAAAGGGATAAATAAATAAATAAATAAACATACCATTTCTCCACAATATTGAACATCTCTATTTTCTGGATATAGTCTGAAATTTCATTAGTTTTCTTCTATGTATGTCTTCTGTAGGAAGCCATGAGAAATAATTTTAACTATATTTTTACACAAATGCTTTAAAAATGTTAGGTGGCTGAAACAGAATTGAAGGTCTGAACCAGTGGAGCACCAAAAAGAAATTTTGAATTTAAACAAAGAACAAGAACAATGAGAACCTGTGTCCTACTAGCATTCCCCCCCTTTTTCTTTTCTTTTTGGTGTCTTGAAAATGCTCAGGGATAAAACAATGTAGTGGAACACAGTCCAAAAGAGTTCTAGTAAATACATTCCTCTAAGCGGGATTGTGTTGCTGAGCCTTAGCCTGGAATGCAAAACATGGAGAATCACACCACTTCAGTTCCTTGCCTTTGGCTTCTTCCTTGGGCCCTGTGATCTTCAGGCTGACTCCTCTTGCCTTCTCCTTTCTGACTTTTTTTTTACCACTTTTCTCCCTCTTTCCCTCACTTTTCACTGAGTGTATAAAGTAGACACTTGTTCTGAATCACTCAATTTTCAGTGTCCTGCCCTGAGTTATGCCATTTAGAGCATCAATGTCAATGTTTGCACAATTTTGATGCTATGGATACCAGACCCACCTTCACTTATCAAGATACGTAACAGGGTGAGATACAGTCAGAAGATAACACCCAGATGTTGGACACACCAAATGTATGGGACCTCCCAGTGCAGACAAAAGACACACAGGCCAAGTCAAGAAAAAGCACTATAGACCGAAACAGCACACCAACCCATCCCTTTGCTGTGAGTCACTCAATGTGCTTGGAACATCCTCTGGCTAGGAGATTGCCAAGAGATGAATTCTAAACTATCAGATTCAGCCTGCCATCAGTGCTGCCTACTTCCACACTATCTGGACTTTCATCTAACTTCTATGATCTGTTCATTAACCCAGTAGCTAACTACCTGCATTGACTCTTAACAATGATATTCTAATCTGCTTTTTGATTCCTATAGTTTCTTGAAACATTTTAAAGCTTTCTACAATGTATAGATATGTGATTTGAGTGTTTTGTATACTAACAATTAAATTGAAATGGAATGAAAAGTTTGCAATTTCTGCCGTCATGAATCCAAGTGAAACCAAGAGTATTCAGATAAGTAAAGCAGGTGGAATTGGCGTATCTTGTGAATTTATTGGCATTCAATAAATTCTGACATTGTGAAAAGACACTGGCCTGTGTTATTGGTAGAATTTACTTACAAATCTCATGTTTTTCTTTTCCACCAGTGGAAACTATATATTTGAGTAAGTTGTTATCCTTACTTTTCAAAAGCTAGGGATGTCTTTATTTTATTTTTCAAACTTTGGTCTGACAAGGTTTCACTAAAGCCAGGCATTAAATCCTCAAACTTTCTAGACAGCCCATCGCAGCCTCCAATTTGCTACATACTCCAGCCTGGCTTCAGCCTCATGATCCTCCTGCCTCTGGTGGCAGAGTTCTGAGATTACAGAAATAAATAGACCTCCATGCCTGATGCAATGTTTCTTTCAATGTTTTTATTAGTACTTTGGCTTCAAAAGAATCATTTCCCTATTTAACTTGCAAATTAAAGTCTATTTCAACCAGAAGTTTTCTCTTTTAAAATTATTTTTATTCATTTGGAGGCAGGGCTTTCTCATTTCTCAGCAAACTGAACAACTTCATTGTAATGAATTCCATGACTTAAAGTACTGGTACTTTGCATCCCTACCCCAAATTTAAGGGCTCTAAATGAACATCTTAATCTTAAGCGATAGATCTACTTACTTCATGTATTGTTTTTGACAGCTGTGTTGAGCCTAGGCCTGACACTTTCCTACGTGACATTAGAGATTTCTAATCAATGCAAACCCCAGGGTTCCTATTTGTATAATCTGTCTCTAAATCCACCTTTGTTTACTATATTAGTGCTGACATGGGCATGGGCATCTATCCAAATCATTTCCCAGGCGTTTCCTGAGTTTCCATTTTGCACTCAATGCTGAAAACAGACAAGGCACAATATTTCCTGCCATTGGTTCTATTGATGGAGAAGAGGAAAAGAAGTAATTATTATAAAGTACAGTTTTCACTTGTTACCAGTGGAAGGGTAAATTGGTACAATCATCTTTGGAGGTGTCAGCTTCCACACAGTTTCAGCTTCAGACACTGTGGAAACCAAGTTTTATCTGGGCACATAGCCATGCAAAATGAAGACCCATATTTGAAGATGGTGTTTCAGAGTGTCCGTTCAGCTCCATGAAGCATGTTATTAAAGCTCTGGACTAGGAGATACAAATGGCTGGGTTATCTCTTATCTTTGAATCTAGCCTTTAAAGAGGCTAGACCTTTCCTGACCTTCTCATCTTTTTTCATCCTACATATTAGAGTATGGTCTTGGTACAGAGCTTCTTTTGATCAAGCAGACGAGTGGAACACCTCATGCATGATAGAACAACTAGTACACTAAGGCCCAGGGCCACTGTTGACCTATGGCAATGAGGCTGTGACCTCTTCATGCAGCACTGGACTCAGTAGCCCCAGGTAGTCATATGAAATCAAGGCAAGATTTCTTATTTCAGCAGAACCTATAACTTAAAATTCAAATTATTTGGCAATGTGTATGAGGATGTTTTGAATTTTGTATCAATTTATCCTCAGATATCCAAGAAATCATATACAAAATGCCACCATTCCTTTTCTATATAGCCTTAGTGTCTGAAGCTGGCATGGCATTCTTTGGAAGAGCCTTATCTAGTTATTTCTGTTTGAAGGTATCATACACACTCATTCCATAGATAAACCATATGGAACCATCAACCTACTTTCAAGCATTACAGCCAGAGCATTTGGAAGTGACAAAATACATTATGACAACATTCCAATGTTCCAGTGTTCCTGTTTGAGGGTTTCAAGAGTCTTTAAAAGTCCTTGAGGTTGTTAAACAAGAGGTAATATCTACTGAAGGAGCTTCCTGGCTTGCTGGTGGTGCTACTATTATGATGGCACTCATGTAGCTTTATTCCTCTGTGGCATTCACAACACCCAGTGATTCCAGTTTATCCAATATGCTTTGTGTATTACCACAATGTCCTGGAGATCATTTACTCTTGGTGAAACAATGATCCTTCTATCAACACTATGCACTTCCTGCAAAATTGCTAGATAAGGAAAAGTAGCTTGTTCCATAACTGCAGTTTAATCACTGCTGGGTAACTAAAGCCAAGCCAACCTTGGGGGATAACAGGAATTACGTGTTGTAAGGCTGAGCCTTACCATCTTCAGGACATCATGTGTACTAGTTGCAGAATTCCATCACAATTGGGTCTGTGGGTTGGCTATGTTCCCTTTTAGAAAGAGGATCATTGAAGGGTCATTGGATACTTACCTGAGTATCTTGCTATGTTCTAGGCACTTTTTAAATTTAAATTCTTTAATTACTACTCATATTTACATATCCATCCCCCCATTCCCTCGCCCTCCCATCCTCTCATGTTCCCCACCAACCCCCCAAACCCATACCCCTACTCCTCCCCAGGGATAGTGAGGCATTCCACCAGGGACCTTCAAAGTCTGTCATATCATTTGGGGGAGGGACTAGACCCTCCTTGCTGTATCTGGGCTGCAATAGTATCCCTCCATAGGGAATGTGCTCCCAAAGTCCATTTGTGCTCTAGGGATAAACACTGGCTCCACTGTCTTGGCCTCCTAGCTGGCACCCACATTCAGAGGGCTTGATTCGCTCCAATGTTGTTTCCCCCGTTTTATGACTAGGGTCTCCATGCTCTCACTAGGGCAGGTCAACTGTTTCTGCGGGTTTCTGCAGCACCATCTTGGCTCCTTTGCTCATCCCTCCTCCCTCTCCACAACTGGATTCCAGTAGCATGGTTCAGTGCTTAGCTGTGGGTGCCTGCTTCTGCTTCGAACAGCTACTGGATGAAGGCTCTAGGAATGGTAACCAAAGTAGACACCAATCTCATTATAGGGGAAGGGAATCAATGGCGTTTTCTCCATTGGATTCTTGGATTCTTGTAAATCCACTGCTTGGATTCTTAGTTGGGGTCATCCCTGTGGATCCCCTAACATTTCCCTGTGCCAGACCTTTCTCCATATGTGTACTGTCTCCCTCTATCAAGGCATCTCCTTTCTAGCCCTGCTCTATTTCTCCCCTGTCCCAGTCCTCTTGATCTCTCTCTCTCTCTCTCTCTCTCTCTCTCTCTCTCTCTCTCTCTCTCTCTCTCTCTCTCTCTCTTCTGGGTTTTTTTGAGACAGGGTTTCTCTGTGTAGCTTTGGAGCCTATCCTGGCACTCACTCTGGAGACCAGGCTGGCCTTGAACTCACAGAGTTCAGAGCCTGCCTCTGCCTCCCGAGTGCTGGGATTAAAGGCGTGCACCACCAACGCCCTGCAACCCTCTTGTTCTCTTCCCCCTCTCCTTTTCCCCTCCCACCTCCTTCCTCTCCGCCCCTGCCCCATGCTCCCACTTTTCTCAGGGGTTCTTGCCCCCTCCCCTTCTTCAAGGGACTATGTAATCTTCTCTTGGGGTCCTCCTTGTTTCCTAGCTCTCTGAGGAGGCAGTGTGGATTGTAGACTAGTAATCCTTTGTTCTATATCTAAAAATCAAAAATGAGTGAGTACATACCATGTTTATCTTTTTGTGATTGAGTTACCTGTTGTAGCCACTTTTATGTGATATTGTTCTAATTGAAGAGGTATTGGGAAGAATCTAGAGTTTGTAGTCTGGAGAAGACTACATGATTGGGGTTCTATGTATCTATAGGGAAGTGATCATTCACGCTGTCTGAAGACTTTTCAGTGTGGCAGTTTTGGGGTTAACATTAATCCTGTCAATAAACTCTCATCTGTAATAAGGTGGATGAAATCAATGGTTCCCCAGAACAAACTTTGGTGAACTCATACTTTGGTGTGCCATTGGAACTTTAGGAGAGGTATAGACATTGTTCACAACACTTTTAGTTGAATGACCCCCCTCCCAGAGGTTATGGCCACACCTTCCTTTGACTGAGTATTCAATGAGTTAGTTAGAATGGCTGATACCTCCTATCCCCCCAAAACCACTTCACACCTTGAAAGAAAGTGGGATAAGCACACTCTTCAGGATCTCCTTAGCCCTCCTCATTTGCTTGAAATTTACTATATGAAAACAGTGAGACAAATACAGAAAATTATAAATATTACAATTATAATATGGATATAGTTATGTAAATGTAATTATTGCTTCCTACCAATCTACTTTCATCCTACCTTGTGTTTTTAAGCATTGCCAGTTATTGTTTTTCTGCTTTGGAAAACTTTCAGTTCGAAGACCTCTCCCATGGGCCAGATTTAGCCCTTTTTTTATCTTTATTCCATTCACACCACCTAACATTCCCCCAAACCCAGGTGCTCCCTGTCTGCTTGATCATAACTTTTAAAAATATGGAGATCTATTCTTTTCTAAAGTGGAAACAGAGGGTGTGGATCTGAGAGAGAGGGAAGTTTGGGGGCATCTGTGGGTAGAGGGAGGGAAATTGTGGAGAGGATTATTTTATGAAAAAGAATCTATTTTCAATAAAAATAAAAGATGTCACATCTCATTATAAATCCACCTCTCATGTTCTCTCTGTGCCTGTACTTGAGCGGGTAGTTGTTGATGGAAGGGGTCTCTCTGTGCCTGAGTTCCAGGATACAGCATTCATGGCTAAATTAGCTCACACTAGTACTACATGTTTCTGTCCAAATTCGTTTAATTTTTCTAAGTACAAAATTTTTCTACTCTCTTCAGTCCTCTTATTCCTCTTCACCCCCTTGATTTTACATTAAGTCACATGCCCTTGATTTTACATTAAATCACATGTCCTTGATTTTATATTAAAAGCAGAATTGAGGGTGAAGGCAATGTTCAGTCAGTGAAGTGCCTGCTGGGAAGCCATGTGGACCTGAGTCTGGAGCTCCATCACCCCTGCCAAAGCAGGGCAAAGTTATGCATGTCTATAACCTTAGTGCATGAGATGGGGAGCAGAGACAGGCAGATTTCTGAAGCTCATTGTATAGCCATTCTTGCCTAACTGGTGAGCTCTGGATTCAGTGAAAGATCATGTTTCAAAAGATAAGGTAGAAAGCAACAGTGAAAGACGCCTGTCATCAACCTCTGGCCAACACATACAGATACACAGCACACATGCCCATACAACTATATGAACACATACACTACACACAACAAAAAAACTGAAATTATCAAGATAGGTAACTCTTGCATTTTTTCCAATTTACTATATGAACCTTCCTTTGTTTTCCCAGTTTCTGTTGTTATTATAAAGGAGACATATTTGCAACTTCCAATGTAAAAGTGCTCATATGTGCCCACATGTGTTGACATTGCCTGGAATATTACAATAGTTTCTTTCATTCTTTCTGGAGGTGACGCTGGAGGTGGAAGCTTAATAGCCTCTTAATGTCTCTCTGAATTTGCTCTGTGAGTCATGCCATCTCTTTCTACATTGTAAGCAAAGTGTATGTAGTTGGTTTGAAAATGTGAGCCTAGTTATGTAACTTCCAAGAATTATCCATATTTCCTTCTTATTTTAGCATTTATGAATAAGGTCGGAATCCTTGGTTTTGTCCTCAAGGCTCTAAACATTTTATCTCTGGCTAATTCTTCAGCTACTTTTTTTTAGGAACTGGGTGTACTTGTATTCTACACTCAGAATACAAAGACTGTACATTTTTTCTCAAGGATTCTTTGGCAAGTTGTCAAACTGCCAATATAAGGAAAAGTTGCCAATGAACTATTATAATATCTTGTTACTTCCACAATATCAGTTGCTAAAGGATTTATCTCAGTAAGATTCTTTATGTTGTACAAACACTAGACTTATCAAGAAAGAGAAACGAAAGCACATATTTCCTGCAGCAGGGCTGAACTCTTCTTATGGAAATATTTTAAAATGCACAGATCATCCATATGTTTAAAAATACATATGTTTTTAAAAACACATATGGATGATATCTTTCAGTTTTCTCTGAAGATTATGAATACTCAAAACATGAGAACAATTCACCTTCTTTTCCCCTGCTTAATCGATGATACTATAACTTCTCAATTCATAATTCTACAAGTTAGCCTACATTCCTTCAACTTCCTTACCCACACCACCACAATTTCATCAGCATGTATGACAGACTAAAGATTTTCTTCTTAAATATTTTTGTGCTTCATCTGTATCACCATATATTCCCTGCAATTCTCAGTGTCAGCATTCAGAGTCTCTTGACTGATCAACTACCACAGCCGCCAGATACACTTTCCAACTCATGATACATCAAATTTAGATCATTCTCCCAACTGAAGTTGCTGTGATCTTTGAAAAGTTCCGATATGTACAAACACTTCCAATGACTTGCCACTGCTTTATTGAATGATTTATAATGATAACTCTCCCTTGGATGCACTTCTCTAAGCATCTCACTTCAGGGACTCTCTTAATCTACAGCACAGTATTGTGGGATATATGTTGATGTAATCACATTGGAATAATTAAGTAACTTGTTGCATACACATGCTACATGACCATCTTAGAGTCTCTTGATGAAGCTAAGATGGAAAGTCCTAGGGACTCTTTAAGTTCTGTGTTGCTATTGTCTCATAAAATAATATACAATGTACAAATGTATATGTACGTAACAATAGTGATTAAAGAAGAAGGGGCTTTGATTTGGAGAGGGAATGATTGGAGCATGGGAGAAGTTTGAGGGGGAGAAAGAGATTTCTAAATGATGTTAAATCAGTGTCTGTGTATACAATTCTCAAAAAAAAAAAAAAACACCCACAAGTTAAGAAAGAACGTACAAAACCTTCAAAATGCAAATCAGTGCTTTCCATTCTCTGGGCCCTACTAAGAAGATTGGTCTTATCTCCTGTATTGATATTTTGAAGAGTAGGAACTTATTTTGTCCCCAAGCCTTTTCCCAAACAGTATCATTAAGATCAATTATGGTTTATAAAACTTCATCATGAATAAATTACTAATGAAGTTTAGCTGAGGTAGTAGACAGAGCCTTCTCTATGACTCTGTGCTGGTGTCAATTATTCTGTGGTAATAATGATATTCTAAACAGACCCTAGTACACTCCTTTTGGGTATCAGACTATTGAAACAATGGTCTCAATGACACTGGAATTTCCCCAGAAATCTCATGTTAGGAAAAGGAAAAGGCTGAACCCTAATGCCAGCCACAGGAGGAACTAATCTCCCAGAAAGATGTTTTACATCTGAAGACCTGTCAGATCATCCTGCAGGAGACCCTGGAGCCCAGATAACAATGGGTCAATAATTTGTAAAAACCCCAGCTTATCCAGGACTGCTTAGTTATGCATACCTTTTCCTTTCTCTTGAAAACAATTTCCTGTCAGGAGGACCCTAAAGATAAACTTGAAGGAAGAAGGGGGCTGGAAATTTTGGTTCCACTTGCAAATGTAGCCACCACTAAAAAACATTCTTGTCTTCTTAAGTATAACTTGTCTCTTTAATTGGCCTATTGAGGGCAAGTGGCCAAGCCTAGCTTGTAGTGCTGCCAGGGCCCAGGCTGTGAACTTAACACTGCAAGACTTGCTCTTCTAGACTAAAGTGTGTACATCTCCTCGGTACTCTGTACTGAACCATAGGGAAATTAAATTCTATAATATTGGTGAAGGCACTCTTCATTTAGTAAAGTAAACAAACCTTCTCAAATGCTAAGTATGTGGGGATTGCAGAGGTGGTTCAGCAGTTGAGAGTGCTGATTGCTCTTAAAGAGAACTTGGCTTTGATTCCCAGTACCTACATGGTGGCTAATGTTCTGTAACTCTAGTTCTTGGGAAATGAACTGTCTCTTCTGACTCCATGAGCAAGGCATGGGGGAAAGATACCCATACACATAAAATAAAAAATAAATGCATCTAAAATACAGCTAAGTATGTCGACTATTATAAGAGTTCTTTTGTTTATTTAATTATCATTCTCCTCTATTTCAAGAAGATAACTGGGGACATCATTCCTTACCTAACAGTATACCCCCCTCCATTGCCAGAGCCCATAATGGCAATGCAAAAGCCCAAGAGCACAAGAAAAATAGCATGTGTGGTAATGGCAGCAAGGGTCTTAAGGAAAGGAACAAAATTCTTTTTAGAATACTAAGAGGAAAGAAAGTGACATATACTTAATTTAAAAAGAATTCAGAAATCTGATAAGAGTAAAAGGTGACGGAGGAAACAAGGAACCACTCAGTATTAGATGGCAACAGGCAAGTAGGCTATGTAAAATCAGATGTATTTGCTTGTGTGTACTTGATCCTAGACACAAGGGACACAATCTCAGTAATGACCCAATCTCCTAAGCATAAAATAGGATTGGTAGCCTAAAGTGTAAAACAGACAATTCCAGTATGAGATAAAATGGTGGATTAGAGAGTATATCAAGAAAATAATGGAAGTTTAATGCTCAATAATCAAAAGGGAATTACCAGAACTTGAAGACTATCTAGGCTTTAAATATTTGTATAAACCAGCAGTCAGTCCAACTATTAACTAAAATTGTATATTTTACTTTCGTGGGAGACTGTTGAATATAAGATGGCTTGATAAACGTTTTAAAGTGGATGTTTCTTACATACCCACATTTGCTTGTGCCCTAGATTCACACCATGACTAATTACCAAATAATATGGTAAATTCCAGGAAAGAAGTAAGCACTTAGAAGCCCAGAGGACAGGTAGGTACTCAACCTGATCTTGGGAGTGGTGGTCCAGTGAGAGGCATTTAAGTAACCGAGATGCAAGCTGTGTCACAGATGAGAAAGAAGTATTTGCCAAAGAGATGATGACAAATTAGGGGGAATAGTGTGTCCTCAATGTGAACTGATTATGCAAATGCAAAAAAATAGATAAAACTTAACCAAGACTTGGATTTAATCCTGAGGATTATAAGGAAGAACTGAAAGGAGTTTATACCTGAAGGTTGTGTAATGTGTGGGATCTAAAGCAAAAGTGGAAAGTTTAAATCTGAAAACCTAAAAGGACTACTTTTTCCCTTTAAGACAGGACAAAATAAAAAGCATGAGTGAAGATGAAAATGAATGGTTCTATAAAAACAAAAAAGAGATAAGCAAATTAAAAAAAAATGCAGCCACGCCTGATAACTTTTAGTTTCTAGGTGAAAGAGGAGGCAGGATCAACTCTTGAAAATAATGTGTATCAGATTAATTAAGGTTTTAAATGAGAGAGAGAGGCTGGTGATGGGGCTCAGTGGTATAGCCCTTGTCTAACATGAGGCACAAAGATGGGGGGGTGGGGGGGAGAGTGGAAGGGAAAGAGATCATGAGGAGAAAGTGAGGGGGAAGGAGAGAAAGAGAGACAAAGAGGATGGATGGAGGGACAGAAGGAAAGAGGGAGACACAGAGAGAGGGAGGGAGGGACAGACGGACAGACAGATGGAGGGGGGAGTTTGTTATAGCCATCAAAGAGGATGTAAAGGAGCTGAAGAAAAATCCAATGGATCACTGATGGATGTGTCCTGGTTAGTACCAATTCACTCATCAGGTTTCATCGGAGGTGTCACAGTGAGCTACAGTGAGGCTCCTCTATTTCACACCTTTGAAATAAGACTATCTTTCCTGTAGAGGTTTATCATAATGTTAATCTTATATTAATATTTGAGATTATATGATTAGGATCTACTCCATACCTTCTTACTCTCCACTGTATAGATTAACCTTTTTTTCTCCCCTCTAAAATATGAAGACTAATAATCTCTGCCTCTATTGCCATTTGTCCCGCATCTTATGGCTATAATACTAAGTAACTATACACATGTTTTACTCAAGAAGAAAAGTAAACTCTAAGAGATCAATCATTGTGTACAAGTTTAAGAGCTAGTACAATCAGAATTCCATCCAGGCCTGCATCAATCCAAAAGCCAAACTGCCTCTTCTTGTTTACACTGCTTGCTTAGGCACTAGGAGACTAAAGAGTTCCTACATGAACCCTCCTAGGGTGTTTTTAATATGTTTTTCAAAGTTCCTGTCTTAACTTCCCTGCTTATAAGGAAACTAAAATGAACAAATGTCTTCCATCCAAATGAATGATTTTAGAAATAAACCTCTTTGGCAAGTTATAATTACAATCCAATAAAGTTAATAGTCACAGCAATCACTTGCCATTTTCTGTCTCCCAAATAATAGTGTCTAGTCATCTACAAGCCAGTTCTATATAATACTGTACATTTCCATCTCTCCTGCATAGGTTTAATCTCACTGACAAGATGTATAGTGTGAGCCCAAAGAACTTCTCTTGTCAGCAGTGCCATTAGAACGGCCATGGAAGCAGTGTGCAATAATGGAAAGAGCCACACAAATCTGAGCAAAGTCTTTCAGCTCTCTGCATCTCCATTTTCTTATGAAGACAGTAAAAATAATGGCACTCACTACCATACCACTTATGAAATGATTAATGAGATAACGCATACAAAACATCTTTGGCACAGTAAATATAGTAACTAAATTTCTTTTCCTTCTGCTTCTTCTATGTCCAGAGGCAACTTCCTATGAATTCCTTGAAAAGTACCCCAGAGGCAACCAATTCTACTTCAACTCCTCCCAAGTTATGGAACGAGACATCCTGAAAGCAGTTTTCATTTACTGGTAGAGTATTGCATTATAAGAATTTCTGTCTCCACTTTGATTTCTCCCAATGTTTAAGCAATCAAATGTAACCATTATATCATCAGGCAGAGTTGGGTTGAATATCTTAGTTACTTTACAGATGAAGAAATTAAGAAAAGGAAAGCTAGGTAGCAGGCATACACAGGGAAAATCAAACAAAATCCTGCACTGTTGGTTGTTTAGTTTAGTGCTATCTCAAATAGAAACATCAGCAATAGCAATACTAATGCATTGATATGATTCTTGAGTTGGAAACTCACTAAAATATTCTATAATCACAGTATGTTGTTTACATGTATAAAATACCATAACGAAACCCACTATTTTGTACAATTAATAGATGATAATAAAATGGGGAGAAAATAGCAGATAAGCTCTTGGTATTGATGTGCTGTCTTTTACAAAAAAATTAATCTGGAAAATAAATCTCATTGGAAGCACTTGCACTGTATAAAGTGACTGGCATATTTCAGTGTTGACTATTAATATTTTTCTTTCAGGGGAAAAATAGAAGATGCTAGTACAGTTTTAGAGCAAAGGTGGTAAAACTGGAACTTATCTTTTCATAACTGTATTATACATGTAATCAGAATATATAAATAAATGAAGCCACACATACAAATGGCATGCATGTTCTCTGAAATTAATCAAAACATCAAAAATAAATGAAATTATTTCTCATAGAGAGTCTGTATGGTTGTCTCTGGGCTAAAGAGGGAAAAATTTCTGCCAAGTGGAATCTTCTTCTTTATAGTGAAGTAATCACAAAAAAAGTTGTCTCAGAGAACTCTAAAAACCAAGTCTTTCTAAAGGATTACTGTTTCTTGAAATAGGCAAGATTTTATAGGAAATACAGGCTAATAAAAATTAAGCAATAGTATTATCCATGCCATACTAACACTACAGCATATACTAATTAGCTTCATTCAAAGCTTGCAGTATTTTCCCCAACTATTTCCACTAAATCAAACTTTAGACACACACACACACACACACACACACACACACACACACACACACACACCACTTATGTGCCCTTTAAGCAAAGATGATTAAAGCAAAATAAGCAATTACTCCAAACAAGTTACTTCTCATTACCTAATTTCATACCCAAAGGAAAGTTCCAGACTTACTCTATGTGAATAATGTGCCCAGTTGTAAATCAAATTCTTCTGAAATACCACTGAAATCTGCCTCAAGGAACAGCTTTGAAGCTTAATGGGTTTTAAATGATCTTACAACTAAAGCTTCTATTTAAGTAGGAGGAGCTCCAACTTTAGCTGCAAAAAGTACCAACTATCATGAGAAAATTTGCATTCAAAGCAAATCAGCACTCAAAGTTATATTTGCTTTAAAAAATTCAGAGGAAACTATATCTGAGTGATTTTCCTTTTTAATGACTTCCTGATATAGCCTCTTCATATTGCCACTGTTAGCCTACTACGTGACTCACCACACTGCAAATCAAATGATAATCTAAAGGCAAGCATATGATTAATAGGTCTCTGTTTTATCAGCATATACTGTGCAAAGGCATCCTGGTTTTGAGTGCTAAATACCTTTAAGTAGAAAAAGAGGACTCCTCAAACCTGGATTCTATTCTAGGACCTGGTTTCATAGTCAGCTCTGGAATCTTGTGTGCTTTCCTTAGCTCTCTTGGCACTATTTTGGAAAAAAAAAATATTCCAGGGTCTGATGATGTAGGTCAGGGTCTAATCAGTGTGTGCAAGATAGCAGGTTCATTTTTAAGCACTAAGAAAAAGAATGGAAAAAAATTACTGAATGGGACCACAGGTGTCATCCATTCATTTTATGGTTGCCTGAGACGGATAGCGACATTTTTAGTGGTGTGATCACCACCAAAGTTTCAATACTGCAGTAAGTAACCACTCATCCATGATCCTGTAAGCAACCAAAACGAAAAACTCAGTAGAATCAGAGATAAGGAGAACAAGGAGGGGAGGGAGGGGAGGAGAGGAGGGGGGGAGAAAAAGGAGAGAATGAAAGAGGAGGAAGGAGGGAGGGAAGAAGGAAGAAATGAAGGGAGGAAGGGAAAGAAGGAAAGAAAAGCTAGGAGGGAAGGATCGAGAGGGAGGGAAGGAGGAAGGGAGGGAGAGAGGAAAGGAGAGAGGGAGGGAGCGAGAAAGGAAAGAAGGAAGAGAAGGAAGGTGAATGAGGGAAGAACAGAAGGGGAAGAAAAAAGGGAGGAAGAAAGGTGGAAGGGAAGGAGGAAGGAAAAAGGAAGGAAGGAGAGAAGGAGTGAGGGAGAAAAGAAGGAAGGGAGGGAGGGACAGAGAAAGGGAGGAAGGCAAAAAGAAAGGAGAAGGAGGAAAGGACAGAAGGAGGAAAGAATGGAGGAAGGAGACAGGGAAGGAGAGATGGTGGGGAGGAGGCAGGAAGGCAAGGGGAGGATGGAGAGTGAAGGAAGGAACCAAAAGGAATAGGCAGGAGGGAAAAGAAGATAGGACAAGGGCGGGGCACCGCATAGGAAGGGGATGGGAAGTAGAAAGACAAGAAAGGGTCACGGAAGAAAGTGTGCTCAAAATACATACATGCATGAAAGTGTCCTAACGAAACATACTATTGCATATAATTAATATATAATAGCAAATACATTATAATGTTAACTCATTTTAGCCTTCTATTTCCACAAAAATGCCTCTGCACTTTGCCTAAGAAGTGGGCCTTTATGAGCTGAGGGTGGAGCTCTCATTCATGGCTACGAAAGACTTGAAACCCAGCTTCACAAAACAAACAAAGGGAAAAAATCCTCTATCTTATGTAATTCAAATTGATAGACAATAATTAGAGGATGTCTAAAATCCCTCCGGTTCCTAAAAGCCCTGATGTGATCCTTGGTATTATAGTAAAAATCCACTAAGCTTCATGCACCTCTTTTTCCATTGCAAAGATCAACTCTTTCTTCACACAAGGAAATGAGATTTTATTTCAGTCCAGATAAAATGAAGAAACTTGGGCTAACACTCAATTCTTCTTCACCTTATAACTCTCTGTAGAGACTTTCTCTGGCCCTCATTTCATCACCATGTTCATGCAAAGTTTCATTTGAATCATACAAAGCCCCCAAAAGCCAGAATACTTTTGCTACTTTGCTAGGTAGAGGAGATCTCCTCAATGGTGAATTCCAAATGACAATTACCTGAATTTGGACTGTGTCTCCAAACCGCTAACATGCAAATGGATGAAAATCACACTCTTTAATTTGGAATGCATGTTTAGAATTTAAAGATAAGCTACACTTTGTATTAAAGAGGTAATTAAACAAAGGCGCCTAAACAGAGGGCCGTGTATACTCTTCTCTCCATTACAAAGTTTATGTTTTTCCCGAGATGGCTTTCTGCCCCCAAATGTCTTTGTATTTGTATTCATTCCCATAGTTAATGTTTTTCTGTAAAGTTTTCTGAGACAAGATCCCAGCATATAGGCCCGAGAGGCCTCAAACATGCAAACCCCAATCATGTCTTGTATTTCAGAGTGCTGAGATTACAAGCATGTGCCACCATGTGGATCTAGCGTAATATTTTTCCAACTTTGAAGTTAGAAAGGCAGAAAGAAACTCCAAAGCAGTTAAAGAGTATGGCGTTGGCTGATTTGGCTGTTTTGCAAACATTTTGGCCAGAAATTACTTATCAGACCTCTGGGTGAGAGTTTAGTGTCAGAATTTGCTGACACGAAAAATAAAGAGGAAATCTAGATTCAAACTTTCCTTTCTTTTTCCTGAGATTGCAATTTCTGTTAGCTCCAGAAAGTTTTCCTCAGGTTCCTGCTTCCTGTAAATCTTTTGGCAGCTGCAGACACATCACTGAACTATGTAACTCATGTTCAATACCATAGAACCAGCTTTGTGGTGTTCGGTATCTTGCAATAAATAATACAGTACCTGTAATAACAGATATGTAAAGGATAAATTTGATTTGGTTAACGAGCTTCTGTTTTAAATAATAGTAATGCATGATGCATCTGTTGCTGAAGTTTTACTATATAGTTCCTTCTATCTTGATTACACACCTCAATTGTCAAAAGCATAGACTAAACTTTGCTGCTTCACATGAAGAGAAGTTCGCACAAAAGACAACTCATTTCATTTTCCTAAAAGTTCTATTTCAACCTTCTCTAGTGACAGGGATGCATGTATAAAGCAACCATAGCAGTTATGACTCTACTTCAGATTTAAAAATTACAGAAATAGAAGACTGAGGCATAATAAGTGAGAGATCATGTTTTGTTTTGTTTTGTTTTTATTTTTTAAGGTGGAGAGAAATAGAGTAAAGATACTTGGCACCAACCTCTGGCCTCCACACATGCAATCAAAGCAGACGCTGCTGCATAGACATATAAGCATTGTACATGTGCACACACAAGTGCAAACATGCATACACACACATACACACACACACACAAACTTTACAATATCAGGATAATTAAAATCTAAGTTTCTTATACTTGACAGTTATATTTATGCTCTTTCTATACTTACTGAACTGCTACAGATTTTATATTAAATGTTTGTCTGGCAGGAATTAAGATATCTCTTTTTGTGTATGATGTTCTATGTCTTCAACTACTCTGTTGACCACCAAAACAGGAAATGGTTACTTTCAACTGCTGTTCCAATGGGGTCGTGAGGAAAAGTTGCATAGTTGTTACTTTGTGTCCATTGCCACTTGATTCTAGATTCTCTAAGGATATTAAAGTCAGCAGATGTCCTCATCTTTACAAAAAAAATGGTGAGATGTTTGCAGAGACTCTATGTACATCATCCAAAATCCTTTCAGGAATTTCTAGATTAGTTTTATTATCTAATATAAAGTATGTGCATGTGCTATGTACATAGCTGCCATACTGTACCATTTAAGGGTAAATCACAAGAAAAATACTTCTGTATTTGTTTAGTTTGGATTCAATTTCAGTGTTTGGTTAAATGAAAAGACATGGAGCCTCTAGAAAAAAGGCTTCACTGCATCTAATGCTTCAAAGTGTTATTTTGCATTAAAGGTTAAGAGGTATTAAATAGAAAAAGAGAGAGGGAAGAAAGAAGGGAACATGATTATATATACACTCAAGGTTTATCACAAAATTCTAAATTTAATACCAATGTCTAAATATTCACATAAGCATACTCCATGAGACAGTGTGTCATGGCTGCTTACCTTTCCCACAAATCTAGCTTTATTTTGCTGAAATCAATCTGCGATCTCCACTACCAAGATTCAATAGCAGGAATCCAGAGCTGAGATTGACAGGAAACCCACTTGAACTAGAAAATACAGCTGGCAACAAAAGAGGCCTATCCCTAGGTGGTTTTCAGAAGCTGGAATTAGCACCAACCAGGTGTGAATGCACACAACAGAGGCTAGCGGTGCCAGATTGCTTCTCTTCTCTCCCACTCATTGCACAGTTACTGGGCATTCAAGTTCTCAGCACCCATACAGAGATGTTAGGTAGCTAGTTAAATATTGCCAGGCCTGGAAGATACTGGGGCTGAGCTATTGTCAGAACCAACAGCCTGTAAAACCAAGAACTGGCACTGCAGGACTAATCACAGGTTTGCCCTGTGTGAAGATGTGACATCCTAAACTGCTCTGAAGGTCGTTAACAGATTGCCATCTAAACCTGATTCCAGGAGCCCCAAAACTTGTAAGATTATTATATAGCAGGTGGCTTTCTGATAAAGAACAAAGTCGCACCATCAGCCCCTCCTCCTGTAACAGTAGATGCAAATGTGCCTGTCAGTCATCCAGAGAGGAAAATATCCCTCAGGACATAAAGTTTCTTCTTCTAGAGACTTTATAATAATTAAAAAGTCTTCCTAAATGGGGCTGGAGAAAAGGCTCAGAGTTGAAAAGCACTAGAAGCTCTAGAGAGCTCAGGTTTGATTGCCAGTACCCACATGGCAGCAATCAACTATCTGTGGCTCCAGTCCCAGGGTATCTGATGCCTTCTTCTGGTCACCTCAAGCATGAGGCACTCTTAGTATTCAGACATAAAAATGTACATGCATACAAAATGCCTGTACACATAAAAATAGGGCGTTTTAAGTCTACCTAAAATGTAGAGCCAAAGAATAATCTCATTGACCGTTGTCTACTCCCTCGCCATCAGTGTGCTTTCCTTGACTCTTTGACACTAAGCTGTGTGTGTTTCTTATGAATATTTTTCAGGACACAATGAGTATCAGAAGGCCTAAGTGACATCCTGGGTGACAAGAACAACAAACTCTAATAAAGAGGATCATTAGCATTTAAAAATTTTTAAGAGAACAATTTACTCTGTGTCATGAGGATGAGCATCTTCAGGCAGAGATGGTTTAGAGGACCATCCTGCTTTTGTCAATATCAAGTTGCAAAATAGTTTAAAATACATTGATATTTTAGCCCTCTTCTCTGCCAAAATCCCTTGGAATTTCATAAGACATAGAAGTGAGTTTTGCTACCTTTTGGAAATGTTCTGAGTCTAAAGCTGACTTTAAAACTGTGACAAAAGCCAGGCATGGATGGTACATGTCTTTAATCCCAGCACATGGAAGACCCGTGGAGCACTGTGAGTTCAAGGCCAGCGTTGCCTACCTCAAAAAGTGAAGCAAAACAAAACACCAGCAGCAGAGCCTACTTATTTCCCAGGTTCCATATCTCCTTTCAGCCATACAAACTGTGTTAGAACTGTATACACAGCTTCCCAACTCAAGGCCACATTTTCAAACTCCTTCACAACTTGACATGAATATATGGCAATAAATTCAATAATAGTACCCAGAAAGCTAAATGTGTAATCTTTGGACCAGATTTTAACAAGAAATTCACATTTTATCTTCCCCCTTTCCACCTAATCAGCAAGCTATGGACTGGATGTAATGGTGGCAGCAATTTTTGACTACATAAACAATATCAGTATACTACAAGATGGCAAAGTGACAACATAAAATTATCCTGGGCATTTGATGACCTCAAGTAGTGTTGTCTATCCACATTTTGGTCTTATTTTGATGTCTCTGGATTATAGCAGTTTACTGTCCCTTAACTGATACTGAAATAAGCCTTTGTTAGAACCATATTACCATTAAGGGACTGCTCTTCACAAGGATATCTGCAAACGAAATCCAGAAATGAAAGAGTGCACAAGATGTAAAAGAAGAATATATGGGGATGACGTTTGAAATCTAGTAAGTCAAAGGCTTTTTTGGTTTTGCTTCTTGTCTTGACCTCCCATAAATCCTAGCAGAGCAGTGATTGCCCACTGTGTTATTTCTTTAGAGTAGACATTGGCTGAGCTTCCATGGACCTCTTACCTCAGTATGTAATTTCCTTATGGGCAGAAATAGTGTGTCTCTAGCTTCTATAATTCAAATTCCTTAACTAGTGCAGATACTTAGTATGTGTTTAATGAATGCACCCATATTCCCACCTTCATTTTTTAAGTTCTTAGACACATAGCCTTTATTCTGATGGTGCCAATAGTCCCAAATCAAAACTAATAATGACAGAGTTCGAGGAACTATTGGTTTAAACAAGCATTCCCGTTTAACAAACTAAGAGAAACTAAACACTTCTTCAAAGTTCTCATGTAGGAAGTGGAACTCAAATTCAATGATTAGTCACTATTTTTGCTCCTCACAACACACTCTTGGTACAAACATTACTACAGTAGACCCCTCTTAGCAGTACAGGGATACTTCCTGTGAGTTGTAGTGGATACATGGATAGTATCAACACCCTACGGAAACTATGGGTTTTTTCCTATATATACATACCCACAATAAATTTAATTTACAAATTAGGTACAGTGAAGGAATAATAACACGAATGTTAAATAGAATGATTTAACAATATGCAAAGTGAATTTCTATGAATGTGGTCTTTCCCTCTTAAGGACCTTGTATTAAACTTTAATGACTTTTCTTCTTATCAGTAGCTGATAATAGATTAATGAATTTATAGGAAGTCACATCTCAGATAAGAGAAGAGTACTATCTTGGCATTCCCATTGTACAGAAGAGAAATTTAGGCCACCAAAAGTTCAACATTTAGCAAATGGAACTCAAAATCATTTATCATCAAAAGGTACTTTCCTTGGTCCAACAAAGTCAGCCACACTATCTTCCAGCAACAGCCTGACAATAAGCTGGGTGGCAATGGATAGATAGCATCTGTGTCTTTAAAACAAATTAATTCGTTACAAATAATCAAGCCAACATAATTTATATGTTCAGACTTGCTAGGGAAACACAAGCTATATCATGTTTACAAATACTTTTTCTACTTTTTGTGGAGATTTTCTTGTAGCCACATCTGGCCTTGAACTCGGTGTGTTGCTGATGATGACCTTGAAATTACTATCCCTCCTGCTTCTACATTTCAACTGCTGCAATTACAAGCATGCACCACCAAACTCAGTTTGTACAGTTCTGGGAGTCGAACCCAGGTCTTTGCGTATGTTAGACAAAATTCTACAAACTGAGATACAACCCCCATCACTTTATGCTGTTTGCTTGATCAGTGAATACTTTCACTTTAAAACTATTAACACAAGGACGTTTTAAAATCTGGTCTGTGTTTGCCACAGTTACTACAAAGTGGCCTGGAATGAACATGTGAAACTGCTAAGGAATATAAATATTTCACAGCACAACATAAATATTGTAACCTTGAAAGAGCTTTCATAAGATCAATTACTATCTAGCAAATCATCTGTAAAACACTTTATTGATTATATTTGTAGACTTCTTGTTACAATAATATCCAAACATACATAAAAGTACATTTCTAAAACCACATTGCCCAAGTCTGGGGACATATAGAGCTCAATTGGTAGAGTCTTGGGTTCTGTTTTGCACATCCAAACACCAAAAAAGAAAATATATTTCCACCATAAAATAAAATCCTAAATGTTCATTACCTAGATTGAAAGTGAGATAACAAAATATTTATTAATATTCCATAATGTGAAATCTGACCCACCTATTCTCAAAAATCAAGAAGGAGCAATTCATAGAATCTGATCTGGACAAGACTGAACCATGCCTAAACCTAGGCTACTTAATTTTTAACAGACAAAAAAAATCACTGTTCAGAAAGGAGAAATCAAATGGAGTTAGAGACAAAGTCTTATAAGGATAATAATTCATTATTCATTTGCACCATATCATACTGCCTCCTAGCATTAAATACTCTTCAGAAAATAATGCATGTAATATGGCACACCCATTTGCTCTATAAATCCACTGAAAAAAATCTGGGGCGTTTTTAAGCATTACCAGATACAAATCTTTTCTACATGAAAATGTTCAAATGGTAGAAATTGCAAAATAATTCATTTTCAACTATTTATATCAAATATATAAACTGTATTATAAAATAAAGTTTATTAATAAAAAACTTAGAGAAATAATCATACAGAACTTTACCATAACATCATGGCCATTCCTGGTTTCTCCTTGATAATGTAGAGTCAGAAGTGAGTACATAATCAAACTTTTAATGAGAGATTAACTGGACACCCAAGTGTACACATGTGTGTTCTTGGATTGAGACTTAAGAAAATTAGGAAGTGAAGTCCCAGCTGGACACTGAACAACCAACAGAAAATTCCTAACAGCCAGGGCATACCATCATTTCGAAGAAAAATAAAGATCAAAAATGAGCATTAATCTTCTCAAGTTGTCATTTTACTAGTGCCCTGTGGGTTTTAAAAATGTTTAACTTTTAAAAAGTTACTAAGTAGGGTTTTGAAACAGATTCATTTATGAATCCTTTCATTTAACTTGAAGAGAATTGCGGAGATTGTGGACCATATTCACCGCATATTAACACTGACTTAGAAGGTGTGAGATTGCCAGAAAATACAACAGCTGAATTATTTGATCATTTACAGTAACATTGGGATGACCGTGTGAACAATTTTAGATTGGCCATTTATCTCTCTTTGTCTTTCTCTCTGACTACTTGCCTGATTTTTCTCTATTTTTTCTTCTGTTTTTTTAAGGCAAGCATTTGCTCTGTGGCTTTGGAATTCTCAATCCTCTTGCCCTCCCCTCCCAAGTTGCTGGGACTACAAGCATGCCTCACCACACCCAGCCATATTTTGGCAGTGTATCTTTTAAAACATGTTTTGTGCTTTATTCATCTAAGACTTACTTTCTACATTGGCTATCACTACTTAGCGGTTCATTCATTCTGTCAGTCATTTATCCAATCAATAGTTATTAAATGCTGACTAGGCAACTAGAACCCAGTGAAGGACAATTCCTGCACTCAATGAACTCATACCTGTGAAAAGGATAGATTGTAAACAAATAAAAACAATCAAGGATATAGACTGTGATAATGATCCCATTTATTCCACATCCAGGTAAAGTCTGGATATACTCTTCAGTGACAGAATGCCTGATTAACATACTCAAATCCCTGGGTTCCATTCCCAGCTTGGAGGGAGGAAGGAAAAGGTAAAGGAGCATGGGCAATTGCAGACCAGCTTTGGCTCTCTTATAAAGAAACTACCTCAAAAGTAAAGCAACAAAATAAAATTTAAAAAGAGCAACTAAACAGGATTACGTCAAGGTTTTAGTAGGAAATAAATCAATTGGCACAACCCGTTTATCATGTTCCTGGACTATAATAAGCCAAGTTGTGAATTGTTTGATGGACAGTTTTTATTAGAAGGTGGATAGCCTGAAGATGAAAGAAAATTTACCTAACAATTTGTCAGGACTTAGTCCTTGCCATCTCCTCGAGCTATAATTCCCAATACTGCCATACTTAGCTGTCAAAACAGGAATTATTTGTTCTAATAAATCCCAACTGACCAGGTTGGGGTTGGGGCATGGTTCATAGAGTGCTTACCTAGCATGTATGAAGCCCCAGGTTCAATTCCAAGCACCATGTGTACTTGGCATGATGTAATCCCAGCACTTCAGAGGACCAGCAGGAAGATCAGAAGTTCACAAGCAGTACTCATGAAGAACTGCTACATGGAGAAGGAGTAGTTATGTTGAAGTATTTCAATTTGAATGTTTATATAGTGTGACAAGTTTTTAAGTGTGTATAATGTATGGCAACACTGACAGCTAAATTTTTATGATGTATGAGGAGCAATGTCTGAATACAACAGTGAAGGAACAATTCTCAGAAGAGAGAATAAACTAATTCTGAACTATTAAACGGCCAAAGACCTTACTGCCACAATTGACTGTGCTGAAGCTTCCTCAATTGTTTTCGTAAATAAAGGAACCAATTTCTGTAAATAGTTACCAGAAACTCTTCCAGTTTCATTGCCAAAGCATGAGGTTCCTCTTCTGGATAAAACAAAATCAGAAAGTATCCCAGGATAGATATCCACAGATCATTGCAACTCCTAAAACTCCAGATAATAAATAGCAAGTGATCTTTTCTCTGGAATATCAGGTCTATAAGCCAGAGTGGATTGTAGAATCACAGATATCCATAAAATAGAATAAGATAGAAGAATCCAGCATTTTCACTTATTTCTAAAAGTTTGATAAGCTAAACTAGGACAACAGCGCAATACAGGAAAGACTAACAATTTTTAGTACAGTACTCTCGTTTATGCTTCGTGTTAAAATATTTATAATGACTTCAGTATCCTTCCCACATATGAGTATAAAATTGTCTTTTCTTATGATGAATTACATTGAATTAGACTATTCCTAAAAATGTAGGAAGACAAGCAAGCAAACAATAAGTCTATAGTTAATACTTAAAACCACCAAAGCAGGAGATATAACAGGATCTTCTATTTATCACAGAGACATCATTCCCTTCACGAGGTCCATAGCTTAGATATCCACAGATGAATTTTCAAAATTTTTTTCAGGAAAAAAATGTTGTCCTATATCCAAATAGATTGCATCATAATGTGTACTTACTGTTCTACCTCCTGAACTGAGCTACAAGACTTATATTTTTATTTATCTTCGTGCTCTTGTAGTGCATATCTGCTGGAGATAAAGGATGTACCAGAGGAGGGAAAACTTACTTGTTTGACTTAACTGGCTTTTTTTCACATTTAGTTATCAGTGATGTTGACCTTTTACAATATCATGGGTCTTTCAGACTGCCACACTGCCTGACAATTCTCACTAGCTATGTTATTAAGATACCTGATGACAAAGACACGGTGACACAGATGTTGCTTATTATGGTCATTTTGGAGAACTCAATGACTATAAAACCTTTTTTAGTAAGATTGAATGGGATTTTCTTACAGCCAGCCAATAATTACCCTACTTAATTCCTCTCCCTCTCTCTCTCTCTCTCTCTCTCTCTCTCTCTCTCTCTCTCTCTCTCTCTGTACCTTTGGAGCCTATCCTGGAACTCACTCTGTAGAGTAGGCTGGCCTTGAACTCACAGAGATTCACCTGTCTATGTCTCCTGAGTGCTGGGATTAAAGGCATGCACCACCAACGCCCGGCCCTAATAAATTTCTTAACTATGGTCAATGACATTTAAGGAAATTTCTCACTATAGCAATCAATTGTTTATATTCTCATGCATGGTAAATCAACACCCACCCAAAATGCTAGAGTTTCAGGATGGAAAGGTTGTCTTTAAAGTGATATGAAATATTAAGATACCATAATTAATAAGAAATATTAAGATATATCACATGGTGTCTTTCCTGCATCTTTCACTTAAAAATGTTAATTATGTCTCATTTCATCATGAGTAATACAAATTAATAGACCAATAGATTCTTAGGCTTAGCAGACATGCACAAACTTCTGATTAATAACAAAACAAAGCAAGACACATTGGTGAATGTTGTGGGGTATGGGACCTGAATTTTGGCCCAAGTGCTACCACCACTCTAAGTTGAACACACCTTTCTTTTCTTCAGCACATCTGTCGTCTAACTCCTGAAGGAACAGTGCTGAACATCATAGTCAATGCCAATTACTCCAGAAATTCCCTTTAAATAATCTTTTTGTTACAAGGGTAGCTATCCTACACATTCTTTTACAGTTTTAAAAAAAATGTAAACCTACCTTTCAAAATGTGCGAGGGATCCAGAAACTTCTTGGAAAATGTCTCTAGAAGCCCTGTGTAAAGCTATCAGTATTAATAAAACTAAGAACAGAATTTTTAATCTGCTAACTTACTGATATCTGTAAAAGGGTAATTACTCAAATGTTGATTTCTTTTACCAAAAAATGTTTAAGATAACAAAATGTGTTAACTGGCATAGCTCATATTTTATTCTCTTCTTCCAAAACAGAATGGCTATACTAATACTATTCATCACATGAAATTAAAGAAACACATGAAACATATTAGTACTAACTGTGATACTATTTTTTTACAGAAAATACATTTAAAGGAATATATACATTATACAACCAGCCAATGAAATAGAAATCATGCCAGTACAATGTAACATTATATGAAAACAATACAATTCCCAAAGAGCTAGTGTACAAAATCCAGTCCTACAGAAAGAAAACAAAACTTTAGGGTCACTAGGTCTTGCTGCTATTCTCATACCATCAGCAGTAAGACTCTCCTATTTATAATCCCGCCTTGTGAAAAGATTCCGCAACTTTCCTCGGGAACCATTTCCAATGTTTCACAATAAAGATTCCTGCTTAAGTCTGCCTCAAATCTCTCAAGGTTCTTCTTGAGTCCATTGCATCATCCAAGAGTAAAGAGAGGACTGATTGACTGTCTTCTGCATCTGAGTCATCAGCACATTTGAAGGCAGTGATTAGGTTAGCTATAAGGCTTCTCTTTTTCTGTGTCAATGAATAGACGCCTTCAGCAATCCGCTTTGAAGATCCACATTGTATTCTGTAACTGACCTATGTGTGTATAGCTGTCTTACTTCAAGGACTCTAGTAAGATCTGCTGCGATTTGATTTAAGCATCTGGAGAAACACTGGTGACTTTAGACTCAGCATTTAGAACTTTGATGTAATCTACAGAACTGCTCTTTCCCTAGGAGTTTTCTCTGTCGGGATAATATTAAGCACTGTTGCTGAAATGATCTGAATTGTAATTGCATTACCAGAGTGTAAGAAATGCACATTAAAACATTAAAAATTCCTGGCTCCGGCTTACAAACAAAAACAAGAGCACTTCGATTTTAGCCTTGTGGTATCCTGTCCAGAGGCCAAGAAATTATTCAAGTGGTATTTCTCAGGAAACAAATGTTTAGACTCCTGGGAAGAAGCCAGAAAGCTGGAGTGGTGATGTGCTTCTTGGCTCCCCAATTATTATGTCACCAGAAAAATATTTTGGCCGAGAATTTGATCCTCGTCCTCATTTCCAGTCCACTGCTGCTCATAAAGTTCTAGTCTTTAGAGAATTCCACGGGGCACTCCCATGTGCATTTGCATGGTTAGCTTGTCATGTGTTATACATTTGAAATTTGACCTTTTGGAATTTAGAAGGTATTGCCAACATAAAAGCTGTCTTCTTACATATTACTGAATAAAAGAGAATGAGTGCCTCTCTAAGGCTTCTGTTTTCCATTGCTAAATCAGACTCAGTAAGAGAGGGGAATGGTGTTTGCTATACTTAATTTTGACATGGCTTAAAAGTGAAGAATAAACCCTAAACACAAGCTGGCCACCAACCCCAGTACAACTACAATTTCTCCTTATTAGACTTAATTTAAAAATTGGATTACATGTTATTTGTATGTGTGCATGTATGTGTTATGTGAATAAAGCCAGCTGACAATTTGTGGAAGATGATTCTTTCCTTCTAGGGGGTGCTTAGGAATCAAACTTATTATCAGGATTAATGACGATGACTTTATCCACTGAGCCATCTTGACAAACCAGATTTAATTTTTAATTGACAAATGAAAAATGTACTTATTGACTGTACACATTAAGTTCATTTCAAATACATATATACTATTAATGGTTAAATGAAACTAGGTAACATAATGCATTACATCACATACTTACAATTTTATATTAAGAACACTGAAAATGTACTCTCTTCATAATTTTTCAAGAAAACATCATTAACTATAGTCATTATGTTACATGATAGATCTTAGAAGTTCATTGCTACTGTTTAACTGAATTTTTGGAACCTTTGACCAACATCTCACTGTTCCCTAGAATCTACCATTCTACTTTCTATTCTTAAACCTTTTTAGATTTCAAATACAAGTGAGGACATGAAATATTTATTCTTCTATGTCTGGCTTATTTCATTTAAAATAATATCCTCTAGCACTGCCCATGTTATCATAAATGACATTAATTCATTCTTCATTTTAGGACTGAATAGTATCCCGTGGTGAAAATATGCCACATTTTTGTTATATATCCATTAGTTGATGGACACTTATATTATTTACATTTCTTGGTAATTATGAATAGTGTCACAATAAATATTGGTATGCATATGCCTCTTTAGCATATTGAACGATTTTTATTTGAATAAATATCCAGTCAGGATGTGGTTGTATTCCATGGTAGTCCTATCTGCAAATTTTGAGACATTTTTTACACTGTTTTCTACAATGGCTGTACTCGTTTATATTCTCACCAAGAGAGTAAAAGAGTTCCATTTCCTCCAACATCTGCATAGCAGTCATTATCTTTTCTATTTCTGTTAACAGCTGTTCTAACAAATTCCTTCTATTTATGCTTTTTAGAAAAAAATATTCTTCTTAATATCTGATATTTAGCTACTTATTGTTTGTTTGTAATTTGTTAACTGTATCCCTCTTCAATATTCCCATCTGTATGAAGCAGATAGTTGTACTTTCTAGATAAATCTCAAATGCCTAAAATAAATCAACTGCTTTGTAAATATGTTCTAAGTGAATTAATGAATCAAAAAGCCACTACAGAGGATACCAAGAATATTTGCTTGACCATGTAACATGTTTCATTTCTCTAAGCTAGTGAATCCAAGCTTCACCACTAAAGTTAGTAAGCTAATAATGCATTCACAATTCATTCAGTTACATGTTATACTACAGGGTAGCGTTTTCATTCATGTATTCATTTAAAAATAATAATTCACTGTTTACAAGCTGCACGTTACCATCATCTATATAGACATGCTTGTTCATATACATGACCACACATGGATCATTTACAAGCAGGACACGCATACCAGAAGCAAAGTTATAAAGGGAAGAGGAAAACCACAGAAGGAAAATGGGAATAAAATGAAAAAGCTGTGAGCTGTTTTGTGGAGTGTTAGGAGTACAAGTGGCTGATGAACTGATGAGAATATAAAGCAATCCAGGAAAAGAAGTGAAAGTTGACATAAAAGGCTATGGGGAAGCATCTCACCTGGATCTCTCTATTGTGCCTTAACTTTGACCTGGTACAGTAGCTCAGCCTCACTTAAGTCACTCCTCATTCCTTGGATTCCCATTCCTCAGATCACCATCCACTAACAAGCACATGTCTCCCAAGGCTCCACGTGCCCTGGGTTTTATACAACTGTTAGCGCACATTTCCGGAAACTTAAAGGGGGAAAAGGTGTTCAGATACTTTACTTAAAATAGAAATGGAGCAGGAGACTCAAGCTTTTCTGGGTATCAGCTTTGACTTCTTGGGAAATAAGCCACACAGAGACAAGGGAGCTGCCCCATTGCGTTCCCTGAAAATGCTTTCCTCTCTCAGGTCTTATCATTGAGTGAGTTCCTTTTAAGTACAATTGACTGAAAGAACAAAGAGAATGCTGACACTTGGACTCTAAGAAACATTTGGAAATGTCTACAACTCACTCTGCCCTCTTTCAAAAAACCATGTAACGCAGCACATTCATGGAAACAATTTATGTTTTTGAACAATTGGAGGAAAGTGTCAGCAATCTACAGGCCAAACTTGCGGAAAGTCACTTATCTTAAAATCTAGGGCACACCTACCACTTTCTCCCCTGTCATTTTCTTTTCTTGTTTTTTTTTTAATGATACCATGCTTCCAAAATAATTTATACTGGGAAAATAGTAAAGTGTTAATGTGTCATAAATATGCACGACACAAAGACAAATCTTAAGTTTTGTATTTGCATTTGCACTTGTGAGTTTCAAAGAAATCACTGGACAAGCTCAAACTGCCCCAATATGATAAGGAAAATAAAGTACATTTTTCTAAAGCACATAACCAAGCTGGGGAGGGTGTAATGAAACATTCCTCCAAATTGTTGTTTGTCCAAAATAATTCTGGATATCCTACTCCTTAGTATATTTTTAATATTGCCTATGAATTTATACATCTATCTCCTATATATACACAAGAAGCAATTACTTCGCACAAATCAAGAGCTACACTCTCTAGAAACAAAGACAGTTTCTCTCACCTGGTGTGTGTGTGTGTGTGTTTGTGTGTGTGTGTGTGTGTGTGTGTGTGTGTGTGTGTGTGTGTGTGAACACAGAAGAGAAATGTAAATATATATTACATCACTTCAAAGGGCTCTATTTAGACAGTGGTATCCAAAGTTTTCAATAGTTTATCACACCATGTTTGTCATTTTAAACATATTCTTGCAGGAGATTCATGTTAGTTTATAAGTTATATACATGGGTTTTCTTCGTAATGAAAGAATACCTTTAGCCATAAAAAAAGCTTATGGTAGCTGGGCAGTGGTGGTTCATACCTTTAATCCCAACACTCTCAAGGCAGAGGGAGGCAGATGTCTGTGAGTTCATGGCCAGCCTGATCTACACAGCTAGTTCCAGTAAGGCTGTTGAGATGTTACACAGAGAAATCCTTGTCTCAAAACACTGAAATAAAAAACTTACAGTAAAGCTACAATTATTATACAGAGTGTGATGGGTAGATTTACATTAAATTTACACAAGCTTTAGTCATCAAAGAGACTTTAGTCATCGAAGAGATGGGAACCTCAATTAAGAAAATACCTCCATAAGATCAGGTTGTATGTAGATCTGTAAGGTATTTTCCTAATTAATTATTTCTAAGAGAGGTCCCAGCACATAGTGGGTGGTGCCATCACTGGACTGCTGGTCCTACAAGAAAGCAAGCTGAGGAAGCCATGGGAAACAAATCAGTAAGTAGCACCCCTCCATGACGTTTGCGTCAGTTCCTGCCTCCAGCAGAGGGCCCTCTTTGAGTTCCTGTCTTGACTTCCTTGATGATGAACAGCTATATGGAAGTGAAAGCCAAATAAACTCTTTCTTCCCTAAGTTTTGGTTATAGTTTCATCACAGCAATAAAAATAAGACACGAGGTATAAACATTAAACAATTCTTGGAAGCCTTTTAATTTGTAGGAAAGTTTAGCAGGTATGACTGAATCATTGTGGTTTGGGGATATGGTTTGAATTGATTCTAATAATGTAGCTGACAAAAAATGCTGTCAATTGGTTGTTCATTTGTGCTTACCTTATTGATAACACTGTCAGTATTCTTTGTCGGTACTTCTTGAAGCAATTGTCTGAGGTTTTGTTTCAAACCAAATAATGACACCAAGAAATATAATGTGTAGATCTAATATGTAAACCACAGTATACTTTAATGTGTTGAAACCAAATTAACAAATATGTTTGTGTCCACATCTCCACGCATTTGTATCAAGGTACTCCTTTACTCTTGTTTATTGATATTCCATGTGATCTTCTGGCAACTACCAGATCACATGCTGGTAACTTTGTATTTAGATATGTATATGTACACAGTTATTATGCACATTTAATTATATGTATAAACCCTGGGTTTATTGTTTTAATAAAAATAATACAAACAAAACTTCTTTTATTCTACTTACAATGTCCATGTCCGTCTACAAAAACCCATAGAGCATAAATGTCTAAGTTTGGACATCATTTCATAAGTCTGCCCAATGGTCAGAATATAATTTTATGATTTTTTAGATTTTTCTAAAAAAAAGTAATAACTGAGTTAAGAGTGGAGTAGTTATAAATTCCTTGCTTAGCATATATCAAAACCTGGGATCCACCTCCAACACTGAAGTGACCAACATAACATGAGATCATAAGCTGAAATCCCCAGAAAACATGTAAGAAACAGGGTGGGGACACGTAATTGTAACCTGAGCAATAGAGAAACAGACAGAGGCAAATCCCTGACAATGAATAGCCAGAAAGCTTAATCAAATCAGTATGATCCAGATTCACCAAAAGATCCCATTTCAGAAAATAAGATAGAGAGCAATAAAAGAACTTTAATGTTGTTCACTTATATACACACAAAATAAATGAATAAATTAATGAATGGATAAATAAATAAAATTACATTAGTTTATATTACTTTCTGGTCCTTGATTGGGAACTTAGGTAGCCATGGCATCTCAAATTCAATCTCCAAACTGTCTAGTTGAGTTTTACTGTGTTTCCTCTATATTTTTAAAGATCTCATTGAAAGAATATAAAGTGAATTCATATGTTGAGGCCAGACTAATAACATGGTTCCAAGTTGACTAAGATTACATAGCTCCTGTGTAACTTTACTGAGAAATTTACTCAGTTTCAAGTGACTGCACTTTGCTCTGATTCATAACCTCAAGCTTATAAATCTGAACAACAAACATTACATATCAAAGGAAACAATTTAATTTAATTTTTGTGAAAATATCATACATGAGTAATTTATTTACCTAAGTTCACCAATGTCTGTCCTATTCATCTCCTCCCTTGCCCTCTATGCCCTCTCAAATTCACGACTTCTTCAAATACACACACACACACACACACACACACACACACACACACACAGGGGAGCTCTACATAAATACATGCTGTTAAGTCCAGTTAGTGCTGTTTGTATGTATATATGTTCAGGGCTGACCACTTGATTCTAGGTAATATATTAGGGGGCTCTTCCTTAAAGAAAGCTAAGTATACCCCTCTTAGTGCCTAGAGCACTTCATGTTGGAGATCTGTGAGATTTCCCCAACCACAATGGTAGATCAATTGTCATCATTCAGGTCTTGCTTAGGCAATAATATTGCTGAGATTTCATGGGTGGAGTTCCCTTTCATTCATAGGATAAACTATTTCACAACATATGATATGGTCTTCTTGCTCTTAAAATCATTATGCCCCAAGAGCCTTAGGAATAGGGCTTGTGATGTAGTTGTGTCAATTGGGACTGGGCACGCCAGGATCAGTTCTCTACATTTTGACAAGTTGTGTCTCTCTGTGATGATCTCTGAACGCAGCAAAAACATGTTTCTTTGATGAGGGGTAGAGCTACACTGATCTATGAGTAGAGGATAAGAACTTAAAATACACTTTCTAATCATACTGATTTATAAAAGTGGCAGTAATACATTCTCCTCTAGGACCCAGGGCCTCAATAGCCACAGGTAGTTATGTTTACAGTACCAGAAATGAATGTTCTCCTATTGAATGAGCCTTAAGTACAATTAGGTGGCTGGTGGTTGCCCCACAAAATATAAGTGCCACTGTTGTACCCTTGGGAACACCTTGCCAAGGGGTCACTGTTGTAGTTGATAAGCTTAATAGATGGGACCAACTGTTGATTGCTTTTCTCCATTGACAACTTGCATAGCATCTTAATACTGTGTGAGCCAGGTTTTGTGGAAGACTCTTCCAGATCCAACAGAATGGTGTCAGTGAGCGGAATAACCCATGCCCCAAGGTTCCCAAAGAGGGAAACCTGCCGCCACAGCCTGCCCTGTTGGGCCGCTGAGAGGCATCGGAGCAGCTTCCATATGCTCACGCCGTCCCAGCGCCTCTGGGGTTTAAACTCGGCATTTTTGAGATGATAAAAACAGATCCAGATAAAGAAAAACCTCTAAAGGTTTACACTGCATTTAAAAATATATATAGGCTTGTGAGAGAAGTAAGCAGAGGCAGGCAGATTTCCACAGAGAAACCCTGTCTCGGGGGAAAAAAGGAACAAAAGAAAGTAAAAATAAAGTAATAAAAAGCCACATAAAGATGGAAAATACACAAAGAATCTGGATACTATGTGCCATATTGTTGTCTATAAAGTGTTTGATTGCCGAGGAAAGACTTACTGCTGCTAAAATATATTTGATTATAAATGCTGCTAAATTAATCCAACTTATACATTTCAAAAATGCTTTGACTTCAAAATTTAAGTTTAAGGACAGGCTACTTAGAAATAAAGGTTTTGCTTGTATTCCCACAGAAAATCAAAAGCTATGGATTCCTTCTAGACTAATATGATTTGATCAAGCAAGACACCCTGAAGCTGAGAAAATACAGCCTTACAGACTACAAAAACAAGGACTTGGTCAGATTTCTGTGTTTTATAATGATTCCAATGGTATGAACATCGCCCCAATTAGCAGGAAGCAGTTTAGAAAGAACGACGCCCATATTCCCAAATATTGTTTATAAATGTTTGTTTTCATTTAAATGGGGTTGGTCAATTTTTTTTTAAAAAAAGGGGGGGAATAGGATATAGGATTGAATACTTTGCATTGTATAGATTTTCATTTATTGATACAACTTTAAGGTCAATTTTGTGATATGTATACGTCTCCTCTTGTTTAGGTATTGTTTTTATACAGATCTTTTAAAATGATATACATAATTAAATAAGGTTATATAATCGCCTATGATAGTCAGAACTTATAATTAGGTTAGTTAGATTTTCTAGATTTACAGAGATGTATTTGAGATGGTTAGGTATTCTTCAAAACTTTCAAAGACCTACAGAAATATGGCATTTAAATGGTTTAGGGTTTTTCTTGGCAGTGAGACACAACTGCTCCTGGCACACCAATTATGCCAGAAAGGAGGATGGGCATAGAAGAAACTTGTTATGGAGTTTGCTTTCAACATGGCAAGATTAGCCATTTGAGCAAGAAACTGCTCTTGCTGGATTGTTTGTTGCTGTATAAACTGGACATGCAGGACCCACAAGAAAGTGACTGCTGAACTTACAAAACAAGACAGTACTGAAGGGTTCCTGTTGAAATGGAGAAGTGTGCTAGACACACTGTGGCCTATAGGCTGAAGATGGATGCCCCAACGTTACAGAGGAACTTTGGGTGACTGTCCAGGTAGCGAGATGTCTCTGTCAATTCCAGAGTTTATATATTATCCTTCTGTGGTCTTTGACAGATATGGTTATAGTTTTCTTCAGTTATTATAAAAGATAAGTTAACCTTTTTTATTTAGACGGAAAAGAGGAGATGATGGGGAATGTACTTCTTTGTATGTTTATCTTGTTTGTTGAATAAAATACTGTTTGGCCAATGAGACAGCAAGTTAGACGGGACTAGGAGTCGAAGAGGATTCTGGGAAATGTAGTAGAGAAGTGGTGATCCAGGCAGGAAGTGACATAGCAAGGAGACTCATATTTAAGGGAAGGAGAAACAGGAAGGGTCCCTTTTTCCCCTTCCTCCTCGAGCAGCAAGATGTGATCCACTGGCAAGGAGGGACGCCAATAAGGCATCCGATAAGATAAGTCTTATAAAATATATAGATGTATGATAATTGAGACTGAGCTAACAGATGAGAATCCTAGTCATTGGCCAAGCAGCATTGTACCGAATGCAAGTCTCTCTGTGTATTCATTTGGGCCCTAACTCAGGCGGGCGGCTGGTGGAGAGCACCCACATGGCAGTGGGGCTTGGGGAGCCTTTGGCCGAAAGATTTATTGTAACACCAACTTGTTTCTTAGAAGTTTTGTGCCAAAGTGTGCAATGGCTTCAGCAATAGGGTATTACCTTCAAGTCCTGATAGCTCAACATCCTATAATAGCCTATATTATTTTGAAAGCCTCTTGTATTTCTCTAACCAACAACCAAAATGGAGGTTTCTCATGCCTCGCTTTGGCATCTTTATTAACTAGTCTATGACCTTTGGGGAGAGCATACAATGGCAAATGCATAACTTGATTTAATATGTATATAATATTTTAAGTAAACATAGTATGCTTCTCTAAGAATTTCACAAGCATCCTTACTGTTATTTTTCTCTCCTCCCTCCCCATCCCATATTGGTCTTTCTCTTTCCCAGTTAAATACACACACACAGTTTTTCCTGGTTCCCTGCATAAATCATCATGGTAAAAAGGTACCATGGTGGTAGTGAGAAAAGGAGCCTTAGCCAGGTGGCTAGTAGAGCACAGGTGTTGGGAACAAAACATGTATGGCAGGAAACTGGATTAGAAAGTTTTAAAGTCAAGCGGGCTTCACTTTGAATCCTGACCTAGTTACTTAGAAACTAGGAAGGTGGCTTTACCCTCACAGTCTCCATTTCTATTTTATGTTAATTGGAGACAATATCATATACTTTGTTGGATTTTTCATATAAAAAGTATGTAATAGTCTAGGTGTTTCAGCAGTGAATGACAATTATCATTTACAGGAGTGAAGTTTTCTGGGGACTTTGCTCACTTGGCAGAGTTTCTACCTATCATGTTTGAGGTCTTAGGCTTAATAAACAGACCTCATAAACAGACTTCGATGAGGTACACAGTCTGTAATCACAGCACCTAAGAGGACTATCAGTTAAAGGGGCATTCATGGCTACAAAGAGTACTTGAAGTGAGCTTGGTCTAATGACAGCCCCATCTCAAAAAAGTACAAGCAAATACAATTGTGTAGAAATGGAGAAATGTTGAGCTGGGCAGGGGTGGCACACACCTTTAATCCCAGCACTGGGGAAGAAGAGGCAGGCAGACCACTGTGAGTTCCAGGCCAGCCTGGTCTACAAAGTTACACAGAGAAACCCTGTCTCAAAAAACCAAAAAGAAAGAAAGAAAGAAAGAAAGAAAGAAAGAAAGAAAGAAAGAAAGAAAGAAAGAAAGAAAGAAAGAAAGAAGGAAGGAAGGAAGGAAGGAAGGAAGGAAGGAAGGAAGGAAGGAAGGAAATGTCTTGTTGACTGTGTCCTTTGCCTTACAGAAGCTTCTCAGTTTCAGGAGGTTCTATTTATTAATTGTCAATCTCAGTGTCTGTGCTACTGGTGTTATATTCAGGAAGCAGTCTCCTGTACCAATTCATTCAAGGGTACTTCCCACTTTCTCTTCTAAGAGTTTCAGTGTGGTGGGATTTATGTTGACGTCTTTGATTTGAACTTAGGTTTTGTGCATGGTGATAGACATGGATCTATCTTCAGTCTTCTACATGCCAACGTCCAGTTATGCCATCGCCATTTGTTGAAGATGCTGTCTTTATTCCATTGTATAATTTTAACTTCTTTGTCAAAAATCAGGTTTTCCTAGGTGTGTGACTTAATATCAGTGTTTTCAAATAGATTCCATTGGTCTACCTGTCTATTTTTGTGCCAATACCAAGCTGTTTTCAGGACTGTAGCTCTATAATAGAGCCTGAAGTCAGGGATGGTGATGCCTCCGGAAGTTCCTATATTGTATAGAGTTGTTTTGGCTATCCTATGTCTTTTGTTTTTCCATATAAAGTTGACTATTATTCTTTCAAGGTCTGTGAAGAATTGTCCCTGTATTCTGACTGGGATTGCATTGAATCTGTAGATTGCTTCTGGTAAGATTGCCATTTTTACTGTGTTGATCCTACCCATCCAAGAGCATGGGAGATCTTTCCATTTTCTGGTATATTCTTTAATTTCTTTCTTTAAAGATTCAAAGTTCTTACTATACAGGTCTTTCCCTTGTTTGGTTATCTTTACCCCAAGGTATTTTATGTTGTTTGTGGCATTTGTAAAGGGTGATGTTTCTCTGATCTCTTTCTCAGCCCATTTATCGATAGTATGTATGCAGTAGGACTACTGATTTTTTAATTAATCTTGTATCCTGCCACATTGCTGAAGGTGTTTATCAGCTGTAGGAGTTCCCTGGTAGAGTTTTGGGGGTCACTTATGTAAACTATCATATCATCTGCAAATAGTGAGAGTTTGACTTCTTCCTTTCCAATTGTATCACCTTGATGCACTTTTGTTGTCTTATTCCTCTGGCTATAACTTCAAGTGCAATATTGAAGAGATATGGAGAGAGTAGACAGCATTTTCTTGTTACTGATTTTAGAGAAATCGCTTTGAGTTTCTGTCCATTTAGTTTGATGTTGGCTGTTGGTTTACTGCATATTGCTTTTATTTTGTTTAGGTTATCCTGTTATCCTTGATCTCGCCAAGACCTTTATAATGAAGGGGTGCTGGATTTTGTCAAAGGCTTTTTCAGCACCTAGTGAGATGATCATGTGGTTTTTCTTTTTCACTTCGTAAATATGATGGATTACATTGATAGATTTTTGTATGTTGAACCATCCTTGCATCCCTGGGATGAGCCCTACTTAATCATGATGGAAGAGTCCTCTGATGTGTTCTTGGATTTGATTTGCCAGTATTTAATTGAGTAATTTGCATCAATGTTAATGAGGGATGGTGGTCTATAGTTCTCTTTCTTAGTTGTGTCATTGTGTGCCTTGGGAACCAAGATAATTGTAGCCTCATAAAAAGAATGAACCTTCTCATTCTATTGTGTGGAACACTTTGAGGAATATTGGTATTAGCTCTTCTTTGAATTTCTGGTAGAATTCTGCACTGAAACCATCTGGCCCTGGGCTTTTTGGGGGGCTCAGAGACTTTTGGTAACTGCTTCTATTTCATTAGGGGTAATAGGTCTATTTAAGTTGCTTATCTGTTCTTGATTCAATTTTGGTAAGTGATATGTATCCAAAAAATTGTTCATTTTTTTAAGTTTTCGAATTTTGTGGAGTACAGGTTTTCAAAGTATGACCTGAAGATTCTCTGGATTTCCTCAGTGTCCATTGTTATGTCCCCCTTTTCATTTCTGATTTTGTTAATTTGCTTGTTCTCTCTCTGCCTTTTGGCTAGTTTGGATAAAGATTTGTCTAACTTGTTGATTTTCTCAAAGAACCAACTCTTTGTTACATTGATTCTTTGCATTGATTTCTTTGTTTATACTTTATTGATTTCTGCCCTCAGTTTGATTATTTCCTGGCATCTACTCCTCACAGGTGAATTTGCTTCTATTTGTTCTAGAGCTATCAGTTGTGCTGTCAATTCTCTGGTGTGACTATTCTCTAATTTCTTCATGTGAGCCCTTAGAACTATGAACTTTCCTCTTAATATTTCTTTCAAAGTGTCCCATAAGTTTGGGTATATTGTGTCTTCATTTTCATTGAATTCTAGGAAGTCTTTAATTTCTTTCTTTCTTTCTTGACCCAGGAATGGTGTAATTGTGTATTGTTCAATTTCTATGAGTCTGTATGTTTTCTGCAATTGTGTTATTGTTGAATTCTAAATTTAAAGCATGGTGGTGTGATAAGATATAGGGGTTTTTTTCCAATTATTTTGTGCCTGTCGAGGTTTGCTTTCTTGCCAAGTATGTGTCAATTTTAGAGAGGGCTCCATGTGGTGCTGAAAGTTCTATAGATGTCTGTTAAACCCAATTGGGTCATAACTTCTCTTAATTCCTTTGTCTCTTTGTTAAGTTTTGTGGTCCTGTCCAGTGGTGAGAGTGGGATGTTGAAGTCTCCCATTATAACTGTGTGAGGTCTTATTGTGATTTCAGTTGTAGTAATGTTTCTTTTACCAATGTGGGTGCCTTTGCATTTGGGGCATAGATGTTCAGAATTGAGACTTCTTCCTGATGGATTTTTTTCTGTGCTTAATATGAAATGACCTTCATCTCTTTTTATTGATTTTAGTTTGAAGTCTAATTTGTTAGATACTAGGATAGCTACACCAGCTTGTTTATTGTGTCCATTTGATTGGAAAATCTTTTCCCAACACTTTGAGGTAATGTCTGTCTTTGAGGTGTGGTTCTTGTATGCAGCAGAAGGATGGATTGTGTCTTCTTATCCATTCTGTCAGCCTGTGTCTTTTTATAGGCAAGTTAAGACCAATAATATTGAGGGAAATTAAGGACCATTGAGTGAAAATTCTTGTTTGTGTTGGATTTCTTTGTGGCGGTATTAGGTGTGAATTTACCCCACTTTTTCTTTTGGCCTTTGGTAAAGTGAGATTATCTAGATTATCTAGTGCCTATGATTTTGGGAGTTAGGTTGGAGTTTTCTTCCAGTACTTTCTGTAGGGCTGGATTAGTGAATATGTATTGTTTAAATCTGGTTTTATTGTGGAATATCTTGTTTTCTCCATCTTTAGTGATTGAAAGCTTTGCTGGGTATAGTAGTTTCGACTGGCATCTGTGGTCTCTTAATGTTGGTAGAATATCTATCCAGGACCTTCTGGCTTTCAGAATTTCCATGTAGAAGTCAGGTGTAATTCTGATAGGTTTGCCTTTATATGTTACTTGGCCTTTTTCCTTTGCTGCTCTTAATATTCTTTCTTTATTCTGTATGTTTGGTGTTTTGATTATTATGTGGCAAAGGGACTTCTTTTTGTGGTCCACTCTATTTGGTGTTCTGTAAGCTTCTTGCATTTTCATTGGCATATCTTTCTTTAGGTTGGGAAAGTCTTTTTCTATGATTTTGTTGAATATGTTTTCTGCACCTCTGAGTTGGGTTTCTTCACCTTCTTCTATACCTATTATTCTTAGGTTTGGCCTTTTCACGGTGTCCCATATTTGCTGTATATTTTGTATTAGGGATTTGTTGGACTTTGGTCAATGAATCTGTTTCTCCTAGTGTATCTTCAACGCCTGAGATTCTCTTTTCCATCTCTTGTATTCTGTTGGTTATGCTTGCATCTGTAGTTCTTGATCATTTACCCATCTTTTCTCATTCCAGCATTCCCACAGACTGTATGTTTTTTATTATTGTCTCTATTTCAGCTTTCAACCCTTGCACTGTTTGAATTGTTTCTTGTAATTTTTTGTTTGTCTTTTCTTCCATTTCTTTAAAGGATTTTCTCACTTCCTTTTTTAGGGACTCTATCATCTTCATGAAGTTGTTTTTAAGGTCATTCTCTTCTGCTTCATCTGTGTTGGGATGTTCAGGTCTTGCTGGTGTAGAGTCCCTAGACTCTGGTGGCATCATATTGGTTTTTCTGTTGTTGAATGTGTTCTTAAATTTTTGTCTTCCCATCCCTTCTTCCAGTGGGTGCAGATGGGCTCTCTTCCTCTCCTGGTGGGTACTGTTCTAAGGTTCTCTTCTGGTGGGTGCAAGCAGGTCCAATAATCTGATGGGTATCATGGAGGGTGCCAGCAGTTCCGAGACACTCGCTCTCCTCGTAGGTGTGGGCAGGACTAGCACAGTGATGTCAGCAGACTCCTCCAGATTGCTTGGTCTGCCAGGGAGAAGTTCACCTGCCTATAGTTTCCAGGCCAGGAGATCCCAAATAGGGCACTTAGAATTCGGGCCTGAGACTGGGGCCCATGCTCACCCCTTCCCTGAGTGGGGGTGGGACTAGCACAGGGATGTCAGCAGATTCTTGATTCCTTTGTCCGCTGGGGGCATGTCCACCTGCTCATAGTTCCCAGGCCAGGAGATCCCAAATTGGGCACCCAGAAGTTAGAAGTGGGCAAGCAGAAGTTGTGCCTGAGACAGGGGCCCATGTTCACCTCTTGCCTGAGTGGGTGCAGCACTAGCACAGGGATGTCAGCAGATTCTTGATTACTTAGTCCACTGGGGCATGTTGACCTGCCCACAGTCCCCAGGCCAGGAGATCCAAAAGTGGGCAAGCGGATGTCGGGCAATAATCATAACTTCTATTGCCTCGGATTGGAGCAAGTTCAGTCAAATGGCTAGCATAATGGTAAGGGAGGCTGAGAAATGTAGTTTTGTTGTATGTCAAGAGAAAGGGAAAAGCAGACAGGTAGATATTATCAGTCTGCAACTGATTTTTAAATGCAAGAGCAACAACAAGGTACACATAGGAATTGGATTATAAAAGCCTGAGGAGAATTTTCACACATCTACTGCTGAAGGAAAGTCTCACAAAGTAAATCGCATTACTATCTTTACATGTCTTTTAGTTTTTTTAGAGCCCATCTATACTTTATTCATTTAAACTCCAAACTTCCAAAGGTATCAGAGAACCTCATACTAAAACAGATGCTTTCTTTCCTAATGGACTGCCAAAGTCTCTCACTTTCTCCCCTTTCCCTCCATACCTCCTTTTCCCCCTTCTCTTCTCCCCCTCCCACATAGGTTCTCTTCCAGATTAGGTCAGTGGTGCTAAAATTCCTTCCCAGGGTGGGATTTAAGCAACACCTACCCCTTCAAAGGTCACAACAACATAGAGAGGCACAATTCCTGCAAAAGTTCTCTCTGGAGAACCAAGGAATTAATTGGGTTCCTTACTGAGCATAGGTGAGGTGTTACTTACAGGGGTGTGGACACTCCTCTCCCAACCAGCTAAGGTGAAAAGCCTTACCCAGGAGAAATAAAGACCTGCCTGTAGCAGCATAGATGGAAAATGTCCTTACCCCAAGTAAGCTGCAGAGCTACCACTTGGTACCGAGTAGTTGTATATTAGAAGGGAAGGGAGATGGAGGCATAAATCTCAAACAATTCCAGCTGGGATGATCTTCTGAAAAGTAGGCATAGCCAAATTTTCCAAGATAACAGTTCCTTGGCTCAAAGGACAGTCACTCACAAGATCACACTTGAAAAGCCTTTATTTAGCAGGGTTAGGGCTTTGTTGTACCTACAACATGGAACCTCTGCCCCTAGCATTTTTAGGATCTAAACCAGTGGTTCTGAATCTGTGGCTCTCAACCCTTTGGGGGATCAAACGACCCTTTTACAGGAGTTGCCTAAGACCATCTGCATATCAGATATTTACATTATGATTCATAAGAGTAGCAAAATTTCAGTTACAAAGTAGCAATGAAAATCCTTTTATGGTTGGGGGTTACCACAACATGAAGAACTGTATTAAACAGTCCCAGCCATTAGGAAGGTTGAGAACCACTAAACTAGAACCCCCAAGACCATGAGAAATTAAGGCAGAGTTGCATACAATTGATGGTAGGGAGCAGCTTGTTGCTCAGGTGTGGGGTTCATGACCCTACCCATACCCACATTCAAGGGTATAGACAGTCAACAAACCCAGCCAGAATAATCCTTTTGCAAGTGAATTCAACTGAATTATCCAAGATAGTGTTTGCTTGGTTTGGAGGGAGTCACTCACACCATGTGGCCTTAAAGACTAAAGCCTCTGTGTTCTCTCAATGTTCTCATATTTTCCATAGTTATCTTGGTGCTGCCCATAGTCCACATAGCAACAGGACAGAGAAGCCTGCACCAGAAATATACACCATTTCCTTGCAAAGTGGAGAGGACCTGTTTTGTAGAAAAAACACATGTGAGCGCGCGCGCACGCGCGCGCGCGCGCGCGCGCGCGCACACACACACACACACACACACACACACACACACACACACACACACACGGAGACTGATTTGCTGAATATTTGGTAGAAGTCTTTTTTGGAAAATAAAAGGCCATTTTCAAGTTTGTTTCATAGGTCTCATTATCATATTTCTCTGAAAAATGTTTGAATGTATGCTACCAATCAGATGATCACAGATACATGAAGAATTTCCCAAAACAGAAAGAAAAATCATCTTTCCCTAAAAGCAGAGTCATGTCCATCTATTTGATCATCCCCCTCACTGGATATATCCACCATTTATTACTTGGCTGTCCTGGTGAAAGCACTGGCATCTTCTACAAAGAGACTTCCACAACAAGGCCTGATCAGCCTGGGGGAGCTGACAGAATAATGCTTGAGAGGGAAGCAGATTAAATTAGAGTGAGGAGTATGGAGGTAGGCACAAAGGTCACCCTTGTGAACATGGTGAAGCACATTCCGTTAAACCATTAGGAATTAATTTGTCAGACCTAAAAAGCATTCCGATCTCTGATAGAATTTCAGAAAGCTTCAAATGCCCTTTTAGGGGAGGACAGGAATTTTTAGATGAGCCTTCTATTTAGTCTGTTATAGAAAAATAGTTAAGAAGACTATTAAGAAAATAGTTAAGAAAGAGATCACTTAGCGGGGAGGGGGGAAGCTTGGCATGAAACGGAGAAAACAGAGAAAGGAGCTTCAGTGGCCTGGAACAGGTAGGAAGAGGCTGAAGAACAAAAGATCAAAGAGCAAGATCTTGAGTAGGATGTGATAGCCTATGCCTGTCTTCCCAGCTCACAGAAGAGTGGTCAGCAGGATTGCAAGCTAAAGACTAACTTGGACAGTTTAGCAAGAGACTCTGGTTGGTGTGGTGTGTGTGTGTGTGTGTGCGTGCGTGCGAGCGAGCGTGCGCCTGCGTGTGTGTGTGTGTGTGTGTGTGTGTGTGTGTGTGTGTGTGTGTGTGTGTGTGTGTGTATTTAAGAGGTTATAATTGGTATCTCCTCTAATTTGATGGGCTCTGCATTCAGATCTGAGTTTCTACCTTTTTCTTTTCTTTTTCTCTTCTTTACTCCCTTCTTTTCTTCCTTCCTTTTCTTTTCTTTCTTTCTGTTTTTTTTTTTTTTGCAGCTTCCTCATGTTAGGCTTGCTACACCTGTTATAGATTCCTTGACTCCTAATCCAGATACAAGGATGACCCTGCAGATATCTGACTAAGATAGCAAATTGGCAAGATATATCTGGACCTTTATAGAATGTGGAAAGGCAAATTGTGAGGAAAGAACATACAGATAATGAGATTCTGCGTCTCTTACTGTTTGCACACTTGCTTTATAACTAAATCAGTGTTCCAAATCAACAGGACACTAGAGATGCTGTACAACATGGGGGGAAAGGAGGTAGTATAAGGGAAAACACAAAAATGATAGCATCTATCATTTGTACCACCAACCCTGGCTATTCCACAATCTAAACAGCGGGACTAGACAGTGCAATTTCTAAAAGAAGGAACCTACTTTAAACTCCAGAATATCCTAGAAATCTTGAAGTTTTAAAGGTTCATGATCTTATCATCTGTAAAACCAAAAAAAGCTCAAAATGAGCGACACTTTGGAGCTTAAAATCTTTGCCCCTTTCCTAGGAATCCACAAGATAGACAGCTTTATTTATATGTCGTGACTTGAAGAGCCCTAATGAAACTACAGATCTTGTTACTGATGTCTTCTCTAGCCTTGTTAAAATGCTGCACATATTGTATAATTCTTGGAAGTTGCAGATCATGACCATAATTGAGGAAATGTTCCTCAGAACCCAGAGTTTCCTTGGGTGCTGTTTATTAGTATGTAGCCAGTCATACATGCTGCTCCTTGTCATGTTGTTAGCTATTTTCTCTCTTTATTCCTTATTTTGTTTTTCTCCACCAGAGGATTATTTTTAGAATCTATTGAAATTAGAGAGTTCAGTGGAATTAGATATAATAAATAAAAGCAGCTTTGACATGGAAACAAAGAAATTCAAGAAAAAAAGAAAAAAAATGTTTATTTATTGTTATTGGAACTACTTTAAGATAATGTTGGTCTCTCACCAAAGAATCCAATTAAAAAGTGGAATACAGAACTCAATAGACAATTCTCAATAGAGGAATCTAAAATGGCTGAAAGACACATAAGAAAGTATTCAACATCTTTAGCCATCAAGGAAATGCAAATCAAAACAACTCTCGGATATCATCTTACTCCTGTCAGAATGGCTAAAATCAAAAACACCAATGACCTTTTATGCTGGAGAGGATGTGGAGAAAGGGGAACACTCCTCCACTGCTGGTGTGAGTGCCAGCTCGTACAGCCACTTTGGAAATCAGTATGGCGACTCCTCGGAAAATGGTAATCAATCTGCCACAAGATCCAGCAATTCCACTCTTAGGCATATACCCAAAAGATGCACATTCATACAACAAGGACATCTGTTCACCTATGTGCGTAGCAGCACTATTTGTAATAGCCAGAAACTGGAAACAACCTAGATGCCCCTCAACTGAAGAATGGATAGAGAAAATGTGGTACATTTACACAATGGAGTACTACTCAGCAGAAAAAAACAAAGGAATCTTGAAATTTGCAGGAAAATGGATGAAACTAGAAGAAACCATTCTGAGCAAGGTAACCCAGTCACAAAAAGACAAAGGTGGTATGTACTCACTCATGTGTGGATTTTAAACATAGAGTAAAGGATTACCAGCCTACAATCCACACTGCCAGAGAAGCTAGTAAACAAGGAGGACCCCAAGAGAGACATGCATGGTCCCCTGGAGAAGGGGAAAGGGACAAGATCTCCTGAGCAAATTGGGAGCAAGGGAGGTAGGGGAGGGAGCTAGGAGAATAAGAAGGGGAGAAGAGGAGGGGTGGGGAGAACCTGAGGGAGCAGAAAGGTTGAGTTGGAAGAAGATTAGAAGAAAACAAGAAAGGAGATACCATAACAGAGGGAGACATTTTAGGTTTAAAGAGAAATCAGGCACTAGGGAAAGGTCTGGAGATCTACAAAGTTGACAACAGCTAACAATCTAAGCAACAGAGGAGAGGCTACCTTAAACGCCCTTCCCTGATAATAAGATTGATGACTGTTTTATATGCCATCGTATAGCCTTCATCCAGCAGCTGGTGGAAGTAGAAGCAGACACCCACAACGAATCACTGAACTGAACTAGAATCCAGTTGCAGAGAAGAATGAGTGATGGGCAAAGGGGTCCAGACCAGCCTGGTGATAACCACAGAAACAGTTGACCTGAACAATGGGGAGCTCTTGGTTCCCAGACTGATAGCTGGGGTACCAGCATGGTACTGATCCAGACCCCAGGAACGTGGGTTTCAGTGAGAAGACCTCAGAAATCTATGGGACCCCCTGTAGTAGTTCAGTACATATCCCTAGCATAGGTGTGGACTTTGGGAGCCCAATCCACATACAGGGATACTCCCTGAGCCAAGACACACAGGGGTGGGCCCAGGCCCTATCCCAAAGGACATGATAGACTCTGATGACCCCCTCCCTGGGGAGCAGAAAGGATATGTGATAAGTGGGGTATTGGTTGGGGGGTGGTAGAGAGGAGGGGAGGGAGTGGGAACTGGGATTGACATGTAAAACAATCTTGTTTCTAATTCGAATAAAAAATTAAAGTAAAAAAAATAAAAAATTTTAAAAAAGAGATACCATAATAGAGGGAGCCATTATAGGTTTAAAGAGAAATCAGGCACTAGGGAAATATCCGGAGATCTATAAAGATGTCACCAACTAACAATCTCAGCAACAGAGGAGAGGCTACCTTAAATGCCCTCCCCTGATAATGAGATTGATGACTAAGTTATATGCCATCCTATAGCCTTCATCCAGCAGCTGGTGGAAGCAGAAGCAGACACCCACAGCTAAACACTGAACTGAACTGGTTCAGTATCCAGTTGCAGAGAGGGAGGAGTGATGAGCAAAGGGGTCAAGACCAGGCTGGTGAAACCCACAGAAACAGCTGACCTGAACAAGTGGGAGATTGTGGTCCCCAGACTGATCACTGGGAAACCAGCATGGGACTGATCCAGACTGCATGAACGTGGATGTCAGTGAGGAGGCCTCAGAAATCTATGAGTCCTCTTGTAGTAGATCAGTACTTATCCCTAGCATAGGAATGGACTTGAAGAGCCCATCCCACATAGAGTTTTCTTATTGATTCTATTTCCACTTTCAAATCTTGAACTGTTTTACTCATTTCCATCCACTGCTTGTTTGGTTTTGATCGATTCCTTTGAGAGATTTATTCATTTTGTCTTTAAGGACCTCGACCATATCCAGGAAGCCTATTATAAGGTCTTTGTCTTGAGTTTCAGCTATGTTGCATTTCTCAGGGCCTAGTATGGTAGGGTTGTTGAGCTCTAGTGGAGACACATTGTCCTGGCTGTTATCGATTGGGTTTTTATGCTGGCATCTATTCATCTGGGTTTGGGACAAAAATAATTCCATATGCTGATATCTGGACTTCTCTTTCTTTGGTGGGTGTTCTGTTCCTTGCTTTCTGTTGCCTTCTATAGTCCTTAAGAGATTGTGGTGGCTGTGTATTATCTAGCAGGGAATTCTTCAGGGATACTGCCAGGTGTGACCACTGGGGTTTTATGGTAAAATAAGTTTCTAGGTATTGGGAGCTGACAGTTACCAGTGGGGATGGGCTAAGATGGGGGCAAAGGGGGCCAATTGGAGGGAAGAAAGCTGTGCACTCCATCAGGATCTGCTTAGTCCCCTGAGAATCGGGGAAGAGAGTAAAGAGAGGTCACAATTGTCAGTTTGCTACAGAGCTGAGGATGAGACTGGGGAGTTGAATTTTGAGGAGAGAATGAATGGTGGGGATCTGAAGTCCATCTACCTGCTTTGCTGCTCTACTTGCCTCTCTGGGATGCTTGGATGCTATGTTCCCAGGGAATGCCTGATGGGGTGGGTTGCTTGGATAAGAGGATAAGTTGGGGGAAGGTTGGAAAAGATCTGTGTAATCCACTGGAGATTGGGGCAGAGGAAAGGGTAAGGCTGCAGAAGTTGATCTGCCAGAGTTGGGAGTAAGATTAGGGGATGGGATTTGGAGGAGAGGAAGAAGAGGTCCGGCTACTGATTCCCTGGTAGGATTGGTTGTCTAAAGCCAACCTGTATAGGTCTAAGAATATCACCTTTGAAAAATCTCCTGCTTCAAACCTTAACCTAACTCATTGCCAAAACCCTTAGTCTGTCAGATTTCATTTCCTCTTTAGCCTCTCTGCTACATTGCTGTCTGTCTATCTAAATGGCCTTTCAGCGGAATCTTCCATGTCATTTATTACAAAATTATAACTAGATTTACTAGCATAGCATTCAAGGATTTTCACAACCTAATTTAGTCAACATTGTCAACTTCATCTCTGACAACTTTTCTTTTCAATTTCTCTCCTCTAGTAAAGTAGCCAAGCTTGATTTTTCATAGCTACAGGATAGTGTTTCTGATCTGATTGTCTTTTGTTTTCTCTCCTCATGCTTTTTCTCATCATCTTCCACCCAGGCTTAGGATCCAACACATAAATTTCCCCTTTGACCCTCAGCTTTCCACCCATTTCCTCCACAGCCCCCGCCCCCCCTCCACCAGTACACAGAAAGAATTCTTGCATCATATGTGCATCATATGTGCTCTCATAACCACATTCCTTTTTACAATGATGCTTTTCACAGATATAAAAAATATTTAAAATTCACATGGAAGCAATTCTGAGAAAAAAAATACTACTGCTGGTGATATCACCATATTTGACATAGCTGTGTGTTTCTACAGGTAGCCATGCAGTTTAGCTAGCGTGATTTGTTGAAGATGTTGTCTTTTCTCCAACTGTCAAACAACCAGGTGGCTCTCGGTGAATGGATGGAGTTCAACACAATCATTGGGAGTGAGTTAACCCTAACCCAGAAAGACAGAATTTTCTCATTTATAATTATAACCTCAGCTTTTAATCTTCAACTATCTGCTTAATTCGCAATACTCATAGAGGTCAATTAATTAGTAAAACATCATGGGGGAATGTTCAATTGACCGTAGATGGAACAAGGTGGTATAAATGTTTAAACCAGAATCATGGATCAGGAAAGGGGTAGATTGGAGTAGACAATGTGATGTAAAAGCAGGGAGATAAACAGCACTAAAGACCTTGAAAATAACTTATGTGGAAACCTAATATTGTAAAAGCTTCCTAAAATAGATGTATACACATTATGTAAAAAGAACATAAATGGAATTAACCTACAAAAGGGTGGCATTGCCCCTACTAGGCAACTTAATCAACAAATAAAAACCCCATATACATATCCAGGCTTATCCATCACAGATGCAAGGTATAACTTTAATTACTATCTCATAAATTATAATGCGTTGTTTTACATTTGTTTGCATTAGAAATTAATGAGGGATCTCAGTAAGGACTTTTAGCAAATTCAATCTATTATTGAAAATACATGTTTATGTATTTAAACATGTAAAATCCTATATATTTCTCAACTATATTTGTAGACATGTAATTAATGTGTATCAGTATTATACAGTGAAAATAAATTTCCTACCATTAAGTGACAGAGTAATCAAATTTATATATGTGAGAAACAAACAAAATATTATGGAGCAACTTACTATTTTATAATCACATTTTAAAGAATCCATTTTTCTTTTAGTAATTTTCAAATGACTCAACTATCAAATGGCTTTCCTTAACTATTTTTGTTAGAATTGCCATAACTTATAAGTTGTTCATATATAGAATTCTCATTACAAACTCTAGACTTTTCCAAAACAACAAGATTTCACTATGCTAAAAAACTTTGACCCTGGGCCTTACATTAAACACATAAGTACACTCTATTGTGGAAAGCCTAAGTCATTCAAAATGGTAAGTATAAGGAAAACTTTTGTATTAAATTATGGAAATAGAAGATATTATAGCTTAAAACATATCATTTTGATAATTTCCATCAATTACAGAAGCTATCTTGGCACTTACAAATCAATCTTATGTTCAATAATAATCTTATGTACAATAATGCATTGCCTTTGGAGTTCACCATACACTGGCATAGATTGCTTGAGAATTTATTCTAGGGACACAATGTAGAATATGAAAACTATAGATTTATTAAAGCAGAAATCAAGCCCAGTGATTGCTAACGATCACTGAAAATTGTGCAATAAACTGGGACTACTTTTAAACACCTTTTATCCAATAGCTATTCTCTTAAGTACTCATGTAAATGTGTAGCTTTAAGGTAACTATAGCAACATTCTCTTCAACAGCATTTGCCAATATGTAAATGTTTTACTTTTAGGGTCAAAAAAATTATAAACAAATAATAGTTACTTTAATATAACATGTGCTTTGGGGATTTATTTTTTTGAGAAGATGTCTCATTATGTAGTGAAGGCTAGTCCCAAACTCACTGTAACTCTCCTTCCCTGAGTGCATTATAACAGTGAGCCACAATGCCCAATTAAATATGAGTATGTTTAGAAAACTTACAGTTGAAAGTGAAAGAATAGATTTCTTATAATTCTGTCGTATATGAAGCACTAAAAAGCTACAACAAAACAATCACATATTGGCCTATTCTATATGTTGGTTTAAATAAAGTTTTCTCTTTCCATCATACATTGGTAACGTGAAATTGTAAAGATAGCTTAATAACTTACAACTTTTTAAGCAAAATGGTCTTGAAAATAATATGGTGTAAAATCAATCTGGACTCCTACAACAATCTACTTCAGCTTTTGTTGCATTTGTTGCTGTTTTCCTTTAGTTTCTGAGACAAAAACTCACTGTTTGTCAGGCTAGCCATAAACTGCTCGTTTCAAAAGTTGTTCTCACTTCAGACTCTCTAGGAGGCAAGATTTTAGGTGTTCCACCATGCCCAACTAAAACAGCCTACTATGAGTATCTATCTTATCAAAGTATTTGTTTGTTTGTTTTGTGTGGGACAAAAGGGTGCCAAGGTCTACTTGTGAAGCTTAAAAACATGGGGACACACAATCAAAGGACAATTTTCAGGTTTCAGTTCTCTTCTGCCATCATATAGGTCCTGGAAGTCAAACTCAGGTTGTCAGCCTTCACGGCAAGCACTTTCACTCACTGAACAACACTGCCAGCACACGAGGCTTGAATATTCATCCACAGAGGGGACCACAGACATGAACTATCAAATATTGACCAAAAAGGAGGAGATATTGACAGGGAAGAAGACGATTGAAAAGAAGAAAATGAGTTCCAGCTTAGATTTTTTCGTTCAATTTTATCCACAGTTTGCATCGGTAATATACATTTAGTGTTTCATTTATTTTAAATGCATCAGAAAATCAATTATGATAAATCTGTGACTAATACAAACATTTCTGAATTCTTCAAAAAATTCAGTTAGAAAAGTCATTAAACTAGCATTCTATAAAGATAAGTATTAAACAAATGGTTATGCATTTTTACTCATTTCAATTGAAACATACCCAACATCACTTCTTTCTTGTGCCATATGGTCATAAAATTTAACAGAAGTAGCTATCTAATGATATTTTGGGCCCAATAAAATATTCTTTGATTTTTCAATCCTCCTCAAATCACAAAACCATTCAAATAATGATAATCATTCTTAATTCAATAACTGATGAAGTAAATATATAATAAGCCATAGAAAACGTTTAGAATAAAATTTACACTAAAAAAACTACTAACAGAAATACATCAGGGTCCTAGTATAAGGTTGTCATTGTGGACTACACTGAAACTGCATTAGAAATGATATTGATATTGCCTTTTGGCACAATAATAATTGAATGTCTGTGTTAGAGATCTCAAGGGGACCCATCTTGAAAAGAATATTTATTTGCAATAAAGAATGAGCACTGAAGTTCTGGTGTGATTTCTCTCTAATGCAATAGTTAACTGACAAGTGAAATGCAGTAAAGGAATTGCCTAAAGACTCACAACTATTTCAATAATAACAAAGCACAAAAATCTTGGAAAATAACACAAAATTAATTAATAAGAGGAATTCTATAGCACAATAACCATGATACAAGTATGAATGATTGTTTTGGTTGTTAAAATGTCTTAAATTTGTAATGCTGTCAACTGGTCTAAATTAGAAATTCATGAGCTAAGGTACTTACTAAGTTACTTATATTATCCAAATTTTCACTAAGGAGATTCCTTATGTCAATGGGGATATTTTTCAGATCCAACTATTTAATCATATCTAATTAGATCAATTATTTAAATAATAAATTATTAATAATTTAATTATTAAAACATAAGTAATAAAAAGCTTTTACTCTTCAATGGCTCCAATTTAACTCATGGGGAATGAAAAGAACAAATCTGTATTGTGAAGCCAAGATTCAAAAATAAGGCTTCATGACAACAGACTCACAAAATGTAGAATTATTTCTAAAACCAATCCTTACCATAGTATTTGGCACGTGACATTTTACATTTATAAATGCCCTTTGAAATATCCAGGCCAACATTTTTATTAAGTTGCATCCATATCAAGAGGTAACAAGTGCAAATAATCACACAGTTAAGAAATGATACTTGCTTGGCTACTACAAAAGTGAGTATGAAGGCTCTCCTATAGGAAACTGAGTTACTCATCACAGTAATGTTTTGGAAAAAATCCTGCACTACTATCACCATGAGTTTCTCCATCTTCAAATCAAGCAAGGACATTACTGAACACACTATTTCATGAAACAGACCGTGTTTAATTCAACATCAAGTTACTTGAGGATCATAAGGTATACATGATCCAGAAATGGCCAAATTTTGAATCAAAACCTGCTTCTCAATGGGCGCTCTCTGAATGTGGAAGGCAGCGCTGATGTACTTAATGTTCTGATAAGTCAAGATATAAACCCAAACACTGACAGTTGTATCACAATGTCCTGGACAATTAGTACTTCCCCGGCCCTCCAAAGTCTTACTGCTTTGTGTAATGTTTTCAACACAGAAATAAAATACTCTTCAGATAAAACAATTTAAAAGATGATTATGCTTTTGCAAAATTAAATAGCATAAATTAAGCATATTAACATTTTTTGACAACATGAAAGAACCAATTTAAGGAAAACTGCAATGGGTTAACTAAGAAACCACCAATGTGAGGTACATTTAAATCCTCACCTATTACTGACCATACAAAACCTACCAAAATATTTAAAAATTCCATTGATTCTATTAATACATAAAAAGAAATTGCAAAAATGCTTAAGACTATTTGAGATTCATCAATTACACAGGCACTTCACATGTAAACAACCTACAATATAAATGAAAATATTTTGGCACCAACTGATAATACTAAAAGAACTGAATAATGCCAGGGTTTTGTTTTTTCTATTAATTTTTCCTAGGAAACAAAGACAAAATATTGAAGAGATTGTGTACAAACTAGAAGTATATGAAATAACTCAAATATAGAATTGTTTTCCTAAAATATGATTACTTTTACTCAGATGTTTACTAGTATACAGTGACACAAAAATTCAACTTAATGTGATTGTTAAATTGAAAGCATGTTTTAAATTTTGAATCAATTTGCATTTTGAATATCAGTCAAGGTTCTTGAATGACATCAAAAAGGGAGAATTTTAATTTATCCAAAACTCCTATTAAATTAATCCAATTTTACTCCAAAAATGTTTTGGACAACTCAAAGTTTAAATTCTGAGATCTTCATGTAATTTTGAAAAAAGAAACCTAAGGCAAACTATTTTTACTGGACATACTTCTTCATGATGTTCAGATATCTGAAATCATTTCAAATATAGTAAATTATACATGTATATTTTTTTAATCGTCACATCAAGCCATAGAAAGCTGAGATGCCTTGGTGGTAGGCAATTCCAGGAGTGCCTGAACTGTAACTCCAACTTTCACAAGACCTCGTTCTTCCAAAATGTGGTGAGGCAAGCAGAGTCTCTCCTGGGGAAAGAGAAAAGGGTTTTGAATGTCCATTTTTTAGTAGCTGGAGAAAATTTAAGTCTGTTCCAGACTTTAAAATTTTGTTTATTAAATTATTTAATAATTTAATATTATTCCTCCCCTCCTCCTTTTATCTTTTAAGATTATAATTACACCATTTCATTTTCCATTTCTCTTTCCTTCCCCCAAACCCACCCATATACCCCTTTTCTTCAACCCAAAACAATGAATTAGATTATTGCAAATGATTTCTTTCTTCTATGTATATAGATATTTTGTTAGCTGCACACCAGAAGAGGGGATTGGATGTCATGGGAATACAGTTATAGATGATTGTGAACTGCCAGGTGGGTGCTTTTGTTCTTAACTGCTGAGCCATCTTCCAACCTGAAGAAGCAGATTTTTCAAATATGCTTTCTATTCAACTTAAATAGCACAGTAATTCAACATTTTCTTCTTTTTTCCATTTTTTAATTTAAATTAGAAACAAGCTTGTTATACATGTCAATCCCAGTTCCCTCTCCCTCTCCCTCCCCTGCTCCCCTGTCCCCCACTGGCCCCCTATCCAATACCATTTCTGCTCCCCAAGGAGAGTGAGGCCTTCCATGGGGATCACCAAAGTCTGTCATATCATTTGGAGCAGGGCCTAGGCCCTCCCCCGTGTGTCTAGGCTGAGAGAGTCTCACTCTACATGGAATGAGCTCGACATTTTTCTTCTTAATTATAATATAAAATGTGGTTAGATTCACAATTTATACCAAGAAAGTGATTATGAAGATTAGCTTGGCCTCTAATGCCATCATTTTACTCTTACACATCTATCTCTACTCAGAAACATTGTGATGAAGAATATGTCACCATTACTCAGTCTCTACTATCTTTCAGTTGCCTCTAATGTATTTTCTCACTAAAATTGCACTGTTCAAAATCATCAACACCTTCTTAAATATCAAATGTTGCACATACATTTTTGACTGTTCTGTTAACATCAATCTTCAATCAGTGCTTTACTTGAAACCTCATCTCTGTTTTGTTTTCTATGATACCAGTCAGTTTAGTTCTTCAAGTTGCCCATAGTAATCGGGCTACAAATTACAGTAGTCTTGCCAGTCTCCTAATGTCCTACAGATTTCCAAGAATTTTATATTCATGCTTCTCTTCTTTCACTACACCACTCTTTGGTGTTTTATCAAATAATTTTAACTCTCACTTCCACCCTGAATTCAAAACCTTTATTTCCACTAAAGGTACATCAAACAAATACCAGTGAGCCATGACCAAATATATGTCCCACAGATACATCAAAATCAACATGTCCATGACAGAACTGCTGCAACAAATAAGCTTATCTTTTAGATTTTGTATCTCAGTCATTTTTCAAAATACACCGATATAAAAAAGGAAGTGTAGCCGGGTGTTGGTGGCGCATGCCTTTAATCCCAGCACTTGGGAGGCAGAGGCAGGCGGATCTCTGTGAGTTCAAGACCAGCCTGGTCTACAAGAGCTAGTTCCAGGACAGCCTCCCTGCCTCGAAAAACAAAAAAACAAACAAAAAAAGGAAGTGTAAAAGCTTCCTCCTTCATATTTACTTCTAACCAAATTAGTACTACTAAATATTACTGAATATATCTAAAGAAGCCTCAAAAATGACATTAGCATCTCAATTTCCATTGCTATATTTGATGATCTTCTAGTAGTTTACTTAAAAATTCAAATAATCAATTAATATTATAAAAAGAAGTTTTGAAGCAAAGACTACAAAAAGAACAAATTAAACTAATGCCAAGCAACTAGTCACTCTGCATATATGTTATAGTTGTGTACCTTGGTCCTCTTGTAGGACTCCTAACAGTGGGAACAGGGGCTGTCTCCAACTCTTTACTGACTTTTGAAACCCTACTCCTCATACTGGGATTCCTTGTCCAGCCTTAGTACATGGGGAGGAGCTTAGTCTTACAGCAACTTGATGTGCCTTGTTTGGTTGATACTCATGGGAGACTTGCCCATTCCTGAACATAAACGGAGGTACAGTAGATGGGGGAGGGGAGAGGGACTGGCAGGAGGGAAGGGAAGGGGAAATGTGGCCGGGATGTAAAACAAACAAATTTAAAATAAAGAAGGAAATAGCCAAGAAATTAGAAAAATGTACTACATATAGAAAATGATAGGAAAAAGTACAAGAAAGATAGGTCATTAATTTTTAAAAGTTCAAACACCTCTAGCTAGGCAAAAGAGAACATACGAATTACCATTATCAAGAGAAACATCACCAGAAATTTTACAAGTAGTAAATGAATAAAGTGGTATCATAAACACTATTATGACATTAAGTTTCATAAACTAGAAGAGAAGATTTTTGAAAGATAAAACATACTGAAACTAGCCAGGCTTTGGTGGCACACGCCTTTAATCCCAGCCCTCGGGAGGCAGAGGCAGGAGGATCTCTGTGAATTCAAGGCCAGCCTGGTCTCCAGAGCAAGTGACAGGATAGGCTCCAAAGCTACACAGAGAAACCCTGTCTCAAAAAACCAAAAAAAAAAAAAAAAACTATACTGAAACCCATGCAAAGACAATAATACCTAGAATATCCTATATCTGTTTTACAAGTTAATTGATGTGTTTTGAAATCTTTGAAGAAAGAAGCCCCTTGTCTAGATTGATTATTAGTAAACTTGGTGAACTACCTTACAGAAAAATAACACAAATTTAATGCAATTGTCTGAGAAAAAAGGAAGAGATACAAATACATGGTGCAGGTCTGTACTGTCTAACAGACTATGTCATTAAAGGGAAATTAAAAACCAACTTCCTCATAAACATCAATGTGAAAAGTCTAAGTAAAAATTTTACAAATGAATCAAACAACATAAAGACAACAAGAACAAAATGCATCATGATCAGGAGGAATTGCCCCCTGGAGTTCAGGGTTGACTTAGTATCTAGAAAATTAATCAATATTATTCAGATTATTAAGAAACTAAAAATCAAAAAAAGAAAGAAACTGAAAACAACTTAATCATACCAGCTGATCCAGAAAAATCATTTGACAACGCTCATCATCCATTCCCAATAAAAAGTTAAGCAAATTACTAATAGATGGGAACTCCCTCAATTGATACAGGTTATCTATGTAAAACACACAGATAAATCAGACTTCAAAGGTGGAAAATTAAAGTCCTCTTTAAAACTGCAGAATAAAACAAGGATATCCACTCAGGCCACTTTTCTTGAAGATTGCACTGGGAAATTAATCCATCAAATTTATCAAGGAAGAAAATACAGAATAGACCACAGATGACTTTCACTTGAAGAAATCCTACCCTCCCTTGGGTATGTCTTCCTTTCTAAGACTCTTCTTAAGAAACCATCCTTTGTGTGTCTTATTTTCTTCTGAGTACTTCCTTTCTTGAATCCCTCATCCTTAAGCCTATACTAAGATATATATGTTAAACCCCAATTCTAACTAATACAAAAAAAAAAAAAACAGAGCACGCAAGGTGGTGGGTAGTGCACATCTTTAATCCCAGCACTTGGGCAGCAGAGGCACGTGAATTTTTTTGAGTTCAAAAGCAGCATGGTCTGTAAAGTGAAGTCCAGGATAGCCAGAGCTATACAGAGAAACCCGGTCCTCAAAACAAAACAAAAAACAAACACCAAAAATGAAAGAAACAAAATCAGCCAGATCACAATGGAAGAAGAGGTTATATTTGTTCTTAGGAAACATGATTGAAGGAGAGGGAGTGGGGAAATTATTTAGCAAGGTTGTGAACACAGAGATCAATATATGTTAGCAATCAAGGACCAGATATTAAATTAATATCCAAATTAATTGTGAATAAAATTTAAGAAGATCCCAGTAAGGACAACATTGTTCACAGAAATTGAGAAAAATGTTGTTTAATTAGATATAGTTCTTAATATTTTGTTCTATTAATTTAACAAAATTTGTAGTAGTAATCTAATAAGGCTTTCCTCTTTTTCTATATAAGTTGATAAATTACTCTAAAAGTATATAGAAATGCAAAGGACTCAGAATACCTAATATTACATGGTTTCAAAAATCTATGAAGAGCAACAATTATTTACCAAGGCAATTATTAAGCAAAAAGGGTTAAGGAAACCAAGTAAATAAACAAAAAAAAATGATTCATAGACAAACACACAAATAGCCTGTGATATAGAAGAAAGGCGGTTGAATGCAAAGAAAATGGGCTTTTATTCAAAACCTGGACAACTGTAAGAAACTAACTTGGGAAAAATGCATCAAGACACTGGAAGGGCAGGTATGGAAGACCTAGTGATATCATACTAGAAGATGAAGTACTTAATGCTTTCCCAGAAAGAAAGAAAGAAAGAAAGAAAGAAAGAAAGAAAGAAAGAAAGAGAGGGAGGGGGAGGGAGGGAGGGAGGGAGGGAGGGAGGAGGAGGGAAGGAGGAGGGAAGGGAAGGAAGGAAGGAAGGAAGGAAGGAAGGAAGGAAGGAAGGAAGGAAGACTTCCCATGGCACTCATTTATAAGAGGGATTCCAGTCAAAACCCTTAGACAGATGAAAAACGCCCAAACTGAAAACATTAAACTTAGGATACAAAAGTGCATCCTATTTTCGATATGTGGCTTCATGCAGAGAACATTCTAAGTGATGCAAGCATATCTACTAGAAGTGAATTTGGCGAGATAGCAGAATAAAAGATCAGGTGTATCTCTACATAATAGAAATACAAATCTGGAAAAATTTTAAATTAAGATAGTAATTGTATTACAGTAAAATAAAAGGATAAAATGCTGAAGACTTAATTTAACCAAAGAGGCAAAGTCCTCATATGCTGAAAACTATAATACACTTTATATTTATATTAAAAGGTATCAATTAATGAAACGACGTCTCATGCTACTGGATTAAAAGAACGAAATTGAGGGAGCTACGAGAATGAGAAGGGAAGAAGAGGAAGGATGCAGAGGTCATGAGGGAGCAGAAAGGTTGAGTCAGGGGAAGAATAGAAGAAAGGATATGTGATAGGTAGGGTTTTAATTCGGGTGGTGGTAGGGGAGGAGGGAGGGAGAAGGGAACTGGGATTGTCATGTAAATCAATCTTGTTTGTAATTCAAATTAAAAAATGATAAAAAACAATTACACTTAAAGAAAGAATGAAATTGTAGAGAAAACAATATTCTGTAAATTATTCTATACACCCAGTGTAATCTAAAACAAAATTTAAGCTGGCCATTTTGCCAAACTTGGCAAGCTAACACTAAAATTGATATATTGACATGAAAATGCAAGGGAATCACTACAGCCAAAATAACCTTAAAATCAAACAAAATGCAAGCATACACACCGTCTTCAAAATGGGCCATCAAGCTATAGTCAGACAGGGTGTTACTGGCATAAAGAAATCAATGTGTAAAAGAGAGAGCATAGAAGTGAAAACTTCCATTTCCAAACAAGTGGTTTTTGTCAAGACAATTCGGTGGAGAAAGATGACTCTTATCAACACCTGGTGCTGGGAAAAGTAGACCCTGGTATGCAGGAAAATAAATTTGTTACCCTATCACACACCATACACAAAACTGAAATTCAAAATGAAGCCTACACCTAAACAACACTGAAAAACTTTTCCAAGAACATATAGGTATAAATAAACACTTACAACCTTGTATTAGGCAAAGCTTTTTAAGACATAACATGAAAACTACAGAGATGGGGAAACTGGGATTGTACTCCATCAAAGCAAGAAAAAAATATTTTTCTGGTTTTTCAAGACAGAGTTTCTCTGTGTAACAGCTCTGGCTGTCCTGGAACTCACTCTATAGAACAAGTTGTCCTAGAACTCAAAGAGATTCACCTGCGACTACCTCCCAAGTGCTGAGATTAAAGGCTTGTGTCACCACCACCTGGCCAGAATGTTTTTTAAGTATAAAAGCATCAAATTTTATACTTTTATTTATGTTTCTTATTATATATTGGTATCACCCCATAAAGTTGTTTAAAAACCATAAAGTGTCCTAGAGCAAAAAAATAATAAAATAATTATGCTTTATTATTGCCAAATTCAAGATAAAACACATGGAAACTAAATATAAAACTCATAAAACAAAAAATGGTTTTAAAAAAGAGAGCATGTAATAACAGCTAGGTGAAAACGTCCTCGATTTTCAATTTCCTAAGAAATTATAAGCACATAAAAATAAGCATTTTAAGAAATAAAATTTTGGGGGCTGGAGAGATAGCTCCGAGGTTAAGAGCACTGGCTATTCTTCCAGAGGTCCTGAGTTCAATTCCCAGCAGCCACATGGTGGCTCACAACCATCTTTAATGAGATATGGTGCCCTCTTCTGGCATGCAGGCATATATGGAGATAGAATATTGTATACATAATAAATAAATAAATCTTTAAAAAATAAACAAAAAAGAAATAAAATTTTAAGCATACACACCATATTTAAATTGTAGAAAATAAGAAAAAGACAGCAAGTAATAAACAAAGTACATGTGAATTCACTGCTTCTTTAAAAAATAGTGTCTATTCAGCTGAGGGAAAGGGTGAAGTTGGATTTGACAATCCAGCAGAAATAAATAAACAACAGCAATGTTGTCACAATCAAGCTTGAGTTCTCATCACCACTATCCACTTATTCAGTGATATCTATGACCAACAGATGTTTTTCAGACAGGCCGATGCTTTATAAAGGACTTCTTTTTGTTTTTTTAAAGATCTATTTATTTTTCTTTGTATACAGTATTCTGTCTGCATATACACCTGCAGGCCAGAAGAGGGCACCAGACCCCATTACAGATGGTTGGGAGCCACCATGTGGTTGCTGGGATTTGAACTCAGGACTGCTGGAAGAGCCCTAGCAATTCAGGACGTCTCTCCAGCCCCCTATAAAGGACTTCTTTCAAAGTTAAAAACAAAAAACCCTTTCTAGGTAAGTGCTACAGTTACATACAGGAACACAGTAGAGGGACAAAGAAAACGTCCTCGTTTCTGTTCACAAAACATTACTCATCCCTCGCTATGAAGATGATTTACTGATTCCACTTTCCATGTAATAGATATTAATAAGCAAATGATGATTTTTATCAGATAATTACCTGGGAGACACCCAACTTTTTGCAAGCGTCAAGAAAATTTTCTACATTTCTTCGACATTTTGCCATGCTCAGCTTGGGCTGTAAAGTAAGAGGAGAAAGACATACGTTTCAAGTACTTTTATACAGAACTGAGTTGATACTGAAAATTGTATTTGCTTAAGAACATTAAAGACAGCTTGTAAAATTTGTATTTTCCTTCAGAGAAACAGAAATCTGTTGACACTACTTACCACTGCCGGTGAAGGTACATGAATACTAGCTACAGAGCGTGGCCTTATGTGATTGGCCAAATGGCAAAGAACAACGCCGTCCATCAGTGCGGCTCCTATGTCATCAGGCAGAATTACTTTTAATCTGGATTCAAGATTCTAGAAAGACAAGAGGATAAGCTGCAAATGTCTTACCTAAACATGCGGTGTGCATTCATATTACTAATTATACAATCAAATTAAGAAAAAAGCATTAAAAACAAAATCACTATACAAATTTGCCAAATGAAACCTATTTGTCTAAAGCAGCTGGGCAAGGTCAGCGGGACTTACATTGCGAAGCTGCCGAATCTGTTCGCGCTCTTCCCGTAAATGCTCCATCTTTCTTCTCATTGTAAATCCTGGATCTGCTGCCCCATACTCTTGCCGAGATGCACGACTAAAAGCTGTGTGGAAACAGAAATCCCTTATCTTTTTATAACGATATTACGAAGAACAGCCATCCATGGAGAAAAAGACATGATAAAATACAGAATTACAGAAGATGTTGTTAATAATGTATTCCAGATATTTTAATTACATGTCAATGACCGTTGGCTACATGGTTGAAAAGCAACAGGCCATACAAGTGTAATGATTTCCACCACTTACATATGTTCTTATTTAACCATATGTTATGAGAAACTTATGACCCAGGTTAAAAATGATGATTGAACATAGGACACCCTTCTAGCCTTAGAGGAAAAAAAAAAGAAATTATTCTCAAAGGTCAAGGTGGTTATTCAGGAATAAGACCATAATTCAATACCTTGCCAAGTAAAATGGATCCATTTTCTTTGGGGCATGCCAAATGCAAAAAGATCCCTGTTTTAAACCACAATATAATGGAGTGCTAGGATTTCAAACGGTTTTGGCAGCTGGCAGAGCGATCATTCTAATGGCAGTCACAGCAGGGGAGAATGAGACTGCAGGATACCTAAGGCAAAAAGCTGATGTTACAGGAACTTGAAGGTAATGGGAAATAAAGAAATGGTGATGGGAAGTGTAAAGACAAATAAGATCAAGAGAAAATTGCTTTTAGAAGAAGGGAAAGAATCTTTGAGTCCATAAAATCATGGATTCCAACCAATTTAAGCTGGGAGGCTCTATAGTAAACAAAGACAACAAATTGTATTTAAAGACTATACTATATATTTACCTGATCTAGGCTTCAAGCCAAAGGGACCATGTGAAAAGCCATCAGTCCTGTCATATTCCTAATAAAAAAAAGAAGAAGGAAAACACTTGCTCCAAATTCATCAAGGCATGTTTTCATAGCCACTCCTATTTTGAGAAATATTTATTTCCAAAATTTACTTGAATAGTGGAAGTCAACCTAGATTTCAAGTCAAGTTGATATGTTTCACATTAAAACTCAATAAATAATCCTCATTTATATGGGTATGCAATTTTAAATCTTTACTTCATTTTTAAACAGTAAATTTTGAGTGAGTAAGTGTGGGGGGTGAAGGAGAGAGGAGAGAGAGAGAGAGAGAGAGAGAGAGAGAGAGAGAGAAATGTGGAAGTCAGAGGACAACTTTTCTCCTTCAATCATACGGGTCCTTGTGAGCAAACCGAATTGGTCAGGCTTGATGGCAAATGCCTTTACCCAGGGAAATATCTTGCCAGCCCAGAATGCTTTCTTATAGTATGAAAAAATTGCAAAGGAAGATCATTAATAAGGTGTGATAGATTTTTTTTAAAGAATCAAAAAAAATAAAAAAGAAGAATCAAGTTAAGGTCTCTAAAATAATGAAGCACACATCAATTAAAAGATTAACCAGCACAGATTCTGTATGTACCATTGGCTTGACACTTAGCAGTGGAAAATTTGAGGTCAACCCACAATTACAGGGGTCTTAGAATAACAGATGAGAGTACATGATTATCTCTTCCATCTGAACACACATTATTTTAAAGTGCTTCTACAAGCCATGGCAAGCTATGGAAAGATACATATAACATAAATAAAACCCTGGTGAGAGTAAAAAAGCCTGAAGTATATGTGTGTAAACGTCTCATTTTAATGTGACTAAGTCCACATAATTCAAATAAGGTCGTTGGAAAAACTAAATGTGATAACTTAAAGTGCTTTATAAATTGTATAATTGATAAAACTAAATAGATACAATATAATCATGGCAGCACCTTATTACTCTGGGTGACAACTCTTGGAAGCAGGTAGGGCCAAAGCTTTAGTTACTTCTCTGCCATTTACTGACTAGACTCTTTTAAGCTACAAATGATAAAGGCACATAAAATGGGATGATATTTACATTCAAATGAAACAGAGAGACTGAAAGTGTCATACATTAACGGGTTTTGCCATTCTATTTTCCCATGAAACTGAAGCAGTGAGACTGCTGGAGGGTGTCTGAATGTTCTCTAGACGCCCTAGGCAGCCCAATGGGAATGGTAGTGGAGCAATAAAAACACAAGTTCATCATCCTACCCATCTATAGTCTTATGTATTGTCTCCATTAGTTTGTGTAAATGGTTATGAATTCCTGAACAAAAATCCCACTTACCCAAACACAAGCAAAAATCCTAAAAGCAGTTGAACTTACATGAAAAATTGACTTTAATACACATCCTGGTAGACACAGGCCATAAAATCACAAAGCAACTATGCAAACCAAGTGGTAGTCATGTCTATCCTTACATTGTTATAACGTACAAAGAAAAGCACAAAACTATGACTGATTTTAGGATATTCTAATTTAAATTTTCTCTAATGCCATATATATATACATATATATATATATAATTTTATTTTACATATAATTTAGAATCATTTTTATTGAACTCATGCTCATGGCCACAACAGAAATGTTTTAGAATACAAATCACCCAAAGTAATAAAGAATCCCAGATTACTGAAAACAAATCCATTTACACATAATGAGATAAAAACTATATAATCAAATTTATATAATAAGTTCAGACCAATCAAGCATTTTGAGACCTAAATTCACTAAATGAATGATCGTTTTTCCTATCAGTGAAAATGGACTTTAGAATACTAAAAGTAATCAAAGCTAAATGGGATACTTTTTAAAATATTTAAAATTCTTGTGGTAAAACAACAGATTAAGTTCCATGAACTGGTCATTCAAACCACCACAGTACTTGAACAAAATTTGAGAAATGGTGACTTTCATATTCTAGCTCTCCCATTATTCTTTAGATATAAGATGCCAGGAAATGTGTGACCTCCTGTCGATAGGAACAACCCACTGCAGGATTGTTTCTCGTGGAAAAAGGACATTTCTCTTGCATTGCTTTCCGACCTAACTGGCTACAAGGAAAACCAGAGGCCATTGCACAATGCTTAAAGGCATTTTTAAAATTAACATTCCAAAGCTAGAGTTAAAACCCACCACTTTTTTTTTAATATAAAGGAATAAGAAGGCATACATCTCATAAGTGACTTACGTTCTGTGATGCAAAAATAAGTTCCACAGAAAACCACAAGTTAGTAAAACTCACTAGGGATATTCATGCAAAGGAATGCTATTCATAATGTTTTTATAGACAAGATTTGTACAAAGTAATCAACCACAGATTTCAAACGGGAGTGAATAAATTCCTTTGTAGAAAAAAAAGGAGGTTTGAGAAAGGAAGCAAGGAACAACTCTTCATAAAACACAGAAAAGATACAAAGCATTAAAACAACTTGTACCTCGGATGATACTGGAGACTGTGGTGACATATGAGCATTATCACTCTCTTGCTAAAATACAAAAAATAAAAATATGAAAGATGAAATTAAAATACACAATGATGATTTTAACATACAAAAGGACAATGGGAAATTGTTTCAATCCACTGTCAAAGGAGGAATTGGCAGCATCCAACCTAGCACCTTGCCACTTAAATGGTGTTGGTGAACCACACAGTACAGCTATGCTCTGAGAATTTGTTAGACATAAGCGAATCCTGGCGCCAACTAACAATGAAGCAGATTCTGAGTAAGATTCCCTAGTGATTCATAAGAATCTTAAAGACTCAAAAGTACAATGTAGGCACAATAGGAAGATGTGTTAGCCCCTGAGACACATCACTGAAGGCTGGCAAAATATCCTCATGGTAAATAAGAAACTACCTGGCAGATCATGTGTATTAGTGTAAGTGGAGAAACAGTTACAAATTTAAGTGAATACAAACAAATAGTTCCTGGTTTATGGATGAATATTCTAATGACAACCAAATGAAAATGCATTTTTAACCTGGAAAATGCATACACATAAAACATGTATTCACATGAGATAGGTAGGGTGTTAGTTGGGGGGGCAGGGGAGGGAGAGGGAACTGGAATTGACATGTAAAACAAGCTTGTTTCTAATTCAAATAAAAATTTTTAAAAAATGTATTCATTTGGCAAGCGATTATTGACAACCTACTATGTCAGAAACTGTTCTACACACTAAGAATAAGGAAATCTGGTATAATATCCTTAAAGATGTCTCAGTCTAGAGGGGAGACAGATTCATGTGTACAGTTAATGTAACATTCCCAGTCTACTGTGGCATAGTAGAGATCACAAAGACACTGCAGAGAAAAGAAAGGGGCAGTGGGAAAACACAGAATTTCCTTGAGAAAGGAAAATGACAGTAAAGTCCAAGTAAAGTGAAAAGAGAAGAACAAAGACACAGAAGCAATAAATTTAGGGGAAAATAGATGACTGTAAAGCAATTCTGAATTCTAAAGGGTAAAACAAATTAAAGGAGGGCAAGTTGTGAGCTTATGCTGATATGGCTACCAGGGCCTTGGTCAAAAAAAGGACTGCGAAATTTACCTTTTAAGGCACGGTGTGAAACTCAAGGTTTCTAAGCAAAGGGAATAGCCTTATTGTACTTGAATTCTGAAAGCAGTGGGGAAAATGGACGAAAGAGAAGAGGAGTGGGGGAGACATTTCAGTTGGTAAAATGCTTGTGGTGTAAGCATAGGGACCTGAATTGGGACACCCAGGATCCACATACAATGACAAACCGGATGGCATGCCTCTGTGATGCTAGCAATGAGAAGGCAGAGAGAGGTGGATCCTTTGAGCTCACAGATCAGCAAGCCCAGCTGTAGGCTGCAGATTCAGTAAGAGACTGTTTCAAAAAATGAGGTTGAAAGAAGTGAGGAAGACAATGAAATTGGACAAAGGATGCACCCGAATGGGTGCATGTGTGTGGCAACCCACACTAGATAGACAGATGATAGATAGATAGATAGATAGATAGATAGATAGATAGACAGACAGACAGACAGACAGACAGACAGACAGACAGACAGACAATAGACAGGCAGGCAGGCAGACAGATTGACACAGAGAGAGATAATATAAATACAGAAAAGTAAGAAAGCTACTGTAGTAGTCCCAGCAAGAAAGACTGAAGACCTATGCCAGAGAAGCCAGGATGCAAAAGAACATGGTGTAGACAAAATAATTCAGTGCCCAAAAGTAAACAAGTGAATTAGTGGGCTTTCTTAATGGGTTAGACTTTGAAACAGGTGGGAGGAAAGTGGCTATGAGGAGGCAGAGTGGACAGACAAGGAGAACCTCTAATTGGGAGTTCAAAGAATGTTTTCTGTTAAAGGCTAGATTGTAAGCATTTCAGGTTTTTGTGGACCACATGGTCTCGGCAGTAACTTTGCCATCAGAATGCAAAAGCATGCGTAGGTGAATGTTTGCGGCTCTTTTGTATTTAATCATTACTTACAAACATAGGTTTGCCTAGAAGGGAGATGGTGATTTCATGAAGAAGTTATCAGCTTTGCCTGCACAGTAAACTCAAATGGAAAACTCTCAACCATGTCATAACACACACACACACACACACACACACACACACACACACACACACACACAATTAAATCTGAATCTCTGTGAATAAAATCCAGATAGCCTGAGTTTTCAATGTGCAACCTAGGTTTCAAAAGGCACTTCATCAGTTGAGAAATGAAATGTGTTTGAAGTGTGGAAAAAACATGCACTGCTGAATCATAGATGAACAAAAGATTCCAAGCAGCTAAGAGGAGGACACATTACTACAAAAGCCTAAAGCTCAATGGTGAAGTATGGACTATAGACATAAACTAAGAGCTATCATCCGGTACATTGGGACTACTTACCAAAACTCTGAGCACTTTAGAGACCATACAGTAGGTCATGATACAGGATGAATAAAATTTAAGCATCAAACAGATATTGCAAAGTGTAACTGAAAGCTACCAGCAGGTACATAGGAATGGACTGCAGCCATGAACAGAAAAATACTAGCAAACATACCTGCACAAAATTGCTTTCACGATTTTCCACAGGTACTAACAAGGACATGACAGGAAAGCTGTGGAAACAATTGTCTTTTGGGGGTGAGGAGGTCTCTGTAAATACTATTTGATAGGACAGGGAAAGACAACAGCATTTGGCTTAGGCCAATGCTTACTTTGCCCAGTGTAATTATATTTCCAAGAAATAAATTTGTTTTGGGAATGCCCTGTCACTACCAGTTTCCCCAACCATATACAAACAAAACTTGGGGATTGCAGTGATGAAGTGTTTCAGTAGGGGTGGGCTGCTGTGTTGCTTAGCCTGGAGCAACAGAAACATTTACAGTAAACTGTAAGTACGATTTTAAATTTTAAAACCCTAAACAGGATTTGTGAAGAAAGTTCCTTAAAATTCTTGGATGGATACCATCTCTCAACAGTGAAGTATTTTCCCCAAAAATCTGACCCCTTGAGTTCAAGTTCAGTATCTATATTTCAGACGAAAAGAGAACAGACTCCTAAAATCTGTTCTCTGACCTCCACATGCACACCCTGGAACATATACAACCACACCTGTGCACACACATCATGCACACACATGCACACAATGGTAAGACGTTTTTGAAAAATATAAAATCTCAACTGACTGCCATGCTGTTTGGGAAAGTAAAAGTGGGAAATGATAACAAATATAAGCTACAGATCCATGACAAACGGTAAACCTCTAGAACTACTAGAAATTGTGTTCTAGAAAATGCTAGAAAAGAAATGATTAAATTAGTAACTATATGGCAATCATCAGAAGTTTTCGTTATTGTAGGAAACTCGTGCTCAATAACAAAGAAATTGACAGTAGGACTGCATTAAGTCTCACTAAGCCAACTAAATATCAAAGTAAAGAATTCAAATCAATATCACCCTTTGTCTCACCTCCTCATTTTCGTTGCCACTTGAATTCTTCCTTGTTGATTTATACTGAAAAACATTTTAAGTTCATACTTTATTTTTCCTTTAACGTGCGATTTTTTGTTCAAAATTACATGTGAGCCTTATTACTATGTTGGGACATTTATTAAATTGTCTGATATTAAACTTAAGCACACAGTTTAAACAAGCCTCCTAGTCACACATACAATGCTGTGAGGAACACTATTCCAAACCCTCTAAATACGTCAAATAACATTTCCTTCCTAAGCCAGACCCATTTCCCATTCTTTCAGGTTTGCAGTCTGAAACAGTGGTTCCCAACCTGTGGGTTGCAACGACCCTTTCTCAGGGGCCACATATACAGATAGCATGTGTATCAGATATTTATATTGTAATTCCTAACAGTAGGAAAATTACAGCTATGAAGGAGGAATGAAAATAATTTTATAGTTGTGGGTTACACAACATGAACTTTATTGAAGGGACACAACATTAGAAAAGTCGAGAACTTTTCTTACCATCTTAAAAGTCTTACTTTTGCCAGGTGTGGTGGCGCACGCCTTTAATCCCAGCACTCAGGAGGCAGAGGCAGGCGGATCTCTGTGAGTTCGAGGCCAGCCTGGTCTCCAGAGCGAGTGCCAGGATAGGCTACAAAGCAACACAGAGAAAACCCTGTCTTGAAAAACAAAACAAAACAAAAAAAGAGTCTTCCTTTTTCTTAGTTGACTGCATTCAATAAGTCTTCAAGTCAACTTTTTTTTTTTTTTTTTAGAAAACTCTCCTAGACTTACTTCTTCTGAATCCTTAGAACCACCACCCTTTCCAGAGATCTTAGCATCTCTCACATGGTTTGGAATTTCACTATACTAAGACAGTAGCAATTGTTTTACAAAGCAGGGCTGGAAATGTGTTTCAGTGATAGCATACTTTCCCACCACCTACGAAACTCTGGATTCAACCCTCAGCACCACAAAGAAGTGATCTACTGATTTCAGCATTAAAGAGACTACATTAAATGTATATGTCAACTACATAAAAATAGCAATAGTGCTAAGAGCTAACATTTAGAACTATCACTTGCAAAACACAGTAGTAATGACTGAGGTGCATTATATGAAGTGCATTAATATTTATAACAACATCATAAATATTATTAACCCAATTTTATAGTGACATATACAGATAACATGTTCAACAAAAAGAATTTGAATGTGTGACAAAATGATTCTTAGAATCAAGAGAATATAGTGTGACAATCATTAAAATACTTATTTTTGGATTCCTTGCCAAAATGCATTGAATTCTTCTACAAATCAGTATAACCAAACAGGTGTTCATAGAAGTTCTATTTTAAAAAGGACTAGTTCTCAAATCATGTCCCAAACATTTTTGTCTGATCTTCAGGGTTCTATTTAATCGTCCCCTTTATGTGATTCTGTCTTCCATATCACTTGGAAATAACTTGCTTAGTATGTCAGTCACAAACTGAGCTGTATTAGGAACTACAGATATGAGATATATTCCTCTACTATATTTCAGAGCTGTGACTAATGTACCATTAGTTCCATTTCTATATTTTTCTTTTTGCAATGATGCACAACAGCCTTGAGCATACTAAGCAAGTGTGGTTATCAATGTGCTACACCACGGTCCTATACAATTTTACATTGTCCTGACATCATAGCAATAACTTTATACCCAATTTTTATACACTGTCCTAACACTGACATCTTCTGACAATTAAGAAGAACTACACATGTCCTTAAAACATTTCCCTGTGACTGAAGACTAGGTTTACACTCACTTTATCATGTATGAAAGAAATGAACATTTACAGAGTGATGGTTATATAATGGTCATTTCATATACTGTCTTGTTTTATCATTTAGCAATTTTATAATATAATCGATAGAGTAGAATAATCATACAAGCCATAAAGACTAAAACACTGAGTGAACAAATGATGCTTTTAAACCAAGGAACAGTTGACTATGATAAGGACTCACTAACACCTCCATTAACTTCACTTGATTTATTGCAAAATATTTTTAAAAAATGAAACTATATTAATGTTAGTGCTTGTCCATTTTATATCAAGCTATCCACAACACAAAAAAGCAACATTGTAAAGGCACTGAACTCTAATCTCAACTATATGATTAGCACACTACTTGACTTCCTGGGTCTTAATATCCCTGTATGTAAAATAGAAATGATAATGGCATTTACATTATTGACGTTTCCTGAAGACTAAATGGGATAATAATATTTGTAAAGGTTTATGACCATGTCTGGCACTAAATAATTCCAATACAAGTGTTTTGGTAAATATAATCAATATGGTTATATTATATGGGAATAAAGGAAATCAAAGAAATATCAAGTTGCTTAGAAATACTACATTATAAGTCATTCACAAGATTCACCTATGAACATATTTTTCTTCAGTGCTTTGGTTTAAGTTCACATGACTTAAAAAGGGAAACTAAGATAAATGCCAGCATATAAACTGAACTGCAGAGCTGCAAAGGGTTCTGATGGAAGAGTCTTATGGGAGTACCCTGCCCTTTTCCTTCCTATGTGCTTTTTCATATTGTCCAATTATCTCAAAATCCAGTGGTTATACATAGTAATTATTTGTTCAAAGGTTAAGGAAACATACAGAATTCTATTTTGCTAAGACATACAGAATTTCTATTTTGATCATATGCCACTTTCAAACACATGTTGCTTTCCAATATATGGAAAGAGAAAACTATAGGTTGAGAGATCAGTTTCTGCCAAACACAAAATGAAAAACTAAATCCTACTTATTACTGTCATGAACTTGAAATAATGTGTAACCTGAGCACTGCATATGTAGAGAAAAATGATTGTTATTTGACGAGTAGAAGTGTGGGGAAAGCATCGAACAACTCGGCTTGCTCTTCAAGATGTAAGGTCAAGTTTGGACTGAACAGCCAAACCTACATAGTGAGACCCTGCCTCAAAAAAAAAAAAAACTAGAAAAAAAAGAAAAGAAAAAAATCTACTAATATAACAAGAAATTGGACCAGTCTTCAATTATTTATTTACATAGAGGTGGTTAAATGCTAACTGAAAACAGTTCTGAACTATTTATTGAAATAAATTCAATGAAAATCTTTTTCAGAACCAGGCCTGGTCATTCACTTCTGCAATCCCAGCATATGGGAGACATTAGGTGCGGGGATAGTGATTTGAGGCTAACCTGGGCTACATAGTGTAAACCTACCTCAAAGACAAAAAAAAACCCACAGAATTAATTGTCACAGTTTACAGTATAACACGCAAACACTAATCTTTTAACTATTTGAAAAATCATGATGTACACTGATGTATTCTTAATTAATTTGAACTACTGAAATTTTTGTGGCTATACTTACATAGCATATCATTGGTTATCCTACACCTGAGGGCAATCAACATGGACACAGCTGTGACATTTCACTGGAGAGTCATATGTTATTAATTTAAAACAAAAACTGTTAAGAATAAAAAGTAATGGATATAAAACAAAATGTCAAATTTAATAAGGTACCTTGAAATATTCTTTTCTGATCTGCTTGCTCCGTCTCCTTTCTTCATTTTGCCAGATTATAGGCTGAGATTCTGGCCACTGTTGTTCTATTTGATCCTTCTGATTTTCTAATGGCTTTAATGAGAAAAGTTATTCTTTTAACTGAACAAATGACAACAAAATAGTACATATGTTATTAATTTTATTTCCTCTTACCTGCCATGCAAGGGGTGATAATGGTGAATTCCCTTCATCTGCTGAAACACTAAAAAATTAAAAATGCTTTAATATTTATTAAGGTGTTTTTAAATCCTTTAACATACTTTAAAGATGACAAATTTCTCTTTTCACTGATTTAAGGCAGCAATGTAAAGACTATCCAAACCTATATGTTTCTTTTTGTTGTGTTGTTTTGTGTTATGTTGTGTTGTGTTCTGTCGAGACTGGGTCTTGCTATGCAGTTCTGGATGGTGTGGTACTCACTACTGTAGCAAGCCTTCCAAGGACTGCAATGGCAGGTATTAAGCACCACATGGTCTACTAATATTATATAAATTAAATTTTATGAAACCAACTAATAGTGAGTGCCTACTAACTATTGCTCCACCAGAAATACCAGAACGGGTTTATTTTCTATTAACCATTTCGTATTTTGTAGGGGCCAAAAGGAGTATAACATGTAAAAATAAACAGAGAATAAACAGAATATTATAGAAAGCAAGTTACCCTTTTTTTTTAAATCAAGTAACAGTATCAGTGAGGTGAGTGAACATGTAAAGGTTCTAGCTTGCCAACAAGCCTGCAACCTGAGTTACATCCGTGAGAGTCACATAGTAGAAGGAGAGAACCAAACCCCTGAAGCCTTGAAAGTTGTCCTCTGACATCCACACCTGGGCCATGGCACACACGCGCATGCTTATGCATGCACACACACACACACACACACACACACACACACACACACACACACACACACATAAAGAAGCAAATAAATAATACATAAATTCCTTCATCTAAGTGCCAAACAATTCAGAAGACAAATGTGTTATTTCCTATTGAATTACTGATTATGAGCTTCAGTTGTGACGTAACAGGGGCTACAAAGGACCTGAGTTCGAGACTGACACATGCTTCTAGCTCCAAGGGATCCAACATGCTCTTTCTGGCATCCATGGGCACCCACACACATGTGGCATACACTCACACAGACACACACACACAAACAGAAACACAGTCAAAAAAGTTTAAAACTCTAAATGAGAGGGGGGGGGTCAAGCCGAGTGTGGCGGCTCATGTTGCTCCTCTCAGCACTCACAAGGCTGAGGTATCACCATGAGTTGGAGACCTGATTGGATACACGGTTAAGGTAAAGGTCAGCCTGGGCCACAGAACAGAACTTGTTTCAAACAGACAGAAAGAGAATGGATAGGAGGAACAGGAGAAGGAAGAATAAGAAGAGAGAAAATAATAAAAAATTTTAGCATACAAGGGACATCCCTATCCCTAGGAAGTGATAAAATATCTATAAATATGAAAATACAGTAACAAAATCCCAGAATTTATAGATTTTTTTAATGTAATACAGAGTACAAAATTTTCAGTACAGCAACTTATGGTACAAATGGCATTTAAAGGGATAGAAATTGGAGATTATGTAACAAGTAATATATGAACAACTGAATGGCTTCTTGCAAAACAGAAGAAAGAAAGAAAGAAAGAAAGAAAGAAAGAAAGAAAGAAAGAAAGAAAGAAAGAAAGAAAGAAGGAAGGAAGGAAGGAAGGAAGGAAGGAAGGAAGGAAGGAAAGCAGAAAGGGATGAGTAAGAAAGAGGAGGAAGGGTAAAGAGGAAGGCAAAAAGCCTAGATTCCTAATCTCTTATCAAATATGGAAATCTATCAATTAAATAAATTTCTTTCAAATGTAAATAAAGAATCCTAGGAATGGGTAATGAAAGATGAATGTCATGTTTAGCCCATGTTGCTACATGGAGAGCATTTCCATGTCAAAGACCAGGGAGAAAGAATCCAGGCAGCATCCAGACGGTCCCTACATTTAGAAGTGAAAAAGAATTGAGGAGTCAAAGAAAAAGGGGCATATATAATACAGAGGATAGTATAATAACGAAGTAGGTAAGCACAGAATAACAACTGGGAATTCTGTCTGGTTTGGTTATACACACACACACACACACACACACACACACACACACACACACGGGAGAGAGAGAGAAAGAACACGCACAACTCTTCTAATAAAGTGCTTGTCAGTCCAGCTCTTTCACTTTCCCACACCATACTGTGCACATCACCTCCCTGGATGAGCCACCTAAAAATCTGTAACCCCCTCCCCCCGCATTGAACTACACAGGGAGACCTCTCCAAACAATGGACTATCGTTCTACTCTCCTACTGGCTATCAAAACTTGGATAGTTTTTATTCAAGTATATTCTTAATTTTTCAGGAACAAAGGAGTATAGACTGACTTGACCTACAATAATTTTGAGTTCCTGTACAATAAGGCAAAACTGTATTATCCAGCTAAACTCTTGGGGGAAATCCGTATTTGCCAACTTATGCCTGTGCACAGCTGGGCGTGTAGAGGGCAAGGGTGGCAGAAGTGGAGTTGGCAAGATGTGATCGGGTTCTGGAAATATCCCCACTAATTGACATGCTTTGGTAATGGATTAGCTGTGGGGTTTGAGAGAGAATGACAAACTGAGGATGAAGCTTCTTCAGCTGTTGTGCAATAAGAATGGAGTTCAAGCACTTTCTGAAATGGGTAAAAATCCAGAAGAAGTACGTTTGACTGTGCAGCAAAATTGAGTACTAGGAGGATTTCTGGAAATCAGCCATTCCTACTCTACATCTAAATGGCAAGTGAACAACAAATTCCACCACTCTGTGGTGGAGACCAATGTACAATATAAACACTGTCATATACATACAACTTGCATACAAAGCATCACTGGAATATATATTGATGCACACTTGCATGTAAACAATATAAACACTGTGGTATGCATCAATGCACAGTCCTATATATAAAAAACTGTTGTATATACTGACACACACTCTTACATATATATACAAATGCAAATATTCACATGCACATACAGAAAAGGGTATGCTACACCTTGAAAGCAGTGTGTTCCCCACAAGGTTCATATTTAAGAGCTTGAAGCTCAGAGGGTAGACATGGTGAAATCTATAGGAGTAGAGCTGAGTACAATACAACATGGTCATTAGAGAGCCTGTCATTGGAAGAGATTAATGGAGTTCTCTAGAAGCTCCAGTTGTTCTGATGCATTACATAAAAAAACTAAAAGTGAACTTAATTATGAAATCTCTCTGCCTTTGTCTCTTACTATGTGAACTCTTCTATACATGCTCCCTCCACTATGATGCTGTCTACAATGAAGCCCTCACCATGACCATGCAGAACTGAGCTGAATTCTAAGAGATCATGCAAAGAAAAGAAGAAACGTGGGCAATGTGAAACGATATAGAAATAGGAAAGAATTATGCCCCTAAACTGAAAGGCTGTCACTCTAGAGAGTGCAAAGATGAGGCTCTGATCTGAGATTGAAGCCCATTTCAACTTTATGGTTAATCTCAACATTTTACCCTTTATCATAAAAGGTAAAAACACCCATTAGAAGATGAGAAACAGTGGTTGCCCTGTCATATTTAAGTTTTACAACCTCTATTCTTTAATAAAATAGAAAATAAAGGAGTTGTGTGTGGAGACCAACACAGTAACTCAGATGGAAAACAATGGGAGCTAAACCAACACAGCTAAAATAGTAACAGAGACGACGGAAAGTGGCTTAAGATGATATTAATTTTGCATGGTTGACTATAAAGAAACAGTGAGGTGCTTCCAACGTTGCTGACTTGGGGAACTACATAAGGAGTTGGCAAATTCACTGGTGTACAGGATACAGGAGAAGAGGTGCATTTGGAGACACAAATCTGCACTATCTACGGAATATATCCAGTGAGATGTGAGGATCTGAAGTAAGCTTATTGCTACTGTACATTAAGACTTTAGGTTCTCCGATAAGATGAATCTGAGTTTAAATCATGACTGTAATAAATCCACTTACAATGTGATCTTGAGCTAGCTATGATAATTTCTGAGTTTCAGTTTGCTAGTGTGTAAAATGAGGACAGCAACACTAACAACTTCCCAATTTTATTGTGATGGTTGAATAAGACAGTCCTTTACAGAGCTAAGAACAGTGCACACATATTCAGCATCTGACAAAGGATCATTCAGTGTATGCCTCTGTACCCATATCTCGAAAATTTAGACTACCCAAGGGTTTCACCCAGGAGTTGGGTAAAACATAAATTTGAAACCAAGGGGAACAATAAATAGAAAATTTCAGATCTTCTATTTCTCTGAAATTCATGTCGGTAAACCTAGGTCATTAAACAAATAGTTTAGTAAAACCCAATCAAAGAAATTAAAATGCAAACAATAACAAAGTATGACCATAACTAGTGATGAAGAAATACATTATTCCTGGTCATAATATGAATGACATAAACATTTGTGAATGAATCAAGACAAACAACAAGTATAAACAAAAAGAATCAGAATCAGGACATTTGTTTATAGAAAACTCATTTGAACCCATGTTGTGACATATTTGATCTTTAAATTATCTACTTATATGACACCTGCATCACATATCCAGTTAACACCTTTTGAGGAAAATTACTATAAGAGTATCATGTCTCATTTTACAATACCAAATATAAGGACTATGATATGTTTATACCTCTTTTCATATTCCACAGTTTGTTTCAGCTTATTTCTCATGACAGAAGTTGAATGATTAAGAATCCTAGAAGTAAATCAATACATTAATTACAAACTATACTGAAGAGAACATTGCACATATATGATATATATGTCCTAAATAAACTGCATCTAGGTCATGAAGATGTTTGCTAGAAAATATTTCAGTACTATTTAGACTTAGGTGCCCATCAGCACATCATTTATAAATGAAGTTCACAAAACATGTCTTGCATCTTGTTTTAGAAACAATTCTCCAAGTATGGATATTTTCTAGCCATTGCATGATTACTCTGTGTATATCTAATTCTGATTTACGCCGAACATAATGAAATATTTTAGGCACCGTTTTGAGTCATTTCCTTTTTCTCAGGACAGAAAATGACAAGACTTATGTTGGTGCTTCATAATCATTTTGTCAAAAACCAAATAATATACTTTAATTGTAAATGCAAAAATCAGTGTTAAAGGTCAATTCTTTTTCAAAAAAAATACAAAATTCTTATACCTTGAATAGGAAAGAGTAGTAGAACAAAAATAAACAAAAATAATGACTCCTTATAAAAGAAAACTATTTGTTCATGGCTTCATCTAATTCTAAGTATTAATCTCAATGTCAGAAGTGGTAATTTAGGAACTATCTTTCATTAAAATAGAGAATTGTACATATTCAAAAATCATTATTATACATATAAATGTAACTTAATTTTACAAATAGTGCTACAATGAATAAAATATCTACTTTTTAAAAGAATTATTTAGACATCACTAATGTAAAGACTATAGAAAAGAACTGAAAAGAGTTGCATATGAACTAAATACACATTGGCAATAGAGCTCTATGGTGAATATAGAACAGTCAGTTGATGCCAGGTTTTTCCTCACTAGCTTGGCTCTGAGCATAACCTCACTAAGTAGACGCAGTGATGTCAATAGGTCAAGTATTGACACAAATCACTGCATTTCTGGGCCAAACAATCACAGAATTAAGTACATTTAAATTTTTTTCCTATGTACATGTGCTAAAATTTCCTTAGATCCCAAAATACAAACTTATGGTAATGAAATATCAAAGAAAAATAGACTTTAAAAGGAGATTTTAAAAAATAAAAGAGAGAGAAATGACAGTAAGTACTACTCAGGAAGAAAAGTGAGAATTGTTGTTAGGGGTAAATGGTCAAGCTTTTATGACCTTCGCCATGATAAAAATGACGACTCTCCACACCACACTTACTAGTATGATATATGTCTCATACTATAGTAGAAAGAAAAATAGTTGAAGCCACCTTACATGTAAAATATGTATTATGTATTTGAAAATCCAACTATATCGAATTCTAGAATATACATTGATACTTTATTTTTTTTTACTCCGTGATAAAGAAAAACTAAAATCTATTTTATCTACATGTCTGTTTGAGATTATTAATAGGCTTCCCTAACACCATTCCCAGTACTTATTTTAAGCAAAATGCTAACACAGTTCAGCTACATAAGCCTGGCCCCTTAATACTTATGGCTTCCACCAACTCTAGATACCTTGATTTCCGTCCTGCTGCTCTGGTCCTCTGGAAGAGTTTGTCACTGAATGATGTTCTATAACTTAAAGGCCTCCATCTATATTCACATTTCACATATATCAACCAAATCAAAAGATGGGAGAGGGAGATGTATTTGGAGAAGACAAGGAAGTCATTAGTAAAGGAAACAGAAAAGAAAGAATGGCTAGGTTTTAAGGGTTACAAAAGAACTATCCAAGTAGTTATAACAAACTAAAAGTTAACACAATGCTCCTCAAACTGAAATACTGATTAATTAGATAAAACTCACAAGAAACATGTCATAATACATTTTATAATACTAAACCCAATCCATAAACTTCTCAAAACATGTTTGAAGTTTCTTTGACAGTTAGTTACACTTCAGTTATTTAAACGTTAACAAACGTTTGTTGTTGTTGTTGTTGTTGTTGTTAGCTAACTATGTCACACAGTATTCAGAAGCACATTCATCTACAATAAAAAAAAGCTCTCAGAACATATCTAAAAGCAAATAAAACACTTATGAAAACATAAGACATATCAAAATAGGATAGAGTAAATATTTAATTGAAGTCAGTTAGCTAAAACTATTGTAAAGTCCACATATGCAATAATCTTTACTTTAGGCTAATAACCAAATATTAAGAAGCTAGCTAAACATCCACTTATCATGATGCATAAATCAGTAAAAGGCAAGGCATAGAAATCATTTTTCTAATGCTAACATATATTAGTAGGACTGATTCAAAATGTGGGGAAATTGATCAATAATTTATAAAGTAACATTAAAATGTTTTTAGCAGAATTTCTCTCATTTTTCTCAAGTCAACATTAAGCTTATTGTTATTTTAAGTCATACTACACATACAAAAAATATTCTAATACTAGCATTTTATTCTCAGCTCCTTTTTCAAGTTTCTTCCTAAATCAGAAAAACATACCTTTTGTTCTAAATTTAATTTCATTGTAGTTAAAATGTCTATTAGTATACATAAGGTCTGAGATTGACCTCCAAACTATAAAACAAAATGTAAATTAAAAATTTACATGAGATCTACTCTGGACTCATATTCAAGTGTGATATTCATGGTTAACTACAGGTACAATGTTACAAATAGAAATCTACAAAATTGTTTCATCTCACAAAATTACTTTTAAGATACTAATTTTTAAAAATATTCTTTTCATTTGAATTTTTCCCTGGGGAGTGCGAGTTTCTATCCTTTCAGCCTCATTCTCCATAGGGATATGTCCCACAACCCCTGGGCTCAAGATATCCTCTAAGCACTGCCCCCATGGAGTTACAAAGCAGACACTCAGCACTGTGTTAGCTTCACAAAAGCGTACCCTGTACATCAGAGAAATGAGGGCTGCGTTATAAGCAACTTGTCTTCATAACCCGAAGCCTTGTGAGTTAGCTACACTGTGCTTTATCCACTGACCACTTTCCCCAATGCTTTTGGTCAATAATTTTGTCCTGTTACTTTCCTAGGACAATATCATTCACCAAATCAAATTAGGAACTTCCTTAACAAATCAAAGATCTTACTCAGTAGCAAAATAAAAGCTAAACAAGTGGCAAAACAGCTGACAAAAAGTCATCACTGAATTCAACATGGGCACTGCTCCAGTCAACCCTCATTTGAGAGTATAATCATCACTTCTTTTAGACTAGACCTAAAAATAGGTTTATTTTCAAACAATAATAGCAAAAGAGCAGTTTAGTATATAGTCGAGGTAGGAGTGCGGGAGCATTTTCTGGTACTTGGGATTAATCTTATACTATTTAATTATTTTTAAAGGGGAATAGCAATAAACAAAAGAAACACAAAAACTATAATAATTGTACTAAAACTTAACACAAAGATTCTACATCTTCTCTGTAGAACTATGTGAATTTATTTTAAATGACTTTTTTTTAAGCCGGGCGTTGGTGGTGCATAACTTTAATTCCAGCACTCAGGAGGCAGAGGCAGACAGATCTCTGTGAGTTCGAGGCCAGCCTAGTCTACAGAGTGAATTCCAGGACAGCCTCCAAAGCCACAGAGAAACCCTGTCTCACCCACCCACCCCCCAAAAAACTCTTACCTGCTACTTTCTCCTGTAAGAAGCAGGTAAGAGTTACATTTTGTATTATGGGAAAAGATTACCATTTTTTTAAAGACTACAATTCTGGCTATTTTCCTTATAATGAAGAATAAAAGAATGAGTGCCTCAAACATACTTAATGCGTTCAAAATTAGACAAGTCAGTACATAGTAATACTTAACCTAAATAGTTCTTGTATTATTATCTGGTAACACATAAGAAAATCAGATAAGGCAAAATTAGCATTGTATATATCTTGAAGAATAAAATAAATATTTTATGGAGAATATAAAAATTTCAGCTGAACTGCTGACTTCCATTGACTTTAAATTTGACGTGTTTCAAGAATTCAATTAACAAATGATAGTATAACACTGGGTCCTCTGTGTTACTATGTAGAAGACACAATGCTGGTCACCATTTTGTACTAGTTACAGTGGTATTGCCAAAGCAAACCCTGTAAGAGTTGACCTATTCAGGTGACACAATCTAAACTACAAAGAATAATTTAAGAAACATAGATAGACAAAATTAATATAATAATAGTAGAGATGGCAATAAAGAAAAAAATATGTATGGCAAGGTTGAGTCTAAAATTAAACTCTCAAATAGAAAATGGATATTATTGTAGAGTCTTAAAAATATTCTCTTTTCATAATGAAAAATAAATATAACTTTGATAAATAAAGGAAACATAAACTCAAGAATTTTTTAACTTCCAAGAGCTGGTGCTAGTATGCATCATGAAGTTAAGCCTCAACAGGAAATAAACATGTAGATTATATATAACCTTACTGTAACCAGTTTGAAAAAGGCATATTAGAGAGAGTATACCAATCGGTTATCCAATATCAAGTGGTCAGCCCTCAAAACATGCATACAAGTTTTATAGACTGAGGAGCTGGTTGTATATATGTATTTAGGAATATATATGTGTATCTACATATATATTTATATATAATACATATGTAAAACATACATATAAGCATACATATACACATATGACAACAATTTTTTAAAAGTCCATGAATTTGAAAGAGTAAAATGCAGAGTTATGTAGGATAGTATGGAGGAAGAAAGATGAAGGGGGAAATTATATAATCACATTATAATCTCAAAAATTAAATTATTATAAAATGGCATAGAAATTAAGTGCTGGAAGATATTAAGTAATAAGTAACATGGAAACATTGACATAAAACAGTGATACCAGAGAAAAAGGAAATAGAGAATGAGAATTGATTTGATAAAGAAATTATACAGACAGATAAGTGATATTTTCTAGTATGATATTTTTAAGAGAAACTGTAGTAGCTGTGCAAAAATTGGTATTAGATAGCTATTTATCATATTAGCCATTGGCCAGTTTGTCCCTTAAAGCAGATCCTATACTCCTCATTTGATAAGCTTGCTTGTTTTGTCTTTTTGGCTTTACATACGTATTTATTTTGTGTGTGCACGCCTGTGTTTATACACTTGCATGCCTCAGCTTTTGTGTGAAACTCAGAAGACACCTTGTGGGAGTTGCTTCTCTTCTTCTACCATATGGGTTCCAGAGATCAAACTCAAGCTGTCAGACTTGTCAGCAAGCACCTTTATGCACTGAGTCATCTCACCAGCACTGTTTGTGTTTTGTTTTGTGTTACTGGAAATGCAACCCAGGCAGGTCCTCATACATGCTGGGCAATAGTTCCCTCACTGAGTTAGACACCTGGAAGTCTTTTGCTCGGTCTTTTTCAGACTTGGTTTTGTGACATGAGACTTAGTTTTACACAGCCCAGACCGGCGGCTATCATCTCATGACCTCAGCCTCCTAAGATCTGGAATTGGAGGCAAGCACTACCATACCCAAATGCGAAGCAATTTTTAAAGTATGTGTATGTGTACATTTGAGTGTGTGTCACATATGTGTAGGTTCCTGTGGAGGCCAGAAAAGGGTGTCAGATACTCTGGAGGTAGAGTTACAGGAGCCAACCACTTTTGGTTCTGGGGAAAACCTCCATCCTCTGGAAAAGCAAAAAGTGCTCCTAACCCCTGAACCATCCATAAATCCAGCTGCCAGATGCTAAGTTTTAATGATATTTTTAAAACAAATGCTAATATAATTAAATATGAAACTTCTCAAGACATGATCACCATGTTAATCTTGAATATTTATTTTGAATAAGTGAAATGAAATACTACTTATTCATCCTAATATACTAAAATTATCTTATTAATTTTTTCATGAAAAAGAAAAAAACATTCAGTCTATTTCAAAATTATAAATATAAGACTCTCCTCAGAGATAAAAATAGTGAGAGTAGCACATGGTCCATTTCTTTTACTAAAAATGGGCTTTGGGCTCAGTGGGCAAAGTGTCTTCTATACAAGCATAAGGACTTGTATTCAGATTTCTCAGCACCCGAATTGAAATCCAAGGATATCTGCATGCATCTGAAAACCAGGTCTGGTGAGGGTAGTTCCTGGAGGCTCAACAGTCAGCAATTAGTGAGTTCAACTCTAGTCAATTAGTGAGTTCTAGGTTTAGTGGGAGACTGTGTTTCAAATTCATTGTGAAAATCAAATGAGGAAGACACCTGACCCATGAGTACACCCATGGCTACACACACACACACACACACACACATTCTTACATTCCACACACCAAAAAATTTAAATGGACTTAACTTGATTCTATACTCATGCTCATGTCATGTGGCAAAGACATGCATTTAGAGAAAGCTGAATGGGGGGGTGTTTATCCCAGAAACAGACACTTGTGAACTTGGGATACTCAGATCTTCATGCTGATTTAAGAAACAATTATATAATTCACCTCAATTCTAGGGAAACTGTATATCCCAAATAACTGAGACTCTGATAAAAATCTAATAAATAAACTTTACCAGTATAATACATACTCAGAAAGAAGTGCTTACACTGCGAATAATGCTACTATGAGCTACAAATGAATAAGGGCAAATAAAAGAGTTAATACAATTTAACACAGAAGTAGAAATTTTAAGTACATTAACTAAGGCTGGTGTGTAGCACAAGGGCAGAGATTTTGCCTAGCATGGATGAAGCCCAGAGTTTGATCACCAGCACCACAAAAATAGGTAGAGCCAATTTTTACACATTTTGTTAGTTATATATGCAATTTCCTATTTCTATTCTAAGTATTTCCTACTGTCTCTTAGCAGTTAACCTCTTGAACACGTATATTTAAAGGCCCCTATTGTTTACTTGCAACTTCATTTCCTTGAGTTGATAATCTTTTACTGATTATAAAATTTGCCTGTTCAAATCTCATCACTGAAAAGAATACCTGTTCTTCTGTTCTTGCTTCAATAACTGAGCAGCTATCTTCCTCAAATCAGTTACTTCTTTCAAATCATCATCATCTTCTTCCGGAAGTAACTGTACTTTGTCAAGTCTGAAACAAACACAGTTATTCAAAAAGTAAAGCCAAGTGTCTTTGTCAACATCTGGATATGGAAACTTGCCATTTTTAATTCCATGTGCGCTAAAATCCTTACACCTTTACATTTAAAATATTAAAGTGGAAAATAAGGAATGTTTAGGAAAATACATCTGCATTTGCTATTCAATATAACTACAGCTAACAAGTGATGCTGAAGTATAACCCATTAAAAATTTTGAAATGTATAGTGGTCACAAGTTAACAATACTGAGTATAAAAAAGGAATCTGTGGGCTGGAGAGATAGCTCAGAGGTTAAGAGCGCCGACTGCTCTTCTAGAGGTCCTGAGTTCAATTCCCAGCAACCACATGGTGGCTCACAACCATCTATAATGAGATCTGGTGCCCTCTTCTGGTGTGCAGATATACATGGAAGCAGAATGTTGTATATGTAATAAATAAATAAAATCTGTATTTAAAAAAAAGGAATCTGTGTTTTGCCTGCATGTGTGTCCATGTGAGGATGTCAGATTCCCTGGAACTGGAGTTACAGACAGCTATGAGCTACCATGTAGGTGCTGGGAATTGAACCAGGGTCCTCTGGAAGAGCAGCTAGTGCTCTTAAGTGCTGAGCCCTGACAACATGAGAGAACAGGATGGTTGAGTTGGGAGAAGGACAGAGATGGAGATCTATGGACATACCATCATAGAGGGAGCCATTATGGGGTTAGGGAGAAACCTGGTGCTGGGAAAATTCCTGGGAATCCACAAGGATGACCCCAGCTAAGAATCTAAGCAATAGTGGAGTGGGTGCCTGAACTGGCCTTCCCCTGTAATCAGATTGGTGACTTCCCTAATTGTCATCATAGAACCTTCATCCAGTAACTGATGGAAGTAGATGCAAAGATCTACAGCCATGCACTGGGCCAAGCTCTGGGAGTCCAGTTGAAGAGAGGGAGGAGGGATTATATGAGCAAGAGGGTAAAGATCATGATGGGAAACCCACAGCGACGGTCGGCCTGAGCTCATGGCAGTTTATGGACTCAAGACAGCTAGCGAAACTGCATGGAACCGAACTAGGCCCTCTACATGTGGGTGACAGTTGTGTGGCTTGGTCTCTTTGTGGGGCCCCTGACAGTGGAACCAGGATCTATCCCGGGTGCATGGTCTGGTTTTTTAGAGCCCACTCCCTGTGGTGGGATGCTTTGCTCAACCTTGATGCAGGGGGAGGGGCTTGGTCCTGCCTCAACTTGATGTGCCTGGCTTTGTTGACTCCCCATGGGAGGTCTTACCATTTCTGAGGAGTGGATGGGGTTGGGGGAAGGGGGAAGTTGAGGGAAGGTGGGAAAAGTAGAAGGAGGGGAGCGGAACTGTGGTTGGCATGTAAAATGAATAAAAAATGTAAAATAAAAATAAAAAAGGACTGCAAAGCTCCTCCATATGGCCTATTTTTAGAAATAAAGAAAAACTAATACCAAAATTTTTCATTTTGCCACACTATTTATAAAAATTTATTTGTTTTTGCTTTTTAAAATATCTTTGTAAAACAAAGAAAATAGTTTAAATAGGGAGAATGGTAAAAAGGTTCAAATGAGATTTTCAAAATTTCCAGAATTATTAAAATATATTCTAACATTAAAGACTAAAGTTATTCTCCAAAGTTTAAGATTTAACAAGAACCATAAATACCAATAATAAAAATAAAAATTGCATTATTATCACATCTTACAGACACTGGTGATGCTCACACTTAGGCAACCCTTCTCATTTGATGATGTAAGAAAATAACAGAAAAATGAAATCTAAGGAGTATAGCAAAATGCTGCCACAGATCTGTAATCTCAGCTACACTGGAGCCTAAGGCTAGCCGATCACAAGTTCAAGGCAGCTCAGGGCTATATGTAGAATGAGTTTGAGGCTAGTCGTGGCAATGTAGCAAAACCCTGTCCAAAATATAAAGTAAAAATAGGGCTGTAGCCATAAATGAGACATTTTATCACCCTTTTTAAGATAGATAGATAATATAGATATATATATAATATATAATCAGATAGAATGTCTGAGAACATTATAGAAGATGCAAAAGAAAGTAAGAGCCAAATGTTGGGTGCAGGGCTGTGAAATGTCATTCTCTAGAGAGGTGGTTCTCAACTTGCCTAATGCTATGACCTTTTAACATGGTTTAACATGTTGTGGTGGCCCATGCCATAAAATTATTTCCATTGCCACTTCACAACTGTAATTTTGCTACTGAATTGTAATGTAAATATTACTGGGGACAAGTTTGTCAAAGGGGTCACAACCCACATGTTGAGAACTACTGCTCTATACAACCTTTAACAACCCCAATAGTTACTTTACAAAAAGAAACATAGTTAGATTCATTTGGCCTGCACAAGACAGGGCCCATCAGCAATAAGTCAAGGAAATGAGGAACTCATGGAGCTCTACCCATCCATTCTGAAATACTGGCTATTGATAGACTCTGGCAGAGGGTGAACCAGTGTGTTTAGTTGTATATCCACTGCTGAGACAGGAGGTTCCAAGAGTTATTTGTAAACCATTGGTTGAAACAGACAGCCCTGGTTAATGGAAAGCGTAGCTAACAAGGGTCATAGTGAGAAGGGGGATGAGAATGCCTATATGCCTCATCTGCATGTGTGGAATTGTCTAAAAACTCATTCATTTAAAAGTACGACTTAGGCTATAGCTCAGTGGTAGAACACTTGCCTAGCATGCTGAAGGTTCTACAGTCAATGATAAACACGGAAAATCCCACAGTGTTGGTCCTAATATGTGGTTGGTAAAGCTATAAAAGCAACCTAAATGGATGACTCCATCATTTCATGAGATGAAATATAAAGAAAAGATAGAAATCTCAATTACTGCAATAAAACAAGGAAATAACTACCTTAACATTTCCATAACCAGCTGAGCAAGTGCAAAGTATGTTAAGAGACACAGAGCCCAAGTTGCAGAAATTCTGAACTCTAGGTCTCAGCTTCCTTACTGATAAAATGATACATTTATACGAAAGGGTTGTTAAAGAACTGAAACAAAACACTGTTCATGAAGACACATTCCTCTTTGGTAACAAAATAATGCACATATTATGCTACTGCAGGGGAAAAGTAAGTATCTATGATAATTATGAATTTAATTAAGGAATTGAAAGTACTTGAAAGTTAACTACCTAAACATGACATGGGGGAAAAGGCACATGAAACACATTCTTTCAAGCGTTATCAAGTAGGAATATATAATGAATAGTGCAAATTTTCATAAGTAACACTTTGAGAATTGATGTATACTTACTTTTTTTCATTTCCCACTTCTTCATTTTTCTGAGATTTTTCAGAGCACTTTTCTTTCCCCTTATAAAAAAAGGAAAGTTACCATTTTAAATTGCATGGTATACTTTTATATGATCAGAAAGAAGTGAATGTTATTAATTTTTTTCAGTTTTGTTTACCTTAAGGAAAGAGACAAATGATCCAATATGTGTATCTCCTTGTTCTGGAACTGCTACGTCTTCTGTGTTGGGATCAATAAAATCATACACTTCTGGGTCTAGGTTCAGATTAATATTATAAAATACAGTAAATGTTCTAATACTTTAGTGATTAAGATAAAAGTTTAGTTTTCTCAATATAAATCTTACAATATTGTAGATTTTCAAAGTCCACTTTACATAAAAGTCTCAGCATTAATATTGGTTGTGTACATGAAATAAAACTAGCAGATATGGCATGAATTACCTTTCTGAGAATCAGGCTTGCTTCCTATTACATGACTGTCATTTCTTGATGTTTGCTCTCTATTGGATTCTGAGACTTGAGAGTGAAGGCTGATTGTGTCATCATCTGATGGCTGAAAGGAACAAGCATACAGTATAAATGAGGTATTTGAAATACATGACAAAGTTTATGCTTCTTTGATTAAACAGGAATTACAAAGTATCTCATTTCCATCTCCATATTTCCAACCAAAACCCCATGTTGTGATGAATGTTCTGCTTTTAAAAATCAGTAGACACTCTTTCTTTTCAAGTCATAAAATATAACAAAAATTATAGCTGCATGCAAAATTAAAAGCCAACGTGGTCAAATGCCTCTTTTTTTTAAAGCTCTAAGAAATAGCAAAACAGAACGGATCAGCAACAGAAGAAACTCACTTCCGTTGTAGACAATCGCTTCTCTCCATTATCACTTCCAATTCCAGAGTCAGGTCCATGATTTTTATTTGGATAAAAATCTTCCATACTACAGAAAGAGAAATCCTAACAGCAGTTAGAATTTTGCTTGTAAATCCACAATGCACACTTGAGCTAAAACACCCTAGACAATGCTAAATGCATACTTCTGATGTCTAGCATTCTTAAAGGAGGAAATAACAGACATTTTCCTGTAATATATTTTACTCATGTCATTTAAACAGTATTTTTCTTTTATGTTCTCTGTTATGTGGTTGTTGATAAGGGTAATTCTCCTGAGAAATTGGAATGAAAAGAAAAAAATATAGACTGCCTTGACAGAAAATCATTTTGATAAAGACATTATTCAGTTTGGGTATTTTTTTTAACATTACACAATTTCCCTCCTGTTGGCTGTTAAAACATGTGTTAGATATAAATAATGTGTATAATGTCAAATGTGTTCAAGTGCCTCCATTTCAAAGCTCTATGAAGTGGAAAAAAACACACAGAAAGTGAAAAGACTCACTTGCATTGTAGACAATTGTTTCTCTCTATTATCACTTTCAGAGTGAAGACTAACCAACATTAGTCCACTTAATAATTAAGAAAAGGTAACACACACGTACACACCATCTGCACCATGCTGAATATAGAACTGGTTTTGTGTGAGACTTGAGCTGACCTTCTACATTTGTAACTTGCAAATTATGCCATCCAGATAGCAAAGAGCTTATTGCACAGTGTGCAATAACTAACTACCTAGTATGTAGCAGGTACTGAGCTTGGTGCTTTCAGGACAATGCCATATATAGTTCAAACTAAATGTCTAATTAAAAAATGGTTGGTGTTTTCTTATTTTACAGGTAGGCAAAGCATGGCAATTTACCTATTTAATTTGCATGTTTTTTTTTTAAATATGGACCTCGGGTTTTACCTAGCCTGACAGTCCTTGATTATAGCACTGTGCTATAATTCCTCAAGAGCTTCCTGACCTGAGGCTTTTTTTCTCTTTCTTTTCTCTGAGACAGGGTGTCACCTTAACCCTAGTTGCCTAGAACTTGCTATTATATAGCCCAAGCATATCTGAAAGTTTCCATGTTCCTGCTTCAGCCTCCTCACTTCTGGAGTTACAGGCATGTGCCACCAGCACTCGACATCCTTCCTGACATTCTCTCAACCCCACCCCACCCCTGTTCACACAATTGGATTTTCTTAGTTTGGTTCTTGAATCAAAACTTAACCTTCCCATGATGCATGGTGGCAGATCTGGTGGTCCAAGCCTGTAACTTAGAAGACAGGCAGGAAGAAGACATAGACAGAGGTACCAGACGGTACTGGTCTATAGTGAATTCCAGACAGAACTCCACAGTAAGACCTTGTCTCAAAAATAACAAAACAAAATGCTAAAAGTCTTCAGCTTCCCAAAGAGATACTCCTTAACCAAAATCTTGGAATATGACAAGAAATACTCCTTTGAAAGTGCATGACACAATTTCAAATTTTAATACATGTAAAAAGGTTCCAATAAACTCAATGTAAGTTGAAAAAATATTTCAAATAAAAATGCATTTACCATGCATCTTGAACATCATACTTTAGCAACACACAGCCCATTGTAGAGTATTGCATATCTATCCTTGTGGTCTAGCAACAGCTCATTGTCACTGCCCAGCAGCACAAGCGTATCCTCACACTATATATTGACAACCCCAGAAGAAATGAAAATTCAAAAATGAAGTATGGTTTCCACTGACTGCATGTAGCTTAAGCACCGTGACAAACTTGAAAATTGGCAACATGAACCATCATATGCCAGCCATCGTGTGTGTGTGTGTGTGTGTGTGTGTGTGTGTGTGTGTGTGTGTGTAGGGGGGTGTTATGCTCTGAATGTGTTGTAAACTTAATTCACAAAGCAAAAGCATTGACATGTGGGATCTTGTAGGGGTTTGGGTGGTAAGAGCTTAGTCTTTGAAAAGATTAGCCTCGATTGTAAGAGTTACTTTTGTCCTGGAAATAGATTTGTTACAGGAGTAAATGTGACACACCCTGTTCACATCTCTTGCTTTCTTTTTCTCATCTGTTATCTTTTGACATGTTGTGGTGCAGGGCCCTCACTGAATGTGCCCCTCGTATATTGGAATTAATCAGTCTCCAAAACTGTGAGCCACAAAAATTTCTATTACTTAAAATGATGTCATCTCAGGTATTCTTTTATAGCAGTAAAAATGGATCGAACTCTTATTTATATGGTTCCTTGTTCCACCTAGAATATGAGTTCCAGTAGTTGCCAAACAAACGTGTACAGCATTCAACAAACTATACCATGAATCTAACAGTAGGTATCAACAACTATGTATATCAAAACTAACTGAAAACAATTAACACCATTACTAAAGTAATCTCACGCAAAAAATAGAAAGCATATTAATTGAGATTGCCATAGATATTAATTGTAACTTTAATAGAACTTTAATGATGCTTTACTACTAATATTAAACAAAATGCACATTAGGAACTAAATATAATACTTAAATATTTTATGAAAGCAAGAGAAAGTTCATGAGAAAGTCCTATTTGGGAACTCAAGACTACACTGTTAACAACAGTACTTACTACAACCACATCCAAAACAATCCAAAATTTATCATATAAATCAAAGACAAACCTTTAAATCTTTTAGGTGGTCATAGTCTCCCTTTCTGTAGTCTTACCGCATTCCAAATTATTTTCCTTATTTCTGGATGGAATTATGTTTTCAAAAAGACTTTCAGACCAATCTACATCTTGAAGGTGAATTTAAAAAGAATAACATATCCACCACACCAAAATGTCATAAAGAGGACATCACAATCAAACAATTTCAAAGATACATCATTTTAAACAAGGAGATAGTTATAGCTGAATGGTAGAGCCCTACTCTAGAATACAACAGGCTCTGCATTCAACTCCCAGCAATGCAAAATGAAAGAGAACACACATACACAAAGGGCTGGAGTTGTAGTTCAGTGATAGAGCACTTGTTTAGATTGAAGACTCAACATTGGAAAAAGAAAAGAACATTAAGAAAAGGAAGAAAGGAACCTCCAAATTGTCTTCCTCTTCCACCAACTTCAGTTCAAAGTCAATTTCTACTTGCTGTTACAAGTATTAAAGCAGTGGTCAAAAAGTAGGCTAACAGTTGTCACAGTCAGGAAAACATATACATTGTCTGTGTTAAAAGAATGCTATCTAAAAAAAATCTCTCACTTAGTTCAGTATTCCAGAAATTATTCAATGACCAATGATGGTCAACCAAATATATTTTTTAAACACTGGTTTAAAGGGGCAAAATCCATTCAGTATACCCAAGAGTGATAAATTTCTTTCCTAACAACAGCGGACAATCATCAAGTGAAGCTGTAAGACTATTTACATTACCTGTCTGTGAGAGGCTGGGAAGGCATTCTTTTACTCAGTGATGGAAGATCCAGGGAATCTGGTTTCTTATCCATTCTACAACATGCTTGTATATTTAAGTACTTAAATATGTGTACTTTACCCTTTAAGCATATCTGTAGATGAAAAATGAAGTGGATTTAGTAATAACTCCAAATATAAATATTTATTTTTAAGTGTATGAGTGTTTTATTTATATGTATGTGCACCTTGTGCTTGCCATATGGCAGAGGCCAGAAGAAGACAGGGGATTCCCTGGGATCGGAGTTATAGATGGTTATCAGCCACCATGTGGGTGCTCAGAAATAAACTCAGATCCTCTTCAAAAACAGAGAGTGCACTTAACTGCTTGGCCATCTCTCTGCCCCCTAATTGCAAACAAAAAAGGAACCCTATCATGCTATTTATAATTTGAAATGATCGCAAATTAGGCTGAGCTATCACAATCTTAGTTGTTCGTATATTTTAATGAATTATATGTGAGGTACAAGGAAGAAAAATGTGACAATAGTGATAACAAATAAAAATCTTCTATCTTCTTAACAGAAAAAGTTTTCTATATTTCTATTTTTTTCTTTGTTAAGAATGACGTCTTTTTCTTTTCTTTTTTTAGTTGAAATGGGGATCTAGTTTTGTTCATCTAAATGTTGCTATCTAGTTTGGCGAACACCATTTGTTGAATTCCCTATCAATTCACTTAACCTTACTTCCTTGCCTTTTCAAAACACAGTACAGTATAGCAATCAAAGAGCATAGATTCTGGAGCCATGCACAGTAGCCCTCACTCAAAAAAAGAAAGAAAAGAAAAGAAAAACAAGAAAACAAGGCACAGAATTAAATGACTTGTTCAAATCACCAGGATCACATATCTTGAGATATATAACTAAGGATGGCCTCAAACTCCCAGTGTTTGAACTGCTGATCATCCTGCCTCTCCTGTCAGGTTCTGGGAGGATCACCACACTCTGTATTGTTTTTGCAAGCTGTCACTCTGCTTTTCTGGTTGAAATATATAAAGAATATCTGGCTTCACACAGATACATTATTAGAAGAGAATGTAAGATTATAAAAAAGTTCCTTGGATTCTTTGATATTGCATGGACTTTGGACTATATGTAAGTGTGGGAGGTTAATTAAAGTTACTCAAATAGGGATGACAATGCTCCCCACAAAAGCCTCAACTATCCAACAAAAACCCAGTACCAGCCCTGGGAAACTTCCTTTTAAGTTTCTGATTAAAGACATCAAAAAGACCCCCAAACAATGTATGCTATAGCCAATGCCTTTATTGCCTTCCTGAAAAAGAAGGTAAGATTCAGTTGCTGAAGACATAACACAATTTACACACAGTATTTGGAGGAATCCATCTGGAACTGAAGCAAATAGTACTACACAGCTGTAATACCAATGAACCATAACATTGACCAGTATGGCAAGATATTCTTAAAGGTGCAATAATGGCACTAATATCTTGAGGGCAGCCAGGAGTCACATCTCACTACTGAAGACTCAATAGAAAGGAATTCTTGCTTGGCACTGTAAATGTAGCCAATTATCCATGACTGAGGAGCCCATGGATGGCAGAGGAGAACCCACTACTGCAAGTTATCTAAACCAATATAGTCTCTACTGCATTAAAATATTTATCTTTATGTCCACAAATAACTGTAGTTTCCACCCCTCATTAAAGAGCTTCTGTTTACAGTTGGTGAAGATCATTAAAGAAAGCCACAAGCTTGTGGAAGAGGAGATGGGAAGATTGTAAAAGCCAGAGGGGATTCGGGACACAAAGGAAACAAGGCCTTCTAAACACAGCAGTACCAATACACACATGAGCTCACAGAGACTGTGGCAGCATGCACTGGGCTTGCATGGGTCTAAGCCAGACAAAGTCCCAGTGCTGAGAAGGGAAGTACTCACAAGCCCGGATCCCTAAGCCAGAGCTATCTCCAATTGGTAACAACTTGGCAAATGAAAAATTAGTTTCTCGAATGGAGTCTCCTTAAGTACACAAACTACTCTGAAGGCCAGGCCCCATGCCCAGAAGTAGACCCCAATACAAAATAAACTCCATGAAATTTTGGGGAGGTATTTTTTTTTCTCATAGTGCTTTGTCTGGGCATTTTCTTTTCTTTTCTTTTTTCTTATCTTAGCGTAATACAGGCCTTTTGCCTATATAATATGATCTCTGGTTTTGTGTTTTTAAGGTATCTCTCTGCGTATATGCACATATATATATATATATATATATATATATGTGTGTGTGTGTGTGTGTGTGTGTGTGTGTGTGTGTGTGTGTGTGTGTGTGTGTGTGTGTTTGTGTGTGTGTTTCTTGTGCCTTTTCTTGGCTTCACTTTTCTATTTGTTTGTTTGCTTGCTTGCTTGGTACTATTCAAGTTTGTTTTTTTGTTTGCTTGTTTGTTTGTTTTTTGAGACAGGGTTTCTCTTTGTAGCTTTGGAACCTATCCTGGCACTTGCTCTGGAGACCAGGCTGGCCTCGAACTCACAGAGATCCGCCTGCCTCTGCCTCCCGAGTGCTGGGATTAAAGGCGTGCGCCACCAACGCCCGGCAATGCTGTCCATTTGTATCTTTTTAATCTGTCGTGATTCTATCTCAGTAACAAGAATATGCTGGAATGGATAGGTAGCTAGTCTTCCTTATGTGAGATACTTTCCCGCAGGCAAAGCACTCTTGGTCCAGCAGACAGCCCATCTTAACGCCCAGCATAGAATTTTCCTAAAGGAATTTTAATTCCAACCCATATCACAATATGAATTATGACAATAGTCCAACAACAAAAAACAAGCAAATGTATACCTGAGAGAGTTCAGAACTTTTTAAAGTAACGCTTACGATCAGAACTACAAATTCACACAGGGAAATGGTGATTGTGGGTTTTCCAAATGCTTGTCTATAACCTACACTAAAACTATTATCAAAGTAAAATAAAAAGTCTCTAACAGGGCATAGTAGCACAGGTTTCCAAGGTCATCATGAGATAGGTAGAGACAGGAAGAGGATCAAAATTCATAGCCATCTTGCCAGGCAATGGTGGCGCATGCCTTTAATCCCAGCACTTGGGAAGCAGAGGCAGGCAGATCTCTGTGAGTTGGAGACCAGCCTGGACTACAGAGTGAGGTCCAGGATAGACAATTCTACAAAAAGAAACCTTGTCTCAAAATAAAACCAACAACAAAAAATAATCATACCCATCTACCACATAGAAAGTTTGAGACCAGTATAAAGATACATGAAATCTGGCCAGCCACTGGTAGCATGGGCCTTTAGTGCCAGCACCTTGGGAGGCAGAAGCAGGCAGATCTATGTGAGCTCAAGGCCAGCCTGTTCTACAGAGTGAGTGCCAGGAAAGGCTCTAAGCTACACAAAGAAACCTTGTTCTCAAAAAGCCAACAAAAGATACATGAGGTAATCTTAAAATAAAACAAAACAAAAAAGTGTTAAATATCAGTTCTTAGAAAAGCTTTAGATAATGCTATGTAAAAGACAAAATGGACTCATATGATACTGTTTTTCAATTTAATAAACATAAAATCATAATAAAACTGCAAAGAAAGAAGTATCATATGCTTATTACAAACCTGTGCTGGCGGTACTTGCAACGGGTTGTTATCCAAAATTATTACTTGTAAATGATGCAGCTTCCTATAGCAAACAGGAATTTCGGTCACTTTATTACAGGAGAAATCCAATTTGACTAAGGGGAGATCTCCTAGTTCTGTTCAGAAATGAAAAAAAAATGTTAAAGGTTGTATGGTTACTCACTTACTCAAGTAAGTGAAAAGAGTGAATTTCTTACCATCTGGCAAAACATGAAGATTATTTCTTCTTATATTTAGCTCTTTAAGTGAATGTAACTTTCCCATTTGTTGGGGAAGGACCTGAATTTCATTGCAGCTGATGTCCTAAATAAAACAAGAAAGTAAAACGATGTCAAATTGAGAAATACAAATATACTTTCAATTTTAAATTTTAAGAATATGAACAAATTGCTAGCAACAAACATTATTTCTAATGGCCTTTTCTGGCACATTTTTTTTAGATTTATTTATTTATTATGCATACAGTATTCTGCCTGCATGTATGTCTGCAGGCCAGAAGAGGGCACCAGATCTCATTATAGATGGTTGTGAGCCACCATGTGGTTGCTGGGAATTGAACTCGGGACCTTTGGAAAAGCAGTCAATGCTCTTAACCTCTGAGCCATCTCTCCAGCCCCAGATCTTTATTTTTATTAGGGCATAAGTTGATATACCACAGTCAATAAAAAATTCTATGCAAAAATTTGAGATTAGATTTAATAAGTACATAAGGAAAACTCTCAACTAAAGAACAACTTTGGCCACTGAAATTAGATGAGCCAATGTTCAAAAAGACATAAAACAGTATAGATAAATATCAATGAATTTAAGTAATCTTACAATTATTATAGTTGATTTCAGATAATTTAGGAGAATAAAAGCCTAAACAAAGTCAAGGATTTAGAGATGTGAGTTAGAGAAACAGACAACATAGTCATAACAACTTTAAAAAATTACTCTTTACAAAAGAGCTAAGACTATGGAACAGTTACAAGCACACATACATGTGGCCCAATTCTACTCAAAGATGTCCAAAGGAATCAGAATCTGAAGTCTCTCAAGGTTATAAAAACATAACCCTGATTTAAAGGACAATCATCTAAAGACATTTTTGGGGGAAAAAAAGATCATATGGAAACCTACTATTGTAAAGCTTCTTGAAATATGGATAGATGCTGGGCGTTGGTGGCACACGCCTTTAATCCCAGCACTCGGGAGGCAGAGGCAGGCGGATCTCTGTGAGTTCGAGGCCAGCCTGGTCTCCAAAGTGAGTGCCAGGATAGGCTCCAAAGCCACACAGAGAAACCCTGTCTCAAAAAACCAAATATATATATATATATATATATATATATATATATATATATATATATATGGATAGATAGATAGATAGATAGATAAATTCACATGTCTATATAAAAACAGTTAAAATGGAGTCACCCAATAATAGGTCAACAATGTTCCTATAGACACCATACATTATCAAATAAAAAGAAATGAATATATTTGTATTAATGTTTAACCGAAAATTTCCATAGTGTTAGTTAACTATAGTCATTTCTATTGTATATAGATTTCTCAGTTTTCATTTCTGTTACACTGAAACTTCCTTATCTGAGTATATTTACTAAATGTTTGGCGGCTCCTTGTTTTGTTTTGTTTTGTTTTTTAAAGAGTGTGGTTGACTGTGCTCCAGTGGAAGGCCACTCATCCAAGAATATATATACAGGAAAAACTGAACTGGATTTTTTTTTTTACTTTTTGTAATGAGAACAGAGTGCTCAGTGGATAGGGAAGCCGGGTGGATTTGGGGGGTCAGGGGGAGATGGGAGAAGTAGTGAATATTATCAAAATATATTGTATGAAATTTTCAAAGAACTGGTAAGTATGATTAAAAGAAAATCATGCAAGTTGTAGAATTAAGTACCTGTCAATATTTGATTCTCAAAATCTAATATTTAATCACACTACTAAATTAACACAGTTCAATTTAAGTAACTGAAACACACAAAAAAGAAAGTCATTGAAACAAGTAAAGGTAATAAAAGTGTTTCATCTTTTAAAAAAATCAGGACTTAAAATTTCAGTAGATTACAAGTATTTGAGGGAAGAGAAGTTGCACATTTCTTCACACAGTGGCCAAGGTCAATAGATAAAGCTAACAGGAACATTATTTTGGTGGAAAGTAATAAAAATTAATAACAAATAGCATTCTTTAAAAAAGAGAATTAAGAGAGGTTCAAATATACCCAGAGAACTGTCCATCTTGGAAATACACAGGTAGACTTATCAGATTCTACAATAAGGAGTGAGTGTATCTGATCATTTATAAGACCTTTTGTAACCCCAAACTTCTACAGTTCTAAAACATAAAGAGAAATTGGATATGAAGTGATTCCTTAGGAAGTAAACACAATCCTAACATTTCTGATTATTGAACAGTGTTATAACGATATGTTTCTATTATAAAATTGTAAGTTTTTAAAAAGAAACCTTCTGTTTCTTGAGAGACAAAAAAAAAGTCCTACTTAAGAAAATTCCCAAAGTACCAATTTATTGGGAAAGCTTTACCTCAATACAAAACAGAAAATAAAAATAAACACAACACAGTGTAGAATTGAAGTAACACAAATACATGAAAAGATTTCAATACTTGAGCATTTATGTTTTCATCTGTAAGTTCAATAGCCTTTAAAATCTAAAATGTTACTATTCAGAGGTATTATAACGATTTTCACAATCAATTGCATATAATTGCCTCTTTACATTTACTTTGGTCCTAAAAATGTTTAAAGTTGTATGAGCATATTAATTGAAGAATGTTATTTTGTTAGTACTACTTCTTTTTGTGAGCAACCAATGCTTTACCTTTTAAAAACTGATTATTTGTTCATTTGTTTGTTTTAATGCAATGGGGGTCTCAATATGTTGGCCGGCTTGATGTAAAACTGCTAATTTCAAATGATCATCCTACCTTCGCCTGGAGGAACTGAGAATAAGGGCATGAACCACCAGCACACACGGCTGCATTCTCTCCTTTTACCAGTCTGTTCTAAATCTCCTCAACTCCATAAAACATCAGAAAAATCTCATTTCTTTAAGAACGTCTCTGTCCACAAAGTAAATAAATAAATAGCTATTTACTTGAAACCTATGTCTGAAAACTCATAACAAAGCCTCCTAAAGTGTCCATGACCGAAGTGTTACTAAACTTCTGTTGTTGGCTGGGAGTTAAAATCAGACATAGATAAGTGCAGCTGAAATTGTTACCCAACCGAATTTAGACATATACCAAGTTATCCCTTTTTTCAATTACAGTGAAATTCCACAAAGAAATAAATATGCAACTCCAAAATAAAAAATTACATACTATATGAGGCACATATAATTTTATACAATATTTTACTCACCAGCTCCATCAAATCTTTTAATTTTCCAATTTCTTCTGGAATAGATACCAGTTTATTATTGCTGACAACCAAAACTTTAAGGGGAAGGTCAAATAGGTATTTTGGCAACGTTGATAAAAGATTTCGACTGAAAAAAAATTAAGAGAGACTCACTATGAAAAAATATGTCTGCATCTCGACATTACGCTACAAAAAAGTACAAAGCACCTCAATCATAAGCCTTTACCACCAAGTACCATTTACTGTTTCTTTTCAAACAAGCACATGTAACTTTCTTTCCTGCACTGTCTAATCTTCACATTAACCCAAGACAGAAAATATTAGCTTCAATATAAAAATATGTAAAATGAAGGCTAAAACTCGCTAGCTGACTTGCCTATTGTAGCACAGATTCAAACACAAGTCTGTTGTTACATATGGTACTGCTCACAAGTCATCCACGTAACAATGACTCAGGATTTTTCAGAGCTAGAGAATGTCAGAACCTTCTTCTGGAACATAATTTTAGCAGATTCAGTACCTTCATAAGTCTAACCATGGAAAGGATTGGAGGTAAATTTGCTGACATTGTGCTTTAAATGATGGAAGAAATCCATCTTCTCAAATATCAGTAGCTTGGAGAGTGGGGAGATGGCTGAGCAGTTAGGGACGTGCACTGCTGTTGCAGTGGATCCAAATTTTGTTCCTAGCACCTGCATGGAGCAGTTCACTGTCTCCTGTAACTCTGGCTAGTGGGAATCTGCCACTATCTTCTTGCTTCCACAAGCACAGCACTCACATGCACACACCCACACAGACACACATGCCCATACATTCAATTAAAAATAAAATGATTCTCTAAAAATACTAGTCATTGTTAGATAGTTTTCAGCAGAACAGCCTGGTAGCACTTTATGCCAGCTTAACATTAATGGAAAATCCCCTAGAGTACATTTAAATACATAACAATGAACTTTTTATTGAGTACTTACTATGTGCCAGTAAATGTTCAAAATAACTCAATTGAATTAACTCACGAATCCATCACAGCAACCCACTTTAGGAAAACACTCATTCCTGAGTCCCATTTTTAAAAGGAAACTAAATCACAATGTTCCAAAGTTACACAGTTAGTATACAGAAGAGGCTGAGTTGAAACCCAGTCAATCTGGCTTACCCTTCATGTTATATATCAAATGGCAAATTCAGACGGACTGGCCCAAAATATTTCAAAATCAAAAATATAGAGAAGACAACATTTAAATTATATATTAGCAAGCACTGAGAAGCAATAAGCTATCATTGTTTTCCTATTATTCAAATTAGCATTTAGAGACCCACACCTAGTGATTTATGCAATGTATGTCATTTAAGAAGGAATAGGAAGGAAGACAGTATCTTTCACCTGATCTCATCTCTGCAGAGAATTTCCAGAAATACTAGGTTAGCTTTAAAAGTGTGTGTGTGTGTGTGTGTGTGTGTGTGTGTGTGTGTGTGTGTGTGTTTGTGTGTGTAACAAAAGGGGAAGACAATGCTCTTCAATTAGGAATCCTCAACGGACTTCTAAAATGTCTAATGTCCTATGTCTCAACCAAAATCCTCCATACACTATGTCTTTTTATGTAAGGAAACTGAATATTGATTGAATATTGATGGATGTTACTATTTTGGGAAATGTCATTCTCCTACAGACACTAAAGAACAACTGTATGAATATATGGCTTTTTGCACACAGCTTGGCTCAGTTTTCTCATGTGAAATATAGGAATAATATGACCTATCTCAAAATGATGCTGAAATAATAAATGAGGTAATATGGGTCAAACACTTGCGATATTGCCTAGTACATAGTAAACTCTTATTAAACATAAAATGCTTGCCTAGCATGCACAATACCCTGGGCTGATCCCCATAACTGAAAGAAAAAAACATGTTAAGTATAAAGATTTTCTGCCATCTCATCTACTTCCAAACTTTCCAACCTTCCATCCCAAATTGTCCATTCTTGAACTAGCAATATCACAAGTGATAAAAGTTTACATAAAATGTGTTTCATTATAATGTTTGACTATAACTAGAGTCCCATATAAGTGAATTCAGAACTGGGCAACAAATGAGGAAAATGTTTATGTTCTAACGCCTTCCTCTCAAAGTGAAATCTAATAACTAGCACACACGCAGATAAATTATCAAGGGACCTTTTAGAAAATGTAGGTACCTCAGCAGACCTAACAGGATCCCCAGACAATTACTGTGTATGAAACTTTGAGAAACACTGCCTTAAGGAACAAGACCAAAAATGAACAAAACAATATGAGCATAAACAAAATACATTACTTTTCTATAAAAAGCAGTTAAAGATTTAAGAAACCCAAAAATGTTTGTTTATTAATATTTATATTGTGTTTTGCCAGCATGTATGTATGTGCATCATGTGTATTCTTGGTACCTGAGGAGGTAAGAAGACTTCATTGGATCCTGGGAAACTGTAGTTAAAGATGGTTATGAGCCAACATGAGGGTGCTAGTATCCAAACTGGTACTCTGAAACCAGCGACCTATTCCATTAACTGCTGAGCCATCTTTCTAGACCCTGAAAATATTTATTTAAAAAAGTGGGTTGCTTACCTAATGTTAAGGTATGTTAACATTTGCAAATTCTTAATGGCTTCAGGAATGGTTTTGATACAATTATGATACAGGTTTAATGTTTCAAGTGGTGCAAATAACCACACATCTGAAGGAATTTCTGTAAAGCGATTTCTGGAAAGATCTGAAAAATAAAAACAATGTTTGAGTAACAATTATACAACCTATGTAAACACTAATAAACAGAACCATTTCCACTCAGAATCTAAGCAACTACTGAATATATTTTAAACTCTTATTCACCAATATCTTGAAAAATCTTTTAATATAGTGATATAGAGATAAATTTACTTTAAAATAATTTTAACAAAATATGCTTCTAAATCTCTTGAAAATGCAAATAAGGTATTTATCTTTAAATATACCAATAATGGGAGGTATAGTCCAGTGGTAGAACACTTCGTTAGTATGCACAATTCTATGGGCTCCATCCCGTACAGTACATAAACACATACACACATCACACACACACACACACACACACACACACACACACACACACACACACACACACACAATGACGAAAGGAATCCTCTCTGATCTTTAAAAATAAGAAACCATATCCAAACCCTGAACCCACATTACTTTCCATTTCTCTCTTCCTCCTTCATGGCCAAATTTACACAAACCTACTATACAACTAAATTCAACATGTGCTTTCAAACCCACTCCTAGGTTTCTATTCATTCTCACATGCTCCGAGGTTACCAACTGTCTCCATGCCAAAGACCTCTCCATCCATGTGGAAACATTTCCATTGCTTGGCCTAGAGACTTCCCTTCTGAATGTCCATTAATGTCTCCCATGTCTTAGGTTCTTTGGCTAGATTTTCTCTACCTGAATCATGAATGCTGGACTCCCAGGGGGCAATTACACAAAGCACTCTTGCCTTAAGTTAAGAATCTTTCTGGGAGAGTTAGCCAAATAGCATGTATATAGTGGCAAATTACAAATTAAGGATGTCTGGATAGCTTTTTGGCTACTTTGTTTTGTTGTACTGCGTTTTTAAAGAAAAGGTCTGGTCAAAGAACCCTGTGTAAACTCGGCCTCACTATGTAGTTCAGCCTATTCTTTTCTTCTTCTTCTTCTTTTTTTTATTTTTTGGTTTTCCGTGACAGGGTTTCTCTGTGTAGCTTTGGAGCCTATCCTGGCACTCGCTCTGGAGACCAGGCTGGCCTCGAACTCACAGAGATCCACCTGCCTCTGCCTCTGCTGGGATTAAGGGCGTGCACCACCAACACCTGGCTCAGCCTATTCTTAAAGTCATTTGATCCTCCTTCATCTATCTCCTCGATCTGGGATTACCGGTATATACCATCATGTTTGATTTAAATAGCGGTGTTTTAATGTTGAGGATTTGTTTTGATATCTTTTAAGCATCTCTAATTCTGCAAGTATAAAATCTAAACTGAACTCTTAAATTTTTGGTTGTGAGCCTAGTCTTTAATGGCTGAGCTATCCTGGAACTGAGATTGACATGCAAATGAAGCTTGTTTCTAATTTAAATTTAAAAAAAGAAAAAAATCTAAACTGAAGATACTTTTCTGTACCCTACTTCTTTACTTTCTCACACAGTCACCAATAACCTCGTGGTGAGTTTGATCAAGCAAGACACTTTATTGCTTCTTGCCCTATATGGTTGCAGTTAACCATATATGAAAGGTTCAGGCTTTAATGCTGATTGGCTCTACCTCTTTAAGAGACAGACTCCGCTCCCTGACAACAGTCAGGTCCCGCACAGGGACATGGCATCACCACATTACCCACCATGCATTTACATCCTGCATAAGGACTCTGGGCATGCGTGGAACCTCAGTGCACATGCGCAGTCTTCCCTTTAAAAGTTCCAACTTCCCTGCTTCACTCTCGCTCTGCTTCTTCTTCCCTCTCTGTTTGCTTCTGCTTCTCTTCTCTCTCTCTCTATGGCAACCAGCCATGGCGGTCAGCCATTAACTCTGTTTCTCTTCTCTCTCAATCTCTCTACTCTCCCGGGCCTAATAATAAACTGGTTAATATGTCTCATCTTGTGCCTCCTCTTTTTCTTTATATCTAATTTAAACAAAAACATAACAATATACAAATATTCTCTATTTGAGTTGTCATGAAAATAAAATCACGATTCTATCATCTCACCATTTTTTCTTTATTGGATGTTTATTTGTCAAATAAAAATTTGAAAAAAACTAGGACATCACATGATGGACTAAAAAAATACCCAGAAAGATGTCGTTTCTCCACATCATTACAATAGACCCTTTTGGATAAATACCTGTTGTTCAAGATTATGTTGAGCACTATAATAGTAGGTATCCACTCTATAGCCCTGACTGCCAAACAAACAAAACAACAACAAAACATAAAGTACAAGTAGTTCTCAACTACCGAAGTAATTACCAAATGAATTCCCTTATGGAACTATCATTGTTTGTACTAGTTTAATATACTTAATTGACTTAGACGATAAGAATCTTCAGAAAAGGGTTGTCTGTATCAGGGAGAACACCTACAGTCCAGCGTGTCCCACCATCTGTTCTGTTCTTGGTAGGAAAAAAAAATCTATCAGTAGTGTTTAACATATTCACTGCTTGGGAAGAAACCTATTTATTCATCAACAGAGTGAATTTCTTCTTCAGAACATTAATATGTATGGATTAATAAATAAGGATACAAAAGATGTAATTAACTTTATCTGATGATTATTAATCTCAAAGGTGATATCTCAGATGAATAAATAAAATGAGAACTTATAGGAGTATCATGAATGCTACAATATCATAGAACAAGGAAATGTCACTTAACCGCAGAGTACTTAGAGATATCAAGAATGGCTGTTGCTCTCTCTCTCTCTCTCTCTCTCTCTCTCTCTCTCTCTCTCTCTCTCTCTCTCTCTCTCGAGCAAGATGACCAAGGGAAAGAAAGCCAAGGGATAGAAGGTGGCCCCGGCCCCTGCTGTCATGAAGAAACAGGAGGCCAAGAAGGTGGTGAACCCTTTGTTTGAGAAAAGGCCTAAGAACTTCGGCATTGGGCAGGACATCCAGCCCAAACGAGATCTCACACGCTTCGTCAAATGGCCCCGATACATTCGACTGCAGCGGCAAAGGGCCATCCTCTATAAGCGGCTTAAAGTTCCTCCTGCCATTAACCAATTCACCCAGGCCCTGGACCGGCAAACAGCTACCCAGCTGCTCAAGCTTGCCCACAAGTACAGGCCAGAGACAAAGCAGGAAAAGAAGCAAAGACTGTTGGCCCGTGCTGAGAAGAAGGCTGCTGGCAAAGGGGATGTCCCAACTAAGAGGCCACCTGTTCTTCAAGCAGGAGTCAATACAGTCACTACCTTGATGGAGAGCAAGAAGGCTCAGCTGGTGGTAATTGCCCACGATGTAGACCCCATTGAGCTGGTGGTCTTCCTGCCTGCCCTGTGTCGGAAGATGGGGGTCCCCTACTGCATCATCAAGGGAAAAGCCAGGCTGGGACGACTGGTCCACAGGAAAACATGTACCACCGTTGCCTTTACACAGGTTAACTCGGAAGACAAGGGTGCTCTGGCTAAGCTGGTGGAAGCTATTAGGACCAATTACGACGACAGATATGATGAGATCCGACGCCGCTGAGGAGGCAATGTCCTGGGTCCTAAATCTGTGGCTCGAATTGTCAAGCTGGAAAAGGCAAAAGCTAAAGAACTCGCTACTAAACTGGGTTAAATGTACACTCACCGCTAAGTTTTCTGTAAATAAATACAAACTTATCTTCTTAAAAAAAAAAAAAAGAATGGCTGTCAGCTAGGCAGTGGGGGTGCACACATTTAATCCCACCATGGCATAACATGGCATGACAAGATGCAATAAGACTAAACACAAACCCTCATTTCAAGACTGGACAAGGCAGCCCAGTAATATGAAAAGGATCCCATGAGCAGGCAAAGGATTCAGAGACAGTCCCACTCCCACTGTTAGGCATCTCACAAACACCCCAAGCTAGACAACCACAGCATGCGTGCAGAGGCCCTAGTGCAGACCCATGCAGGCTCTGTGATTACTGCTTCAGTCTCTGTGAATCCCTAAAGCTGACTGGTCTAGTGCATACCTGCAGTTCTAGAACTCTTAGGTGAAATGGAGGCAGAGACAAGAGAACTCCTAGGAGCTTGCAGGACAGATGCCCTGGGGTAAACCACAGGAACCACAAGTGATCTTGTCTCAAATAAGGGGAAAAGTGTGACACAACACCTGAGGTTATCCAGTGACCTACACACACATGCACTGTGACACATGTGAGCCTGAAATCACATGAAAATGTACATACACTGAGATAGGAAGAATGGGGATTTTATATGGAAAATGAATGGGGCTAAAGATACTAGTATTCAGGAACTTGTAGTAATGTGTTAGAATGCTCTCAAAGCTTTGAAACATACATGGGAAATAAGATGGATCTCTCAATCTGATGAAAACAGAAGCAATATGTGAGACTCTACCTGACTTTAATGTATCCCAAGCAGACTGGTTAATAAGTGGGAGATACTTGAAAGCAGAGAAGATGGAAGGCCCTGGTGAACTTCCATTGGTTAGAAAACTGTGTTTGGGGTTAAATAGGGTACAGAAGTAGTCTGGTCCCCAGCATTTAAATATAATTTCTTCCTAATAAAAGAATTAGTCTAGAGGACAATTTTATAGAACCAATCTCCAAGTAAATAGGACAGGCACGGCACTATGACAGACTGAGCAGGGCAAAGAGGCCCACAAGCAGGCCTGGGGTAGACCACCCTGGGATCAGAGGAAGAAGCATGCTCCTGCCCAGCGCCATGACTCAGTGAGTGAGACAAAGAGACCCACACGAAAGCCCACCCCAGTCTGTGAGGAGAAAACATGGGCCAGTGGCACAAGGCAAATGGGGCACTGTCATGGTGAACAAATTTACAGTATGTTTCGGGGGGGGGGGGATCATTTCTTGTGGACAGAAGTATATCTGAAGTGAAAGCAGTGAGGATCCGGCTGATTGACACTCAGTGACATGGTGATGTCTGGACCTGGGCTGCTGGCCCATATACAGCAACAGTCTGTGTTGATGGCCAATGTCCTAGATACCGCAAAAGCCAGAGGGGATAGGTCTGTACAGAGCTGGTCCCGCCCCTCCCTAGCTGCAACACTAGGGAGAACTGATCCTGCCCTTCACCGACTGAAGCACTCAGGAGAGAGGGCTCTATACCTCACCTGGGCAGCACAGTAGAGCTGACCCTGTTCACAGGGGTGGGGCATGGGCGATCAGACCCCAAGGGCATGAGAGCGGGAGAGCAGATTGCACCCCTCTTGTCTGCCATGTGCTGGCATGAGTGAGGGAAAGATGCCCCCCCCTCACTCCTTGACACCTCCAGCAGGTGGGGACCTGACCCAAACCCTCAGCAGCTGCAGCACTTGGGAGAACAGGCCCTGCTCCTCACCTTGGCAGCACAGTAGAGGTGACCCTACTGTGGGTCACCCAGACAGGGATGTGGGTAAGCCAGCCTTGAGGGTGTGAGAGGGGCATATCTAGAATAGCCTCCCTTGTCTTCAGTATGATGGAAGAGGTGAGGGACCAGTGGTCTTACCTTTTCCCCTACCACCTCCAGCTGACTAGGGAGCTGACCCCTTTAGCAGCTGCAACATTCGGGAAAGCAGTCCCTGCACCTTTGGGAGGAGCTGACCCTGTTGAGGGTACAGGTTTGCTAGCCCCGAGAATGTGAGCGTGGGAGACCTGGTCCCATCCTTTATCTACCATATGGCAACACGGGCAGGTGAGAGATGCCCACCCCCATCAACGCCTGAGGAAACTGGGAGAACTGGTCCTGAGGTCACAAGAGCAAGAGAGCTGCTCCTGCCCACCACCAGCTGCAACACTCAGGAGAACCAGTCCTGCGCCTCACCTGGGCAGCACAACAGAGTCAGTTCTGTTGGCGGAAGTGTGGGTGAATCAGCCCCAGAGTTGTGAGTGTGGGAGAGCTGTCCCCAGTAATCATCTGTCTTGTGGCAGCATGGGCAGGGGAGAGATGCCCCCAGCCTCAGATGGGAGAGCTGGCCCTGAAATCCTTGCCCTTCACCAGCTGTAGCACTCAGGAGAGTGGCCCCTACACCTCGACTGGGCAACACAATAGAGTTGGCCCTGAAGATATAGGTGTAGGACAATTGACTCTGCGAATGAGAAAATGGGAAAGCTGACCCCAACCCTTGCTTATTGCTGCAGGACAATGCTGGAGAACTCACCCTGCTGGTGAGGACCCAGATCCAGAACCAGGGTTATGTGTTGGCCCACCACAACATTCACCCCATCTGTGATCTACTGGAGCACAAGTTGGGGTGGGGGCTATCCTGTGGACCCAGGGCTACAGGATCACCACAACACAGGGTAGCAATGGAATGTCCAGGAAGAGTCCCAGTGAGGGTTCAGTGCCAACAGTGTAGCAGAGACCAGGGGTCTCGAACCAAACCAATGATTCTTTGCAGTGAACACTCCATATAAAGATGTATAGATAAAAGGGTTTACTGCCTAAAACTCACTGTGTCACACTGCAGCTTCCATGACAGTGTTTTCCCTTTTTTGCCTTCATTTTTTCCTCTTTGATTTAAAAGTATTTTTGGTGGGGGAGAGGCTGAAGGGGTAGAGGGTGAATGCAAGGAGACAAGAGATGGGTGGGATTGGGATGCATGATGTGACAGACACAATGATCAAATAAAAAAGAAAGTATGAAAAAAGAAAACAGGACAAAAGAGAGGTGGCTATAGGTTGAAGAAATGGCATCAAGTTCATCCATCAACCTAGAACCCAGAAAAACAGGGCTAGAACATTCAGGGTCTGTATCTAAGAGAAAAAAAAATATATCCTGGTTTGAGTAGTGAGAGTTACAATGGGCTTAGGCAACTGGATAGTCTAAAATGGGGTCTGTTTTGGACCTGGCTGTCAGTCAGCCTCCTGCAGGAAGCCCAGAAGATCCATCATTGTAGAAGTGTCTGCCCCCTTGAGCCTTAGTCAGATTTTGCTGAATTTGACACCCACTTCATTTGAGGGGGGAGATAATTGTTCTTCTTATGTCTGACCTTTTCACAGGCTTGTCAAGATAGACTAGTTGGGACATTCTTACTGGAGGCAATCATTACTCAGTGGCTAGACTGACTATACCCTAATACAGGAACTAAGAGACATCCACCAATTGTCCTTCTAATAGCAGAGGCAAAGGGTTGATACTCTTGCTTTCCATCTTGGCTCTTCTTGTGGACTTGATCTTTTGTCTTCCGTCTTCTGTGCATGCTGATTGGTAAATCTCCCAAAGACTATATCTAGGATTTTATTTTGTGCTGACTTTCCCAGCACTTTCTAATTATTTCTAATAACTGATGCTGACTGAGGGATGAAGTGCATCACTAGAATTAGTGTATGCTAAGTCTGGATGAAGTGAAGACTAGTGTATTTTTGAAGAGTTTATGAAGGGTGGGTAAGAAAAAGGACATGATTTTCATTTGGATGGGTGTGTGTGTGTGTGTGTGTGTGTGCGTGTGTGTGTGTGTGTTGTGTACACATATATCCAAGCTATATCATAAGAAATTATTAAGAACTCAAACTCTTTTGTAAATTGTGAAGGAATTGTAAAGATTGACTCTCAGTTTGCTTTTTTTGACAAAGAACAGACACGAAAAGACACACAGATATGGACAATACTCTTGGCTCCAGGTACCTGTTAGAGAAGCAAGTGGTTCCAAAATCAGTAGCCTGAAAGGGGTGGCCAGAGTGGCCATGGGATAGGGGAAGCTAGGAGGCTGGAATCATCTCTGGATTAGGGGTAAGAAGTGGTGTAGGATTGGAGACACCTGACCAGCGTAATCAGAGCAAGAGTGGAGATCAGCACAAGTTGAATGGGGAAGGGAGATGAATTGAGGTGAAGGAAGGGCCATGCCTGCAAGTGGAGCAATTAATGACGTAGTGGAAAAGTTTGAAGAAGGTCTCAATAGAAGACTAGTTTGCACATAGATAGTAGGAAAGACCGAGATGGAAAAGGACACTGTAATTAAAAGAACCATTTTTCAGGCCAGACTTGCTACTCATCCAGGTTGAATAAAGGCCAGGTCACCTGCAACAGAACATCTAGGTCCTAGATTATAGGAGACTAAAGAATAGCATCCCCAGTCTTTTGGAGTCCATTTGAAAGGGGTGCAAAGACTCCTTCCATGAACAATAAGCCTGTGTCCCTGACGGTTAATTCATTGAAAGATTGGACAAAACTAGTGCTAGGACTTTTGCTGCATGAGAAATGAAAAGTAACTGCCCATCTGAAACAGTCTTTTCTTTCTTTCCAAAAAAGTCTGACTAATCATCTGTAGCCAAATTTCTTTTGTGCCACCAACCAGCTCCCAAATCTCGACACAGAGACTTGTTGTTAGTTATGAATTCCTGGCCTTATCTTATGATCATTTCTTGCTAGCTCTTACAAGTTAACCTGTTTCTCTTTACCTACGTTTTGCCTCAGGGCTTTCTACTGTTCTTCCTTCTATACATACCCCTCCTCTAGTTGGCTGGTTGCTGCCTGCCTGGCTGGCCCTGGGGCATCTCCCCTTCTTTCTCCCTCCTTCTCTCCTCTTCTCTCATTCTCTCTCTTCTTTTCTCATACTTATTCTGTCTGCCCACAAGCCCCACCTGTCCCTCTACTGCCTTGCTATTGGCCATTCAGCTTTTCATTAGACCAATCAGATGCCTTAGGCAGGCAAGGTGAAACAGAAACACATCTTCACATAATTAAACAAATGCAGCATAAACAAATGTACCACATCTTTGCCTGGTTAAAATAATATTCTACAACATAAACAAATGTAACACATCTTTACATAAGGTAATATTCCACAGCAATCATCCCTCCATTTATTCTCAATACTTTGACCATTAATGAATCTCTACATTAACTGTTGACAACCTCAAGCAGAAGCTTCTCTGACAAAGACTGAGAGTAGCATTAATCTATGGATATAAACATAACTATTTAGATGGAAATTTTACCCCATGTCCATTCAACAAAATAGCAGTAGAATGTTCCGCCCTAGAGCCTATGGTATAGCCAACCATAGGCTTTTGACTAGGTTTCCTGTACCAGGCATAGATTCCCCTCATGTGAATTGGGCCTCAACCCCAATCAGAAAGCAATTTGTTTCCCAATACCAGGCTTGTCATCATTGTACATGGGACACATCTTGCTTGGCATATTGGTATTGTGGCTTGCAGGGCTCATTAATAGCTTTTCCCAGCTGCCTACATAGAACCTTCCCACACTATGAAACATAACCCACAAGGAGCTAAGTTCCAATTCAGATATAGCTTAATTTCTCTATGTTCTGCAACCAAAGTGTGTAGTATCTTCAGCAGTAGGGTCTTGCCGTCTAATTATGGTGGGTTAACAATGAGCAATTGCAATTATTTATGGCGGGTTTTCTTTGGGAGTAGGGCTTTTGTAGCCTCCTGGTCCAACAAGTCTTAAGGGAGGCATCTGATACCTGGAACTTGGATTTTTATTTAATAACCTATATCTTTTGGGAGCATCATTATTCACCCATTAAGGACACCTCAGTTTAAACTTTTAAAAAATTATTTGAATTTGTTATGTGAATGCTGATTATTGATAAATTTCATTTTTGAATTTGTGATATAACCGATGGAGTCGTGGTGTTATTTTTATTAGTGTACATTAGTAATTGTTTCTTAATAGACTGATACTTTTCTTCGATGGGTCTAAACCTAGAATTCAGTTGTTAGTGATTTATTTCTTTATGTGATACTTTAAAAGCCTTTCCCCATTCAAAAATTCCAAAGCATTTTTCATTTGTATCTTTTCTTTTCATGTGGATTTTAGAAAGTTATATCATGGGGTTACATCACTTGTTTTTTAAAGATACAAAGTTAATCCAATAGCCACTTCATCAATAACACTACACTGGTTCAAAATGCCAAATTCACCGTCTATATAGTTTAGATGAGTTGAAGGCTAGTGCCATTCTTAAACATCACTTTGATGCTTGATGTCATTACTCTGATTCATTAGGCGTTACTTCTTGGTGAAACTGAAGAATCCTGTTGATATTCTTACAGACGGCTCTGCATGGAGCCCCCTCCCCACATTATTTAATAAAGTCTTGTCCTTCCATGTGACTTAACTGATGCATGATTCACAGTCTTCCCCTCACAGGGCATGCACGGAATCTGCCCCTCCAGTTAGCAGCTGTGGTTTCTTCTTACAGTGTCTGCTTTTGTTTGCACCCTTGCTTCTCAACATGCCTGTGGGAGAATGAGTCTGCCATTGCTGTTTCTTGTCATTTAGTGAATCTAGATGCTTCATATTGATTCTAGCAATTGTTGGCTTTAAAGCAGTTCTTCTTCATTTTTGTCAAGTTACTGCTTTCCCCCCACTATACTACAGTTCCCATTTTATTTAATCGTGGAATAGATTAGAAGTTCTCTGACCCATGCCTCCTGCTCATTCAACAAGGCTTAAGACTAGTAAACCGTTGATTATCTTGTCCTGAATGGCAGCCTGACACCCTTCTAGAGAATACTGAATCAAGAAATCACCTGCCTCTGGAGAGGGTACGTGTTGAAAACAGATGCCAGAGCCATTGGGCTGTCATTTCCCGTCAGGCTCCAACATCCATCTCTAATACTTCAAAGACACTTTCCAGTCTTGCAGCGATAGACACCTGTGCTGCCTCCTGTCTTCTCGTTGGGTTTTGTTTCTAGTTCTGACAGTTCTTTTAGATGGAAAAATACATAAGGAAGTATTGAAGTCTGAGAGCATATTGACCAGATTTTACATAATGCAACTGTACTTGCATGTGATTAATGGCAGTTCCTGAAAAGTAGTAAAAATTTTATTTTCATGTTAGAAAATAAGAAACTTCATTTTTATGTACTGTCATATAGCATAACTTTGTTATATATAACGCAATTCACAAAAACAGTAGTCTAACTTCTGCTATTTTCTTTTGTATCTATATAAACATTATTTTTCATTCATTATGTACAAATTGATGAATTGCCTTTTGTTTCTATTCTTTATATCTTCTAGGGATTTTATAGAATCATTTTCAGTAACACTAAAATAATGAGGCACTAAGCAATTTCGGCAGTCTCCTACCAAATCAAAAATGGAGTTCTTGTTTAGTCTGTTGCTTTCCTCTAAGTAGGCTACCTTTCCATTTTAGTTCCTAAAGCTTTTGTGACACTTAATGTACAACCCCATAAAGTACACCCTAAGAATGATAGCATATGGTTCAGTGAGATTTTTATAAAAGTTAACAATTTTAGCTGTGATAAATGAAGGTGATTCTTTATGTATTACTCCAAGTGCTATCTAAGTTGACATTTGATGCTGGAGTTGGACAAGAATTTGTATTGCCTATAGTTGGTGTCTGAACTCTCTATTTACCTTAAAAATTATTTCTCATTCCTACTTAATGTTGAATGAAGTCAGTTACATGAATGACAGTGAGTCAATTCAAGAAGTTACTTGGAAAATAGGAGAATAAGTCTCGGAAGATGATTATCAGAATCTTCTTATACAGCTACAGAGGACTTGATGCTTACAATATTTAGTTATTAATTTGCACTGCTGTTGTGGCTATGCTGCCACCCTTTTCCCTTTGGGACGAGGGACAGAACGCAGGGTTTCGTGCATGTCAGATAATTGATCTTTCCTCAACCTACAAGCCCAGTTTATAGGCCTCAACTTCTTTTGTTTGTTTGTTTTGGTTTCGGTTTTTCGAGGCAGGGTTTCTCTGTGTAGCTTTGGAGCCTATCCTGGCACTCGCTCTGGAGACCAGGCTGGCCTCGAACTCACAGAGATCCGCCTGCCTCTGCCTCCCGAGTGCTGGGATTAAAGGCATGTGCCACCAACGCCCCACAGGCTTCAACTTCTGTACCTTGCTGGAATGTGGAAAGATATTATTTGGAGACAGTTCTTCATTGGTTTTCATAATCTTCCATGGGAGATATTAAGTACATAGTGTTCCATACTCTCTTTTCAAGGATGTTTGTGTGGTGAGCAGCCTTCCAAAATAAGCTTAAGAGTTTCCTGTCGGGGGCCATGGCAAAAGTAACCTTGGACCTGTAAAAGACTTGGGCAGAAGCTGCCAGCATAACCCATTATGATTAAAAGAATAGCTACCTTCCATCCTTCCTCCCTGGTACATAACATCTGGACTCATAAAGTAGTTTATAGAAGGAAAGATACATTTCAAGGTCATGTTACCTAGCAACCCATTCTCCCTTCTAACCCACTATCTAACACCTGCACCTTGTGACCTTGGTAACCTCCTGCACTCTCAAGGACTCACACACAGGGACATCCCCCCCCCCCAAGGTTTGGTTATCAGGCATACTGCTTCAAACGACCTCTCCCTTCCTGACAAGCTCCCCACTTGACACCCCTATATAAGGTCCCTGTGAAAAATAAAAATTTGCAGCTTGATCAGAAACCTGTCTTGCTGTGGTTCCTTGTTCTCCCTGACCCTATCGTTCTAGGTTCTTTGGTGACTGCAGCACATCAGGGTGTGAGCTCGCGTGGTGCCCTGCAGGTTGGGGCAGTTTCCTCCAGTAGCAAAGGTCAGGCTGGTTACATCCTTCGAAGAAGAATGCTGTTGTGTCTTTAGGACAATGCACAGCCACACTTACTGTCCAGTAAAATAAGGACATATTTTAACTCACGGGGCAGTTGTGTTTATGCTATAAATGATGTAGGTACTCACCACTCAGGTTCATCTCGTATAATGAAGCTGAGTACATACACCTACATTGGCCCAGTAGGATTCTACGAGCAAGTAGAACAAATACAAATATACTGTTCATTCCGTGATGTGGGATGTGAGTTCTAACATCTTTTCTTTTACACGCAAGAGCCTCATGCCTTGTGCTAGCATTCATACAACAACTTTAAGCTAATACACAGGCTTACAAGTAGGGTGAAATTTCAGACCCATTGGAGTCCTGTATATATATGTGCTATCCTCCTATAGGATAAATTGGTTTACTTAGTTTTCTTTAATCCTTGTTTAATGAATTGATTAAAAATATTGAAACATCACTAAGTGTTCATTCTTTTAATAGCTAAGAAGGCTGTATCTTATCTCAGAGCAAGCAATTGTGCATTAGTAAAATCAGGAACAACGAGGGCTTTATAATGCTTTTGATTAATTTCTGAGCCTGAATTTGGGACTTAACTTATATTTGTGTTCAGTTTCCTGTTACAAGAAGCAGTCTTTGGTATGTATATGGTTATAAGAGTTACTATTTCTCTGATTGTGGTTTAGGGTTGGAAAGAGACAGAACATTTGAAATGTGAGACAAGAGGTCCTATTAGTGGAGGAGAGGAAAATTACACAGAGAGCATGGGCTTTGAAGTCCCATTTGAGTTCAGAACCCCAATGTTATCAGGGTCTTTTTTCTATATTGGACATGTCATTCAATCATTCTTTGCTTCATAAGTATAATAAGGAACGATAGATACCACATAAAATTAACATAAGGATTAGAAATATTTTGTGGCACCGGGCGTTGGTGGCACACGCCTTTAATCCCAGCACTCGGGAGGCAGAGGCAGGAGGATCTCTGTGAGTTGGAGGCCAGCCTGGTCTCCAGAGCGAGTGCCAGGATAGGCTCCAAAGCTACACAGAGAAACCCTGTCTCGAAAAACCAAAAAAAGAAAAGAAAAGAAAAGAAAAGAAAAGAAAAGAAATATTTTGTGGGAAATGAATGGATTCTGATCTAATGTATGGGGTGTGTGTGTGTGTGTGTGTGTGTGTGTGTGTGTGTGTGTGTGTGTGTGTGTGTGTGTGTTTCAGCCCCATTTACAGGAATTTTGAATTCAGACTTCAAATGATTTATACATAAATTGCTGTTCCTTTAAGCAGAAAATTATTTTCTTTCTTCCACCCTCCTCTTTCTGTCTGTCTCATGCCATTGTTTTGTTTGGGTTTGTCTCAAATATCTTATAAGCTGAAAATCTCTGATGATATGGTTATATTATTGAAAATGAAGATATGTTCCAACAATTTACATAAGTATTAGAACTATTACTAGAGATGAAAATGTTCAGGGCTTCATATATCAATAGATTTTTAAAAAGAAGGGACCATGGTAATCTCTATTATTAGATAGCAATCAACTAAAAGATGACTCATCTCTCCTAGTTTGCAGTTCGGCAATTTGAACAACCCTTCCACTAGAAACATCACACTCATTTGTACACCGAATAAGATCAGAATATAAGTAGTATAATTAGTACGGTGTTAGTAGAATTTCTGAAGATCTTTTTCTGTACTTTGGCAAAACTGCTACTGTTGGGCCAGGCATTACAGTGGGCAGCAGATGGACCCATCTGTGGCGCTTGTGGCTGCAGCCTGGAAGGCAGCTAACAGACTTCCATTCCATCTGACTTACTCCTCTTTCCCCAATTTCCTTGCTCTTTGAAGCTCAGCAGTGATACAGCACACCATTTCGATCAGATTATTTCAGAGCATCTATTAACATCTCTAAAAGGCTGCCAGCATTTCATAAAGAGTGTCTCATAAGAAAGGAAGGAAGCAGTAAACTGCAATCTGTCTGCTGCTGATGCACGGCCAATAATGGTTGATATGATTTATGTTTAGAAACGAGACAAAAGGAAAACTGTGTAGTTGTTTAAATGTGATTGTTCTTAAGGATATTAATTAAATGAAGTGTCACTTTGATGCACAAAAAAAGAATATGCAGTGATTTTTTTTAGTATATGTGCTGCCAAAGACCTCAGTACACAGCTATTAAAACATTTAAAGGCATTCACTCAATAGTAATAGTAAACGATTAATGTGGAATCTATTAGTTTCCTGCGGTTTCTATAAAAATTATCATAAACTTAATGGTTCACAGTAGTATAGCCTGAGTCTGCCATAGTTTGGGAGATCACAAAAATCTGAAGTGAATTTAATGATGAAAACCAAAGTTTCGGCAAGGCCATTCTCCCTCTGGAGGCTGTAGGGGACACTCCATGTCTTGTCTTTTCTAACTTCAGGTGGCTGCTGAACCTATCTGCACACAATACTCCAATGTTGACCTCTCTCTTCGTGTGGCTTTCCCTCCCACATATCTGTCTAGTTTCCCTCTGCCTTTCCCCTTTCCCATTTCTGCTGAGTTGTAGTGCTAAGGCTGGTCTCAAACATGATATCATCCTGTTTCCGACTTTAGAAAGTTGGGATTACAGGTATGTGCCATTGTTATCTGCATGCTCCCCTGCCTTTTTTTTCTTACAAAGACATGTGTAATGGCATACAGGGCTCACCCAAATGATTCAAGTAATGTCCATATGGTAAGAATCTTAATTACATTTGCAAAATATTTACCATATAAGGTAACACAAGTTCTGTAACTGGACCTGACTAGGTATAAGGGCCACCATTTGGTCCAGAATAGAAAGATGATGAGTTTTAATCATGAAAAGATGAACACTTTTATGTCTTTTCCCAAGTCTCTATTATTCCCTGAGGAGGTAGGTTTTGAAACTGTCGTGAAATGAATCTCATCAATAAATATATTACTAGTTTGTTTTCCTGCTCTTGGTGAAATCTTTATTTATCTGTTTCTTTGTTTTACTGAAACTCTGTTTGGAACACCAACTTTATGTATAATCATACAGTCATTATTGTGTTTTCCAGTTTCCTGAGTGCAAATGGTGATTAAATAATTTTTAACATCATAAAGCTCTTTTATATTAGGTTTATATCACAAGAAGAAAATTTTAAATCAATTTAGTTTTATGAATTACACCTCTGTAAGTTTAACTTCATTCTTTTCAGGGTAAATGTGGCATGGTTACTGTGAAATAGTTCACAAAATTAAGGCATAAATTATTTTGTCTTACTTCCTATGCTTCCTTCCGTGGTTGTAGTATTCTTTTGGTGATGTTATTCTGTCGCCCAATGCTTTAAAAGGATGTTTGTTTATACAAATTTACAATAGGAAAACACCCTAGAACTAGGTTTCCTTAATTAGGGTTTATGTCATAGTTGGGGTTTTAATATTTACTTTGTTATGCTTTGTTTTAATTCCATTCAGTTAGAATAATAATTCCAGTAATTTTAACTGTCTTTTTTGTAAACAAAAAGGAATAGATTCAGATAATGGTTTATTAATATAAATTTAATTAAAATCCAATAGGGGTTTATACTATTACTTTGTAACATTTTTGAAAGGAAAAGGAACATAATACATTATGAAAATAGTGCATTAATATTATTTAAATTATCTTAATAAAATCATTATTATTAGTAATGTTTTTCCTTGTTACACTTAAGATCTTTTGTGGTTATTACCTTTTCTCTTGGGAATTATATTTCAGTATTCTTTGCTTGTTTTTTTTTTCCACACATGCTTTCTCTGTGTATCCTTGACTGTCTTTGAACTCACTCTATAGACCAGGCTGGCTTCATAGATACACCAGCCTTTACCTTCCGAGTTCTGGGATTAAAGGTGTGTGTGTGCCACTACCACTGGGATTTTCTAGCACTTTTCAATCTGTTTTTATTTTTATTTTGTTTTTATATTGTGGGCAAGTGTGTGTATTATAAAAGTAAGTATACAAAAAAATGTCTTCAACCTGATGTGGTGATTTGAGTAAGAATGACCCCCGAAGGCTCATATATTCAAATGATTAGTCATCAAGGAGTGGTACTATTTAGGAGAATTGGGACATGTGGCCTTGGAGTAGGTGCAGCCCTGTTGGGGAAAGTGTGTCACTAGGAGTGGTCTTTGAGATTTCAAGAGCCCAAGCTAAGCAGTCTCTCTCTGTGTTTCTCTTCTCAGTCTTTCTCTCTTCCTGTTGCCTGCAGATCCAATATAGAATACCCAAATTCTCCAATACCATGTCTGCCTGCACGCTGCCATTCACACTCCCCCACCCATGACAATAATGGACTCAATATCTGAAACTATATGTCAGCTCCAGTTAAATGTTTTCTTTTTTAAGAGTTGGCATGGTCATGGTGTCTCTTCACAGTGATAGAAAATTGACTAAAACACCAGATAAAAGATTTTATAAGAAACCAAAGTAAACATCAGATCTACTGGTAAAAACACTGAAAAAATAACCCCCTTCCAAACACAGACAACAAAGGCCTTTCTCACTGTATCTACTAAATATTGTACTAGAATTTCTAATCAAGACAACTAGACAGGAAACATAAATAAAAGGTATCTTAATTCAAAAATAAGTAAAAGAAGTAAGTTTTCTTCAGGGATGCAGCCTCTGAGAAGCCATCCATGCTTCAGTAGATGGTCCTGCACCCAAATGTATACAGACAACACTAAGTGAACTCTGGGTTAAAAAAAAAAGAGTAAATGAAGTTAGCAGGTGTCTTAATTAGGGTTTCTATTGCTGTGAAGAGACATTTAATTGGTGTGGCTCCCTTGAAGTTCAGAGGCTTCATGGAAGGCAGCATGGTGGCATGAAGGCAGAGATGGTGCTGGAGTTGAGAGTGTTACATCTCGACCATATGTCAGCTGAAGTCAACTTACTTGTTTAGTCCATTATAATCATGGTGAGACATGGCAGTGTACAGGCAGACATGGTGCTCGAGCTGAGAGTGCTACATCTTGAACATAAGGGAGCAGGAAATTGACTGATTGTCACACTGAGTGAAGCTTGAGAAAAAAAACTCTAAGAATGATCCCACAGTGACACACTTCCAATAGAAGGTGTGACCCAGATTAAAGGTGTTCCGTCCAGCGTCAAGTTCTGGATTAAAGAAGGCGTGTGTCATCCAGCCTCTTTCAACAAGGCCACCCTTCCTCCAACAAGACCATGTCACCTAATAGTTCCACTCCCTGTGAGCTTATGGAGCCAAATACATTCAAACTACCACAGAAGGTAAAGGTTGTGTTCTCAAACAATAAAATGAATAAAACAAGAAAAAAGATTTTGACTTGTAGATTTCATAATCTTGTACAGGGGAAATTATTTGTATTTGTATGAGAAAACTATTACAAATGACTGGAATGTAGCTCAGTAGCAGAGCATTTACCTCAATGTCACTCTGGGATGGATACCCAGCACTACAAGCAAATAAATGAGTAAATCTTAGAACAAACAAACTAGTTCAACAAGATGGAAGGTTACAGATCATTATGTGATAAAATCAATTGCTCATCTACATACTAACAACAAACAAAATATTAGTGAAATTAAGGAGGAAAAACCATAGTCAAAATATCCTCAAAACATTCTTTTGAAAACTACAAAATATTTGTAAGAATTTAAGATATAAATAAATAAAAAGACATCCCCTATTCATGTATTAGATAACTTAATATTGTTAAGATGGAAAATTCTCAGGAGACAGAAAATGGTGCAACAGTTAAGAACACTGGCTGCTCTTCCAGAGGACCAAGGTTCAATTCCCAGCACCCACATGGCAGCTCACAGCCATGTGTAACTCTGATGCACTCGTACAGACATGCATGCAGAAAAAACATCAACATACAAAAAAAATTTTAAAAGATGAAAAATTCTCTCCAGTTGACTACAAATTAACAAATCTCTATCATAATCACAGATTGAAATTTCTCAGGATGTGATAAGTTGGGAATTTGGCAGTTCCAGAATAACCCCAGGAATATAGAAAAAAAAGTAGTGTTGAAACACTCAAATCTCTAGGCTCAGAGCATTTCATAGATTTATATACCTACAAAAATTGAGATAATGTGTGATACGTGGGTAAGGACACACAGATATATAAAGTAGAATTAAGTGTCCAAAACTCAACTTTTATAGTCATCTTCCACTGAT